>NW_027175816.1:0-600000 GCF_028021215.1 Eschrichtius robustus | reverse complement strand
GGTTGCTTGGTTGGCCAAAAAGGGCGTATGCGTTTTTTCCTGAATATATTCAGGAAAAAACGCATACGCCCTTTTTGGCCAAGGGCATCATTGTCGACGTTTTGCCGCTTTTCATGTGCTTTAAAGGCCATTCGAATCTACCTCCTGAAATCTCTTTCCTGCAATTCTGCCTTGCTTTCAAATCCTCTTCGTTGCCTTCCCTCAATATATCTGTGGATGAGAGTTATCATTTATAACTCTGCGGGTTTGTGAATTGCAGTGTCCCTGAGCTCCATTTTTCAACTCGCTTTTTTGGGAGCTGGCCGCAAAAGCGCGGGATTGCCTCAGGCCCTATTCTGGTTCCTGGAGGCAGGCAGAGCCTGTGGTTAATTCTTCTTCCTGATGGGAAAATAGAGTGACCTGTGCCTGTCCCAACACCTAGATCTAGTCTCTCATTGGTTGCCCCTCTTCCCGTTCATCCTCAGGACAAATTGCAACCTGTAGGGAACAGGAGCTTAAAGGTGCTGATTCTCCAAGTAGGGAGATTGCTAGTAAAGTAGCTGGAAAGGCGAACCCGAGCACAAGGAGATGAGAAATTGGGTGCGTTTTAGAAACCTTTCAAAATCACACGGTGCACCATCTTCTGGGTTTCTCATGCATGTTTTCGATGTAGGAAGATGCCCTTGAACCTGGAGATTTGGGACCCATGGGATGGGTACCACACAGTATTACTTTAAAGGGTCTGCGTTTGCTCACCCAACCTCACCCAACCTCTAAGCCCCAAGAGTGTCCACCCTTATGTCTCATCCAGCTGTGGGTCTAGATATGGTCAATCCAGGTTGCATCACAGCCTCTGAACGAATTTTGTAAGAATTTCTCTCTCTTTCACTGTCTTTGTTTTACGGGTTTTTAAAAGTAATTTATTTTTATAATGGGGTTTAGCTGCTTTTCACGGCTGTGTTTATGCAGCTTTACACCCACTTGACACACTTCCAGAGAGATATCAATACATAGGTTTTACGATTCTTACTAGTCACATATATTCTTGTGCGGTGAATAGGGGGTGTTGAGTCCAGTTCACTGAGCAAGGAGTAGGTCTTGTCTATTACATATTGGGTGTATGGAACAGTATCTGAGCGAATTTGAAACCCTTGTTTTATGCATCACCCCACCTCACCTTTCCCGTTAAGCAGCCATAGTGTGTTTTCTAAACGTGTGACTCTGTTCTGTTTTGTAATTCAGTTCAAGTGTAGCGGTTTTTACATTCCCTCTATAAGTGATATCTTATGATAAGTGTCTTTTTCTGTGTGACTTATTTCACTTAGAATCGTCATACCTAAATCCACTCATCTTGCTTCTACTAGCCTTATGACATTGATTTCATGTCTGAGTGATATTCCTTTGTACATAAGGACCACAACTTCTTTATCCATTTTTCTCTTTCCTGGGATATTTAAGGTGTCATGAAGTGGAGGTTCTTGTCAACATAGCAGCCCTAAACATTGGGGTGCCTGTGTCTTGCTGATTTTTAGTTTTCCCAATTTATACGCCCATGAGTGGACGTGCCCTATGCTCCCTAAGCTGTGTTTTTTCGATGTTTCAGGACACACCGTACACTTCTCTAGAGTGGCTGTTGGCAATTTACATCCCGCCCATCAGCGTAGCAAGGCTGCCATTTCTCCATGGCCTGTCCTGCATTTCTGGTTTTGACACTTTTTGCAGCATGGCCCTTTTGACCGATGGGAAGCGAGACCTCTTTGTAGCGCTGATTTGCCTTTCCAGGTTGCTTGGTTGGCCAAAAAGGGCGTATGCGTTTTTTCCTGAATATATTCAGGAAAAAACGCATACGCCCTTTTTAGCCAAGGGCATCACTGTCGACGGTTTCCCACTTTTCATGTGCTTTAAAGGCCATTCGAATCTACCTCCTGAAACCTGTTTCCTGCAATTCTGCCTTGCTTTCAAATCCTCTTCGTTGCCTTCCCTCAATATATCTGTGGATGAGAGTTATCATTTATAACTCTGCAGGTTTGTGAATTGCAGTGCCCCTGAGCTCCATTTTTCAACTCGCTTTTTTGGGAGCTGGCCGCAAAAGCACGGGATTGCCTCAGGCCCTATTCTGGTTCCCGGCGGCAGGCTGAGCCTGTGTTTAATTCTTCTTCCTGATGGGAAATTAGAGTGACCTGTGCCTGTCCCAACACCTAGATCTAGTCTCTCATTGGTTGCCCCTCTTCCCGTTCATCCTCAGGACAAATTGCAACCTGTAGGGAACAGGAGCTTAAAGGTGCTGATTCTCCAAGTAGGGAGATTGCTAGTAAAGTAGCTGGAAAGGCGAACCCGAGCACAAGGAGATGAGAAATTGGGTGCGTTTTAGAAACCTTTCAAAATCACACGGTGTACCATCTTCTGGGTTTCTCATGCATGTTTTCGATGTAGGAAGATGCCCTTGAACCTGGAGATTTGGGACCCATGGGATGGGTACCACACAGTATTACTTTAAAGGATCTGCGTTTGCTCACCCAACCTCACCCAACCTCTAAGCCCCAAGAGTGTCCACCCTTATGTCTCATCCAGCTGTGGGTCTAGATATGGTCAATCCAGGTTGCATCACAGCCTCTGAACGAATTTTGTAAGAATTTCTCTCTCTTTCACTGTCTTTGTTTTACGGGTTTTTAAAAGTAATTTATTTTTATAATGGGGTTTAGCTGCTTTTCACGGCTGTGTTTATGCGGCTTTACACCCACTTGACTCACTTCCAGACAGATATCAATATATAGGTTTTAAGATTCTTACTAGTCACATATATTCTTGTGCGGTGAATAGGGGGTGTTGAGTCCAGTTCACTGAGCAAGGAGTAGGTCTTGTCTATTACATATTGGGTGTATGGAACGGTATCTGAGCGAATTTGAACCCCTTGTTTTATGCATCACCCCACCTCACCTTTCCCGTTAAGCAGCCATAGTGTGTTTTCTAAACGTGTGACTCTGTTCTGTTTTGTAATTCAGTTCAAGTGTAGCGGTTTTTACATTCCCTCTATAAGTGATATCTTATGATAAGTGTCTTTTTCTGTGTGACTTATTTCACTTAGAATCGTCATACCTAAATCCACTCATCTTGCTTCTACTAGCCTTATGACATTGATTTCATGTCTGAGTGATATTCCATTGTACATAAGGACCACAACTTCTTTATCCATTTTTCTCTTTCCTGGGATATTTAAGGTGTCATGAAGTGGAGGTTCTTGTCAACATAGCAGCCCTAAACATTGGGGTGCCTGTGTCTTGCTGATTTTTAGTTTTCCCAATTTATACGCCCATGAGTGGACGTGCCCTATGCTCCCTAAGCTGTGTTTTTTCGATGTTTCAGGACACACCGTACACTTCTCTAGAGTGGCTGTTGGCAATTTACATCCCGCCCATCAGCGTAGCAAGGCTGCCATTTCTCCATGGCCTGTCCTGCATTTCTGGTTTTGACACTTTTTGCAGCATGGCCCTTTTGACCGATGGGAAGCGAGACCTCTTTGTAGCGCTGATTTGCCTTTCCAGGTTGCTTGGTTGGCCAAAAAGGGCGTATGCGTTTTTTCCTGAATATATTCAGGAAAAAACGCATACGCCCTTTTTGGCCAAGGGCATCATTGTCGACGTTTTGCCGCTTTTCATGTGCTTTAAAGGCGATTCGAATCTACCTCCTGAAATCTGCTTCCTGCAATCCTGCCTTGCTTTCAAATCCTCTTCGTTGCCTTCCGTCAATATATCTGTGGATGAGAGTTATCATTTATAACTCTGCGGGTTTGTGAATTGCAGTGTCCCTGAGCTCCATTTTTCAACTCGCTTTTTTGGGAGCTGGCCACAAAAGCGCAAGATTGCCTCAGGCCTTATTCTGGTTCCTGGCGGCAGGCTGAGCCTGTGGTTAATTCTTCTTCCTGATGGGAAAATAGAGTGACCTGTGCCTCTACCAACACCTAGATCTAGTCTCTCATTGGTTGCCCCTCTTCCCGTTCATCCTCAGGACAAATTGCAACCTGTAGGGAACAGGAGCTTAAAGGTGCTGATTCTCCAAGTAGGGAGATTGCTAGTAAAGTAGCTGGAAAGGCGAACCCTAGCACAAGGAGATGAGAAATGGGGTGCGTTTTAGAAACCTTTCAAAATCACACGGTGTACCATCTTCTGGGTTTCTCATGCATGTTTTCGATGTAGGAAGATGCCCTTGAACCTGGAGATTTGGGACCCATGGGATGGGTACCACGCAGTATTACTTTAAAGGGTCTGAGTTTGCTCTCCCAACCTCACCCAACCTCTCAGCCCCAACAGTGTCCACCCTTATGTCTCATCCAGGTGTGGGTCTAGATATGGTCAATCCAGGTTGCATCACAGCCCCTGAACGAATTTTGTAAGAATTTCTCTCTCTTTCACTGTCTTTGTTTTACGGGTTTTTAAAAGTAATTTATTTTTATAATGGGGTTTAGCTGCTTTTCACGGCTGTGTTTATGCGGCTTTACACCCACTTGGCTCACTTCCAGAGAGATATCAATACATAGGTTTTACGATTCTTACTAGTCAGATATATTCTTGTGCGGTGAATAGGGGGTGTTGAGTCCAGTTCACTGAGCAAGGAGTAGGTCTTGTCTATTACATATTGGGTGTATGGAACGGTATCTGAGCGAATTTGAACCCCTTGTTTTATGCATCACCCCACCTCACCTTTCCCGTTAAGCAGCCATAGTGTGTTTTCTAAACGTGTGACTCTGTTCTGTTTTGTAATTCAGTTCAAGTGTAGCGGTTTTTACATTCCCTCTATAAGTGATAGCTTATGATAAGTGTCTTTTTCTGTGTGACTTATTTCACTTAGAATCGTCATACCTAAATCCACTCATCTTGCTTCTACTAGCTTTATGACATTGATTTCATGTCTGAGGGATATTCCTTTGTACATAAGGACCACAACTTCTTTATCCATTTATCTCTTTCCTGGGATATTTAAGGTGTCATGAAGTGGAGGTTCTTGTCAACATAGCAGCCCTAAACATTGGGGTGCCTGTGTCTTGCTGATTTTTAGTTTTCCCAATTTATACGCCCATGAGTGGATGTGCCCTATGCTCCCTAAGCTGTGTTTTTTCGATGTTTCAGGACACACCGTACACTTCTCCAGAGTGGCTTTTGGCAATTTACATCCCGCCCATTAGCGTAGCAAGGCTGCCATTTCTCCATGGCCTGTACTGCATTTCTGGTTTTGTCACTTTTTGCAGCATGGCCCTTTTGACCGATGGGAAGCGAGACTTCTTTGTAGCGCTGATTTGCCTTTCCAGGTTGCTTGGTTGGCCAAAAAGGGCGTATGCGTTTTTTCCTGAATATATTCAGGAAAAAACGCTTACGCCCTTTTTGGCCAAGGGCATCACTGTCGACGTTTTGCCACTTTTCATGTGCTTTAAAGGCGATTCGAATCTACCTCCTGAAACCTGTTTCCTGCAATTCTGCCTTGCTTTCAAATCCTCTTCGTTGCCTTCCCTCAATATATCTGTGGATGAGAGTTATCATTTATAACTCTGCAGGTTTGTGAATTGCAGTGCCCCTGAGCTCCATTTTACAACTGTCTTTTTTGGGAGCTGGCCGCAAAAGCACGGGATTGCCTCAGGCCCTATTCTGGTTCCCGGCGGCAGGCTGAGCCTGTGTTTAATTCTTCTTCCTGATGGGAAATTAGAGTGACCTGTGCCTGTCCCAACACCTAGATCTAGTCTCTCATTGGTTGCCCCTCTTCCCGTTCATCCTCAGGACAAATTGCAACCTGTAGGGAAGAGGAGCTTAAAGGTGCTGATTCTCCAAGTAGGGAGATTGCTAGTAAAGTAGCTGGAAAGGCGAACCCGAGCACAAGGAGATGAGAAATTGGGTGCGTTTTAGAAACCTTTCAAAATCACACGGTGTACCATCTTCTGGGTTTCTCATGCATGTTTTCGATGTAGGAAGATGCCCTTGAACCTGGAGATTTGGGACCCATGGGATGGGTACCACACAGTATTACTTTAAAGGATCTGCGTTTGCTCACCCAACCTCACCCAACCTCTAAGCCCCAAGAGTGTCCACCCTTATGTCTCATCCAGCTGTGGGTCTAGATATGGTCAATCCAGGTTGCATCACAGCCTCTGAACGAATTTTGTAAGAATTTCTCTCTCTTTCACTGTCTTTGTTTTACGGGTTTTTAAAAGTAATTTATTTTTATAATGGGGTTTAGCTGCTTTTCACGGCTGTGTTTATGCGGCTTTACACCCACTTGACTCACTTCCAGACAGATATCAATATATAGGTTTTAAGATTCTTACTAGTCACATATATTCTTGTGCGGTGAATAGGGGGTGTTGAGTCCACTTCACTGAGCAAGGAGTAGGTCTTGTCTATTACATATTGGGTGTATGGAACGGTATCTGAGCGAATTTGAAACCCTTGTTTTATGCATCACCCCACCTCACCTTTCCCGTTAAGCAGCCATAGTGTGTTTTCTAAACGTGTGACTCTGTTCTGTTTTGTAATTCAGTTCAAGTGTAGCGGTTTTTACATTCCCTCTATAAGTGATATCTTATGATAAGTGTCTTTTTCTGTGTGACTTATTTCACTTAGAATCGTCATACCTAAATCCACTCATCTTGCTTCTACTAGCCTTATGACATTGATTTCATGTCTGAGTGATATTCCTTTGTACATAAGGACCACAACTTCTTTATCCATTTTTCTCTTTCCTGGGATATTTAAGGTGTCATGAAGTGGAGGTTCTTGTCAACATAGCAGCCCTAAACATTGGGGTGCCTGTGTCTTGCTGATTTTTAGTTTTCCCAATTTATACGCCCATGAGTGGACGTGCCCTATGCTCCCTAAGCTGTGTTTTTTCGATGTTTCAGGACACACCGTACACTTCTCTAGAGTGGCTGTTGGCAATTTACATCCCGCCCATCAGCGTAGCAAGGCTGCCATTTCTCCATGGCCTGTCCTGCATTTCTGGTTTTGACACTTTTTGCAGCATGGCCCTTTTGACCGATGGGAAGCGAGACCTCTTTGTAGCGCTGATTTGCCTTTCCAGGTTGCTTGGTTGGCCAAAAAGGGCGTATGCGTTTTTTCCTGAATATATTCAGGAAAAAACGCATACGCCCTTTTTGGCCAAGGGCATCATTGTCGACGTTTTGCCGCTTTTCATGTGCTTTAAAGGCGATTCGAATCTACCTCCTGAAATCTGCTTCCTGCAATTCTGCCTTGCTTTCAAATCCTCTTCGTTGCCTTCCCTCAATATATCTGTGGATGAGAGTTATCATTTATAACTCTGCGGGTTTGTGAATTGCAGTGTCCCTGAGCTCCATTTTTCAACTCGCTTTTTTGGGAGCTGGCCACAAAAGCGCGAGATTGCCTCAGGCCTTATTCTGGTTCCTGGCGGCAGGCTGAGCCTGTGGTTAATTCTTCTTCCTGATGGGAAAATAGAGTGACCTGTGCCTCTACCAACACCTAGATCTAGTCTCTCATTGGTTGCCCCTCTTCCCGTTCATCCTCAGGACAAATTGCAACCTGTAGGGAACAGGAGCTTAAAGGTGCTGATTCTCCAAGTAGGGAGATTGCTAGTAAAGTAGCTGGAAAGGCGAACCCTAGCACAAGGAGATGAGAAATGGGGTGCGTTTTAGAAACCTTTCAAAATCACACGGTGTACCATCTTCTGGGTTTCTCATGCATGTTTTCGATGTAGGAAGATGCCCTTGAACCTGGAGATTTGGGACCCATGGGATGGGTACCACGCAGTATTACTTTAAAGGGTCTGAGTTTGCTCTCCCAACCTCACCCAACCTCTCAGCCCCAAGAGTGTCCACCCTTATGTCTCATCCAGGTGTGGGTCTAGATATGGTCAATCCAGGTTGCATCACAGCCCCTGAACGAATTTTGTAAGAATTTCTCTCTCTTTCACTGTCTTTGTTTTACGGGTTTTTAAAAGTAATTTATTTTTATAATGGGGTTTAGCTGCTTTTCACGGCTGTGTTTATGCGGCTTTACACCCACTTGACTCACTTCCAGAGAGATATCAATACATAGGTTTTACGATTCTTACTAGTCACATATATTCTTGTGCGGTGAATAGGGGGTGTTGAGTCCAGTTCACTGAGCAAGGAGTAGGTCTTGTCTATTACATATTGGGTGTATGGAACAGTATCTGAGCGAATTTGAAACCCTTGTTTTATGCATCACCCCACCTCACCTTTCCCGTTAAGCAGCCATGGTGTGTTTTCTAAACGTGTGACTCTGTTCTGTTTTGTAATTCAGTTCAAGTGTAGCGGTTTTTACATTCCCTCTATAAGTGATATCTTATGATAAGTGTCTTTTTCTGTGTGACTTATTTCACTTAGAATCGTCATACCTAAATCCACTCATCTTGCTTCTACTAGCCTTATGACATTGATTTCATGTCTGAGTGATATTCCATTGTACATAAGGACCACAACTTCTTTATCCATTTTTCTCTTTCCTGGGATATTTAAGGTGTCATGAAGTGGAGGTTCTTGTCAACATAGCAGCCCTAAACATTGGGGTGCCTGTGTCTTGCTGATTTTTAGTTTTCCCAATTTATACGCCCATGAGTGGACGTGCCCTATGCTCCCTAAGCTGTGTTTTTTCGATGTTTCAGGACACACCGTACACTTCTCCAGAGTGGCTTTTGGCAATTTACATCCCGCCCATCAGCGTAGCAAGGCTGCCATTTCTCCATGGCCTGTACTGCATTTCTGGTTTTGACACTTTTTGCAGCATGGCCCTTTTGACCGATGGGAAGCGAGACTTCATTGTAGCGCTGATTTGCCTTTCCAGGTTGCTTGGTTGGCCAAAAAGGGCGTATGCGTTTTTTCCTGAATATATTCAGGAAAAAACGCATACGCCCTTTTTGGCCAAGGGCATCATTGTCGACGTTTTGCCGCTTTTCATGTGCTTTAAAGGCCATTCGAATCTACCTCCTGAAATCTCTTTCCTGCAATTCTGCCTTGCTTTCAAATCCTCTTCGTTGCCTTCCCTCAATATATCTGTGGATGAGAGTTATCATTTATAACTCTGCGGGTTTGTGAATTGCAGTGTCCCTGAGCTCCATTTTTCAACTCGCTTTTTTGGGAGCTGGCCACAAAAGCGCGGGATTGCCTCAGGCCCTATTCTGGTTCCTGGAGGCAGGCAGAGCCTGTGGTTAATTCTTCTTCCTGATGGGAAAATAGAGTGACCTGTGCCTGTCCCAACACCTAGATCTAGTCTCTCATTGGTTGCCCCTCTTCCCGTTCATCCTCAGGACAAATTGCAACCTGTAGGGAACAGGAGCTTAAAGGTGCTGATTCTCCAAGTAGGGAGATTGCTAGTAAAGTAGCTGGAAAGGCGAACCCGAGCACAAGGAGATGAGAAATTGGGTGCGTTTTAGAAACCTTTCAAAATCACACGGTGCACCATCTTCTGGGTTTCTCATGCATGTTTTCGATGTAGGAAGATGCCCTTGAACCTGGAGATTTGGGACCCATGGGATGGGTACCACGCAGTATTACTTTAAAGGGTCTGAGTTTGCTCTCCCAACCTCACCCAACCTCTCAGCCCCAAGAGTGTCCACCCTTATGTCTCATCCAGGTGTGGGTCTAGATATGGTCAATCCAGGTTGCATCACAGCCCCTGAACGAATTTTGTAAGAATTTCTCTCTCTTTCACTGTCTTTGTTTTACGGGTTTTTAAAAGTAATTTATTTTTATAATGGGGTTTAGCTGCTTTTCACGGCTGTGTTTATGCGGCTTTACACCCACTTGACTCACTTCCAGACAGATATCAATATATAGGTTTTAAGATTCTTACTAGTCACATATATTCTTGTGCGGTGAATAGGGGGTGTTGAGTCCAGTTCACTGAGCAAGGAGTAGGTCTTGTCTATTACATATTGGGTGTATGGAACGGTATCTGAGCGAATTTGAACCCCTTGTTTTATGCATCACCCCACCTCACCTTTCCCGTTAAGCAGCCATAGTGTGTTTTCTAAACGTGTGACTCTGTTCTGTTTTGTAATTCAGTTCAAGTGTAGCGGTTTTTACATTCCCTCTATAAGTGATAGCTTATGATAAGTGTCTTTTTCTGTGTGACTTATTTCACTTAGAATCGTCATACCTAAATCCACTCATCTTGCTTCTACTAGCCTTATGACATTGATTTCATGTCTGAGTGATATTCCTTTGTACATAAGGACCACAACTTCTTTATCCATTTTTCTCTTTCCTGGGATATTTAAGGTGTCATGAAGTGGAGGTTCTTGTCAACATAGCAGCCCTAAACATTGGGGTGCCTGTGTCTTGCTGATTTTTAGTTTTCCCAATTTATACGCCCATGAGTGGACGTGCCCTATGCTCCCTAAGCTGTGTTTTTTCGATGTTTCAGGACACACCGTACACTTCTCTAGAGTGGCTGTTGGCAATTTACATCCCGCCCATCAGCGTAGCAAGGCTGCCATTTCTCCATGGCCTGTCCTGCATTTCTGGTTTTGACACTTTTTGCAGCATGGCCCTTTTGACCGATGGGAAGCGAGACCTCTTTGTAGCGCTGATTTGCCTTTCCAGGTTGCTTGGTTGGTCAAAAAGGGCGTATGCGTTTTTTCCTGAATATATTCAGGAAAAAACGCATACGCCCTTTTTAGCCAAGGGCATCACTGTCGACGGTTTCCCACTTTTCATGTGCTTTAAAGGCCATTCGAATCTACCTCCTGAAACCTGTTTCCTGCAATTCTGCCTTGCTTTCAAATCCTCTTCGTTGCCTTCCCTCAATATATCTGTGGATGAGAGTTATCATTTATAACTCTGCAGGTTTGTGAATTGCAGTGCCCCTGAGCTCCATTTTTCAACTCGCTTTTTTGGGAGCTGGCCGCAAAAGCACGGGATTGCCTCAGGCCCTATTCTGGTTCCCAGCGGCAGGCTGAGCCTGTGTTTAATTCTTCTTCCTGATGGGAAATTAGAGTGACCTGTGCCTGTCCCAACACCTAGATCTAGTCTCTCATTGGTTGCCCCTCTTCCCGTTCATCCTCAGGACAAATTGCAACCTGTAGGGAACAGGAGCTTAAAGGTGCTGATTCTCCAAGTAGGGAGATTGCTAGTAAAGTAGCTGGAAAGGCGAACCCGAGCACAAGGAGATGAGAAATTGGGTGCGTTTTAGAAACCTTTCAAAATCACACGGTGTACCATCTTCTGGGTTTCTCATGCATGTTTTCGATGTAGGAAGATGCCCTTGAACCTGGAGATTTGGGACCCATGGGATGGGTACCACACAGTATTACTTTAAAGGATCTGCGTTTGCTCACCCAACCTCACCCAACCTCTAAGCCCCAAGAGTGTCCACCCTTATGTCTCATCCAGCTGTGGGTCTAGATATGGTCAATCCAGGTTGCATCACAGCCTCTGAACGAATTTTGTAAGAATTTCTCTCTCTTTCACTGTCTTTGTTTTACGGGTTTTTAAAAGTAATTTATTTTTATAATGGGGTTTAGCTGCTTTTCACGGCTGTGTTTATGCGGCTTTACACCCACTTGACTCACTTCCAGACAGATATCAATATATAGGTTTTAAGATTCTTACTAGTCACATATATTCTTGTGCGGTGAATAGGGGGTGTTGAGTCCAGTTCACTGAGCAAGGAGTAGGTCTTGTCTATTACATATTGGGTGTATGGAACGGTATCTGAGCGAATTTGAACCCCTTGTTTTATGCATCACCCCACCTCACCTTTCCCGTTAAGCAGCCATAGTGTGTTTTCTAAACGTGTGACTCTGTTCTGTTTTGTAATTCAGTTCAAGTGTAGCGGTTTTTACATTCCCTCTATAAGTGATATCTTATGATAAGTGTCTTTTTCTGTGTGACTTATTTCACTTAGAATCGTCATACCTAAATCCACTCATCTTGCTTCTACTAGCCTTATGACATTGATTTCATGTCTGAGTGATATTCCTTTGTACATAAGGACCACAACTTCTTTATCCATTTTTCTCTTTCCTGGGATATTTAAGGTGTCATGAAGTGGAGGTTCTTGTCAACATAGCAGCCCTAAACATTGGGGTGCCTGTGTCTTGCTGATTTTTAGTTTTCCCAATTTATACGCCCATGAGTGGACGTGCCCTATGCTCCCTAAGCTGTGTTTTTTCGATGTTTCAGGACACACCGTACACTTCTCTAGAGTGGCTGTTGGCAATTTACATCCCGCCCATCAGCGTAGCAAGGCTGCCATTTCTCCATGGCCTGTCCTGCATTTCTGGTTTTGACACTTTTTGCAGCATGGCCCTTTTGACCGATGGGAAGCGAGACCTCTTTGTAGCGCTGATTTGCCTTTCCAGGTTGCTTGGTTGGCCAAAAAGGGCGTATGCGTTTTTTCCTGAATATATTCAGGAAAAAACGCATACGCCCTTTTTGGCCAAGGGCATCATTGTCGACGTTTTGCCGCTTTTCATGTGCTTTAAAGGCGATTCGAATCTACCTCCTGAAATCTGCTTCCTGCAATTCTGCCTTGCTTTCAAATCCTCTTCGTTGCCTTCCCTCAATATATCTGTGGATGAGAGTTATCATTTATAACTCTGCGGGTTTGTGAATTGCAGTGTCCCTGAGCTCCATTTTTCAACTCGCTTTTTTGGGAGCTGGCCACAAAAGCCCGAGATTGCCTCAGGCCTTATTCTGGTTCCTGGCGGCAGGCTGAGCCTGTGGTTAATTCTTCTTCCTGATGGGAAAATAGAGTGACCTGTGCCTCTACCAACACCTAGATCTAGTCTCTCATTGGTTGCCCCTCTTCCCGTTCATCCTCAGGACAAATTGCAACCTGTAGGGAACAGAAGCTTAAAGGTGCTGATTCTCCAAGTAGGGAGATTGCTAGTAAAGTAGCTGGAAAGGCGAACCCTAGCACAAGGAGATGAGAAATGGGGTGCGTTTTAGAAACCTTTCAAAATCACACGGTGTACCATCTTCTGGGTTTCTCATGCATGTTTTCGATGTAGGAAGATGCCCTTGAACCTGGAGATTTGGGACCCATGGATTGGGTACCACGCAGTATTACTTTAAAGGGTCTGAGTTTGCTCTCCCAACCTCACCCAACCTCTCAGCCCCAAGAGTGTCCACCCTTATGTCTCATCCAGGTGTGGGTCTAGATATGGTCAATCCAGGTTGCATCACAGCCCCTGAACAAATTTTGTAAGAATTTCTCTCTCTTTCACTGTCTTTGTTTTACGGGTTTTTAAAAGTAATTTATTTTTATAATGGGGTTTAGCTGCTTTTCACGGCTGTGTTTATGCGGCTTTACACCCACTTGGCTCACTTCCAGAGAGATATCAATACATAGGTTTTACGATTCTTACTAGTCAGATATATTCTTGTGCGGTGAATAGGGGGTGTTGAGTCCAGTTCACTGAGCAAGGAGTAGGTCTTGTCTATTACATATTGGGTGTATGGAACGGTATCTGAGCGAATTTGAACCCCTTGTTTTATGCATCACCCCACCTCACCTTTCCCGTTAAGCAGCCATAGTGTGTTTTCTAAACGTGTGACTCTGTTCTGTTTTGTAATTCAGTTCAAGTGTAGCGGTTTTTACATTCCCTCTATAAGTGATATCTTATGATAAGTGTCTTTTTCTGTGTGACTTATTTCACTTAGAATCGTCATACCTAAATCCACTCATCTTGCTTCTACTAGCCTTATGACATTGATTTCATGTCTGAGTGATATTCCTTTGTACATAAGGACCACAACTTCTTTATCCATTTTTCTCTTTCCTGGGATATTTAAGGTGTCATGAAGTGGAGGTTCTTGTCAACATAGCAGCCCTAAACATTGGGGTGCCTGTGTCTTGCTGATTTTTAGTTTTCCCAATTTATACGCCCATGAGTGGACGTGCCCTATGCTCCCTAAGCTGTGTTTTTTCGATGTTTCAGGACACACCGTACACTTCTCTAGAGTGGCTGTTGGCAATTTACATCCCGCCCATCAGCGTAGCAAGGCTGCCATTTCTCCATGGCCTGTCCTGCATTTCTGGTTTTGACACTTTTTGCAGCATGGCCCTTTTGACCGATGGGAAGCGAGACCTCTTTGTAGCGCTGATTTGCCTTTCCAGGTTGCTTGGTTGGCCAAAAAGGGCGTATGCGTTTTTTCCTGAATATATTCAGGAAAAAACGCATACGCCCTTTTTGGCCAAGGGCATCATTGTCGACGTTTTGCCGCTTTTCATGTGCTTTAAAGGCGATTCGAATCTACCTCCTGAAATCTGCTTCCTGCAATTCTGCCTTGCTTTCAAATCCTCTTCGTTGCCTTCCCTCAATATATCTGTGGATGAGAGTTATCATTTATAACTCTGCGGGTTTGTGAATTGCAGTGTCCCTGAGCTCCATTTTTCAACTCGCTTTTTTGGGAGCTGGCCACAAAAGCGCGAGATTGCCTCAGGCCTTATTCTGGTTCCTGGCGGCAGGCTGAGCCTGTGGTTAATTCTTCTTCCTGATGGGAAAATAGAGTGACCTGTGCCTCTACCAACACCTAGATCTAGTCTCTCATTGGTTGCCCCTCTTCCCGTTCATCCTCAGGACAAATTGCAACCTGTAGGGAACAGGAGCTTAAAGGTGCTGATTCTCCAAGTAGGGAGATTGCTAGTAAAGTAGCTGGAAAGGCGAACCCTAGCACAAGGAGATGAGAAATGGGGTGCGTTTTAGAAACCTTTCAAAATCACACGGTGTACCATCTTCTGGGTTTCTCATGCATGTTTTCGATGTAGGAAGATGCCCTTGAACCTGGAGATTTGGGACCCATGGGATGGGTACCACGCAGTATTACTTTAAAGGGTCTGAGTTTGCTCTCCCAACCTCACCCAACCTCTCAGCCCCAAGAGTGTCCACCCTTATGTCTCATCCAGGTGTGGGTCTAGATATGGTCAATCCAGGTTGCATCACAGCCTCTGAACGAATTTTGTAAGAATTTCTCTCTCTTTCACTGTCTTTGTTTTACGGGTTTTTAAAAGTAATTTATTTTTATAATGGGGTTTAGCTGCTTTTCACGGCTGTGTTTATGCGGCTTTACACCCACTTGACTCACTTCCAGACAGATATCAATATATAGGTTTTAAGATTCTTACTAGTCACATATATTCTTGTGCGGTGAATAGGGGGTGTTGAGTCCACTTCACTGAGCAAGGAGTAGGTCTTGTCTATTACATATTGGGTGTATGGAACGGTATCTGAGCGAATTTGAAACCCTTGTTTTATGCATCACCCCACCTCACCTTTCCCGTTAAGCAGCCATAGTGTGTTTTCTAAACGTGTGACTCTGTTCTGTTTTGTAATTCAGTTCAAGTGTAGCGGTTTTTACATTCCCTCTATAAGTGATATCTTATGATAAGTGTCTTTTTCTGTGTGACTTATTTCACTTAGAATCGTCATACCTAAATCCACTCATCTTGCTTCTACTAGCCTTATGACATTGATTTCATGTCTGAGTGATATTCCTTTGTACATAAGGACCACAACTTCTTTATCCATTTTTCTCTTTCCTGGGATATTTAAGGTGTCATGAAGTGGAGGTTCTTGTCAACATAGCAGCCCTAAACATTGGGGTGCCTGTGTCTTGCTGATTTTTAGTTTTCCCAATTTATACGCCCATGAGTGGACGTGCCCTATGCTCCCTAAGCTGTGTTTTTTCGATGTTTCAGGACACACCGTACACTTCTCTAGAGTGGCTGTTGGCAATTTACATCCCGCCCATCAGCGTAGCAAGGCTGCCATTTCTCCATGGCCTGTCCTGCATTTCTGGTTTTGACACTTTTTGCAGCATGGCCCTTTTGACCGATGGGAAGCGAGACCTCTTTGTAGCGCTGATTTGCCTTTCCAGGTTGCTTGGTTGGCCAAAAAGGGCGTATGCGTTTTTTCCTGAATATATTCAGGAAAAAACGCATACGCCCTTTTTGGCCAAGGGCATCATTGTCGACGTTTTGCCGCTTTTCATGTGCTTTAAAGGCGATTCGAATCTACCTCCTGAAATCTGCTTCCTGCAATTCTGCCTTGCTTTCAAATCCTCTTCGTTGCCTTCCCTCAATATATCTGTGGATGAGAGTTATCATTTATAACTCTGCGGGTTTGTGAATTGCAGTGTCCCTGAGCTCCATTTTTCAACTCGCTTTTTTGGGAGCTGGCCACAAAAGCGCGAGATTGCCTCAGGCCTTATTCTGGTTCCTGGCGGCAGGCTGAGCCTGTGGTTAATTCTTCTTCCTGATGGGAAAATAGAGTGACCTGTGCCTCTACCAACACCTAGATCTAGTCTCTCATTGGTTGCCCCTCTTCCCGTTCATCCTCAGGACAAATTGCAACCTGTAGGGAACAGGAGCTTAAAGGTGCTGATTCTCCAAGTAGGGAGATTGCTAGTAAAGTAGCTGGAAAGGCGAACCCTAGCACAAGGAGATGAGAAATGGGGTGCGTTTTAGAAACCTTTCAAAATCACACGGTGTACCATCTTCTGGGTTTCTCATGCATGTTTTCGATGTAGGAAGATGCCCTTGAACCTGGAGATTTGGGACCCATGGGATGGGTACCACGCAGTATTACTTTAAAGGGTCTGAGTTTGCTCTCCCAACCTCACCCAACCTCTCAGCCCCAAGAGTGTCCACCCTTATGTCTCATCCAGGTGTGGGTCTAGATATGGTCAATCCAGGTTGCATCACAGCCCCTGAACGAATTTTGTAAGAATTTCTCTCTCTTTCACTGTCTTTGTTTTACGGGTTTTTAAAAGTAATTTATTTTTATAATGGGGTTTAGCTGCTTTTCACGGCTGTGTTTATGCGGCTTTACACCCACTTGACTCACTTCCAGAGAGATATCAATACATAGGTTTTACGATTCTTACTAGTCACATATATTCTTGTGCGGTGAATAGGGGGTGTTGAGTCCAGTTCACTGAGCAAGGAGTAGGTCTTGTCTATTACATATTGGGTGTATGGAACAGTATCTGAGCGAATTTGAAACCCTTGTTTTATGCATCACCCCACCTCACCTTTCCCGTTAAGCAGCCATAGTGTGTTTTCTAAACGTGTGACTCTGTTCTGTTTTGTAATTCAGTTCAAGTGTAGCGGTTTTTACATTCCCTCTATAAGTGATATCTTATGATAAGTGTCTTTTTCTGTGTGACTTATTTCACTTAGAATCGTCATACCTAAATCCACTCATCTTGCTTCTACTAGCCTTATGACATTGATTTCATGTCTGAGTGATATTCCATTGTACATAAGGACCACAACTTCTTTATCCATTTTTCTCTTTCCTGGGATATTTAAGGTGTCATGAAGTGGAGGTTCTTGTCAACATAGCAGCCCTAAACATTGGGGTGCCTGTGTCTTGCTGATTTTTAGTTTTCCCAATTTATACGCCCATGAGTGGACGTGCCCTATGCTCCCTAAGCTGTGTTTTTTCGATGTTTCAGGACACACCGTACACTTCTCCAGAGTGGCTTTTGGCAATTTACATCCCGCCCATCAGCGTAGCAAGGCTGCCATTTCTCCATGGCCTGTACAGCATTTCTGGTTTTGACACTTTTTGCAGCATGGCCCTTTTGACCGATGGGAAGCGAGACTTCTTTGTAGCGCTGATTTGCCTTTCCAGGTTGCTTGGTTGGCCAAAAAGGGCGTATGCGTTTTTTCCTGAATATATTCAGGAAAAAACGCATACGCCCTTTTTGGCCAAGGGCATCATTGTCGACGTTTTGCCGCTTTTCATGTGCTTTAAAGGCCATTCGAATCTACCTCCTGAAATCTGCTTCCTGCAATTCTGCCTTGCTTTCAAATCCTCTTCGTTGCCTTCCCTCAATATATCTGTGGATGAGAGTTATCATTTATAACTCTGCGGGTTTGTGAATTGCAGTGTCCCTGAGCTCCATTTTTCAACTCGCTTTTTTGGGAGCTGGCCGCAAAAGCGCGGGATTGCCTCAGGCCCTATTCTGGTTCCTGGAGGCAGGCAGAGCCTGTGGTTAATTCTTCTTCCTGATGGGAAAATAGAGTGACCTGTGCCTGTCCCAACACCTAGATCTAGTCTCTCATTGGTTGCCCCTCTTCCCGTTCATCCTCAGGACAAATTGCAACCTGTAGGGAACAGGAGCTTAAAGGTGCTGATTCTCCAAGTAGGGAGATTGCTAGTAAAGTAGCTGGAAAGGCGAACCCGAGCACAAGGAGATGAGAAATTGGGTGCGTTTTAGAAACCTTTCAAAATCACACGGTGCACCATCTTCTGGGTTTCTCATGCATGTTTTCGATGTAGGAAGATGCCCTTGAACCTGGAGATTTGGGACCCATGGGATGGGTACCACACAGTATTACTTTAAAGGGTCTGCGTTTGCTCACCCAACCTCACCCAACCTCTAAGCCCCAAGAGTGTCCACCCTTATGTCTCATCCAGCTGTGGGTCTAGATATGGTCAATCCAGGTTGCATCACAGCCTCTGAACGAATTTTGTAAGAATTTCTCTCTCTTTCACTGTCTTTGTTTTACGGGTTTTTAAAAGTAATTTATTTTTATAATGGGGTTTAGCTGCTTTTCACGGCTGTGTTTATGCAGCTTTACACCCACTTGACACACTTCCAGAGAGATATCAATACATAGGTTTTACGATTCTTACTAGTCACATATATTCTTGTGCGGTGAATAGGGGTTGTTGAGTCCAGTTCACTGAGCAAGGAGTAGGTCTTGTCTATTACATATTGGGTGTATGGAACAGTATCTGAGCGAATTTGAAACCCTTGTTTTATGCATCACCCCACCTCACCTTTCCCGTTAAGCAGCCATAGTGTGTTTTCTAAACGTGTGACTCTGTTCTGTTTTGTAATTCAGTTCAAGTGTAGCGGTTTTTACATTCCCTCTATAAGTGATATCTTATGATAAGTGTCTTTTTCTGTGTGACTTATTTCACTTAGAATTGTCATACCTAAATCCACTCATCTTGCTTCTACTAGCCTTATGACATTGATTTCATGTCTGAGTGATATTCCTTTGTACATAAGGACCACAACTTCTTTATCCATTTTTCTCTTTCCTGGGATATTTAAGGTGTCATGAAGTGGAGGTTCTTGTCAACATAGCAGCCCTAAACATTGGGGTGCCTGTGTCTTGCTGATTTTTAGTTTTCCCAATTTATACGCCCATGAGTGGACGTGCCCTATGCTCCCTAAGCTGTGTTTTTTCGATGTTTCAGGACACACCGTACACTTCTCTAGAGTGGCTGTTGGCAATTTACATCCCGCCCATCAGCGTAGCAAGGCTGCCATTTCTCCATGGCCTGTCCTGCATTTCTGGTTTTGACACTTTTTGCAGCATGGCCCTTTTGACCGATGGGAAGCGAGACCTCTTTGTAGCGCTGAT
The DNA here is from genome assembly GCF_028021215.1 of Eschrichtius robustus. NCBI lineage: Eukaryota > Metazoa > Chordata > Mammalia > Artiodactyla > Eschrichtiidae > Eschrichtius > Eschrichtius robustus. Next base: position 580,651 of record NW_027175816.1, on the reverse strand, counting down.
TTGCCTTTCCAGGTTGCTTGGTTGTCCAAAAAGGGCGTATGCGTTTTTTCCTGAATATATTCAGGAAAAAACGCATACGCCCTTTTTAGCCAAGGGCATCACTGTCGACGGTTTCCCACTTTTCATGTGCTTTAAAGGCCATTCGAATCTACCTCCTGAAACCTGTTTCCTGCAATTCGGCCTTGCTTTCAAATCCTCTTCGTTGCCTTCCCTCAATATATCTGTGGATGAGAGTTATCATTTATAACTCTGCAGGTTTGTGAATTGCAGTGCCCCTGAGCTCCATTTTTCAACTCGCTTTTTTGGGAGCTGGCCGCAAATGCACGGGATTGCCTCAGGCCCTATTCTGGTTCCCGGCGGCAGGCTGAGCCTGTGTTTAATTCTTCTTCCTGATGGGAAATTAGAGTGACCTGTGCCTGTCCCAACACCTAGATCTAGTCTCTCATTTGTTGCCCCTCTTCCCGTTCATCCTCAGGACAAATTGCAACCTGTAGGGAACAGGAGCTTAAAGGTGCTGATTCTCCAAGTAGGGAGATTGCTAGTAAAGTAGCTGGAAAGGCGAACCCGAGCACAAGGAGATGAGAAATTGGGTGCGTTTTAGAAACCTTTCAAAATCACACGGTGTACCATCTTCTGGGTTTCTCATGCATGTTTTCGATGTAGGAAGATGCCCTTGAACCTGGAGATTTGGGACCCATGGGATGGGTACCACACAGTATTACTTTAAAGGATCTGCGTTTGCTCACCCAACCTCACCCAACCTCTAAGCCCCAAGAGTGTCCACCCTTATGTCTCATCCAGCTGTGGGTCTAGATATGGTCAATCCAGGTTGCATCACAGCCTCTGAACGAATTTTGTAAGAATTTCTCTCTCTTTCACTGTCTTTGTTTTACGGGTTTTTAAAAGTAATTTATTTTTATAATGGGGTTTAGCTGCTTTTCACGGCTGTGTTTATGCGGCTTTACACCCACTTGACTCACTTCCAGACAGATATCAATATATAGGTTTTAAGATTCTTACTAGTCACATATATTCTTGTGCGGTGAATAGGGGGTGTTGAGTCCAGTTCACTGAGCAAGGAGTAGGTCTTGTCTATTACATATTGGGTGTATGGAACGGTATCTGAGCGAATTTGAACCCCTTGTTTTATGCATCACCCCACCTCACCTTTCCCGTTAAGCAGCCATAGTGTGTTTTCTAAACGTGTGACTCTGTTCTGTTTTGTAATTCAGTTCAAGTGTAGCGGTTTTTACATTCCCTCTATAAGTGATATCTTATGATAAGTGTCTTTTTCTGTGTGACTTATTTCACTTAGAATCGTCATACCTAAATCCACTCATCTTGCTTCTACTAGCCTTATGACATTGATTTCATGTCTGAGTGATATTCCTTTGTACATAAGGACCACAACTTCTTTATCCATTTTTCTCTTTCCTGGGATATTTAAGGTGTCATGAAGTGGAGGTTCTTGTCAACATAGCAGCCCTAAACATTGGGGTGCCTGTGTCTTGCTGATTTTTAGTTTTCCCAATTTATACGCCCATGAGTGGACGTGCCCTATGCTCCCTAAGCTGTGTTTTTTCGATGTTTCAGGACACACCGTACACTTCTCTAGAGTGGCTGTTGGCAATTTACATCCCGCCCATCAGCATAGCAAGGCTGCCATTTCTCCATGGCCTGTCCTGCATTTCTGGTTTTGACACTTTTTGCAGCATGGCCCTTTTGACCGATGGGAAGCGAGACCTCTTTGTAGCGCTGATTTGCCTTTCCAGGTTGCTTGGTTGGCCAAAAAGGGCGTATGCGTTTTTTCCTGAATATATTCAGGAAAAAACGCATACGCCCTTTTTGGCCAAGGGCATCATTGTCGACGTTTTGCCGCTTTTCATGTGCTTTAAAGGCGATTCGAATCTACCTCCTGAAATCTGCTTCCTGCAATTCTGCCTTGCTTTCAAATCCTCTTCGTTGCCTTCCCTCAATATATCTGTGGATGAGAGTTATCATTTATAACTCTGCGGGTTTGTGAATTGCAGTGTCCCTGAGCTCCATTTTTCAACTCGCTTTTTTGGGAGCTGGCCACAAAAGCCCGAGATTGCCTCAGGCCTTATTCTGGTTCCTGGCGGCAGGCTGAGCCTGTGGTTAATTCTTCTTCCTGATGGGAAAATAGAGTGACCTGTGCCTCTACCAACACCTAGATCTAGTCTCTCATTGGTTGCCCCTCTTCCCGTTCATCCTCAGGACAAATTGCAACCTGTAGGGAACAGAAGCTTAAAGGTGCTGATTCTCCAAGTAGGGAGATTGCTAGTAAAGTAGCTGGAAAGGCGAACCCTAGCACAAGGAGATGAGAAATGGGGTGCGTTTTAGAAACCTTTCAAAATCACACGGTGTACCATCTTCTGGGTTTCTCATGCATGTTTTCGATGTAGGAAGATGCCCTTGAACCTGGAGATTTGGGACCCATGGATTGGGTACCACGCAGTATTACTTTAAAGGGTCTGAGTTTGCTCTCCCAACCTCACCCAACCTCTCAGCCCCAAGAGTGTCCACCCTTATGTCTCATCCAGGTGTGGGTCTAGATATGGTCAATCCAGGTTGCATCACAGCCCCTGAACAAATTTTGTAAGAATTTCTCTCTCTTTCACTGTCTTTGTTTTACGGGTTTTTAAAAGTAATTTATTTTTATAATGGGGTTTAGCTGCTTTTCACGGCTGTGTTTATGCGGCTTTACACCCACTTGGCTCACTTCCAGAGAGATATCAATACATAGGTTTTACGATTCTTACTAGTCAGATATATTCTTGTGCGGTGAATAGGGGGTGTTGAGTCCAGTTCACTGAGCAAGGAGTAGGTCTTGTCTATTACATATTGGGTGTATGGAACAGTATCTGAGCGAATTTGAAACCCTTGTTTTATGCATCACCCCACCTCACCTTTCCCGTTAAGCAGCCATAGTGTGTTTTCTAAACGTGTGACTCTGTTCTGTTTTGTAATTCAGTTCAAGTGTAGCGGTTTTTACATTCCCTCTATAAGTGATATCTTATGATAAGTGTCTTTTTCTGTGTGACTTATTTCACTTAGAATCGTCATACCTAAATCCACTCATCTTGCTTCTACTAGCCTTATGACATTGATTTCATGTCTGAGTGATATTCCTTTGTACATAAGGACCACAACTTCTTTATCCATTTTTCTCTTTCCTGGGATATTTAAGGTGTCATGAAGTGGAGGTTCTTGTCAACATAGCAGCCCTAAACATTGGGGTGCCTGTGTCTTGCTGATTTTTAGTTTTCCCAATTTATATGCCCATGAGTGGACGTGCCCTATGCTCCCTAAGCTGTGTTTTTTCGATGTTTCAGGACACACCGTACACTTCTCTAGAGTGGCTGTTGGCAATTTACATCCCGCCCATCAGCGTAGCAAGGCTGCCATTTCTCCATGGCCTGTCCTGCATTTCTGGTTTTGACACTTTTTGCAGCATGGCCCTTTTGACCGATGGGAAGCGAGACCTCTTTGTAGCGCTGATTTGCCTTTCCAGGTTGCTTGGTTGGCCAAAAAGGGCGTATGCGTTTTTTCCTGAATATATTCAGGAAAAAACGCATACGCCCTTTTTGGCCAAGGGCATCATTGTCGACGTTTTGCCGCTTTTCATGTGCTTTAAAGGCGATTCGAATCTACCTCCTGAAATCTGTTTCCTGCAATTCTGCCTTGCTTTCAAATCCTCTTCGTTGCCTTCCCTCAATATATCTGTGGATGAGAGTTATCATTTATAACTCTGCGGGTTTGTGAATTGCAGTGTCCCTGAGCTCCATTTTTCAACTCGCTTTTTTGGGAGCTGGCCACAAAAGCGCGAGATTGCCTCAGGCCTTATTCTGGTTCCTGGCGGCAGGCTGAGCCTGTGGTTAATTCTTCTTCCTGATGGGAAAATAGAGTGACCTGTGCCTCTACCAACACCTAGATCTAGTCTCTCATTGGTTGCCCATCTTCCCGTTCATCCTCAGGACAAATTGCAACCTGTAGGGAACAGGAGCTTAAAGGTGCTGATTCTCCAAGTAGGGAGATTGCTAGTAAAGTAGCTGGAAAGGCGAACCCTAGCACAAGGAGATGAGAAATGGGGTGCGTTTTAGAAACCTTTCAAAATCACACGGTGTACCATCTTCTGGGTTTCTCATGCATGTTTTCAATGTAGGAAGATGCCCTTGAACCTGGAGATTTGGGACCCATGGGATGGGTACCACGCAGTATTACTTTAAAGGGTCTGAGTTTGCTCTCCCAACCTCACCCAACCTCTCAGCCCCAAGAGTGTCCACCCTTATGTCTCATCCAGGTGTGGGTCTAGATATGGTCAATCCAGGTTGCATCACAGCCTCTGAACGAATTTTGTAAGAATTTCTCTCTCTTTCACTGTCTTTGTTTTACGGGTTTTTAAAAGTAATTTATTTTTATAATGGGGTTTAGCTGCTTTTCACGGCTGTGTTTATGCGGCTTTACACCCACTTGACTCACTTCCAGACAGATATCAATATATAGGTTTTAAGATTCTTACTAGTCACATATATTCTTGTGCGGTGAATAGGGGGTGTTGAGTCCAGTTCACTGAGCAAGGAGTAGGTCTTGTCTATTACATATTGGGTGTATGGAACGGTATCTGAGCGAATTTGAAACCCTTGTTTTATGCATCACCCCACCTCACCTTTCCCGTTAAGCAGCCATAGTGTGTTTTCTAAACGTGTGACTCTGTTCTGTTTTGTAATTCAGTTCAAGTGTAGCGGTTTTTACATTCCCTCTATAAGTGATATCTTATGATAAGTGTCTTTTTCTGTGTGACTTATTTCACTTAGAATCGTCATACCTAAATCCACTCATCTTGCTTCTACTAGCCTTATGACATTGATTTCATGTCTGAGTGATATTCCTTTGTACATAAGGACCACAACTTCTTTATCCATTTTTCTCTTTCCTGGGATATTTAAGGTGTCATGAAGTGGAGGTTCTTGTCAACATAGCAGCCCTAAACATTGGGGTGCCTGTGTCTTGCTGATTTTTAGTTTTCCCAATTTATACGCCCATGAGTGGACGTGCCCTATGCTCCCTAAGCTGTGTTTTTTCGATGTTTCAGGACACACCGTACACTTCTCTAGAGTGGCTGTTGGCAATTTACATCCCGCCCATCAGCGTAGCAAGGCTGCCATTTCTCCATGGCCTGTCCTGCATTTCTGGTTTTGACACTTTTTGCAGCATGGCCCTTTTGACCGATGGGAAGCGAGACCTCTTTGTAGCGCTGATTTGCCTTTCCAGGTTGCTTGGTTGGCCAAAAAGGGCGTATGCGTTTTTTCCTGAATATATTCAGGAAAAAACGCATACGCCCTTTTTGGCCAAGGGCATCATTGTCGACGTTTTGCCGCTTTTCATGTGCTTTAAAGGCGATTCGAATCTACCTCCTGAAATCTGCTTCCTGCAATTCTGCCTTGCTTTCAAATCCTCTTCGTTGCCTTCCCTCAATATATCTGTGGATGAGAGTTATCATTTATAACTCTGCGGGTTTGTGAATTGCAGTGTCCCTGAGCTCCATTTTTCAACTCGCTTTTTTGGGAGCTGGCCACAAAAGCGCGAGATTGCCTCAGGCCTTATTCTGGTTCCTGGCGGCAGGCTGAGCCTGTGGTTAATTCTTCTTCCTGATGGGAAAATAGAGTGACCTGTGCCTCTACCAACACCTAGATCTAGTCTCTCATTGGTTGCCCCTCTTCCCGTTCATCCTCAGGACAAATTGCAACCTGTAGGGAACAGGAGCTTAAAGGTGCTGATTCTCCAATTAGGGAGATTGCTAGTAAAGTAGCTGGAAAGGCGAACCCTAGCACAAGGAGATGAGAAATGGGGTGCGTTTTAGAAACCTTTCAAAATCACACGGTGTACCATCTTCTGGGTTTCTCATGCATGTTTTCGATGTAGGAAGATGCCCTTGAACCTGGAGATTTGGGACCCATGGGATGGGTACCACACAGTATTACTTTAAAGGATCTGCGTTTGCTCACCCAACCTCACCCAACCTCTAAGCCCCAAGAGTGTCCACCCTTATGTCTCATCCAGCTGTGGGTCTAGATATGGTCAATCCAGGTTGCATCACAGCCTCTGAACGAATTTTGTAAGAATTTCTCTCTCTTTCACTGTCTTTGTTTTACGGGTTTTTAAAAGTAATTTATTTTTATAATGGGGTTTAGCTGCTTTTCACGGCTGTGTTTATGCGGCTTTACACCCACTTGACTCACTTCCAGACAGATATCAATATATAGGTTTTAAGATTCTTACTAGTCACATATATTCTTGTGCGGTGAATAGGGGGTGTTGAGTCCAGTTCACTGAGCAAGGAGTAGGTCTTGTCTATTACATATTGGGTGTATGGAACGGTATCTGAGCGAATTTGAACCCCTTGTTTTATGCATCACCCCACCTCACCTTTCCCGTTAAGCAGCCATAGTGTGTTTTCTAAACGTGTGACTCTGTTCTGTTTTGTAATTCAGTTCAAGTGTAGCGGTTTTTACATTCCCTCTATAAGTGATATCTTATGATAAGTGTCTTTTTCTGTGTGACTTATTTCACTTAGAATCGTCATACCTAAATCCACTCATCTTGCTTCTACTAGCCTTATGACATTGATTTCATGTCTGAGTGATATTCCTTTGTACATAAGGACCACAACTTCTTTATCCATTTTTCTCTTTCCTGGGATATTTAAGGTGTCATGAAGTGGAGGTTCTTGTCAACATAGCAGCCCTAAACATTGGGGTGCCTGTGTCTTGCTGATTTTTAGTTTTCCCAATTTATACGCCCATGAGTGGACGTGCCCTATGCTCCCTAAGCTGTGTTTTTTCGATGTTTCAGGACACACCGTACACTTCTCTAGAGTGGCTGTTGGCAATTTACATCCCGCCCATCAGCATAGCAAGGCTGCCATTTCTCCATGGCCTGTCCTGCATTTCTGGTTTTGACACTTTTTGCAGCATGGCCCTTTTGACCGATGGGAAGCGAGACCTCTTTGTAGCGCTGATTTGCCTTTCCAGGTTGCTTGGTTGGCCAAAAAGGGCGTATGCGTTTTTTCCTGAATATATTCAGGAAAAAACGCATACGCCCTTTTTGGCCAAGGGCATCATTGTCGACGTTTTGCCGCTTTTCATGTGCTTTAAAGGCGATTCGAATCTACCTCCTGAAATCTGCTTCCTGCAATTCTGCCTTGCTTTCAAATCCTCTTCGTTGCCTTCCCTCAATATATCTGTGGATGAGAGTTATCATTTATAACTCTGCGGGTTTGTGAATTGCAGTGTCCCTGAGCTCCATTTTTCAACTCGCTTTTTTGGGAGCTGGCCACAAAAGCCCGAGATTGCCTCAGGCCTTATTCTGGTTCCTGGCGGCAGGCTGAGCCTGTGGTTAATTCTTCTTCCTGATGGGAAAATAGAGTGACCTGTGCCTGTCCCAACACCTAGATCTAGTCTCTCATTGGTTGCCCCTCTTCCCGTTCATCCTCAGGACAAATTGCAACCTGTAGGGAACAGAAGCTTAAAGGTGCTGATTCTCCAAGTAGGGAGATTGCTAGTAAAGTAGCTGGAAAGGCGAACCCTAGCACAAGGAGATGAGAAATGGGGTGCGTTTTAGAAACCTTTCAAAATCACACGGTGTACCATCTTCTGGGTTTCTCATGCATGTTTTCGATGTAGGAAGATGCCCTTGAACCTGGAGATTTGGGACCCATGGATTGGGTACCACGCAGTATTACTTTAAAGGGTCTGAGTTTGCTCTCCCAACCTCACCCAACATCTCAGCCCCAAGAGTGTCCACCCTTATGTCTCATCCAGGTGTGGGTCTAGATATGGTCAATCCAGGTTGCATCACAGCCCCTGAACAAATTTTGTAAGAATTTCTCTCTCTTTCACTGTCTTTGTTTTACGGGTTTTTAAAAGTAATTTATTTTTATAATGGGGTTTAGCTGCTTTTCACGGCTGTGTTTATGCGGCTTTACACCCACTTGGCTCACTTCCAGAGAGATATCAATACATAGGTTTTACGATTCTTACTAGTCAGATATATTCTTGTGCGGTGAATAGGGGGTGTTGAGTCCAGTTCACTGAGCAAGGAGTAGGTCTTGTCTATTACATATTGGGTGTATGGAACGGTATCTGAGCGAATTTGAACCCCTTGTTTTATGCATCACCCCACCTCACCTTTCCCGTTAAGCAGCCATAGTGTGTTTTCTAAACGTGTGACTCTGTTCTGTTTTGTAATTCAGTTCAAGTGTAGCGGTTTTTACATTCCCTCTATAAGTGATATCTTATGATAAGTGTCTTTTTCTGTGTGACTTATTTCACTTAGAATCGTCATACCTAAATCCACTCATCTTGCTTCTACTAGCCTTATGACATTGATTTCATGTCTGAGTGATATTCCTTTGTACATAAGGACCACAACTTCTTTATCCATTTTTCTCTTTCCTGGGATATTTAAGGTGTCATGAAGTGGAGGTTCTTGTCAACATAGCAGCCCTAAACATTGGGGTGCCTGTGTCTTGCTGATTTTTAGTTTTCCCAATTTATACGCCCATGAGTGGACGTGCCCTATGCTCCCTAAGCTGTGTTTTTTCGATGTTTCAGGACACACCGTACACTTCTCTAGAGTGGCTGTTGGCAATTTACATCCCGCCCATCAGCGTAGCAAGGCTGCCATTTCTCCATGGCCTGTCCTGCATTTCTGGTTTTGACACTTTTTGCAGCATGGCCCTTTTGACCGATGGGAAGCGAGACCTCTTTGTAGCGCTGATTTGCCTTTCCAGGTTGCTTGGTTGGCCAAAAAGGGCGTATGCGTTTTTTCCTGAATATATTCAGGAAAAAACGCATACGCCCTTTTTGGCCAAGGGCATCATTGTCGACGTTTTGCCGCTTTTCATGTGCTTTAAAGGCGATTCGAATCTACCTCCTGAAATCTGCTTCCTGCAATTCTGCCTTGCTTTCAAATCCTCTTCGTTGCCTTCCCTCAATATATCTGTGGATGAGAGTTATCATTTATAACTCTGCGGGTTTGTGAATTGCAGTGTCCCTGAGCTCCATTTTTCAACTCGCTTTTTTGGGAGCTGGCCACAAAAGCGCGAGATTGCCTCAGGCCTTATTCTGGTTCCTGGCGGCAGGCTGAGCCTGTGGTTAATTCTTCTTCCTGATGGGAAAATAGAGTGACCTGTGCCTCTACCAACACCTAGATCTAGTCTCTCATTGGTTGCCCCTCTTCCCGTTCATCCTCAGGACAAATTGCAACCTGTAGGGAACAGGAGCTTAAAGGTGCTGATTCTCCAAGTAGGGAGATTGCTAGTAAAGTAGCTGGAAAGGCGAACCCTAGCACAAGGAGATGAGAAATGGGGTGCGTTTTAGAAACCTTTCAAAATCACACGGTGTACCATCTTCTGGGTTTCTCATGCATGTTTTCGATGTAGGAAGATGCCCTTGAACCTGGAGATTTGGGACCCATGGGATGGGTACCACGCAGTATTACTTTAAAGGGTCTGAGTTTGCTCTCCCAACCTCACCCAACCTCTCAGCCCCAAGAGTGTCCACCCTTATGTCTCATCCAGGTGTGGGTCTAGATATGGTCAATCCAGGTTGCATCACAGCCCCTGAACGAATTTTGTAAGAATTTCTCTCTCTTTCACTGTCTTTGTTTTACGGGTTTTTAAAAGTAATTTATTTTTATAATGGGGTTTAGCTGCTTTTCACGGCTGTGTTTATGCGGCTTTACACCCACTTGACTCACTTCCAGAGAGATATCAATACATAGGTTTTACGATTCTTACTAGTCACATATATTCTTGTGCGGTGAATAGGGGGTGTTGAATCCAGTTCACTGAGCAAGGAGTAGGTCTTGTCTATTACATATTGGGTGTATGGAACAGTATCTGAGCGAATTTGAAACCCTTGTTTTATGCATCACCCCACCTCACCTTTCCCGTTAAGCAGCCATAGTGTGTTTTCTAAACGTGTGACTCTGTTCTGTTTTGTAATTCAGTTCAAGTGTAGCGGTTTTTACATTCCCTCTATAAGTGATATCTTATGATAAGTGTCTTTTTCTGTGTGACTTATTTCACTTAGAATCGTCATACCTAAATCCACTCATCTTGCTTCTACTAGCCTTATGACATTGATTTCATGTCTGAGTGATATTGCATTGTACATAAGGACCACAACTTCTTTATCCATTTTTCTCTTTCCTGGGATATTTAAGGTGTCATGAAGTGGAGGTTCTTGTCAACATAGCAGCCCTAAACATTGGGGTGCCTGTGTCTTGCTGATTTTTAGTTTTCCCAATTTATACGCCCATGAGTGGACGTGCCCTATGCTCCCTAAGCTGTGTTTTTTCGATGTTTCAGGACACACCGTACACTTCTCCAGAGTGGCTTTTGGCAATTTACATCCCGCCCATCAGCGTAGCAAGGCTGCCATTTCTCCATGGCCTGTACTGCATTTCTGGTTTTGACACTTTTTGCAGCATGGCCCTTTTGACCGATGGGAAGCGAGACTTCTTTGTAGCGCTGATTTGCCTTTCCAGGTTGCTTGGTTGGCCAAAAAGGGCGTATGCGTTTTTTCCTGAATATATTCAGGAAAAAACGCATACGCCCTTTTTGGCCAAGGGCATCATTGTCGACGTTTTGCCGCTTTTCATGTGCTTTAAAGGCCATTCGAATCTACCTCCTGAAATCTCTTTCCTGCAATTCTGCCTTGCTTTCAAATCCTCTTCGTTGCCTTCCCTCAATATATCTGTGGATGAGAGTTATCATTTATAACTCTGCGGGTTTGTGAATTGCAGTGTCCCTGAGCTCCATTTTTCAACTCGCTTTTTTGGGAGCTGGCCGCAAAAGCGCGGGATTGCCTCAGGCCCTATTCTGGTTCCTGGAGGCAGGCAGAGCCTGTGGTTAATTCTTCTTCCTGATGGGAAAATAGAGTGACCTGTGCCTGTCCCAACACCTAGATCTAGTCTCTCATTGGTTGCCCCTCTTCCCGTTCATCCTCAGGACAAATTGCAACCTGTAGGGAACAGGAGCTTAAAGGTGCTGATTCTCCAAGTAGGGAGATTGCTAGTAAAGTAGCTGGAAAGGCGAACCCGAGCACAAGGAGATGAGAAATTGGGTGCGTTTTAGAAACCTTTCAAAATCACACGGTGCACCATCTTCTGGGTTTCTCATGCATGTTTTCGATGTAGGAAGATGCCCTTGAACCTGGAGATTTGGGACCCATGGGATGGGTACCACACAGTATTACTTTAAAGGGTCTGCGTTTGCTCACCCAACCTCACCCAACCTCTAAGCCCCAAGAGTGTCCACCCTTATGTCTCATCCAGCTGTGGGTCTAGATATGGTCAATCCAGGTTGCATCACAGCCTCTGAACGAATTTGTAAGAATTTCTCTCTCTTTCACTGTCTTTGTTTTACGGGTTTTTAAAAGTAATTTATTTTTATAATGGGGTTTAGCTGCTTTTCACGGCTGTGTTTATGCAGCTTTACACCCACTTGACACACTTCCAGAGAGATATCAATACATAGGTTTTACGATTCTTACTAGTCACATATATTCTTGTGCGGTGAATAGGGGTTGTTGAGTCCAGTTCACTGAGCAAGGAGTAGGTCTTGTCTATTACATATTGGGTGTATGGAACAGTATCTGAGCGAATTTGAAACCCTTGTTTTATGCATCACCCCACCTCACCTTTCCCGTTAAGCAGCCATAGTGTGTTTTCTAAACGTGTGACTCTGTTCTGTTTTGTAATTCAGTTCAAGTGTAGCGGTTTTTACATTCCCTCTATAAGTGATATCTTATGATAAGTGTCTTTTTCTGTGTGACTTATTTCACTTAGAATTGTCATACTTAAATCCACTCATCTTGCTTCTACTAGCCTTATGACATTGATTTCATGTCTGAGTGATATTCCTTTGTACATAAGGACCACAACTTCTTTATCCATTTTTCTCTTTCCTGGGATATTTAAGGTGTCATGAAGTGGAGGTTCTTGTCAACATAGCAGCCCTAAACATTGGGGTGCCTGTGTCTTGCTGATTTTTAGTTTTCCCAATTTATACGCCCATGAGTGGACGTGCCCTATGCTCCCTAAGCTGTGTTTTTTCGATGTTTCAGGACACACCGTACACTTCTCTAGAGTGGCTGTTGGCAATTTACATCCCGCCCATCAGCGTAGCAAGGCTGCCATTTCTCCATGGCCTGTCCTGCATTTCTGGTTTTGACACTTTTTGCAGCATGGCCCTTTTGACCGATGGGAAGCGAGACCTCTTTGTAGCGCTGATTTGCCTTTCCAGGTTGCTTGGTTGGCCAAAAAGGGCGTATGCGTTTTTTCCTGAATATATTCAGGAAAAAACGCATACGCCCTTTTTAGCCAAGGGCATCACTGTCGACGGTTTCCCACTTTTCATGTGCTTTAAAGGCCATTCGAATCTACCTCCTGAAACCTGTTTCCTGCAATTCGGCCTTGCTTTCAAATCCTCTTCGTTGCCTTCCCTCAATATATCTGTGGATGAGAGTTATCATTTATAACTCTGCAGGTTTGTGAATTGCAGTGCCCCTGAGCTCCATTTTTCAACTCGCTTTTTTGGGAGCTGGCCGCAAATGCACGGGATTGCCTCAGGCCCTATTCTGGTTCCCGGCGGCAGGCTGAGCCTGTGTTTAATTCTTCTTCCTGATGGGAAATTAGAGTGACCTGTGCCTGTCCCAACACCTAGATCTAGTCTCTCATTTGTTGCCCCTCTTCCCGTTCATCCTCAGGACAAATTGCAACCTGTAGGGAACAGGAGCTTAAAGGTGCTGATTCTCCAAGTAGGGAGATTGCTAGTAAAGTAGCTGGAAAGGCGAACCCGAGCACAAGGAGATGAGAAATTGGGTGCGTTTTAGAAACCTTTCAAAATCACACGGTGTACCATCTTCTGGGTTTCTCATGCATGTTTTCGATGTAGGAAGATGCCCTTGAACCTGGAGATTTGGGACCCATGGGATGGGTACCACACAGTATTACTTTAAAGGATCTGCGTTTGCTCACCCAACCTCACCCAACCTCTAAGCCCCAAGAGTGTCCACCCTTATGTCTCATCCAGCTGTGGGTCTAGATATGGTCAATCCAGGTTGCATCACAGCCTCTGAACGAATTTTGTAAGAATTTCTCTCTCTTTCACTGTCTTTGTTTTACGGGTTTTTAAAAGTAATTTATTTTTATAATGGGGTTTAGCTGCTTTTCACGGCTGTGTTTATGCGGCTTTACACCCACTTGACTCACTTCCAGACAGATATCAATATATAGGTTTTAAGATTCTTACTAGTCACATATATTCTTGTGCGGTGAATAGGGGGTGTTGAGTCCAGTTCACTGAGCAAGGAGTAGGTCTTGTCTATTACATATTGGGTGTATGGAACGGTATCTGAGCGAATTTGAACCCCTTGTTTTATGCATCACCCCACCTCACCTTTCCCGTTAAGCAGCCATAGTGTGTTTTCTAAACGTGTGACTCTGTTCTGTTTTGTAATTCAGTTCAAGTGTAGCGGTTTTTACATTCCCTCTATAAGTGATATCTTATGATAAGTGTCTTTTTCTGTGTGACTTATTTCACTTAGAATCGTCATACCTAAATCCACTCATCTTGCTTCTACTAGCCTTATGACATTGATTTCATGTCTGAGTGATATTCCTTTGTACATAAGGACCACAACTTCTTTATCCATTTTTCTCTTTCCTGGGATATTTAAGGTGTCATGAAGTGGAGGTTCTTGTCAACATAGCAGCCCTAAACATTGGGGTGCCTGTGTCTTGCTGATTTTTAGTTTTCCCAATTTATACGCCCATGAGTGGACGTGCCCTATGCTCCCTAAGCTGTGTTTTTTCGATGTTTCAGGACACACCGTACACTTCTCTAGAGTGGCTGTTGGCAATTTACATCCCGCCCATCAGCATAGCAAGGCTGCCATTTCTCCATGGCCTGTCCTGCATTTCTGGTTTTGACACTTTTTGCAGCATGGCCCTTTTGACCGATGGGAAGCGAGACCTCTTTGTAGCGCTGATTTGCCTTTCCAGGTTGCTTGGTTGGCCAAAAAGGGCGTATGCGTTTTTTCCTGAATATATTCAGGAAAAAACGCATACGCCCTTTTTGGCCAAGGGCATCATTGTCGACGTTTTGCCGCTTTTCATGTGCTTTAAAGGCGATTCGAATCTACCTCCTGAAATCTGCTTCCTGCAATTCTGCCTTGCTTTCAAATCCTCTTCGTTGCCTTCCCTCAATATATCTGTGGATGAGAGTTATCATTTATAACTCTGCGGGTTTGTGAATTGCAGTGTCCCTGAGCTCCATTTTTCAACTCGCTTTTTTGGGAGCTGGCCACAAAAGCCCGAGATTGCCTCAGGCCTTATTCTGGTTCCTGGCGGCAGGCTGAGCCTGTGGTTAATTCTTCTTCCTGATGGGAAAATAGAGTGACCTGTGCCTCTACCAACACCTAGATCTAGTCTCTCATTGGTTGCCCCTCTTCCCGTTCATCCTCAGGACAAATTGCAACCTGTAGGGAACAGAAGCTTAAAGGTGCTGATTCTCCAAGTAGGGAGATTGCTAGTAAAGTAGCTGGAAAGGCGAACCCTAGCACAAGGAGATGAGAAATGGGGTGCGTTTTAGAAACCTTTCAAAATCACACGGTGTACCATCTTCTGGGTTTCTCATGCATGTTTTCGATGTAGGAAGATGCCCTTGAACCTGGAGATTTGGGACCCATGGATTGGGTACCACGCAGTATTACTTTAAAGGGTCTGAGTTTGCTCTCCCAACCTCACCCAACCTCTCAGCCCCAAGAGTGTCCACCCTTATGTCTCATCCAGGTGTGGGTCTAGATATGGTCAATCCAGGTTGCATCACAGCCCCTGAACAAATTTTGTAAGAATTTCTCTCTCTTTCACTGTCTTTGTTTTACGGGTTTTTAAAAGTAATTTATTTTTATAATGGGGTTTAGCTGCTTTTCACGGCTGTGTTTATGCGGCTTTACACCCACTTGGCTCACTTCCAGAGAGATATCAATACATAGGTTTTACGATTCTTACTAGTCAGATATATTCTTGTGCGGTGAATAGGGGGTGTTGAGTCCAGTTCACTGAGCAAGGAGTAGGTCTTGTCTATTACATATTGGGTGTATGGAACGGTATCTGAGCGAATTTGAACCCCTTGTTTTATGCATCACCCCACCTCACCTTTCCCGTTAAGCAGCCATAGTGTGTTTTCTAAACGTGTGACTCTGTTCTGTTTTGTAATTCAGTTCAAGTGTAGCGGTTTTTACATTCCCTCTATAAGTGATATCTTATGATAAGTGTCTTTTTCTGTGTGACTTATTTCACTTAGAATCGTCATACCTAAATCCACTCATCTTGCTTCTACTAGCCTTATGACATTGATTTCATGTCTGAGTGATATTCCTTTGTACATAAGGACCACAACTTCTTTATCCATTTTTCTCTTTCCTGGGATATTTAAGGTGTCATGAAGTGGAGGTTCTTGTCAACATAGCAGCCCTAAACATTGGGGTGCCTGTGTCTTGCTGATTTTTAGTTTTCCCAATTTATACGCCCATGAGTGGACGTGCCCTATGCTCCCTAAGCTGTGTTTTTTCGATGTTTCAGGACACACCGTACACTTCTCTAGAGTGGCTGTTGGCAATTTACATCCCGCCCATCAGCATAGCAAGGCTGCCATTTCTCCATGGCCTGTCCTGCATTTCTGGTTTTGACACTTTTTGCAGCATGGCCCTTTTGACCGATGGGAAGCGAGACCTCTTTGTAGCGCTGATTTGCCTTTCCAGGTTGCTTGGTTGGCCAAAAAGGGCGTATGCGTTTTTTCCTGAATATATTCAGGAAAAAACGCATACGCCCTTTTTGGCCAAGGGCATCATTGTCGACGTTTTGCCGCTTTTCATGTGCTTTAAAGGCGATTCGAATCTACCTCCTGAAATCTGCTTCCTGCAATTCTGCCTTGCTTTCAAATCCTCTTCGTTGCCTTCCCTCAATATATCTGTGGATGAGAGTTATCATTTATAACTCTGCGGGTTTGTGAATTGCAGTGTCCCTGAGCTCCATTTTTCAACTCGCTTTTTTGGGAGCTGGCCACAAAAGCCCGAGATTGCCTCAGGCCTTATTCTGGTTCCTGGCGGCAGGCTGAGCCTGTGGTTAATTCTTCTTCCTGATGGGAAAATAGAGTGACCTGTGCCTGTCCCAACACCTAGATCTAGTCTCTCATTGGTTGCCCCTCTTCCCGTTCATCCTCAGGACAAATTGCAACCTGTAGGGAACAGAAGCTTAAAGGTGCTGATTCTCCAAGTAGGGAGATTGCTAGTAAAGTAGCTGGAAAGGCGAACCCTAGCACAAGGAGATGAGAAATGGGGTGCGTTTTAGAAACCTTTCAAAATCACACGGTGTACCATCTTCTGGGTTTCTCATGCATGTTTTCGATGTAGGAAGATGCCCTTGAACCTGGAGATTTGGGACCCATGGATTGGGTACCACGCAGTATTACTTTAAAGGGTCTGAGTTTGCTCTCCCAACCTCACCCAACATCTCAGCCCCAAGAGTGTCCACCCTTATGTCTCATCCAGGTGTGGGTCTAGATATGGTCAATCCAGGTTGCATCACAGCCCCTGAACAAATTTTGTAAGAATTTCTCTCTCTTTCACTGTCTTTGTTTTACGGGTTTTTAAAAGTAATTTATTTTTATAATGGGGTTTAGCTGCTTTTCACGGCTGTGTTTATGCGGCTTTACACCCACTTGGCTCACTTCCAGAGAGATATCAATACATAGGTTTTACGATTCTTACTAGTCAGATATATTCTTGTGCGGTGAATAGGGGGTGTTGAGTCCAGTTCACTGAGCAAGGAGTAGGTCTTGTCTATTACATATTGGGTGTATGGAACGGTATCTGAGCGAATTTGAACCCCTTGTTTTATGCATCACCCCACCTCACCTTTCCCGTTAAGCAGCCATAGTGTGTTTTCTAAACGTGTGACTCTGTTCTGTTTTGTAATTCAGTTCAAGTGTAGCGGTTTTTACATTCCCTCTATAAGTGATATCTTATGATAAGTGTCTTTTTCTGTGTGACTTATTTCACTTAGAATCGTCATACCTAAATCCACTCATCTTGCTTCTACTAGCCTTATGACATTGATTTCATGTCTGAGTGATATTCCTTTGTACATAAGGACCACAACTTCTTTATCCATTTTTCTCTTTCCTGGGATATTTAAGGTGTCATGAAGTGGAGGTTCTTGTCAACATAGCAGCCCTAAACATTGGGGTGCCTGTGTCTTGCTGATTTTTAGTTTTCCCAATTTATACGCCCATGAGTGGACGTGCCCTATGCTCCCTAAGCTGTGTTTTTTCGATGTTTCAGGACACACCGTACACTTCTCTAGAGTGGCTGTTGGCAATTTACATCCCGCCCATCAGCGTAGCAAGGCTGCCATTTCTCCATGGCCTGTCCTGCATTTCTGGTTTTGACACTTTTTGCAGCATGGCCCTTTTGACCGATGGGAAGCGAGACCTCTTTGTAGCGCTGATTTGCCTTTCCAGGTTGCTTGGTTGGCCAAAAAGGGCGTATGCGTTTTTTCCTGAATATATTCAGGAAAAAACGCATACGCCCTTTTTGGCCAAGGGCATCATTGTCGACGTTTTGCCGCTTTTCATGTGCTTTAAAGGCGATTCGAATCTACCTCCTGAAATCTGCTTCCTGCAATTCTGCCTTGCTTTCAAATCCTCTTCGTTGCCTTCCCTCAATATATCTGTGGATGAGAGTTATCATTTATAACTCTGCGGGTTTGTGAATTGCAGTGTCCCTGAGCTCCATTTTTCAACTCGCTTTTTTGGGAGCTGGCCACAAAAGCGCGAGATTGCCTCAGGCCTTATTCTGGTTCCTGGCGGCAGGCTGAGCCTGTGGTTAATTCTTCTTCCTGATGGGAAAATAGAGTGACCTGTGCCTCTACCAACACCTAGATCTAGTCTCTCATTGGTTGCCCCTCTTCCCGTTCATCCTCAGGACAAATTGCAACCTGTAGGGAACAGGAGCTTAAAGGTGCTGATTCTCCAAGTAGGGAGATTGCTAGTAAAGTAGCTGGAAAGGCGAACCCTAGCACAAGGAGATGAGAAATGGGGTGCGTTTTAGAAACCTTTCAAAATCACACGGTGTACCATCTTCTGGGTTTCTCATGCATGTTTTCGATGTAGGAAGATGCCCTTGAACCTGGAGATTTGGGACCCATGGGATGGGTACCACGCAGTATTACTTTAAAGGGTCTGAGTTTGCTCTCCCAACCTCACCCAACCTCTCAGCCCCAAGAGTGTCCACCCTTATGTCTCATCCAGGTGTGGGTCTAGATATGGTCAATCCAGGTTGCATCACAGCCCCTGAACGAATTTTGTAAGAATTTCTCTCTCTTTCACTGTCTTTGTTTTACGGGTTTTTAAAAGTAATTTATTTTTATAATGGGGTTTAGCTGCTTTTCACGGCTGTGTTTATGCGGCTTTACACCCACTTGACTCACTTCCAGAGAGATATCAATACATAGGTTTTACGATTCTTACTAGTCACATATATTCTTGTGCGGTGAATAGGGGGTGTTGAATCCAGTTCACTGAGCAAGGAGTAGGTCTTGTCTATTACATATTGGGTGTATGGAACAGTATCTGAGCGAATTTGAAACCCTTGTTTTATGCATCACCCCACCTCACCTTTCCCGTTAAGCAGCCATAGTGTGTTTTCTAAACGTGTGACTCTGTTCTGTTTTGTAATTCAGTTCAAGTGTAGCGGTTTTTACATTCCCTCTATAAGTGATATCTTATGATAAGTGTCTTTTTCTGTGTGACTTATTTCACTTAGAATCGTCATACCTAAATCCACTCATCTTGCTTCTACTAGCCTTATGACATTGATTTCATGTCTGAGTGATATTCCATTGTACATAAGGACCACAACTTCTTTATCCATTTTTCTCTTTCCTGGGATATTTAAGGTGTCATGAAGTGGAGGTTCTTGTCAACATAGCAGCCCTAAACATTGGGGTGCCTGTGTCTTGCTGATTTTTAGTTTTCCCAATTTATACGCCCATGAGTGGACGTGCCCTATGCTCCCTAAGCTGTGTTTTTTCGATGTTTCAGGACACACCGTACACTTCTCCAGAGTGGCTTTTGGCAATTTACATCCCGCCCATCAGCGTAGCAAGGCTGCCATTTCTCCATGGCCTGTACTGCATTTCTGGTTTTGACACTTTTTGCAGCATGGCCCTTTTGACCGATGGGAAGCGAGACTTCTTTGTAGCGCTGATTTGCCTTTCCAGGTTGCTTGGTTGGCCAAAAAGGGCGTATGCGTTTTTTCCTGAATATATTCAGGAAAAAACGCATACGCCCTTTTTGGCCAAGGGCATCATTGTCGACGTTTTGCCGCTTTTCATGTGCTTTAAAGGCCATTCGAATCTACCTCCTGAAATCTCTTTCCTGCAATTCTGCCTTGCTTTCAAATCCTCTTCGTTGCCTTCCCTCAATATATCTGTGGATGAGAGTTATCATTTATAACTCTGCGGGTTTGTGAATTGCAGTGTCCCTGAGCTCCATTTTTCAACTCGCTTTTTTGGGAGCTGGCCGCAAAAGCGCGGGATTGCCTCAGGCCCTATTCTGGTTCCTGGAGGCAGGCAGAGCCTGTGGTTAATTCTTCTTCCTGATGGGAAAATAGAGTGACCTGTGCCTGTCCCAACACCTAGATCTAGTCTCTCATTGGTTGCCCCTCTTCCCGTTCATCCTCAGGACAAATTGCAACCTGTAGGGAACAGGAGCTTAAAGGTGCTGATTCTCCAAGTAGGGAGATTGCTAGTAAAGTAGCTGGAAAGGCGAACCCGAGCACAAGGAGATGAGAAATTGGGTGCGTTTTAGAAACCTTTCAAAATCACACGGTGCACCATCTTCTGGGTTTCTCATGCATGTTTTCGATGTAGGAAGATGCCCTTGAACCTGGAGATTTGGGACCCATGGGATGGGTACCACACAGTATTACTTTAAAGGGTCTGCGTTTGCTCACCCAACCTCACCCAACCTCTAAGCCCCAAGAGTGTCCACCCTTATGTCTCATCCAGCTGTGGGTCTAGATATGGTCAATCCAGGTTGCATCACAGCCTCTGAACGAATTTTGTAAGAATTTCTCTCTCTTTCACTGTCTTTGTTTTACGGGTTTTTAAAAGTAATTTATTTTTATAATGGGGTTTAGCTGCTTTTCACGGCTGTGTTTATGCAGCTTTACACCCACTTGACACACTTCCAGAGAGATATCAATACATAGGTTTTACGATTCTTACTAGTCACATATATTCTTGTGCGGTGAATAGGGGTTGTTGAGTCCAGTTCACTGAGCAAGGAGTAGGTCTTGTCTATTACATATTGGGTGTATGGAACAGTATCTGAGCGAATTTGAAACCCTTGTTTTATGCATCACCCCACCTCACCTTTCCCGTTAAGCAGCCATAGTGTGTTTTCTAAACGTGTGACTCTGTTCTGTTTTGTAATTCAGTTCAAGTGTAGCGGTTTTTACATTCCCTCTATAAGTGATATCTTATGATAAGTGTCTTTTTCTGTGTGACTTATTTCACTTAGAATTGTCATACTTAAATCCACTCATCTTGCTTCTACTAGCCTTATGACATTGATTTCATGTCTGAGTGATATTCCTTTGTACATAAGGACCACAACTTCTTTATCCATTTTTCTCTTTCCTGGGATATTTAAGGTGTCATGAAGTGGAGGTTCTTGTCAACATAGCAGCCCTAAACATTGGGGTGCCTGTGTCTTGCTGATTTTTAGTTTTCCCAATTTATACGCCCATGAGTGGACGTGCCCTATGCTCCCTAAGCTGTGTTTTTTCGATGTTTCAGGACACACCGTACACTTCTCTAGAGTGGCTGTTGGCAATTTACATCCCGCCCATCAGCGTAGCAAGGCTGCCATTTCTCCATGGCCTGTCCTGCATTTCTGGTTTTGACACTTTTTGCAGCATGGCCCTTTTGACCGATGGGAAGCGAGACCTCTTTGTAGCGCTGATTTGCCTTTCCAGGTTGCTTGGTTGGCCAAAAAGGGCGTATGCGTTTTTTCCTGAATATATTCAGGAAAAAACGCATACGCCCTTTTTAGCCAAGGGCATCACTGTCGACGGTTTCCCACTTTTCATGTGCTTTAAAGGCCATTCGAATCTACCTCCTGAAACCTGTTTCCTGCAATTCGGCCTTGCTTTCAAATCCTCTTCGTTGCCTTCCCTCAATATATCTGTGGATGAGAGTTATCATTTATAACTCTGCAGGTTTGTGAATTGCAGTGCCCCTGAGCTCCATTTTTCAACTCGCTTTTTTGGGAGCTGGCCGCAAATGCACGGGATTGCCTCAGGCCCTATTCTGGTTCCCGGCGGCAGGCTGAGCCTGTGTTTAATTCTTCTTCCTGATGGGAAATTAGAGTGACCTGTGCCTGTCCCAACACCTAGATCTAGTCTCTCATTTGTTGCCCCTCTTCCCGTTCATCCTCAGGACAAATTGCAACCTGTAGGGAACAGGAGCTTAAAGGTGCTGATTCTCCAAGTAGGGAGATTGCTAGTAAAGTAGCTGGAAAGGCGAACCCGAGCACAAGGAGATGAGAAATTGGGTGCGTTTTAGAAACCTTTCAAAATCACACGGTGTACCATCTTCTGGGTTTCTCATGCATGTTTTCGATGTAGGAAGATGCCCTTGAACCTGGAGATTTGGGACCCATGGGATGGGTACCACACAGTATTACTTTAAAGGATCTGCGTTTGCTCACCCAACCTCACCCAACCTCTAAGCCCCAAGAGTGTCCACCCTTATGTCTCATCCAGCTGTGGGTCTAGATATGGTCAATCCAGGTTGCATCACAGCCTCTGAACGAATTTTGTAAGAATTTCTCTCTCTTTCACTGTCTTTGTTTTACGGGTTTTTAAAAGTAATTTATTTTTATAATGGGGTTTAGCTGCTTTTCACGGCTGTGTTTATGCGGCTTTACACCCACTTGACTCACTTCCAGACAGATATCAATATATAGGTTTTAAGATTCTTACTAGTCACATATATTCTTGTGCGGTGAATAGGGGGTGTTGAGTCCAGTTCACTGAGCAAGGAGTAGGTCTTGTCTATTACATATTGGGTGTATGGAACGGTATCTGAGCGAATTTGAACCCCTTGTTTTATGCATCACCCCACCTCACCTTTCCCGTTAAGCAGCCATAGTGTGTTTTCTAAACGTGTGACTCTGTTCTGTTTTGTAATTCAGTTCAAGTGTAGCGGTTTTTACATTCCCTCTATAAGTGATATCTTATGATAAGTGTCTTTTTCTGTGTGACTTATTTCACTTAGAATCGTCATACCTAAATCCACTCATCTTGCTTCTACTAGCCTTATGACATTGATTTCATGTCTGAGTGATATTCCTTTGTACATAAGGACCACAACTTCTTTATCCATTTTTCTCTTTCCTGGGATATTTAAGGTGTCATGAAGTGGAGGTTCTTGTCAACATAGCAGCCCTAAACATTGGGGTGCCTGTGTCTTGCTGATTTTTAGTTTTCCCAATTTATACGCCCATGAGTGGACGTGCCCTATGCTCCCTAAGCTGTGTTTTTTCGATGTTTCAGGACACACCGTACACTTCTCTAGAGTGGCTGTTGGCAATTTACATCCCGCCCATCAGCATAGCAAGGCTGCCATTTCTCCATGGCCTGTCCTGCATTTCTGGTTTTGACACTTTTTGCAGCATGGCCCTTTTGACCGATGGGAAGCGAGACCTCTTTGTAGCGCTGATTTGCCTTTCCAGGTTGCTTGGTTGGCCAAAAAGGGCGTATGCGTTTTTTCCTGAATATATTCAGGAAAAAACGCATACGCCCTTTTTGGCCAAGGGCATCATTGTCGACGTTTTGCCGCTTTTCATGTGCTTTAAAGGCGATTCGAATCTACCTCCTGAAATCTGCTTCCTGCAATTCTGCCTTGCTTTCAAATCCTCTTCGTTGCCTTCCCTCAATATATCTGTGGATGAGAGTTATCATTTATAACTCTGCGGGTTTGTGAATTGCAGTGTCCCTGAGCTCCATTTTTCAACTCGCTTTTTTGGGAGCTGGCCACAAAAGCCCGAGATTGCCTCAGGCCTTATTCTGGTTCCTGGCGGCAGGCTGAGCCTGTGGTTAATTCTTCTTCCTGATGGGAAAATAGAGTGACCTGTGCCTCTACCAACACCTAGATCTAGTCTCTCATTGGTTGCCCCTCTTCCCGTTCATCCTCAGGACAAATTGCAACCTGTAGGGAACAGAAGCTTAAAGGTGCTGATTCTCCAAGTAGGGAGATTGCTAGTAAAGTAGCTGGAAAGGCGAACCCTAGCACAAGGAGATGAGAAATGGGGTGCGTTTTAGAAACCTTTCAAAATCACACGGTGTACCATCTTCTGGGTTTCTCATGCATGTTTTCGATGTAGGAAGATGCCCTTGAACCTGGAGATTTGGGACCCATGGATTGGGTACCACGCAGTATTACTTTAAAGGGTCTGAGTTTGCTCTCCCAACCTCACCCAACCTCTCAGCCCCAAGAGTGTCCACCCTTATGTCTCATCCAGGTGTGGGTCTAGATATGGTCAATCCAGGTTGCATCACAGCCCCTGAACAAATTTTGTAAGAATTTCTCTCTCTTTCACTGTCTTTGTTTTACGGGTTTTTAAAAGTAATTTATTTTTATAATGGGGTTTAGCTGCTTTTCACGGCTGTGTTTATGCGGCTTTACACCCACTTGGCTCACTTCCAGAGAGATATCAATACATAGGTTTTACGATTCTTACTAGTCAGATATATTCTTGTGCGGTGAATAGGGGGTGTTGAGTCCAGTTCACTGAGCAAGGAGTAGGTCTTGTCTATTACATATTGGGTGTATGGAACGGTATCTGAGCGAATTTGAACCCCTTGTTTTATGCATCACCCCACCTCACCTTTCCCGTTAAGCAGCCATAGTGTGTTTTCTAAACGTGTGACTCTGTTCTGTTTTGTAATTCAGTTCAAGTGTAGCGGTTTTTACATTCCCTCTATAAGTGATATCTTATGATAAGTGTCTTTTTCTGTGTGACTTATTTCACTTAGAATCGTCATACCTAAATCCACTCATCTTGCTTCTACTAGCCTTATGACATTGATTTCATGTCTGAGTGATATTCCTTTGTACATAAGGACCACAACTTCTTTATCCATTTTTCTCTTTCCTGGGATATTTAAGGTGTCATGAAGTGGAGGTTCTTGTCAACATAGCAGCCCTAAACATTGGGGTGCCTGTGTCTTGCTGATTTTTAGTTTTCCCAATTTATACGCCCATGAGTGGAGGTGCCCTATGCTCCCTAAGCTGTGTTTTTTCGATGTTTCAGGACACACCGTACACTTCTCTAGAGTGGCTGTTGGCAATTTACATCCCGCCCATCAGCGTAGCAAGGCTGCCATTTCTCCATGGCCTGTCCTGCATTTCTGGTTTTGACACTTTTTGCAGCATGGCCCTTTTGACCGATGGGAAGCGAGACCTCTTTGTAGCGCTGATTTGCCTTTCCAGGTTGCTTGGTTGGCCAAAAAGGGCGTATGCGTTTTTTCCTGAATATATTCAGGAAAAAACGCATACGCCCTTTTTGGCCAAGGGCATCATTGTCGACGTTTTGCCGCTTTTCATGTGCTTTAAAGGCGATTCGAATCTACCTCCTGAAATCTGCTTCCTGCAATTCTGCCTTGCTTTCAAATCCTCTTCGTTGCCTTCCCTCAATATATCTGTGGATGAGAGTTATCATTTATAACTCTGCGGGTTTGTGAATTGCAGTGTCCCTGAGCTCCATTTTTCAACTCGCTTTTTTGGGAGCTGGCCACAAAAGCGCGAGATTGCCTCAGGCCTTATTCTGGTTCCTGGCGGCAGGCTGAGCCTGTGGTTAATTCTTCTTCCTGATGGGAAAATAGAGTGACCTGTGCCTCTACCAACACCTAGATCTAGTCTCTCATTGGTTGCCCCTCTTCCCGTTCATCCTCAGGACAAATTGCAACCTGTAGGGAACAGGAGCTTAAAGGTGCTGATTCTCCAAGTAGGGAGATTGCTAGTAAAGTAGCTGGAAAGGCGAACCCTAGCACAAGGAGATGAGAAATGGGGTGCGTTTTAGAAACCTTTCAAAATCACACGGTGTACCATCTTCTGGGTTTCTCATGCATGTTTTCGATGTAGGAAGATGCCCTTGAACCTGGAGATTTGGGACCCATGGGATGGGTACCACGCAGTATTACTTTAAAGGGTCTGAGTTTGCTCTCCCAACCTCACCCAACCTCTCAGCCCCAAGAGTGTCCACCCTTATGTCTCATCCAGGTGTGGGTCTAGATATGGTCAATCCAGGTTGCATCACAGCCCCTGAACGAATTTTGTAAGAATTTCTCTCTCTTTCACTGTCTTTGTTTTACGGGTTTTTAAAAGTAATTTATTTTTATAATGGGGTTTAGCTGCTTTTCACGGCTGTGTTTATGCGGCTTTACACCCACTTGACTCACTTCCAGAGAGATATCAATACATAGGTTTTACGATTCTTACTAGTCACATATATTCTTGTGCGGTGAATAGGGGGTGTTGAGTCCAGTTCACTGAGCAAGGAGTAGGTCTTGTCTATTACATATTGGGTGTATGGAACAGTATCTGAGCGAATTTGAAACCCTTGTTTTATGCATCACCCCACCTCACCTTTCCCGTTAAGCAGCCATAGTGTGTTTTCTAAACGTGTGACTCTGTTCTGTTTTGTAATTCAGTTCAAGTGTAGCGGTTTTTACATTCCCTCTATAAGTGATATCTTATGATAAGTGTCTTTTTCTGTGTGACTTATTTCACTTAGAATCGTCATACCTAAATCCACTCATCTTGCTTCTACTAGCCTTATGACATTGATTTCATGTCTGAGTGATATTCCTTTGTACATAAGGACCACAACTTCTTTATCCATTTTTCTCTTTCCTGGGATATTTAAGGTGTCATGAAGTGGAGGTTCTTGTCAACATAGCAGCCCTAAACATTGGGTTGCCTGTGTCTTGCTGATTTTTAGTTTTCCCAATTTATACGCCCATGAGTGGACGTGCCCTATGCTCCCTAAGCTGTGTTTTTTCGATGTTTCAGGACACACCGTACACTTCTCCAGAGTGGCTTTTGGCAATTTACATCCCGCCCATCAGCGTAGCAAGGCTGCCATTTCTCCATGGCCTGTACTGCATTTCTGGTTTTGACACTTTTTGCAGCATGGCCCTTTTGACCGATGGGAAGCGAGACTTCTTTGTAGCGCTGATTTGCCTTTCCAGGTTGCTTGGTTGGCCAAAAAGGGCGTATGCGTTTTTTCCTGAATATATTCAGGAAAAAACGCATACGCCCTTTTTGGCCAAGGGCATCATTGTCGACGTTTTGCCGCTTTTCATGTGCTTTAAAGGCCATTCGAATCTACCTCCTGAAATCTCTTTCCTGCAATTCTGCCTTGCTTTCAAATCCTCTTCGTTGCCTTCCCTCAATATATCTGTGGATGAGAGTTATCATTTATAACTCTGCGGGTTTGTGAATTGCAGTGTCCCTGAGCTCCATTTTTCAACTCGCTTTTTTGGGAGCTGGCCGCAAAAGCGCGGGATTGCCTCAGGCCCTATTCTGGTTCCTGGAGGCAGGCAGAGCCTGTGGTTAATTCTTCTTCCTGATGGGAAAATAGAGTGACCTGTGCCTGTCCCAACACCTAGATCTAGTCTCTCATTGGTTGCCCCTCTTCCCGTTCATCCTCAGGACAAATTGCAACCTGTAGGGAACAGGAGCTTAAAGGTGCTGATTCTCCAAGTAGGGAGATTGCTAGTAAAGTAGCTGGAAAGGCGAACCCGAGCACAAGGAGATGAGAAATTGGGTGCGTTTTAGAAACCTTTCAAAATCACACGGTGCACCATCTTCTGGGTTTCTCATGCATGTTTTCGATGTAGGAAGATGCCCTTGAACCTGGAGATTTGGGACCCATGGGATGGGTACCACACAGTATTACTTTAAAGGGTCTGCGTTTGCTCACCCAACCTCACCCAACCTCTAAGCCCCAAGAGTGTCCACCCTTATGTCTCATCCAGCTGTGGGTCTAGATATGGTCAATCCAGGTTGCATCACAGCCTCTGAACGAATTTTGTAAGAATTTCTCTCTCTTTCACTGTCTTTGTTTTACGGGTTTTTAAAAGTAATTTATTTTTATAATGGGGTTTAGCTGCTTTTCACGGCTGTGTTTATGCAGCTTTACACCCACTTGACACACTTCCAGAGAGATATCAATACATAGGTTTTACGATTCTTACTAGTCACATATATTCTTGTGCGGTGAATAGGGGTTGTTGAGTCCAGTTCACTGAGCAAGGAGTAGGTCTTGTCTATTACATATTGGGTGTATGGAACAGTATCTGAGCGAATTTGAAACCCTTGTTTTATGCATCACCCCACCTCACCTTTCCCGTTAAGCAGCCATAGTGTGTTTTCTAAACGTGTGACTCTGTTCTGTTTTGTAATTCAGTTCAAGTGTAGCGGTTTTTACATTCCCTCTATAAGTGATATCTTATGATAAGTGTCTTTTTCTGTGTGACTTATTTCACTTAGAATTGTCATACTTAAATCCACTCATCTTGCTTCTACTAGCCTTATGACATTGATTTCATGTCTGAGTGATATTCCTTTGTACATAAGGACCACAACTTCTTTATCCATTTTTCTCTTTCCTGGGATATTTAAGGTGTCATGAAGTGGAGGTTCTTGTCAACATAGCAGCCCTAAACATTGGGGTGCCTGTGTCTTGCTGATTTTTAGTTTTCCCAATTTATACGCCCATGAGTGGACGTGCCCTATGCTCCCTAAGCTGTGTTTTTTCGATGTTTCAGGACACACCGTACACTTCTCTAGAGTGGCTGTTGGCAATTTACATCCCGCCCATCAGCGTAGCAAGGCTGCCATTTCTCCATGGCCTGTCCTGCATTTCTGGTTTTGACACTTTTTGCAGCATGGCCCTTTTGACCGATGGGAAGCGAGACCACTTTGTAGCGCTGATTTGCCTTTCCAGGTTGCTTGGTTGGCCAAAAAGGGCGTATGCGTTTTTTCCTGAATATATTCAGGAAAAAACGCATACGCCCTTTTTAGCCAAGGGCATCACTGTCGACGGTTTCCCACTTTTCATGTGCTTTAAAGGCCATTCGAATCTACCTCCTGAAACCTGTTTCCTGCAATTCGGCCTTGCTTTCAAATCCTCTTCGTTGCCTTCCCTCAATATATCTGTGGATGAGAGTTATCATTTATAACTCTGCAGGTTTGTGAATTGCAGTGCCCCTGAGCTCCATTTTTCAACTCGCTTTTTTGGGAGCTGGCCGCAAATGCACGGGATTGCCTCAGGCCCTATTCTGGTTCCCGGCGGCAGGCTGAGCCTGTGTTTAATTCTTCTTCCTGATGGGAAATTAGAGTGACCTGTGCCTGTCCCAACACCTAGATCTAGTCTCTCATTTGTTGCCCCTCTTCCCGTTCATCCTCAGGACAAATTGCAACCTGTAGGGAACAGGAGCTTAAAGGTGCTGATTCTCCAAGTAGGGAGATTGCTAGTAAAGTAGCTGGAAAGGCGAACCCGAGCACAAGGAGATGAGAAATTGGGTGCGTTTTAGAAACCTTTCAAAATCACACGGTGTACCATCTTCTGGGTTTCTCATGCATGTTTTCGATGTAGGAAGATGCCCTTGAACCTGGAGATTTGGGACCCATGGGATGGGTACCACACAGTATTACTTTAAAGGATCTGCGTTTGCTCACCCAACCTCACCCAACCTCTAAGCCCCAAGAGTGTCCACCCTTATGTCTCATCCAGCTGTGGGTCTAGATATGGTCAATCCAGGTTGCATCACAGCCTCTGAACGAATTTTGTAAGAATTTCTCTCTCTTTCACTGTCTTTGTTTTACGGGTTTTTAAAAGTAATTTATTTTTATAATGGGGTTTAGCTGCTTTTCACGGCTGTGTTTATGCGGCTTTACACCCACTTGACTCACTTCCAGACAGATATCAATATATAGGTTTTAAGATTCTTACTAGTCACATATATTCTTGTGCGGTGAATAGGGGGTGTTGAGTCCAGTTCACTGAGCAAGGAGTAGGTCTTGTCTATTACATATTGGGTGTATGGAACGGTATCTGAGCGAATTTGAACCCCTTGTTTTATGCATCACCCCACCTCACCTTTCCCGTTAAGCAGCCATAGTGTGTTTTCTAAACGTGTGACTCTGTTCTGTTTTGTAATTCAGTTCAAGTGTAGCGGTTTTTACATTCCCTCTATAAGTGATATCTTATGATAAGTGTCTTTTTCTGTGTGACTTATTTCACTTAGAATCGTCATACCTAAATCCACTCATCTTGCTTCTACTAGCCTTATGACATTGATTTCATGTCTGAGTGATATTCCTTTGTACATAAGGACCACAACTTCTTTATCCATTTTTCTCTTTCCTGGGATATTTAAGGTGTCATGAAGTGGAGGTTCTTGTCAACATAGCAGCCCTAAACATTGGGGTGCCTGTGTCTTGCTGATTTTTAGTTTTCCCAATTTATACGCCCATGAGTGGACGTGCCCTATGCTCCCTAAGCTGTGTTTTTTCGATGTTTCAGGACACACCGTACACTTCTCTAGAGTGGCTGTTGGCAATTTACATCCCGCCCATCAGCATAGCAAGGCTGCCATTTCTCCATGGCCTGTCCTGCATTTCTGGTTTTGACACTTTTTGCAGCATGGCCCTTTTGACCGATGGGAAGCGAGACCTCTTTGTAGCGCTGATTTGCCTTTCCAGGTTGCTTGGTTGGCCAAAAAGGGCGTATGCGTTTTTTCCTGAATATATTCAGGAAAAAACGCATACGCCCTTTTTGGCCAAGGGCATCATTGTCGACGTTTTGCCGCTTTTCATGTGCTTTAAAGGCGATTCGAATCTACCTCCTGAAATCTGCTTCCTGCAATTCTGCCTTGCTTTCAAATCCTCTTCGTTGCCTTCCCTCAATATATCTGTGGATGAGAGTTATCATTTATAACTCTGCGGGTTTGTGAATTGCAGTGTCCCTGAGCTCCATTTTTCAACTCGCTTTTTTGGGAGCTGGCCACAAAAGCCCGAGATTGCCTCAGGCCTTATTCTGGTTCCTGGCGGCAGGCTGAGCCTGTGGTTAATTCTTCTTCCTGATGGGAAAATAGAGTGACCTGTGCCTCTACCAACACCTAGATCTAGTCTCTCATTGGTTGCCCCTCTTCCCGTTCATCCTCAGGACAAATTGCAACCTGTAGGGAACAGAAGCTTAAAGGTGCTGATTCTCCAAGTAGGGAGATTGCTAGTAAAGTAGCTGGAAAGGCGAACCCTAGCACAAGGAGATGAGAAATGGGGTGCGTTTTAGAAACCTTTCAAAATCACACGGTGTACCATCTTCTGGGTTTCTCATGCATGTTTTCGATGTAGGAAGATGCCCTTGAACCTGGAGATTTGGGACCCATGGATTGGGTACCACGCAGTATTACTTTAAAGGGTCTGAGTTTGCTCTCCCAACCTCACCCAACCTCTCAGCCCCAAGAGTGTCCACCCTTATGTCTCATCCAGGTGTGGGTCTAGATATGGTCAATCCAGGTTGCATCACAGCCCCTGAACAAATTTTGTAAGAATTTCTCTCTCTTTCACTGTCTTTGTTTTACGGGTTTTTAAAAGTAATTTATTTTTATAATGGGGTTTAGCTGCTTTTCACGGCTGTGTTTATGCGGCTTTACACCCACTTGGCTCACTTCCAGAGAGATATCAATACATAGGTTTTACGATTCTTACTAGTCAGATATATTCTTGTGCGGTGAATAGGGGGTGTTGAGTCCAGTTCACTGAGCAAGGAGTAGGTCTTGTCTATTACATATTGGGTGTATGGAACGGTATCTGAGCGAATTTGAACCCCTTGTTTTATGCATCACCCCACCTCACCTTTCCCGTTAAGCAGCCATAGTGTGTTTTCTAAACGTGTGACTCTGTTCTGTTTTGTAATTCAGTTCAAGTGTAGCGGTTTTTACATTCCCTCTATAAGTGATATCTTATGATAAGTGTCTTTTTCTGTGTGACTTATTTCACTTAGAATCGTCATACCTAAATCCACTCATCTTGCTTCTACTAGCCTTATGACATTGATTTCATGTCTGAGTGATATTCCTTTGTACATAAGGACCACAACTTCTTTATCCATTTTTCTCTTTCCTGGGATATTTAAGGTGTCATGAAGTGGAGGTTCTTGTCAACATAGCAGCCCTAAACATTGGGGTGCCTGTGTCTTGCTGATTTTTAGTTTTCCCAATTTATACGCCCATGAGTGGACGTGCCCTATGCTCCCTAAGCTGTGTTTTTTCGATGTTTCAGGACACACCGTACACTTCTCTAGAGTGGCTGTTGGCAATTTACATCCCGCCCATCGGCGTAGCAAGGCTGCCATTTCTCCATGGCCTGTCCTGCATTTCTGGTTTTGACACTTTTTGCAGCATGGCCCTTTTGACCGATGGGAAGCGAGACCTCTTTGTAGCGCTGATTTGCCTTTCCAGGTTGCTTGGTTGGCCAAAAAGGGCGTATGCGTTTTTTCCTGAATATATTCAGGAAAAAACGCATACGCCCTTTTTGGCCAAGGGCATCATTGTCGACGTTTTGCCGCTTTTCATGTGCTTTAAAGGCGATTCGAATCTACCTCCTGAAATCTGCTTCCTGCAATTCTGCCTTGCTTTCAAATCCTCTTCGTTGCCTTCCCTCAATATATCTGTGGATGAGAGTTATCATTTATAACTCTGCGGGTTTGTGAATTGCAGTGTCCCTGAGCTCCATTTTTCAACTCGCTTTTTTGGGAGCTGGCCACAAAAGCGCGAGATTGCCTCAGGCCTTATTCTGGTTCCTGGCGGCAGGCTGAGCCTGTGGTTAATTCTTCTTCCTGATGGGAAAATAGAGTGACCTGTGCCTCTACCAACACCTAGATCTAGTCTCTCATTGGTTGCCCCTCTTCCCGTTCATCCTCAGGACAAATTGCAACCTGTAGGGAACAGGAGCTTAAAGGTGCTGATTCTCCAAGTAGGGAGATTGCTAGTAAAGTAGCTGGAAAGGCGAACCCTAGCACAAGGAGATGAGAAATGGGGTGCGTTTTAGAAACCTTTCAAAATCACACGGTGTACCATCTTCTGGGTTTCTCATGCATGTTTTCGATGTAGGAAGATGCCCTTGAACCTGGAGATTTGGGACCCATGGGATGGGTACCACGCAGTATTACTTTAAAGGGTCTGAGTTTGCTCTCCCAACCTCACCCAACCTCTCAGCCCCAAGAGTGTCCACCCTTATGTCTCATCCAGGTGTGGGTCTAGATATGGTCAATCCAGGTTGCATCACAGCCCCTGAACGAATTTTGTAAGAATTTCTCTCTCTTTCACTGTCTTTGTTTTACGGGTTTTTAAAAGTAATTTATTTTTATAATGGGGTTTAGCTGCTTTTCACGGCTGTGTTTATGCGGCTTTACACCCACTTGACTCACTTCCAGAGAGATATCAATACATAGGTTTTACGATTCTTACTAGTCACATATATTCTTGTGCGGTGAATAGGGGGTGTTGAGTCCAGTTCACTGAGCAAGGAGTAGGTCTTGTCTATTACATATTGGGTGTATGGAACAGTATCTGAGCGAATTTGAAACCCTTGTTTTATGCATCACCCCACCTCACCTTTCCCGTTAAGCAGCCATAGTGTGTTTTCTAAACGTGTGACTCTGTTCTGTTTTGTAATTCAGTTCAAGTGTAGCGGTTTTTACATTCCCTCTATAAGTGATATCTTATGATAAGTGTCTTTTTCTGTGTGACTTATTTCACTTAGAATCGTCATACCTAAATCCACTCATCTTGCTTCTACTAGCCTTATGACATTGATTTCATGTCTGAGTGATATTCCATTGTACATAAGGACCACAACTTCTTTATCCATTTTTCTCTTTCCTGGGATATTTAAGGTGTCATGAAGTGGAGGTTCTTGTCAACATAGCAGCCCTAAACATTGGGGTGCCTGTGTCTTGCTGATTTTTAGTTTTCCCAATTTATACGCCCATGAGTGGACGTGCCCTATGCTCCCTAAGCTGTGTTTTTTCGATGTTTCAGGACACACCGTACACTTCTCCAGAGTGGCTTTTGGCAATTTACATCCCGCCCATCAGCGTAGCAAGGCTGCCATTTCTCCATGGCCTGTACTGCATTTCTGGTTTTGACACTTTTTGCAGCATGGCCCTTTTGACCGATGGGAAGCGAGACTTCTTTGTAGCGCTGATTTGCCTTTCCAGGTTGCTTGGTTGGCCAAAAAGGGCGTATGCGTTTTTTCCTGAATATATTCAGGAAAAAACGCATACGCCCTTTTTGGCCAAGGGCATCATTGTCGACGTTTTGCCGCTTTTCATGTGCTTTAAAGGCCATTCGAATCTACCTCCTGAAATCTCTTTCCTGCAATTCTGCCTTGCTTTCAAATCCTCTTCGTTGCCTTCCCTCAATATATCTGTGGATGAGAGTTATCATTTATAACTCTGCGGGTTTGTGAATTGCAGTGTCCCTGAGCTCCATTTTTCAACTCGCTTTTTTGGGAGCTGGCCGCAAAAGCGCGGGATTGCCTCAGGCCCTATTCTGGTTCCTGGAGGCAGGCAGAGCCTGTGGTTAATTCTTCTTCCTGATGGGAAAATAGAGTGACCTGTGCCTGTCCCAACACCTAGATCTAGTCTCTCATTGGTTGCCCCTCTTCCCGTTCATCCTCAGGACAAATTGCAACCTGTAGGGAACAGGAGCTTAAAGGTGCTGATTCTCCAAGTAGGGAGATTGCTAGTAAAGTAGCTGGAAAGGCGAACCCGAGCACAAGGAGATGAGAAATTGGGTGCGTTTTAGAAACCTTTCAAAATCACACGGTGCACCATCTTCTGGGTTTCTCATGCATGTTTTCGATGTAGGAAGATGCCCTTGAACCTGGAGATTTGGGACCCATGGGATGGGTACCACACAGTATTACTTTAAAGGGTCTGCGTTTGCTCACCCAACCTCACCCAACCTCTAAGCCCCAAGAGTGTCCACCCTTATGTCTCATCCAGCTGTGGGTCTAGATATGGTCAATCCAGGTTGCATCACAGCCTCTGAACGAATTTTGTAAGAATTTCTCTCTCTTTCACTGTCTTTGTTTTACGGGTTTTTAAAAGTAATTTATTTTTATAATGGGGTTTAGCTGCTTTTCACGGCTGTGTTTATGCAGCTTTACACCCACTTGACACACTTCCAGAGAGATATCAATACATAGGTTTTACGATTCTTACTAGTCACATATATTCTTGTGCGGTGAATAGGGGTTGTTGAGTCCAGTTCACTGAGCAAGGAGTAGGTCTTGTCTATTACATATTGGGTGTATGGAACAGTATCTGAGCGAATTTGAAACCCTTGTTTTATGCATCACCCCACCTCACCTTTCCCGTTAAGCAGCCATAGTGTGTTTTCTAAACGTGTGACTCTGTTCTGTTTTGTAATTCAGTTCAAGTGTAGCGGTTTTTACATTCCCTCTATAAGTGATATCTTATGATAAGTGTCTTTTTCTGTGTGACTTATTTCACTTAGAATTGTCATACTTAAATCCACTCATCTTGCTTCTACTAGCCTTATGACATTGATTTCATGTCTGAGTGATATTCCTTTGTACATAAGGACCACAACTTCTTTATCCATTTTTCTCTTTCCTGGGATATTTAAGGTGTCATGAAGTGGAGGTTCTTGTCAACATAGCAGCCCTAAACATTGGGGTGCCTGTGTCTTGCTGATTTTTAGTTTTCCCAATTTATACGCCCATGAGTGGACGTGCCCTATGCTCCCTAAGCTGTGTTTTTTCGATGTTTCAGGACACACCGTACACTTCTCTAGAGTGGCTGTTGGCAATTTACATCCCGCCCATCAGCGTAGCAAGGCTGCCATTTCTCCATGGCCTGTCCTGCATTTCTGGTTTTGACACTTTTTGCAGCATGGCCCTTTTGACCGATGGGAAGCGAGACCACTTTGTAGCGCTGATTTGCCTTTCCAGGTTGCTTGGTTGGCCAAAAAGGGCGTATGCGTTTTTTCCTGAATATATTCAGGAAAAAACGCATACGCCCTTTTTAGCCAAGGGCATCACTGTCGACGGTTTCCCACTTTTCATGTGCTTTAAAGGCCATTCGAATCTACCTCCTGAAACCTGTTTCCTGCAATTCGGCCTTGCTTTCAAATCCTCTTCGTTGCCTTCCCTCAATATATCTGTGGATGAGAGTTATCATTTATAACTCTGCAGGTTTGTGAATTGCAGTGCCCCTGAGCTCCATTTTTCAACTCGCTTTTTTGGGAGCTGGCCGCAAATGCACGGGATTGCCTCAGGCCCTATTCTGGTTCCCGGCGGCAGGCTGAGCCTGTGTTTAATTCTTCTTCCTGATGGGAAATTAGAGTGACCTGTGCCTGTCCCAACACCTAGATCTAGTCTCTCATTTGTTGCCCCTCTTCCCGTTCATCCTCAGGACAAATTGCAACCTGTAGGGAACAGGAGCTTAAAGGTGCTGATTCTCCAAGTAGGGAGATTGCTAGTAAAGTAGCTGGAAAGGCGAACCCGAGCACAAGGAGATGAGAAATTGGGTGCGTTTTAGAAACCTTTCAAAATCACACGGTGTACCATCTTCTGGGTTTCTCATGCATGTTTTCGATGTAGGAAGATGCCCTTGAACCTGGAGATTTGGGACCCATGGGATGGGTACCACACAGTATTACTTTAAAGGATCTGCGTTTGCTCACCCAACCTCACCCAACCTCTAAGCCCCAAGAGTGTCCACCCTTATGTCTCATCCAGCTGTGGGTCTAGATATGGTCAATCCAGGTTGCATCACAGCCTCTGAACGAATTTTGTAAGAATTTCTCTCTCTTTCACTGTCTTTGTTTTACGGGTTTTTAAAAGTAATTTATTTTTATAATGGGGTTTAGCTGCTTTTCACGGCTGTGTTTATGCGGCTTTACACCCACTTGACTCACTTCCAGACAGATATCAATATATAGGTTTTAAGATTCTTACTAGTCACATATATTCTTGTGCGGTGAATAGGGGGTGTTGAGTCCAGTTCACTGAGCAAGGAGTAGGTCTTGTCTATTACATATTGGGTGTATGGAACGGTATCTGAGCGAATTTGAACCCCTTGTTTTATGCATCACCCCACCTCACCTTTCCCGTTAAGCAGCCATAGTGTGTTTTCTAAACGTGTGACTCTGTTCTGTTTTGTAATTCAGTTCAAGTGTAGCGGTTTTTACATTCCCTCTATAAGTGATATCTTATGATAAGTGTCTTTTTCTGTGTGACTTATTTCACTTAGAATCGTCATACCTAAATCCACTCATCTTGCTTCTACTAGCCTTATGACATTGATTTCATGTCTGAGTGATATTCCTTTGTACATAAGGACCACAACTTCTTTATCCATTTTTCTCTTTCCTGGGATATTTAAGGTGTCATGAAGTGGAGGTTCTTGTCAACATAGCAGCCCTAAACATTGGGGTGCCTGTGTCTTGCTGATTTTTAGTTTTCCCAATTTATACGCCCATGAGTGGACGTGCCCTATGCTCCCTAAGCTGTGTTTTTTCGATGTTTCAGGACACACCGTACACTTCTCTAGAGTGGCTGTTGGCAATTTACATCCCGCCCATCAGCATAGCAAGGCTGCCATTTCTCCATGGCCTGTCCTGCATTTCTGGTTTTGACACTTTTTGCAGCATGGCCCTTTTGACCGATGGGAAGCGAGACCTCTTTGTAGCGCTGATTTGCCTTTCCAGGTTGCTTGGTTGGCCAAAAAGGGCGTATGCGTTTTTTCCTGAATATATTCAGGAAAAAACGCATACGCCCTTTTTGGCCAAGGGCATCATTGTCGACGTTTTGCCGCTTTTCATGTGCTTTAAAGGCGATTCGAATCTACCTCCTGAAATCTGCTTCCTGCAATTCTGCCTTGCTTTCAAATCCTCTTCGTTGCCTTCCCTCAATATATCTGTGGATGAGAGTTATCATTTATAACTCTGCGGGTTTGTGAATTGCAGTGTCCCTGAGCTCCATTTTTCAACTCGCTTTTTTGGGAGCTGGCCACAAAAGCCCGAGATTGCCTCAGGCCTTATTCTGGTTCCTGGCGGCAGGCTGAGCCTGTGGTTAATTCTTCTTCCTGATGGGAAAATAGAGTGACCTGTGCCTCTACCAACACCTAGATCTAGTCTCTCATTGGTTGCCCCTCTTCCCGTTCATCCTCAGGACAAATTGCAACCTGTAGGGAACAGAAGCTTAAAGGTGCTGATTCTCCAAGTAGGGAGATTGCTAGTAAAGTAGCTGGAAAGGCGAACCCTAGCACAAGGAGATGAGAAATGGGGTGCGTTTTAGAAACCTTTCAAAATCACACGGTGTACCATCTTCTGGGTTTCTCATGCATGTTTTCGATGTAGGAAGATGCCCTTGAACCTGGAGATTTGGGACCCATGGATTGGGTACCACGCAGTATTACTTTAAAGGGTCTGAGTTTGCTCTCCCAACCTCACCCAACCTCTCAGCCCCAAGAGTGTCCACCCTTATGTCTCATCCAGGTGTGGGTCTAGATATGGTCAATCCAGGTTGCATCACAGCCCCTGAACAAATTTTGTAAGAATTTCTCTCTCTTTCACTGTCTTTGTTTTACGGGTTTTTAAAAGTAATTTATTTTTATAATGGGGTTTAGCTGCTTTTCACGGCTGTGTTTATGCGGCTTTACACCCACTTGGCTCACTTCCAGAGAGATATCAATACATAGGTTTTACGATTCTTACTAGTCAGATATATTCTTGTGCGGTGAATAGGGGGTGTTGAGTCCAGTTCACTGAGCAAGGAGTAGGTCTTGTCTATTACATATTGGGTGTATGGAACGGTATCTGAGCGAATTTGAACCCCTTGTTTTATGCATCACCCCACCTCACCTTTCCCGTTAAGCAGCCATAGTGTGTTTTCTAAACGTGTGACTCTGTTCTGTTTTGTAATTCAGTTCAAGTGTAGCGGTTTTTACATTCCCTCTATAAGTGATATCTTATGATAAGTGTCTTTTTCTGTGTGACTTATTTCACTTAGAATCGTCATACCTAAATCCACTCATCTTGCTTCTACTAGCCTTATGACATTGATTTCATGTCTGAGTGATATTCCTTTGTACATAAGGACCACAACTTCTTTATCCATTTTTCTCTTTCCTGGGATATTTAAGGTGTCATGAAGTGGAGGTTCTTGTCAACATAGCAGCCCTAAACATTGGGGTGCCTGTGTCTTGCTGATTTTTAGTTTTCCCAATTTATACGCCCATGAGTGGACGTGCCCTATGCTCCCTAAGCTGTGTTTTTTCGATGTTTCAGGACACACCGTACACTTCTCTAGAGTGGCTGTTGGCAATTTACATCCCGCCCATCGGCGTAGCAAGGCTGCCATTTCTCCATGGCCTGTCCTGCATTTCTGGTTTTGACACTTTTTGCAGCATGGCCCTTTTGACCGATGGGAAGCGAGACCTCTTTGTAGCGCTGATTTGCCTTTCCAGGTTGCTTGGTTGGCCAAAAAGGGCGTATGCGTTTTTTCCTGAATATATTCAGGAAAAAACGCATACGCCCTTTTTGGCCAAGGGCATCATTGTCGACGTTTTGCCGCTTTTCATGTGCTTTAAAGGCGATTCGAATCTACCTCCTGAAATCTGCTTCCTGCAATTCTGCCTTGCTTTCAAATCCTCTTCGTTGCCTTCCCTCAATATATCTGTGGATGAGAGTTATCATTTATAACTCTGCGGGTTTGTGAATTGCAGTGTCCCTGAGCTCCATTTTTCAACTCGCTTTTTTGGGAGCTGGCCACAAAAGCGCGAGATTGCCTCAGGCCTTATTCTGGTTCCTGGCGGCAGGCTGAGCCTGTGGTTAATTCTTCTTCCTGATGGGAAAATAGAGTGACCTGTGCCTCTACCAACACCTAGATCTAGTCTCTCATTGGTTGCCCCTCTTCCCGTTCATCCTCAGGACAAATTGCAACCTGTAGGGAACAGGAGCTTAAAGGTGCTGATTCTCCAAGTAGGGAGATTGCTAGTAAAGTAGCTGGAAAGGCGAACCCTAGCACAAGGAGATGAGAAATGGGGTGCGTTTTAGAAACCTTTCAAAATCACACGGTGTACCATCTTCTGGGTTTCTCATGCATGTTTTCGATGTAGGAAGATGCCCTTGAACCTGGAGATTTGGGACCCATGGGATGGGTACCACGCAGTATTACTTTAAAGGGTCTGAGTTTGCTCTCCCAACCTCACCCAACCTCTCAGCCCCAAGAGTGTCCACCCTTATGTCTCATCCAGGTGTGGGTCTAGATATGGTCAATCCAGGTTGCATCACAGCCCCTGAACGAATTTTGTAAGAATTTCTCTCTCTTTCACTGTCTTTGTTTTACGGGTTTTTAAAAGTAATTTATTTTTATAATGGGGTTTAGCTGCTTTTCACGGCTGTGTTTATGCGGCTTTACACCCACTTGACTCACTTCCAGAGAGATATCAATACATAGGTTTTACGATTCTTACTAGTCACATATATTCTTGTGCGGTGAATAGGGGGTGTTGAGTCCAGTTCACTGAGCAAGGAGTAGGTCTTGTCTATTACATATTGGGTGTATGGAACAGTATCTGAGCGAATTTGAAACCCTTGTTTTATGCATCACCCCACCTCACCTTTCCCGTTAAGCAGCCATAGTGTGTTTTCTAAACGTGTGACTCTGTTCTGTTTTGTAATTCAGTTCAAGTGTAGCGGTTTTTACATTCCCTCTATAAGTGATATCTTATGATAAGTGTCTTTTTCTGTGTGACTTATTTCACTTAGAATCGTCATACCTAAATCCACTCATCTTGCTTCTACTAGCCTTATGACATTGATTTCATGTCTGAGTGATATTCCATTGTACATAAGGACCACAACTTCTTTATCCATTTTTCTCTTTCCTGGGATATTTAAGGTGTCATGAAGTGGAGGTTCTTGTCAACATAGCAGCCCTAAACATTGGGGTGCCTGTGTCTTGCTGATTTTTAGTTTTCCCAATTTATACGCCCATGAGTGGACGTGCCCTATGCTCCCTAAGCTGTGTTTTTTCGATGTTTCAGGACACACCGTACACTTCTCCAGAGTGGCTTTTGGCAATTTACATCCCGCCCATCAGCGTAGCAAGGCTGCCATTTCTCCATGGCCTGTACTGCATTTCTGGTTTTGACACTTTTTGCAGCATGGCCCTTTTGACCGATGGGAAGCGAGACTTCTTTGTAGCGCTGATTTGCCTTTCCAGGTTGCTTGGTTGGCCAAAAAGGGCGTATGCGTTTTTTCCTGAATATATTCAGGAAAAAACGCATACGCCCTTTTTGGCCAAGGGCATCATTGTCGACGTTTTGCCGCTTTTCATGTGCTTTAAAGGCCATTCGAATCTACCTCCTGAAATCTCTTTCCTGCAATTCTGCCTTGCTTTCAAATCCTCTTCGTTGCCTTCCCTCAATATATCTGTGGATGAGAGTTATCATTTATAACTCTGCGGGTTTGTGAATTGCAGTGTCCCTGAGCTCCATTTTTCAACTCGCTTTTTTGGGAGCTGGCCGCAAAAGCGCGGGATTGCCTCAGGCCCTATTCTGGTTCCTGGAGGCAGGCAGAGCCTGTGGTTAATTCTTCTTCCTGATGGGAAAATAGAGTGACCTGTGCCTGTCCCAACACCTAGATCTAGTCTCTCATTGGTTGCCCCTCTTCCCGTTCATCCTCAGGACAAATTGCAACCTGTAGGGAACAGGAGCTTAAAGGTGCTGATTCTCCAAGTAGGGAGATTGCTAGTAAAGTAGCTGGAAAGGCGAACCCGAGCACAAGGAGATGAGAAATTGGGTGCGTTTTAGAAACCTTTCAAAATCACACGGTGCACCATCTTCTGGGTTTCTCATGCATGTTTTCGATGTAGGAAGACGCCCTTGAACCTGGAGATTTGGGACCCATGGGATGGGTACCACACAGTATTACTTTAAAGGGTCTGCGTTTGCTCACCCAACCTCACCCAACCTCTAAGCCCCAAGAGTGTCCACCCTTATGTCTCATCCAGCTGTGGGTCTAGATATGGTCAATCCAGGTTGCATCACAGCCTCTGAACGAATTTTGTAAGAATTTCTCTCTCTTTCACTGTCTTTGTTTTACGGGTTTTTAAAAGTAATTTATTTTTATAATGGGGTTTAGCTGCTTTTCACGGCTGTGTTTATGCAGCTTTACACCCACTTGACACACTTCCAGAGAGATATCAATACATAGGTTTTACGATTCTTACTAGTCACATATATTCTTGTGCGGTGAATAGGGGTTGTTGAGTCCAGTTCACTGAGCAAGGAGTAGGTCTTGTCTATTACATATTGGGTGTATGGAACAGTATCTGAGCGAATTTGAAACCCTTGTTTTATGCATCACCCCACCTCACCTTTCCCGTTAAGCAGCCATAGTGTGTTTTCTAAACGTGTGACTCTGTTCTGTTTTGTAATTCAGTTCAAGTGTAGCGGTTTTTACATTCCCTCTATAAGTGATATCTTATGATAAGTGTCTTTTTCTGTGTGACTTATTTCACTTAGAATTGTCATACTTAAATCCACTCATCTTGCTTCTACTAGCCTTATGACATTGATTTCATGTCTGAGTGATATTCCTTTGTACATAAGGACCACAACTTCTTTATCCATTTTTCTCTTTCCTGGGATATTTAAGGTGTCATGAAGTGGAGGTTCTTGTCAACATAGCAGCCCTAAACATTGGGGTGCCTGTGTCTTGCTGATTTTTAGTTTTCCCAATTTATACGCCCATGAGTGGACGTGCCCTATGCTCCCTAAGCTGTGTTTTTTCGATGTTTCAGGACACACCGTACACTTCTCTAGAGTGGCTGTTGGCAATTTACATCCCGCCCATCAGCGTAGCAAGGCTGCCATTTCTCCATGGCCTGTCCTGCATTTCTGGTTTTGACACTTTTTGCAGCATGGCCCTTTTGACCGATGGGAAGCGAGACCTCTTTGTAGCGCTGATTTGCCTTTCCAGGTTGCTTGGTTGGCCAAAAAGGGCGTATGCGTTTTTTCCTGAATATATTCAGGAAAAAACGCATACGCCCTTTTTAGCCAAGGGCATCACTGTCGACGGTTTCCCACTTTTCATGTGCTTTAAAGGCCATTCGAATCTACCTCCTGAAACCTGTTTCCTGCAATTCGGCCTTGCTTTCAAATCCTCTTCGTTGCCTTCCCTCAATATATCTGTGGATGAGAGTTATCATTTATAACTCTGCAGGTTTGTGAATTGCAGTGCCCCTGAGCTCCATTTTTCAACTCGCTTTTTTGGGAGCTGGCCGCAAATGCACGGGATTGCCTCAGGCCCTATTCTGGTTCCCGGCGGCAGGCTGAGCCTGTGTTTAATTCTTCTTCCTGATGGGAAATTAGAGTGACCTGTGCCTGTCCCAACACCTAGATCTAGTCTCTCATTTGTTGCCCCTCTTCCCGTTCATCCTCAGGACAAATTGCAACCTGTAGGGAACAGGAGCTTAAAGGTGCTGATTCTCCAAGTAGGGAGATTGCTAGTAAAGTAGCTGGAAAGGCGAACCCGAGCACAAGGAGATGAGAAATTGGGTGCGTTTTAGAAACCTTTCAAAATCACACGGTGTACCATCTTCTGGGTTTCTCATGCATGTTTTCGATGTAGGAAGATGCCCTTGAACCTGGAGATTTGGGACCCATGGGATGGGTACCACACAGTATTACTTTAAAGGATCTGCGTTTGCTCACCCAACCTCACCCAACCTCTAAGCCCCAAGAGTGTCCACCCTTATGTCTCATCCAGCTGTGGGTCTAGATATGGTCAATCCAGGTTGCATCACAGCCTCTGAACGAATTTTGTAAGAATTTCTCTCTCTTTCACTGTCTTTGTTTTACGGGTTTTTAAAAGTAATTTATTTTTATAATGGGGTTTAGCTGCTTTTCACGGCTGTGTTTATGCGGCTTTACACCCACTTGACTCACTTCCAGACAGATATCAATATATAGGTTTTAAGATTCTTACTAGTCACATATATTCTTGTGCGGTGAATAGGGGGTGTTGAGTCCAGTTCACTGAGCAAGGAGTAGGTCTTGTCTATTACATATTGGGTGTATGGAACGGTATCTGAGCGAATTTGAACCCCTTGTTTTATGCATCACCCCACCTCACCTTTCCCGTTAAGCAGCCATAGTGTGTTTTCTAAACGTGTGACTCTGTTCTGTTTTGTAATTCAGTTCAAGTGTAGCGGTTTTTACATTCCCTCTATAAGTGATATCTTATGATAAGTGTCTTTTTCTGTGTGACTTATTTCACTTAGAATCGTCATACCTAAATCCACTCATCTTGCTTCTACTAGCCTTATGACATTGATTTCATGTCTGAGTGATATTCCTTTGTACATAAGGACCACAACTTCTTTATCCATTTTTCTCTTTCCTGGGATATTTAAGGTGTCATGAAGTGGAGGTTCTTGTCAACATAGCAGCCCTAAACATTGGGGTGCCTGTGTCTTGCTGATTTTTAGTTTTCCCAATTTATATGCCCATGAGTGGACGTGCCCTATGCTCCCTAAGCTGTGTTTTTTCGATGTTTCAGGACACACCGTACACTTCTCTAGAGTGGCTGTTGGCAATTTACATCCCGCCCATCAGCGTAGCAAGGCTGCCATTTCTCCATGGCCTGTCCTGCATTTCTGGTTTTGACACTTTTTGCAGCATGGCCCTTTTGACCGATGGGAAGCGAGACCTCTTTGTAGCGCTGATTTGCCTTTCCAGGTTGCTTGGTTGGCCAAAAAGGGCGTATGCGTTTTTTCCTGAATATATTCAGGAAAAAACGCATAC
The DNA here is from genome assembly GCF_028021215.1 of Eschrichtius robustus. Lineage (NCBI taxonomy): Eukaryota > Metazoa > Chordata > Mammalia > Artiodactyla > Eschrichtiidae > Eschrichtius > Eschrichtius robustus. The sequence continues at coordinate 536,574 of NW_027175816.1, read as the reverse complement.
GCCCTTTTTGGCCAAGGGCATCATTGTCGACGTTTTGCCGCTTTTCATGTGCTTTAAAGGCGATTCGAATCTACCTCCTGAAATCTGTTTCCTGCAATTCTGCCTTGCTTTCAAATCCTCTTCGTTGCCTTCCCTCAATATATCTGTGGATGAGAGTTATCATTTATAACTCTGCGGGTTTGTGAATTGCAGTGTCCCTGAGCTCCATTTTTCAACTCGCTTTTTTGGGAGCTGGCCACAAAAGCGCGAGATTGCCTCAGGCCTTATTCTGGTTCCTGGCGGCAGGCTGAGCCTGTGGTTAATTCTTCTTCCTGATGGGAAAATAGAGTGACCTGTGCCTCTACCAACACCTAGATCTAGTCTCTCATTGGTTGCCCATCTTCCCGTTCATCCTCAGGACAAATTGCAACCTGTAGGGAACAGGAGCTTAAAGGTGCTGATTCTCCAAGTAGGGAGATTGCTAGTAAAGTAGCTGGAAAGGCGAACCCTAGCACAAGGAGATGAGAAATGGGGTGCGTTTTAGAAACCTTTCAAAATCACACGGTGTACCATCTTCTGGGTTTCTCATGCATGTTTTCGATGTAGGAAGATGCCCTTGAACCTGGAGATTTGGGACCCATGGGATGGGTACCACGCAGTATTACTTTAAAGGGTCTGAGTTTGCTCTCCCAACCTCACCCAACCTCTCAGCCCCAAGAGTGTCCACCCTTATGTCTCATCCAGGTGTGGGTCTAGATATGGTCAATCCAGGTTGCATCACAGCCTCTGAACGAATTTTGTAAGAATTTCTCTCTCTTTCACTGTCTTTGTTTTACGGGTTTTTAAAAGTAATTTATTTTTATAATGGGGTTTAGCTGCTTTTCACGGCTGTGTTTATGCGGCTTTACACCCACTTGACTCACTTCCAGACAGATATCAATATATAGGTTTTACGATTCTTACTAGTCAGATATATTCTTGTGCGGTGAATAGGGGGTGTTGAGTCCAGTTCACTGAGCAAGGAGTAGGTCTTGTCTATTACATATTGGGTGTATGGAACGGTATCTGAGCGAATTTGAACCCCTTGTTTTATGCATCACCCCACCTCACCTTTCCCGTTAAGCAGCCATAGTGTGTTTTCTAAACGTGTGACTCTGTTCTGTTTTGTAATTCAGTTCAAGTGTAGCGGTTTTTACATTCCCTCTATAAGTGATATCTTATGATAAGTGTCTTTTTCTGTGTGACTTATTTCACTTAGAATCGTCATACCTAAATCCACTCATCTTGCTTCTACTAGCCTTATGACATTGATTTCATGTCTGAGTGATATTCCTTTGTACATAAGGACCACAACTTCTTTATCCATTTTTCTCTTTCCTGGGATATTTAAGGTGTCATGAAGTGGAGGTTCTTGTCAACATAGCAGCCCTAAACATTGGGGTGCCTGTGTCTTGCTGATTTTTAGTTTTCCCAATTTATACGCCCATGAGTGGACGTGCCCTATGCTCCCTAAGCTGTGTTTTTTCGATGTTTCAGGACACACCGTACACTTCTCTAGAGTGGCTGTTGGCAATTTACATCCCGCCCATCAGCGTAGCAAGGCTGCCATTTCTCCATGGCCTGTCCTGCATTTCTGGTTTTGACACTTTTTGCAGCATGGCCCTTTTGACCGATGGGAAGCGAGACCTCTTTGTAGCGCTGATTTGCCTTTCCAGGTTGCTTGGTTGGCCAAAAAGGGCGTATGCGTTTTTTCCTGAATATATTCAGGAAAAAACGCATACGCCCTTTTTGGCCAAGGGCATCATTGTCGACGTTTTGCCGCTTTTCATGTGCTTTAAAGGCGATTCGAATCTACCTCCTGAAATCTGCTTCCTGCAATTCTGCCTTGCTTTCAAATCCTCTTCGTTGCCTTCCCTCAATATATCTGTGGATGAGAGTTATCATTTATAACTCTGCGGGTTTGTGAATTGCAGTGTCCCTGAGCTCCATTTTTCAACTCGCTTTTTTGGGAGCTGGCCACAAAAGCGCGAGATTGCCTCAGGCCTTATTCTGGTTCCTGGCGGCAGGCTGAGCCTGTGGTTAATTCTTCTTCCTGATGGGAAAATAGAGTGACCTGTGCCTCTACCAACACCTAGATCTAGTCTCTCATTGGTTGCCCCTCTTCCCGTTCATCCTCAGGACAAATTGCAACCTGTAGGGAACAGGAGCTTAAAGGTGCTGATTCTCCAAGTAGGGAGATTGCTAGTAAAGTAGCTGGAAAGGCGAACCCTAGCACAAGGAGATGAGAAATGGGGTGCGTTTTAGAAACCTTTCAAAATCACACGGTGTACCATCTTCTGGGTTTCTCATGCATGTTTTCGATGTAGGAAGATGCCCTTGAACCTGGAGATTTGGGACCCATGTGATGGGTAGCACGCAGTATTACTTTAAAGGGTCTGAGTTTGCTCTCCCAACCTCACCCAACCTCTCAGCCCCAAGAGTGTCCACCCTTATGTCTCATCCAGGTGTGGGTCTAGATATGGTCAATCCAGGTTGCATCACAGCCCCTGAACGAATTTTGTAAGAATTTCTCTCTCTTTCACTGTCTTTGTTTTACGGGTTTTTAAAAGTAATTTATTTTTATAATGGGGTTTAGCTGCTTTTCACGGCTGTGTTTATGCGGCTTTACACCCACTTGACTCACTTCCAGAGAGATATCAATACATAGGTTTTACGATTCTTACTAGTCACATATATTCTTGTGCGGTGAATAGGGGGTGTTGAGTCCAGTTCACTGAGCAAGGAGTAGGTCTTGTCTATTACATATTGGGTGTATGGAACAGTATCTGAGCGAATTTGAAACCCTTGTTTTATGCATCACCCCACCTCACCTTTCCCGTTAAGCAGCCATAGTGTGTTTTCTAAACGTGTGACTCTGTTCTGTTTTGTAATTCAGTTCAAGTGTAGCGGTTTTTACATTCCCTCTATAAGTGATATCTTATGATAAGTGTCTTTTTCTGTGTGACTTATTTCACTTAGAATCGTCATACCTAAATCCACTCATCTTGCTTCTACTAGCCTTATGACATTGATTTCATGTCTGAGTGATATTCCATTGTACATAAGGACCACAACTTCTTTATCCATTTTTCTCTTTCCTGGGATATTTAAGGTGTCATGAAGTGGAGGTTCTTGTCAACATAGCAGCCCTAAACATTGGGGTGCCTGTGTCTTGCTGATTTTTAGTTTTCCCAATTTATACGCCCATGAGTGGACGTGCCCTATGCTCCCTAAGCTGTGTTTTTTCGATGTTTCAGGACACACCGTACACTTCTCCAGAGTGGCTTTTGGCAATTTACATCCCGCCCATCAGCGTAGCAAGGCTGCCATTTCTCCATGGCCTGTACTGCATTTCTGGTTTTGACACTTTTTGCAGCATGGCCCTTTTGACCGATGGGAAGCGAGACTTCTTTGTAGCGCTGATTTGCCTTTCCAGGTTGCTTGGTTGGCCAAAAAGGGCGTATGCGTTTTTTCCTGAATATATTCAGGAAAAAACGCATACGCCCTTTTTGGCCAAGGGCATCATTGTCGACGTTTTGCCGCTTTTCATGTGCTTTAAAGGCCATTCGAATCTACCTCCTGAAATCTCTTTCCTGCAATTCTGCCTTGCTTTCAAATCCTCTTCGTTGCCTTCCCTCAATATATCTGTGGATGAGAGTTATCATTTATAACTCTGCGGGTTTGTGAATTGCAGTGTCCCTGAGCTCCATTTTTCAACTCGCTTTTTTGGGAGCTGGCCGCAAAAGCGCGGGATTGCCTCAGGCCCTATTCTGGTTCCTGGAGGCAGGCAGAGCCTGTGGTTAATTCTTCTTCCTGATGGGAAAATAGAGTGACCTGTGCCTGTCCCAACACCTAGATCTAGTCTCTCATTGGTTGCCCCTCTTCCCGTTCATCCTCAGGACAAATTGCAACCTGTAGGGAACAGGAGCTTAAAGGTGCTGATTCTCCAAGTAGGGAGATTGCTAGTAAAGTAGCTGGAAAGGCGAACCCGAGCACAAGGAGATGAGAAATTGGGTGCGTTTTAGAAACCTTTCAAAATCACACGGTGCACCATCTTCTGGGTTTCTCATGCATGTTTTCGATGTAGGAAGATGCCCTTGAACCTGGAGATTTGGGACCCATGGGATGGGTACCACACAGTATTACTTTAAAGGGTCTGCGTTTGCTCACCCAACCTCACCCAACCTCTAAGCCCCAAGAGTGTCCACCCTTATGTCTCATCCAGCTGTGGGTCTAGATATGGTCAATCCAGGTTGCATCACAGCCTCTGAACGAATTTTGTAAGAATTTCTCTCTCTTTCACTGTCTTTGTTTTACGGGTTTTTAAAAGTAATTTATTTTTATAATGGGGTTTAGCTGCTTTTCACGGCTGTGTTTATGCAGCTTTACACCCACTTGACACACTTCCAGAGAGATATCAATACATAGGTTTTACGATTCTTACTAGTCACATATATTCTTGTGCGGTGAATAGGGGGTGTTGAGTCCAGTTCACTGAGCAAGGAGTAGGTCTTGTCTATTACATATTGGGTGTATGGAACGGTATCTGAGCGAATTTGAACCCCTTGTTTTATGCATCACCCCACCTCACCTTTCCCGTTAAGCAGCCATAGTGTGTTTTCTAAACGTGTGACTCTGTTCTGTTTTGTAATTCAGTTCAAGTGTAGCGGTTTTTACATTCCATCTATAAGTGATAGCTTATGATAAGTGTCTTTTTCTGTGTGACTTATTTCACTTAGAATCGTCATACCTAAATCCACTCATCTTGCTTCTACTAGCCTTATGACATTGATTTCATGTCTGAGTGATATTCCTTTGTACATAAGGACCACAACTTCTTTATCCATTTTTCTCTTTCCTGGGATATTTAAGGTGTCATGAAGTGGAGGTTCTTGTCAACATAGCAGCCCTAAACATTGGGGTGCCTGTGTCTTGCTGATTTTTAGTTTTCCCAATTTATACGCCCATGAGTGGACGTGCCCTATGCTCCCTAAGCTGTGTTTTTTCGATGTTTCAGGACACACCGTACACTTCTCTAGAGTGGCTGTTGGCAATTTACATCCCGCCCATCAGCGTAGCAAGGCTGCCATTTCTCCATGGCCTGTCCTGCATTTCTGGTTTTGACACTTTTTGCAGCATGGCCCTTTTGACCGATGGGAAGCGAGACCTCTTTGTAGCGCTGATTTGCCTTTCCAGGTTGCTTGGTTGGCCAAAAAGGGCGTATGCGTTTTTTCCTGAATATATTCAGGAAAAAACGCATACGCCCTTTTTAGCCAAGGGCATCACTGTCGACGGTTTCCCTCTTTTCATGTGCTTTAAAGGCCATTCGAATCTACCTCCTGAAACCTGTTTCCTGCAATTCTGCCTTGCTTTCAAATCCTCTTCGTTGCCTTCCCTCAATATATCTGTGGATGAGAGTTATCATTTATAACTCTGCAGGTTTGTGAATTGCAGTGCCCCTGAGCTCCATTTTTCAACTCGCTTTTTTGGGAGCTGGCCGCAAAAGCACGGGATTGCCTCAGGCCCTATTCTGGTTCCCGGCGGCAGGCTGAGCCTGTGTTTAATTCTTCTTCCTGATGGGAAATTAGAGTGACCTGTGCCTGTCCCAACACCTAGATCTAGTCTCTCATTGGTTGCCCCTCTTCCCGTTCATCCTCAGGACAAATTGCAACCTGTAGGGAACAGGAGCTTAAAGGTGCTGATTCTCCAAGTAGGGAGATTGCTAGTAAAGTAGCTGGAAAGGCGAACCCGAGCACAAGGAGATGAGAAATTGGGTGCGTTTTAGAAACCTTTCAAAATCACACGGTGTACCATCTTCTGGGTTTCTCATGCATGTTTTCGATGTAGGAAGATGCCCTTGAACCTGGAGATTTGGGACCCATGGGATGGGTACCACACAGTATTACTTTAAAGGATCTGCGTTTGCTCAGCCAACCTCACCCAACCTCTAAGCCCCAAGAGTGTCCACCCTTATGTCTCATCCAGCTGTGGGTCTAGATATGGTCAATCCAGGTTGCATCACAGCCTCTGAACGAATTTTGTAAGAATTTCTCTCTCTTTCACTGTCTTTGTTTTACGGGTTTTTAAAAGTAATTTATTTTTATAATGGGGTTTAGCTGCTTTTCACGGCTGTGTTTATGCGGCTTTACACCCACTTGACTCACTTCCAGACAGATATCAATATATAGGTTTTAAGATTCTTACTAGTCACATATATTCTTGTGCGGTGAATAGGGGGTGTTGAGTCCAGTTCACTGAGCAAGGAGTAGGTCTTGTCTATTACATATTGGGTGTATGGAACGGTATCTGAGCGAATTTGAACCCCTTGTTTTATGCATCACCCCACCTCACCTTTCCCGTTAAGCAGCCATAGTGTGTTTTCTAAACGTGTGACTCTGTTCTGTTTTGTAATTCAGTTCAAGTGTAGCGGTTTTTACATTCCCTCTATAAGTGATATCTTATGATAAGTGTCTTTTTCTGTGTGACTTATTTCACTTAGAATCGTCATACCTAAATCCACTCATCTTGCTTCTACTAGCCTTATGACATTGATTTCATGTCTGAGTGATATTCCTTTGTACATAAGGACCACAACTTCTTTATCCATTTTTCTCTTTCCTGGGATATTTAAGGTGTCATGAAGTGGAGGTTCTTGTCAACATAGCAGCCCTAAACATTGGGGTGCCTGTGTCTTGCTGATTTTTAGTTTTCCCAATTTATACGCCCATGAGTGGACGTGCCCTATGCTCCCTAAGCTGTGTTTTTTCGATGTTTCAGGACACACCGTACACTTCTCTAGAGTGGCTGTTGGCAATTTACATCCCGCCCATCAGCGTAGCAAGGCTGCCATTTCTCCATGGCCTGTCCTGCATTTCTGGTTTTGACACTTTTTGCAGCATGGCCCTTTTGACCGATGGGAAGCGAGACCTCTTTGTAGCGCTGATTTGCCTTTCCAGGTTGCTTGGTTGGCCAAAAAGGGCGTATGCGTTTTTTCCTGAATATATTCAGGAAAAAACGCATACGCCCTTTTTGGCCAAGGGCATCATTGTCGACGTTTTGCCGCTTTTCATGTGCTTTAAAGGCGATTCGAATCTACCTCCTGAAATCTGCTTCCTGCAATTCTGTCTTGCTTTCAAATCCTCTTCGTTGCCTTCCCTCAATATATCTGTGGATGAGAGTTATCATTTATAACTCTGCGGGTTTGTGAATTGCAGTGTCCCTGAGCTCCATTTTTCAACTCGCTTTTTTGGGAGCTGGCCACAAAAGCCCGAGATTGCCTCAGGCCTTATTCTGGTTCCTGGCGGCAGGCTGAGCCTGTGGTTAATTCTTCTTCCTGATGGGAAAATAGAGTGACCTGTGCCTCTACCAACACCTAGATCTAGTCTCTCATTGGTTGCCCCTCTTCCCGTTCATCCTCAGGACAAATTGCAACGTGTAGGGAACAGAAGCTTAAAGGTGCTGATTCTCCAAGTAGGGAGATTGCTAGTAAAGTAGCTGGAAAGGCGAACCCTAGCACAAGGAGATGAGAAATGGGGTGCGTTTTAGATACCTTTCAAAATCACACGGTGTACCATCTTCTGGGTTTCTCATGCATGTTTTCGATGTAGGAAGATGCCCTTGAACCTGGAGATTTGGGACCCATGGATTGGGTACCACGCAGTATTACTTTAAAGGGTCTGAGTTTGCTCTCCCAACCTCACCCAACCTCTCAGCCCCAAGAGTGTCCACCCTTATGTCTCATCCAGGTGTGGGTCTAGATATGGTCAATCCAGGTTGCATCACAGCCCCTGAACAAATTTTGTAAGAATTTCTCTCTCTTTCACTGTCTTTGTTTTACGGGTTTTTAAAAGTAATTTATTTTTATAATGGGGTTTAGCTGCTTTTCACGGCTGTGTTTATGCGGCTTTACACCCACTTGGCTCACTTCCAGAGAGATATCAATACATAGGTTTTACGATTCTTACTAGTCAGATATATTCTTGTGCGGTGAATAGGGGGTGTTGAGTCCAGTTCACTGAGCAAGGAGTAGGTCTTGTCTATTACATATTGGGTGTATGGAACGGTATCTGAGCGAATTTGAACCCCTTGTTTTATGCATCACCCCACCTCACCTTTCCCGTTAAGCAGCCATAGTGTGTTTTCTAAACGTGTGACTCTGTTCTGTTTTGTAATTCAGTTCAAGTGTAGCGGTTTTTACATTCCCTCTATAAGTGATATCTTATGATAAGTGTCTTTTTCTGTGTGACTTATTTCACTTAGAATCGTCATACCTAAATCCACTCATCTTGCTTCTACTAGCCTTATGACATTGATTTCATGTCTGAGTGATATTCCTTTGTACATAAGGACCACAACTTCTTTATCCATTTTTCTCTTTCCTGGGATATTTAAGGTGTCATGAAGTGGAGGTTCTTGTCAACATAGCAGCCCTAAACATTGGGGTGCCTGTGTCTTGCTGATTTTTAGTTTTCCCAATTTATACGCCCATGAGTGGACGTGCCCTATGCTCCCTAAGCTGTGTTTTTTCGATGTTTCAGGACACACCGTACACTTCTCTAGAGTGGCTGTTGGCAATTTACATCCCGCCCATCAGCGTAGCAAGGCTGCCATTTCTCCATGGCCTGTCCTGCATTTCTGGTTTTGACACTTTTTGCAGCATGGCCCTTTTGACCGATGGGAAGCGAGACCTCTTTGTAGCGCTGATTTGCCTTTCCAGGTTGCTTGGTTGGCCAAAAAGGGCGTATGCGTTTTTTCCTGAATATATTCAGGAAAAAACGCATACGCCCTTTTTGGCCAAGGGCATCATTGTCGACGTTTTGCCGCTTTTCATGTGCTTTAAAGGCGATTCGAATCTACCTCCTGAAATCTGCTTCCTGCAATTCTGCCTTGCTTTCAAATCCTCTTCGTTGCCTTCCCTCAATATATCTGTGGATGAGAGTTATCATTTATAACTCTGCGGGTTTGTGAATTGCAGTGTCCCTGAGCTCCATTTTTCAACTCGCTTTTTTGGGAGCTGGCCACAAAAGCGCGAGATTGCCTCAGGCCTTATTCTGGTTTCTGGCGGCAGGCTGAGCCTGTGGTTAATTCTTCTTCCTGATGGGAAAATAGAGTGACCTGTGCCTCTACCAACACCTAGATCTAGTCTCTCATTGGTTGCCCCTCTTCCCGTTCATCCTCAGGACAAATTGCAACCTGTAGGGAACAGGAGCTTAAAGGTGCTGATTCTCCAAGTAGGGAGATTGCTAGTAAAGTAGCTGGAAAGGCGAACCCTAGCACAAGGAGATGAGAAATGGGGTGCGTTTTAGAAACCTTTCAAAATCACACGGTGTACCATCTTCTGGGTTTCTCATGCATGTTTTCGATGTAGGAAGATGCCCTTGAACCTGGAGATTTGGGACCCATGGGATGGGTACCACGCAGTATTACTTTAAAGGGTCTGAGTTTGCTCTCTCAACCTCACCCAACCTCTCAGCCCCAAGAGTGTCCACCCTTATGTCTCATCCAGGTGTGGGTCTAGATATGGTCAATCCAGGTTGCATCACAGCCTCTGAACGAATTTTGTAAGAATTTCTCTCTCTTTCACTGTCTTTGTTTTACGGGTTTTTAAAAGTAATTTATTTTTATAATGGGGTTTAGCTGCTTTTCACGGCTGTGTTTATGCGGCTTTACACCCACTTGACTCACTTCCAGACAGATATCAATATATAGGTTTTAAGATTCTTACTAGTCACATATATTCTTGTGCGGTGAATAGGGGGTGTTGAGTCCACTTCACTGAGCAAGGAGTAGGTCTTGTCTATTACATATTGGGTGTATGGAACGGTATCTGAGCGAATTTGAAACCCTTGTTTTATGCATCACCCCACCTCACCTTTCCCGTTAAGCAGCCATAGTGTGTTTTCTAAACGTGTGACTCTGTTCTGTTTTGTAATTCAGTTCAAGTGTAGCGGTTTTTACATTCCCTCTATAAGTGATATCTTATGATAAGTGTCTTTTTCTGTGTGACTTATTTCACTTAGAATCGTCATACCTAAATCCACTCATCTTGCTTCTACTAGCCTTATGACATTGATTTCATGTCTGAGTGATATTCCTTTGTACATAAGGACCACAACTTCTTTATCCATTTTTCTCTTTCCTGGGATATTTAAGGTGTCATGAAGTGGAGGTTCTTGTCAACATAGCAGCCCTAAACATTGGGGTGCCTGTGTCTTGCTGATTTTTAGTTTTCCCAATTTATACGCCCATGAGTGGACGTGCCCTATGCTCCCTAAGCTGTGTTTTTTCGATGTTTCAGGACACACCGTACACTTCTCTAGAGTGGCTGTTGGCAATTTACATCCCGCCCATCAGCGTAGCAAGGCTGCCATTTCTCCATGGCCTGTCCTGCATTTCTGGTTTTGACACTTTTTGCAGCATGGCCCTTTTGACCGATGGGAAGCGAGACCTCTTTGTAGCGCTGATTTGCCTTTCCAGGTTGCTTGGTTGGCCAAAAAGGGCGTATGCGTTTTTTCCTGAATATATTCAGGAAAAAACGCATACGCCCTTTTTGGCCAAGGGCATCATTGTCGACGTTTTGCCGCTTTTCATGTGCTTTAAAGGCGATTCGAATCTACCTCCTGAAATCTGCTTCCTGCAATTCTGCCTTGCTTTCAAATCCTCTTCGTTGCCTTCCCTCAATATATCTGTGGATGAGAGTTATCATTTATAACTCTGCGGGTTTGTGAATTGCAGTGTCCCTGAGCTCCATTTTTCAACTCGCTTTTTTGGGAGCTGGCCACAAAAGCGCGAGATTGCCTCAGGCCTTATTCTGGTTCCTGGCGGCAGGCTGAGCCTGTGGTTAATTCTTCTTCCTGATGGGAAAATAGAGTGACCTGTGCCTCTACCAACACCTAGATCTAGTCTCTCATTGGTTGCCCCTCTTCCCGTTCATCCTCAGGACAAATTGCAACCTGTAGGGAACAGGAGCTTAAAGGTGCTGATTCTCCAAGTAGGGAGATTGCTAGTAAAGTAGCTGGAAAGGCGAACCCTAGCACAAGGAGATGAGAAATGGGGTGCGTTTTAGAAACCTTTCAAAATCACACGGTGTACCATCTTCTGGGTTTCTCATGCATGTTTTCGATGTAGGAAGATGCCCTTGAACCTGGAGATTTGGGACCCATGGGATGGGTACCACGCAGTATTACTTTAAAGGGTCTGAGTTTGCTCTCCCAACCTCACCCAACCTCTCAGCCCCAAGAGTGTCCACCCTTATGTCTCATCCAGGTGTGGGTCTAGATATGGTCAATCCAGGTTGCATCACAGCCCCTGAACGAATTTTGTAAGAATTTCTCTCTCTTTCACTGTCTTTGTTTTACGGGTTTTTAAAAGTAATTTATTTTTATAATGGGGTTTAGCTGCTTTTCACGGCTGTGTTTATGCGGCTTTACACCCACTTGACTCACTTCCAGAGAGATATCAATACATAGGTTTTACGATTCTTACTAGTCACATATATTCTTGTGCGGTGAATAGGGGGTGTTGAGTCCAGTTCACTGAGCAAGGAGTAGGTCTTGTCTATTACATATTGGGTGTATGGAACAGTATCTGAGCGAATTTGAAACCCTTGTTTTATGCATCACCCCACCTCACCTTTCCCGTTAAGCAGCCATAGTGTGTTTTCTAAACGTGTGACTCTGTTCTGTTTTGTAATTCAGTTCAAGTGTAGCGGTTTTTACATTCCCTCTATAAGTGATATCTTATGATAAGTGTCTTTTTCTGTGTGACTTATTTCACTTAGAATCGTCATACCTAAATCCACTCATCTTGCTTCTACTAGCCTTATGACATTGATTTCATGTCTGAGTGATATTCTTTGTACATAAGGACCACAACTTCTTTATCCATTTTTCTCTTTCCTGGGATATTTAAGGTGTCATGAAGTGGAGGTTCTTGTCAACATAGCAGCCCTAAACATTGGGGTGCCTGTGTCTTGCTGATTTTTAGTTTTCCCAATTTATACGCCCATGAGTGGACGTGCCCTATGCTCCCTAAGCTGTGTTTTTTCGATGTTTCAGGACACACCGTACACTTCTCTAGAGTGGCTGTTGGCAATTTACATCCCGCCCATCAGCGTAGCAAGGCTGCCATTTCTCCATGGCCTGTCCTGCATTTCTGGTTTTGACACTTTTTGCAGCATGGCCCTTTTGACCGATGGGAAGCGAGACCTCTTTGTAGCGCTGATTTGCCTTTCCAGGTTGCTTGGTTGGCCAAAAAGGGCGTATGCGTTTTTTCCTGAATATATTCAGGAAAAAACGCATACGCCCTTTTTGGCCAAGGGCATCATTGTCGACGTTTTGCCGCTTTTCATGTGCTTTAAAGGCGATTCGTATCTACCTCCTGAAATCTGCTTCCTGCAATTCTGCCTTGCTTTCAAATCCTCTTCGTTGCCTTCCCTCAATATATCTGTGGATGAGAGTTATCATTTATAACTCTGCGGGTTTGTGAATTGCAGTGTCCCTGAGCTCCATTTTTCAACTCGCTTTTTTGGGAGCTGGCCACAAAAGCGCGAGATTGCCTCAGGCCTTATTCTGGTTCCTGGCGGCAGGCTGAGCCTGTGGTTAATTCTTCTTCCTGATGGGAAAATAGAGTGACCTGTGCCTGTCCCAACACCTAGATCTAGTCTCTCATTGGTTGCCCCTCTTCCCGTTCATCCTCAGGACAAATTGCAACCTGTAGGGAACAGGAGCTTAAAGGTGCTGATTCTCCAAGTAGGGAGATTGCTAGTAAAGTAGCTGGAAAGGCGAACCCGAGCACAAGGAGATGAGAAATTGGGTGCGTTTTAGAAACCTTTCAAAATCACACGGTGCACCATCTTCTGGGTTTCTCATGCATGTTTTCGATGTAGGAAGATGCCCTTGAACCTGGAGATTTGGGACCCATGGGATGGGTACCACGCAGTATTACTTTAAAGGGTCTGAGTTTGCTCTCCCAACCTCACCCAACCTCTCAGCCCCAAGAGTGTCCACCCTTATGTCTCATCCAGGTGTGGGTCTAGATATGGTCAATCCAGGTTGCATCACAGCCTCTGAACGAATTTTGTAAGAATTTCTCTCTCTTTCACTGTCTTTGTTTTACGGGTTTTTAAAAGTAATTTATTTTTATAATGGGGTTTAGCTGCTTTTCACGGCTGTGTTTATGCGGCTTTACACCCACTTGACTCACTTCCAGACAGATATCAATATATAGGTTTTAAGATTCTTACTAGTCACATATATTCTTGTGCGGTGAATAGGGGGTGTTGAGTCCAGTTCACTGAGCAAGGAGTAGGTCTTGTCTATTACATATTGGGTGTATGGAACGGTATCTGAGCGAATTTGAAACCCTTGTTTTATGCATCACCCCACCTCACCTTTCCCGTTAAGCAGCCATAGTGTGTTTTCTAAACGTGTGACTCTGTTCTGTTTTGTAATTCAGTTCAAGTGTAGCGGTTTTTACATTCCCTCTATAAGTGATATCTTATGATAAGTGTCTTTTTCTGTGTGACTTATTTCACTTAGAATCGTCATACCTAAATCCACTCATCTTGCTTCTACTAGCCTTATGACATTGATTTCATGTCTGAGTGATATTCCTTTGTACATAAGGACCACAACTTCTTTATCCATTTTTCTCTTTCCTGGGATATTTAAGGTGTCATGAAGTGGAGGTTCTTGTCAACATAGCAGCCCTAAACATTGGGGTGCCTGTGTCTTGCTGATTTTTAGTTTTCCCAATTTATACGCCCATGAGTGGACGTGCCCTATGCTCCCTAAGCTGTGTTTTTTCGATGTTTCAGGACACACCGTACACTTCTCTAGAGTGGCTGTTGGCAATTTACATCCCGCCCATCAGCGTAGCAAGGCTGCCATTTCTCCATGGCCTGTCCTGCATTTCTGGTTTTGACACTTTTTGCAGCATGGCCCTTTTGACCGATGGGAAGCGAGACCTCTTTGTAGCGCTGATTTGCCTTTCCAGGTTGCTTGGTTGGCCAAAAAGGGCGTATGCGTTTTTTCCTGAATATATTCAGGAAAAAACGCATACGCCCTTTTTGGCCAAGGGCATCATTGTCGACGTTTTGCCGCTTTTCATGTGCTTTAAAGGCGATTCGAATCTACCTCCTGAAATCTGCTTCCTGCAATTCTGCCTTGCTTTCAAATCCTCTTCGTTGCCTTCCCTCAATATATCTGTGGATGAGAGTTATCATTTATAACTCTGCGGGTTTGTGAATTGCAGTGTCCCTGAGCTCCATTTTTCAACTCGCTTTTTTGGGAGCTGGCCACAAAAGCGCGAGATTGCCTCAGGCCTTATTCTGGTTCCTGGCGGCAGGCTGAGCCTGTGGTTAATTCTTCTTCCTGATGGGAAAATAGAGTGACCTGTGCCTCTACCAACACCTAGATCTAGTCTCTCATTGGTTGCCCCTCTTCCCGTTCATCCTCAGGACAAATTGCAACCTGTAGGGAACAGGAGCTTAAAGGTGCTGATTCTCCAAGTAGGGAGATTGCTAGTAAAGTAGCTGGAAAGGCGAACCCTAGCACAAGGAGATGAGAAATGGGGTGCGTTTTAGAAACCTTTCAAAATCACACGGTGTACCATCTTCTGGGTTTCTCATGCATGTTTTCGATGTAGGAAGATGCCCTTGAACCTGGAGATTTGGGACCCATGGGATGGGTACCACGCAGTATTACTTTAAAGGGTCTGAGTTTGCTCTCCCAACCTCACCCAACCTCTCAGCCCCAAGAGTGTCCACCCTTATGTCTCATCCAGGTGTGGGTCTAGATATGGTCAATCCAGGTTGCATCACAGCCCCTGAACGAATTTTGTAAGAATTTCTCTCTCTTTCACTGTCTTTGTTTTACGGGTTTTTAAAAGTAATTTATTTTTATAATGGGGTTTAGCTGCTTTTCACGGCTGTGTTTATGCGGCTTTACACCCACTTGACTCACTTCCAGAGAGATATCAATACATAGGTTTTACGATTCTTACTAGTCACATATATTCTTGTGCGGTGAATAGGGGGTGTTGAGTCCAGTTCACTGAGCAAGGAGTAGGTCTTGTCTATTACATATTGGGTGTATGGAACAGTATCTGAGCGAATTTGAAACCCTTGTTTTATGCATCACCCCACCTCACCTTTCCCGTTAAGCAGCCATAGTGTGTTTTCTAAACGTGTGACTCTGTTCTGTTTTGTAATTCAGTTCAAGTGTAGCGGTTTTTACATTCCCTCTATAAGTGATATCTTATGATAAGTGTCTTTTTCTGTGTGACTTATTTCACTTAGAATCGTCATACCTAAATCCACTCATCTTGCTTCTACTAGCCTTATGACATTGATTTCATGTCTGAGTGATATTCCATTGTACATAAGGACCACAACTTCTTTATCCATTTTTCTCTTTCCTGGGATATTTAAGGTGTCATGAAGTGGAGGTTCTTGTCAACATAGCAGCCCTAAACATTGGGGTGCCTGTGTCTTGCTGATTTTTAGTTTTCCCAATTTATACGCCCATGAGTGGACGTGCCCTATGCTCCCTAAGCTGTGTTTTTTCGATGTTTCAGGACACACCGTACACTTCTCTAGAGTGGCTTTTGGCAATTTACATCCCGCCCATCAGCGTAGCAAGGCTGCCATTTCTCCATGGCCTGTACTGCATTTCTGGTTTTGACACTTTTTGCAGCATGGCCCTTTTGACCGATGGGAAGCGAGACTTCTTTGTAGCGCTGATTTGCCTTTCCAGGTTGCTTGGTTGGCCAAAAAGGGCGTATGCGTTTTTTCCTGAATATATTCAGGAAAAAACGCATACGCCCTTTTTGGCCAAGGGCATCATTGTCGACGTTTTGCCGCTTTTCATGTGCTTTAAAGGCCATTCGAATCTACCTCCTGAAATCTCTTTCCTGCAATTCTGCCTTGCTTTCAAATCCTCTTCGTTGCCTTCCCTCAATATATCTGTGGATGAGAGTTATCATTTATAACTCTGCGGGTTTGTGAATTGCAGTGTCCCTGAGCTCCATTTTTCAACTCGCTTTTTTGGGAGCTGGCCGCAAAAGCGCGGGATTGCCTCAGGCCCTATTCTGGTTCCTGGAGGCAGGCAGAGCCTGTGGTTAATTCTTCTTCCTGATGGGAAAATAGAGTGACCTGTGCCTGTCCCAACACCTAGATCTAGTCTCTCATTGGTTGCCCCTCTTCCCGTTCATCCTCAGGACAAATTGCAACCTGTAGGGAACAGGAGCTTAAAGGTGCTGATTCTCCAAGTAGGGAGATTGCTAGTAAAGTAGCTGGAAAGGCGAACCCGAGCACAAGGAGATGAGAAATTGGGTGCGTTTTAGAAACCTTTCAAAATCACACGGTGCACCATCTTCTGGGTTTCTCATGCATGTTTTCGATGTAGGAAGATGCCCTTGAACCTGGAGATTTGGGACCCATGGGATGGGTACCACACAGTATTACTTTAAAGGGTCTGCGTTTGCTCACCCAACCTCACCCAACCTCTAAGCCCCAAGAGTGTCCACCCTTATGTCTCATCCAGCTGTGGGTCTAGATATGGTCAATCCAGGTTGCATCACAGCCTCTGAACGAATTTTGTAAGAATTTCTCTCTCTTTCACTGTCTTTGTTTTACGGGTTTTTAAAAGTAATTTATTTTTATAATGGGGTTTAGCTGCTTTTCACGGCTGTGTTTATGCAGCTTTACACCCACTTGACACACTTCCAGAGAGATATCAATACATAGGTTTTACGATTCTTACTAGTCACATATATTCTTGTGCGGTGAATAGGGGGTGTTGAGTCCAGTTCACTGAGCAAGGAGTAGGTCTTGTCTATTACATATTGGGTGTATGGAACAGTATCTGAGCGAATTTGAAACCCTTGTTTTATGCATCACCCCACCTCACCTTTCCCGTTAAGCAGCCATAGTGTGTTTTCTAAACGTGTGACTCTGTTCTGTTTTGTAATTCAGTTCAAGTGTAGCGGTTTTTACATTCCCTCTATAAGTGATATCTTATGATAAGTGTCTTTTTCTGTGTGACTTATTTCACTTAGAATCGTCATACCTAAATCCACTCATCTTGCTTCTACTAGCCTTATGACATTGATTTCATGTCTGAGTGATATTCCTTTGTACATAAGGACCACAACTTCTTTATCCATTTTTCTCTTTCCTGGGATATTTAAGGTGTCATGAAGTGGAGGTTCTTGTCAACATAGCAGCCCTAAACATTGGGGTGCCTGTGTCTTGCTGATTTTTAGTTTTCCCAATTTATACGCCCATGAGTGGACGTGCCCTATGCTCCCTAAGCTGTGTTTTTTCGATGTTTCAGGACACACCGTACACTTCTCTAGAGTGGCTGTTGGCAATTTACATCCCGCCCATCAGCGTAGCAAGGCTGCCATTTCTCCATGGCCTGTCCTGCATTTCTGGTTTTGACACTTTTTGCAGCATGGCCCTTTTGACCGATGGGAAGCGAGACCTCTTTGTAGCGCTGATTTGCCTTTCCAGGTTGCTTGGTTGGCCAAAAAGGGCGTATGCGTTTTTTCCTGAATATATTCAGGAAAAAACGCATACGCCCTTTTTAGCCAAGGGCATCACTGTCGACGGTTTCCCACTTTTCATGTGCTTTAAAGGCCATTCGAATCTACCTCCTGAAACCTGTTTCCTGCAATTCGGCCTTGCTTTCAAATCCTCTTCGTTGCCTTCCCTCAATATATCTGTGGATGAGAGTTATCATTTATAACTCTGCAGGTTTGTGAATTGCAGTGCCCCTGAGCTCCATTTTTCAACTCGCTTTTTTGGGAGCTGGCCGCAAAAGCACGGGATTGCCTCAGGCCCTATTCTGGTTCCCGGCGGCAGGCTGAGCCTGTGTTTAATTCTTCTTCCTGATGGGAAATTAGAGTGACCTGTGCCTGTCCCAACACCTAGATCTAGTCTCTCATTGGTTGCCCCTCTTCCCGTTCATCCTCAGGACAAATTGCAACCTGTAGGGAACAGGAGCTTAAAGGTGCTGATTCTCCAAGTAGGGAGATTGCTAGTAAAGTAGCTGGAAAGGCGAACCCGAGCACAAGGAGATGAGAAATTGGGTGCGTTTTAGAAACCTTTCAAAATCACACGGTGTACCATCTTCTGGGTTTCTCATGCATGTTTTCGATGTAGGAAGATGCCCTTGAACCTGGAGATTTGGGACCCATGGGATGGGTACCACACAGTATTACTTTAAAGGATCTGCGTTTGCTCACCCAACCTCACCCAACCTCTAAGCCCCAAGAGTGTCCACCCTTATGTCTCATCCAGCTGTGGGTCTAGATATGGTCAATCCAGGTTGCATCACAGCCTCTGAACGAATTTTGTAAGAATTTCTCTCTCTTTCACTGTCTTTGTTTTACGGGTTTTTAAAAGTAATTTATTTTTATAATGGGGTTTAGCTGCTTTTCACGGCTGTGTTTATGCGGCTTTACACCCACTTGACTCACTTCCAGACAGATATCAATATATAGGTTTTAAGATTCTTACTAGTCACATATATTCTTGTGCGGTGAATAGGGGGTGTTGAGTCCAGTTCACTGAGCAAGGAGTAGGTCTTGTCTATTACATATTGGGTGTATGGAACGGTATCTGAGCGAATTTGAAACCCTTGTTTTATGCATCACCCCACCTCACCTTTCCCGTTAAGCAGCCATAGTGTGTTTTCTAAACGTGTGACTCTGTTCTGTTTTGTAATTCAGTTCAAGTGTAGCGGTTTTTACATTCCCTCTATAAGTGATATCTTATGATAAGTGTCTTTTTCTGTGTGACTTATTTCACTTAGAATCGTCATACCTAAATCCACTCATCTTGCTTCTACTAGCCTTATGACATTGATTTCATGTCTGAGTGATATTCCTTTGTACATAAGGACCACAACTTCTTTATCCATTTTTCTCTTTCCTGGGATATTTAAGGTGTCATGAAGTGGAGGTTCTTGTCAACATAGCAGCCCTAAACATTGGGGTGCCTGTGTCTTGCTGATTTTTAGTTTTCCCAATTTATACGCCCATGAGTGGACGTGCCCTATGCTCCCTAAGCTGTGTTTTTTCGATGTTTCAGGACACACCGTACACTTCTCTAGAGTGGCTGTTGGCAATTTACATCCCGCCCATCAGCGTAGCAAGGCTGCCATTTCTCCATGGCCTGTCCTGCATTTCTGGTTTTGACACTTTTTGCAGCATGGCCCTTTTGACCGATGGGAAGCGAGACCTCTTTGTAGCGCTGATTTGCCTTTCCAGGTTGCTTGGTTGGCCAAAAAGGGCGTATGCGTTTTTTCCTGAATATATTCAGGAAAAAACGCATACGCCCTTTTTGGCCAAGGGCATCATTGTCGACGTTTTGCCGCTTTTCATGTGCTTTAAAGGCGATTCGAATCTACCTCCTGAAATCTGCTTCCTGCAATTCTGCCTTGCTTTCAAATCCTCTTCGTTGCCTTCCCTCAATATATCTGTGGATGAGAGTTATCATTTATAACTCTGCGGGTTTGTGAATTGCAGTGTCCCTGAGCTCCATTTTTCAACTCGCTTTTTTGGGAGCTGGCCACAAAAGCCCGAGATTGCCTCAGGCCTTATTCTGGTTCCTGGCGGCAGGCTGAGCCTGTGGTTAATTCTTCTTCCTGATGGGAAAATAGAGTGACCTGTGCCTCTACCAACACCTAGATCTAGTCTCTCATTGGTTGCCCCTCTTCCCGTTCATCCTCAGGACAAATTGCAACCTGTAGGGAACAGAAGCTTAAAGGTGCTGATTCTCCAAGTAGGGAGATTGCTAGTAAAGTAGCTGGAAAGGCGAACCCTAGCACAAGGAGATGAGAAATGGGGTGCGTTTTAGAAACCTTTCAAAATCACACGGTGTACCATCTTCTGGGTTTCTCATGCATGTTTTCGATGTAGGAAGATGCCCTTGAACCTGGAGATTTGGGACCCATGGATTGGGTACCACGCAGTATTACTTTAAAGGGTCTGAGTTTGCTCTCCCAACCTCACCCAACCTCTCAGCCCCAAGAGTGTCCACCCTTATGTCTCATCCAGGTGTGGGTCTAGATATGGTCAATCCAGGTTGCATCACAGCCCCTGAACAAATTTTGTAAGAATTTCTCTCTCTTTCACTGTCTTTGTTTTACGGGTTTTTAAAAGTAATTTATTTTTATAATGGGGTTTAGCTGCTTTTCACGGCTGTGTTTATGCGGCTTTACACCCACTTGGCTCACTTCCAGAGAGATATCAATACATAGGTTTTACGATTCTTACTAGTCAGATATATTCTTGTGCGGTGAATAGGGGGTGTTGAGTCCAGTTCACTGAGCAAGGAGTAGGTCTTGTCTATTACATATTGGGTGTATGGAACGGTATCTGAGCGAATTTGAACCCCTTGTTTTATGCATCACCCCACCTCACCTTTCCCGTTAAGCAGCCATAGTGTGTTTTCTAAACGTGTGACTCTGTTCTGTTTTGTAATTCAGTTCAAGTGTAGCGGTTTTTACATTCCCTCTATAAGTGATATCTTATGATAAGTGTCTTTTTCTGTGTGACTTATTTCACTTAGAATCGTCATACCTAAATCCACTCATCTTGCTTCTACTAGCCTTATGACATTGATTTCATGTCTGAGTGATATTCCTTTGTACATAAGGACCACAACTTCTTTATCCATTTTTCTCTTTCCTGGGATATTTAAGGTGTCATGAAGTGGAGGTTCTTGTCAACATAGCAGCCCTAAACATTGGGGTGCCTGTGTCTTGCTGATTTTTAGTTTTCCCAATTTATACGCCCATGAGTGGACGTGCCCTATGCTCCCTAAGCTGTGTTTTTTCGATGTTTCAGGACACACCGTACACTTCTCTAGAGTGGCTGTTGGCAATTTACATCCCGCCCATCAGCGTAGCAAGGCTGCCATTTCTCCATGGCCTGTCCTGCATTTCTGGTTTTGACACTTTTTGCAGCATGGCCTTTTTGACCGATGGGAAGCGAGACCTCTTTGTAGCGCTGATTTGCCTTTCCAGGTTGCTTGGTTGGCCAAAAAGGGCGTATGCGTTTTTTCCTGAATATATTCAGGAAAAAACGCATACGCCCTTTTTGGCCAAGGGCATCATTGTCGACGTTTTGCCGCTTTTCATGTGCTTTAAAGGCGATTCGAATCTACCTCCTGAAATCTGCTTCCTGCAATTCTGCCTTGCTTTCAAATCCTCTTCGTTGCCTTCCCTCAATATATCTGTGGATGAGAGTTATCATTTATAACTCTGCGGGTTTGTGAATTGCAGTGTCCCTGAGCTCCATTTTTCAACTCGCTTTTTTGGGAGCTGGCCACAAAAGCGCGAGATTGCCTCAGGCCTTATTCTGGTTCCTGGCGGCAGGCTGAGCCTGTGGTTAATTCTTCTTCCTGATGGGAAAATAGAGTGACCTGTGCCTCTACCAACACCTAGATCTAGTCTCTCATTGGTTGCCCCTCTTCCCGTTCATCCTCAGGACAAATTGCAACCTGTAGGGAACAGGAGCTTAAAGGTGCTGATTCTCCAAGTAGGGAGATTGCTAGTAAAGTAGCTGGAAAGGCGAACCCTAGCACAAGGAGATGAGAAATGGGGTGCGTTTTAGAAACCTTTCAAAATCACACGGTGTACCATCTTCTGGGTTTCTCATGCATGTTTTCGATGTAGGAAGATGCCCTTGAACCTGGAGATTTGGGACCCATGGGATGGGTACCACGCAGTATTACTTTAAAGGGTCTGAGTTTGCTCTCCCAACCTCACCCAACCTCTCAGCCCCAAGAGTGTCCACCCTTATGTCTCATCCAGGTGTGGGTCTAGATATGGTCAATCCAGGTTGCATCACAGCCTCTGAACGAATTTTGTAAGAATTTCTCTCTCTTTCACTGTCTTTGTTTTACGGGTTTTTAAAAGTAATTTATTTTTATAATGGGGTTTAGCTGCTTTTCACGGCTGTGTTTATGCGGCTTTACACCCACTTGACTCACTTCCAGACAGATATCAATATATAGGTTTTAAGATTCTTACTAGTCACATATATTCTTGTGCGGTGAATAGGGGGTGTTGAGTCCACTTCACTGAGCAAGGAGTAGGTCTTGTCTATTACATATTGGGTGTATGGAACGGTATCTGAGCGAATTTGAAACCCTTGTTTTATGCATCACCCCACCTCACCTTTCCCGTTAAGCAGCCATAGTGTGTTTTCTAAACGTGTGACTCTGTTCTGTTTTGTAATTCAGTTCAAGTGTAGCGGTTTTTACATTCCCTCTATAAGTGATATCTTATGATAAGTGTCTTTTTCTGTGTGACTTATTTCACTTAGAATCGTCATACCTAAATCCACTCATCTTGCTTCTACTAGCCTTATGACATTGATTTCATGTCTGAGTGATATTCCTTTGTACATAAGGACCACAACTTCTTTATCCATTTTTCTCTTTCCTGGGATATTTAAGGTGTCATGAAGTGGAGGTTCTTGTCAACATAGCAGCCCTAAACATTGGGGTGCCTGTGTCTTGCTGATTTTTAGTTTTCCCAATTTATACGCCCATGAGTGGACGTGCCCTATGCTCCCTAAGCTGTGTTTTTTCGATGTTTCAGGACACACCGTACACTTCTCTAGAGTGGCTGTTGGCAATTTACATCCCGCCCATCAGCGTAGCAAGGCTGCCATTTCTCCATGGCCTGTCCTGCATTTCTGGTTTTGACACTTTTTGCAGCATGGCCCTTTTGACCGATGGGAAGCGAGACCTCTTTGTAGCGCTGATTTGACTTTCCAGGTTGCTTGGTTGGCCAAAAAGGGCGTATGCGTTTTTTCCTGAATATATTCAGGAAAAAACGCATACGCCCTTTTTGGCCAAGGGCATCATTGTCGACGTTTTGCCGCTTTTCATGTGCTTTAAAGGCGATTCGAATCTACCTCCTGAAATCTGCTTCCTGCAATTCTGCCTTGCTTTCAAATCCTCTTCGTTGCCTTCCCTCAATATATCTGTGGATGAGAGTTATCATTTATAACTCTGCGGGTTTGTGAATTGCAGTGTCCCTGAGCTCCATTTTTCAACTCGCTTTTTTGGGAGCTGGCCACAAAAGCGCGAGATTGCCTCAGGCCTTATTCTGGTTCCTGGCGGCAGGCTGAGCCTGTGGTTAATTCTTCTTCCTGATGGGAAAATAGAGTGACCTGTGCCTCTACCAACACCTAGATCTAGTCTCTCATTGGTTGCCCCTCTTCCTGTTCATCCTCAGGACAAATTGCAACCTGTAGGGAACAGGAGCTTAAAGGTGCTGATTCTCCAAGTAGGGAGATTGCTAGTAAAGTAGCTGGAAAGGCGAACCCTAGCACAAGGAGATGAGAAATGGGGTGCGTTTTAGAAACCTTTCAAAATCACACGGTGTACCATCTTCTGGGTTTCTCATGCATGTTTTCGATGTAGGAAGACGCCCTTGAACCTGGAGATTTGGGACCCATGGGATGGGTACCACGCAGTATTACTTTAAAGGGTCTGAGTTTGCTCTCCCAACCTCACCCAACCTCTCAGCCCCAAGAGTGTCCACCCTTATGTCTCATCCAGGTGTGGGTCTAGATATGGTCAATCCAGGTTGCATCACAGCCCCTGAACGAATTTTGTAAGAATTTCTCTCTCTTTCACTGTCTTTGTTTTACGGGTTTTTAAAAGTAATTTATTTTTATAATGGGGTTTAGCTGCTTTTCACGGCTGTGTTTATGCGGCTTTACACCCACTTGACTCACTTCCAGAGAGATATCAATACATAGGTTTTACGATTCTTACTAGTCACATATATTCTTGTGCGGTGAATAGGGGGTGTTGAGTCCAGTTCACTGAGCAAGGAGTAGGTCTTGTCTATTACATATTGGGTGTATGGAACAGTATCTGAGCGAATTTGAAACCCTTGTTTTATGCATCACCCCACCTCACCTTTCCCGTTAAGCAGGCATAGTGTGTTTTCTAAACGTGTGACTCTGTTCTGTTTTGTAATTCAGTTCAAGTGTAGCGGTTTTTACATTCCCTCTATAAGTGATATCTTATGATAAGTGTCTTTTTCTGTGTGACTTATTTCACTTAGAATCGTCATACCTAAATCCACTCATCTTGCTTCTACTAGCCTTATGACATTGATTTCATGTCTGAGTGATATTCCATTGTACATAAGGACCACAACTTCTTTATCCATTTTTCTCTTTCCTGGGATATTTAAGGTGTCATGAAGTGGAGGTTCTTGTCAACATAGCAGCCCTAAACATTGGGGTGCCTGTGTCTTGCTGATTTTTAGTTTTCCCAATTTATACGCCCATGAGTGGACGTGCCCTATGCTCCCTAAGCTGTGTTTTTTCGATGTTTCAGGACACACCGTACACTTCTCTAGAGTGGCTGTTGGCAATTTACATCCCGCCCATCAGCGTAGCAAGGCTGCCATTTCTCCATGGCCTGTCCTGCATTTCTGGTTTTGACACTTTTTGCAGCATGGCCCTTTTGACCGATGGGAAGTGAGACTTCTTTGTAGCGCTGATTTGCCTTTCCAGGTTGCTTGGTTGGCCAAAAAGGGCGTATGCGTTTTTTCCTGAATATATTCAGGAAAAAACGCATACGCCCTTTTTGGCCAAGGGCATCATTGTCGACGTTTTGCCGCTTTTCATGTGCTTTAAAGGCCATTCGAATCTACCTCCTGAAATCTCTTTCCTGCAATTCTGCCTTGCTTTCAAATCCTCTTCGTTGCCTTCCCTCAATATATCTGTGGATGAGAGTTATCATTTATAACTCTGCGGGTTTGTGAATTGCAGTGTCCCTGAGCTCCATTTTTCAACTCGCTATTTTGGGAGCTGGCCGCAAAAGCGCGGGATTGCCTCAGGCCCTATTCTGGTTCCTGGAGGCAGGCAGAGCCTGTGGTTAATTCTTCTTCCTGATGGGAAAATAGAGTGACCTGTGCCTGTCCCAACACCTAGATCTAGTCTCTCATTGGTTGTCCCTCTTCCCGTTCATCCTCAGGACAAATTGCAACCTGTAGGGAACAGGAGCTTAAAGGTGCTGATTCTCCAAGTAGGGAGATTGCTAGTAAAGTAGCTGGAAAGGCGAACCCGAGCACAAGGAGATGAGAAATTGGGTGCGTTTTAGAAACCTTTCAAAATCACACGGTGCACCATCTTCTGGGTTTCTCATGCATGTTTTCGATGTAGGAAGATTCCCTTGAACCTGGAGATTTGGGACCCATGGGATGGGTACCACACAGTATTACTTTAAAGGGTCTGCGTTTGCTCACCCAACCTCACCCAACCTCTAAGCCCCAAGAGTGTCCACCCTTATGTCTCATCCAGCTGTGGGTCTAGATATGGTCAATCCAGGTTGCATCACAGCCTCTGAACGAATTTTGTAAGAATTTCTCTCTCTTTCACTGTCTTTGTTTTACGGGTTTTTAAAAGTAATTTATTTTTATAATGGGGTTTAGCTGCTTTTCACGGCTGTGTTTTTGCAGCTTTACACCCACTTGACACACTTCCAGAGAGATATCAATACATAGGTTTTAAGATTCTTACTAGTCACATATATTCTTGTGCGGTGAATAGGGGGTGTTGAGTCCAGTTCACTGAGCAAGGAGTAGGTCTTGTCTATTACATATTGGGTGTATGGAACGGTATCTGAGCGAATTTGAAACCCTTCTTTTATGCATCACCCCACCTCACCTTTCCCGTTAAGCAGCCAAAGTGTGTTTTCTAAACGTGTGACTCTGTTCTGTTTTGTAATTCAGTTCAGGTGTAGCGGTTTTTACATTCCCTCTATAAGTGATAGCTTATGATAAGTGTCTTTTTCTGTGTCACTTATTTCACTTAAAATCGTCATACCTAAATCCACTCATCTTGCTTCTACTAGCCTTATGACATTGATTTCATGTCTGAGTGATATTCCTTTGTACATAAGGACCACAACTTCTTTATCCATTTTTCTCTTTCCTGGGATATTTAAGGTGTCATGAAGTGGAGGTTCTTGTCAACATAGCAGCCCTAAACATTGGGGTGCCTGTGTCTTGCTGATTTTTAGTTTTCCCAATTTATACGCCCATGAGTGGACGTGCCCTATGCTCCCTAAGCTGTGTTTTTTCGATGTTTCAGGACACACCGTACACTTCTCCAGAGTGGCTGTTGGCAATTTACATCCCGCCCATCAGCGTAGCAAGGCTGCCATTTCTCCATGGCCTGTCCTGCATTTCTGGTTTTGACACTTTTTGCAGCATGGCCCTTTTGACCGATGGGAAGCGAGACCTCTTTGTAGCGCTGATTTGCCTTTCCAGGTTGCTTGGTTGGCCAAAAAGGGCGTATGCGTTTTTTCCTGAATATATTCAGGAAAAAACGCATACGCCCTTTTTGGCCAAGGGCATCATTGTCGACGTTTTGCCGCTTTTCATGTGCTTTAAAGGCCATTCGAATCTACCTCCTGAAATCTCTTTCCTGCAATTCTGCCTTGCTTTCAAATCCTCTTCGTTGCCTTCCCTCAATATATCTGTGGATGAGAGTTATCATTTATAACTCTGCGGGTTTGTGAATTGCAGTGTCCCTGAGCTCCATTTTTCAACTCGCTATTTTGGGAGCTGGCCGCAAAAGCGCGGGATTGCCTCAGGCCCTATTCTGGTTCCTGGAGGCAGGCAGAGCCTGTGGTTAATTCTTCTTCCTGATGGGAAAATAGAGTGACCTGTGCCTGTCCCAACACCTAGATCTAGTCTCTCATTGGTTGCCCCTCTTCCCGTTCATCCTCAGGACAAATTGCAACCTGTAGGGAACAGGAGCTTAAAGGTGCTGATTCTCCAAGTAGGGAGATTGCTAGTAAAGTAGCTGGAAAGGCGAACCCGAACACAAGGAGATGAGAAATTGGGTGCGTTTTAGAAACCTTTCAAAATCACACGGTGCACCATCTTCTGGGTTTCTCATGCATGTTTTCGATGTAGGAAGATGCCCTTGAACCTGGAGATTTGGGACCCATGGGATGGGTACCACACAGTATTACTTTAAAGGGTCTGCGTTTGCTCACCCAACCTCACCCAACCTCTAAGCCCCAAGAGTGTCCACCCTTATGTCTCATCCAGCTGTGGGTCTAGATATGGTCAATCCAGGTTGCATCACAGCCTCTGAACGAATTTTGTAAGAATTTCTCTCTCTTTCACTGTCTTTGTTTTACGGGTTTTTAAAAGTAATTTATTTTTATAATGGGGTTTAGCTGCTTTTCACGGCTGTGTTTTTGCAGCTTTACACCCACTTGACACACTTCCAGAGAGATATCAATACATAGGTTTTAAGATTCTTACTAGTCACATATATTCTTGTGCGGTGAATAGGGGGTGTTGAGTCCAGTTCACTGAGCAAGGAGTAGGTCTTGTCTATTACATATTGGGTGTATGGAACGGTATCTGAGCGAATTTGAAACCCTTGTTTTATGCATCACCCCACCTCACCTTTCCCGTTAAGCAGCCAAAGTGTGTTTTCTAAACGTGTGACTCTGTTCTGTTTTGTAATTCAGTTCAGGTGTAGCGGTTTTTACATTCCCTCTATAAGTGATAGCTTATGATAAGTGTCTTTTTCTGTGTCACTTATTTCACTTAGAATCGTCATACCTAAATCCACTCATCTTGCTTCTACTAGCCTTATGACATTGATTTCATGTCTGAGTGATATTCCTTTGTACATAAGGACCACAACTTCTTTATCCATTTTTCTCTTTCCTGGGATATTTAAGGTGTCATGAAGTGGAGGTTCTTGTCAACATAGCAGCCCTAAACATTGGGGTGCCTGTGTCTTGCTGATTTTTAGTTTTCCCAATTTATACGCCCATGAGTGGACGTGCCCTATGCTCCCTAAGCTGTGTTTTTTCGATGTTTCAGGACACACCGTACACTTCTCCAGAGTGGCTGTTGGCAATTTACATCCCGCCCATCAGCGTAGCAAGGCTGCCATTTCTCCATGGCCTGTCCTGCATTTCTGGTTTTGACACTTCTTGCAGCATGGCCCTTTTGACCGATGGGAAGCGAGACCTCTTTGTAGCGCTGATTTGCCTTTCCAGGTTGCTTGGTTGGCCAAAAAGGGCGTATGCGTTTTTTCCTGAATATATTCAGGAAAAAACGCATACGCCCTTTTTGGCCATGGGCATCATTGTCGATGTTTTGCCGCTTTTCATGTGCTTTAAAGGCGATTCGAATCTACCTCCTGAAATCTGTTTCCTGCAATTCTGCCTTGCTTTCAAATCCTCTTCGTTGCCTTCCCTCAATATATCTGTGGATGAGAGTTATCCCTTATAACTCTGCGGGTTTGTGAATTGCAGTGTCCCTGAGCTCCATTTTTCAACTCGCTTTTTTGGGAGCTGGCCGCAAAAGCGCGGGATTGCCTCAGGCCCTATTCTGGTTCCTGGCGGCAGGCTGAGCCTGTGGTTAATTCTTCTTCCTGATGGGAAAATAGAGTGACCTGGGCCTGTCCCAACACCTAGATCTAGTCTCTCATTGGTTGCCCCTCTTCCCGTTCATCCTCAGGACAAATTGCAACCTGTAGGGAACAGGAGCTTAAAGGTGCTGATTCTCCAAGTAGGGAGATTGCTAGTAAAGTAGCTGAAAAGGCGAACGCGAGCACAAGGAGACGAGAAATTGGGTGCGTTTTAGAAACCTTTCAAAATCACACGGTGTACCATCTTCTGGGTTTCTCATGCATGTTTTCGATGTAGGAAGATGCCCTTGAACCTGGAGATTTGGGACCCATGGGATGGGTACCACACAGTATTACTTTAAAGGATCTGCGTTTGCTCACCCAACCTCACCCAACCTCTAAGCCCCAAGAGTGTCCACCCTTATGTCTCATCCAGCTGTGGGTCTAGATATGGTCAATCCAGGTTGCATCACAGCCTCTGAACGAATTTTGTAAGAATTTCTCTCTCTTTCACTGTCTTTGTTTACGGGTTTTTAAAAGTAATTTATTTTTATAATGGGGTTTAGCTGCTTTTCATGGCTCTGTTTATGCGGCTTTACACCCACTTGACTCACTTCCAGACAGATATCAATATATAGGTTTTAAGATTCTTACTAGTCACATATATTCTTGTGCGGTGAATAGGGGGTGTTGAGTCCAGTTCACTGAGCAAGGAGTAGGTCTTGTCTATTACATATTGGGTGTATGGAACGGTATCTGAGCGAATTTGAAACCCTTGTTTTATGCATCACCCCACCTCACCTTTCCCGTTAAGCAGCCAAAGTGTGTTTTCTAAACGTGTGACTCTGTTCTGTTTTGTAATTCAGTTCAGGTGTAGCGGTTTTTACATTCCCTCTATAAGTGATAGCTTATGATAAGTGTCTTTTTCTGTGTCACTTATTTCACTTAGAATCGTCATACCTAAATCCACTCATCTTGCTTCTACTAGCCTTATGACATTGATTTCATGTCTGAGTGATATTCCTTTGTACATAAGGACCACAACTTCTTTATCCATTTTTCTCTTTCCTGGGATATTTAAGGTGTCATGAAGTGGAGGTTCTTGTCAACATAGCAGCCCTAAACATTGGGGTGCCTGTGTCTTGCTGATTTTTAGTTTTCCCAATTTATACGCCCATGAGTGGACGTGCCCTATGCTCCCTAAGCTGTGTTTTTTCGATGTTTCAGGACACACCGTACACTTCTCCAGAGTGGCTGTTGGCAATTTACATCCCGCCCATCAGCGTAGCAAGGCTGCCATTTCTCCATGGCCTGTCCTGCATTTCTGGTTTTGACACTTCTTGCAGCATGGCCCTTTTGACCGATGGGAAGCGAGACCTCTTTGTAGCGCTGATTTGCCTTTCCAGGTTGCTTGGTTGGCCAAAAAGGGCGTATGCGTTTTTTCCTGAATATATTCAGGAAAAAACGCATACGCCCTTTTTGGCCATGGGCATCATTGTCGATGTTTTGCCGCTTTTCATGTGCTTTAAAGGCGATTCGAATCTACCTCCTGAAATCTGTTTCCTGCAATTCTGCCTTGCTTTCAAATCCTCTTCGTTGCCTTCCCTCAATATATCTGTGGATGAGAGTTATCCCTTATAACTCTGCGGGTTTGTGAATTGCAGTGTCCCTGAGCTCCATTTTTCAACTCGCTTTTTTGGGAGCTGGCCGCAAAAGCGCGGGATTGCCTCAGGCCCTATTCTGGTTCCTGGCGGCAGGCTGAGCCTGTGGTTAATTCTTCTTCCTGATGGGAAAATAGAGTGACCTGGGCCTGTCCCAACACCTAGATCTAGTCTCTCATTGGTTGCCCCTCTTCCCGTTCATCCTCAGGACAAATTGCAACCTGTAGGGAACAGGAGCTTAAAGGTGCTGATTCTCCAAGTAGGGAGATTGCTAGTAAAGTAGCTGAAAAGGCGAACGCGAGCACAAGGAGACGAGAAATTGGGTACGTTTTAGAAACCTTTCAAAATCACACGGTGTACCATCTTCTGGGTTTCTCATGCATGTTTTCGATGTAGGAAGATGCCCTTGAACCTGGAGATTTGGGACCCATGGGATGGGTACCACACAGTATTACTTTAAAGGATCTGCGTTTGCTCACCCAACCTCACCCAACCTCTAAGCCCCAAGAGTGTCCACCCTTATGTCTCATCCAGCTGTGGGTCTAGATATGGTCAATCCAGGTTGCATCACAGCCTCTGAACGAATTTTGTAAGAATTTCTCTCTCTTTCACTGTCTTTGTTTACGGGTTTTTAAAAGTAATTTATTTTTATAATGGGGTTTAGCTGCTTTTCATGGCTCTGTTTATGCGGCTTTACACCCACTTGACTCACTTCCAGACAGATATCAATATATAGGTTTTAAGATTCTTACTAGTCACATATATTCTTGTGCGGTGAATAGGGGGTGTTGAGTCCAGTTCACTGAGCAAGGAGTAGGTCTTGTCTATTACATATTGGGTGTATGGAACGGTATCTGAGCGAATTTGAAACCCTTGTTTTATGCATCACCCCACCTCACCTTTCCCGTTAAGCAGCCAAAGTGTGTTTTCTAAACGTGTGACTCTGTTCTGTTTTGTAATTCAGTTCAGGTGTAGCGGTTTTTACATTCCCTCTATAAGTGATAGCTTATGATAAGTGTCTTTTTCTGTGTCACTTATTTCACTTAGAATCGTCATACCTAAATCCACTCATCTTGCTTCTACTAGCCTTATGACATTGATTTCATGTCTGAGTGATATTCCTTTGTACATAAGGACCACAACTTCTTTATCCATTTTTCTCTTTCCTGGGATATTTAAGGTGTCATGAAGTGGAGGTTCTTGTCAACATAGCAGCCCTAAACATTGGGGTGCCTGTGTCTTGCTGATTTTTAGTTTTCCCAATTTATACGCCCATGAGTGGACGTGCCCTATGCTCCCTAAGCTGTGTTTTTTCGATGTTTCAGGACACACCGTACACTTCTCCAGAGTGGCTGTTGGCAATTTACATCCCGCCCATCAGCGTAGCAAGGCTGCCATTTCTCCATGGCCTGTCCTGCATTTCTGGTTTTGACACTTCTTGCAGCATGGCCCTTTTGACCGATGGGAAGCGAGACCTCTTTGTAGCGCTGATTTGCCTTTCCAGGTTGCTTGGTTGGCCAAAAAGGGCGTATGCGTTTTTTCCTGAATATATTCAGGAAAAAACGCATACGCCCTTTTTGGCCATGGGCATCATTGTCGATGTTTTGCCGCTTTTCATGTGCTTTAAAGGCGATTCGAATCTACCTCCTGAAATCTGTTTCCTGCAATTCTGCCTTGCTTTCAAATCCTCTTCGTTGCCTTCCCTCAATATATCTGTGGATGAGAGTTATCCCTTATAACTCTGCGGGTTTGTGAATTGCAGTGTCCCTGAGCTCCATTTTTCAACTCGCTTTTTTGGGAGCTGGCCGCAAAAGCGCGGGATTGCCTCAGGCCCTATTCTGGTTCCTGGCGGCAGGCTGAGCCTGTGGTTAATTCTTCTTCCTGATGGGAAAATAGAGTGACCTGGGCCTGTCCCAACACCTAGATCTAGTCTCTCATTGGTTGCCCCTCTTCCCGTTCATCCTCAGGACAAATTGCAACCTGTAGGGAACAGGAGCTTAAAGGTGCTGATTCTCCAAGTAGGGAGATTGCTAGTAAAGTAGCTGAAAAGGCGAACGCGAGCACAAGGAGACGAGAAATTGGGTGCGTTTTAGAAACCTTTCAAAATCACACGGTGTACCATCTTCTGGGTTTCTCATGCATGTTTTCGATGTAGGAAGATGCCCTTGAACCTGGAGATTTGGGACCCATGGGATGGGTACCACACAGTATTACTTTAAAGGATCTGCGTTTGCTCACCCAACCTCACCCAACCTCTAAGCCCCAAGAGTGTCCACCCT
Source organism: Eschrichtius robustus (assembly GCF_028021215.1). Taxonomy (NCBI): domain Eukaryota; kingdom Metazoa; phylum Chordata; class Mammalia; order Artiodactyla; family Eschrichtiidae; genus Eschrichtius; species Eschrichtius robustus. The sequence goes on along the minus strand of NW_027175816.1, from coordinate 504,188 downwards.
TATGTCTCATCCAGCTGTGGGTCTAGATATGGTCAATCCAGGTTGCATCACAGCCTCTGAACGAATTTTGTAAGAATTTCTCTCTCTTTCACTGTCTTTGTTTACGGGTTTTTAAAAGTAATTTATTTTTATAATGGGGTTTAGCTGCTTTTCATGGCTCTGTTTATGCGGCTTTACACCCACTTGACTCACTTCCAGACAGATATCAATATATAGGTTTTAAGATTCTTACTAGTCACATATATTCTTGTGCGGTGAATAGGGGGTGTTGAGTCCAGTTCACTGAGCAAGGAGTAGGTCTTGTCTATTACATATTGGGTGTATGGAACGGTATCTGAGCGAATTTGAAACCCTTGTTTTATGCATCACCCCACCTCACCTTTCCCGTTAAGCAGCCATAGTGTGTTTTCTAAACGTGTGACTCTGTTCTGTTTTGTAATTCAGTTCAAGTGTAGCGGTTTTTACATTCCCTCTATAAGTGATATCTTATGATAAGTGTCTTTTTCTGTGTGACTTATTTCACTTAGAATCGTCATACCTAAATCCACTCATCTTGCTTCTACTAGCCTTATGACATTGATTTCATGTCTGAGTGATATTCCTTTGTACATAAGGAACACAACTTCTTTATCCATTTTTCTCTTTCCTGGGATATTTAAGGTGTCATGAAGTGGAGGTTCTTGTCAACATAGCAGCCCTAAACATTGGGGTGCCTGTGTCTTGCTGATTTTTAGTTTTCCCAATTTATACGCCCATGAGTGGACGTGCCCTATGCTCCCTAAGCTGTGTTTTTTCGATGTTTCAGGACACACCGTACACTTCTCTAGAGTGGCTGTTGGCAATTTACATTCCGCCCATCAGCGTAGCAAGGCTGCCATTTCTCCATGGCCTGTCCTGCATTTCTGGTTTTGACACTTTTTGCAGCATGGCCCTTTTGACCGATGGGAAGCGAGACCTCTTTGTAGCGCTGATTTGCCTTTCCAGGTTGCTTGGTTGGCCAAAAAGGGCGTATGCGTTTTTTCCTGAATATATTCAGGAAAAAACGCATACGCCCTTTTTGGCCAAGGGCATCATTGTCGACGTTTTTCCGCTTTTCATGTGCTTTAAAGGCGATTCGAATCTACCTCCTGAAATCTGCTTCCTGCAATTCTGCCTTGCTTTCAAATCCTCTTCGTTGCCTTCCCTCAATATATCTGTGGATGAGAGTTTTCATTTATAACTCTGCGGGTTTGTGAATTGCAGTGTCCCTGAGCTCCATTTTTCAACTCGCTTTTTTGGGAGCTGGCCACAAAAGCGCGAGATTGCCTCAGGCCCTATTCTGGTTCCTGGAGGCAGGCAAAGCCTGTGGTTAATTCTTCTTCCTGATGGGAAAATAGAGTGACCTGTGCCTGTCCCAACACCTAGATCTAGTCTCTCATTGGTTGCCCCTCTTCCCGTTCATCCTCAGGACAAATTGCAACCTGTAGGGAACAGGAGCTTAAAGGTGCTGATTCTCCAAGTAGGGAGATTTCTAGTAAAGTAGCTGGAAAGGCGAACCCGAGCACAAGGAGATGAGAAATTGGGTGCGTTTTAGAAACCTTTCAAAATCACACGGTGCACCATCTTCTGGGTTTCTCATGCATGTTTTCGATGTAGGAAGATGCCCTTGAACCTGGAGATTTGGGACCCATGGGATGGGTACCACACAGTATTACTTTAAAGGGTCTGCGTTTGCTCACCCAACCTCACCCAACCTCTAAGCCCCAAGAGTGTCCACCCTTATGTCTCATCCAGCTGTGGGTCTAGATATTGTCAATCCAGGTTGCATCACAGCCTCTGAACGAATTTTGTAAGAATTTCTCTCTCTTTCACTGTCTTTGTTTTACGGGTTTTTAAAAGTAATTTATTTTTATAATGGGGTTTAGCTGCTTTTCACGGCTGTGTTTTTGCAGCTTTACACCCACTTGACACACTTCCAGAGAGATATCAATACATAGGTTTTAAGATTCTTACTAGTCACATATATTCTTGTGTGGTGAATAGGGGGTGTTGAGTCCAGTTCACTGAGCAAGGAGTAGGTCTTGTCTATTACATATTGGGTGTATGGAACGGTATCTGAGCGAATTTGAAACCCTTCTTTTATGCATCACCCCACCTCACCTTTCCCGTTAAGCAGCCATAGTGTGTTTTCTAAACGTGTGACTCTGTTCTGCTTTGTAATTCAGTTCAGGTGTAGCGGTTTTTACATTCCCTCTATAAGTGATAGCTTATGATAAGTGTCTTTTTCTGTGTCACTTATTTCACTTAGAATCGTCATACCTAAATCCACTCATCTTGCTTCTACTAGCCTTATGACATTGATTTCATGTCTGAGTGATATTCCTTTGTACATAAGGACAACAACTTCTTTATCCATTTTTCTCTTTCCTGGGATATTTAAGGTGTCATGAAGTGGAGGTTCTTGTCAACATAGCAGCCCTAAACATTGGGGTGCCTGTGTCTTGCTGATTTTTAGTTTTCCCAATTTATACGCCCATGAGTGGACGTGCCCTATGCTCCCTAAGCTGTGTTTTTTCGATGTTTCAGGACACACCGTACACTTCTCCAGAGTGGCTGTTGGCAATTTACATCCCGCCCATCAGCGTAGCAAGGCTGCCATTTCTCCATGGCCTGTCCTGCATTTCTGGTTTTGACACTTTTTGCAGCATGGCCCTTTTGACCGATGGGAAGCGAGACCTATTTGTAGCGCTGATTTGCCTTTCCAGGTTGCTTGGTTGGCCAAAAAGGGCGTATGCGTTTTTTCCTGAATATATTCAGGAAAAAACGCATACGCCCTTTTTGGCCAAGGGCATCATTGTCGACGTTTTGCCGCTTTTCATGTGCTTTAAAGGCCATTCGAATCTACCTCCTGAAATCTCTTTCCTGCAATTCTGCCTTGCTTTCAAATCCTCTTCGTTGCCTTCCCTCAATATATCTGTGGATGAGAGTTATCATTTATAACTCTGCGGGTTTGTGAATTGCAGTGTCCCTGAGCTCCATTTTTCAACTCGCTTTTTTGGGAGCTGGCCACAAAAGCGCGAGATTGCCTCAGGCCCTATTCTGGTTCCTGGAGGCAGGCAGAGCCTGTGGTTAATTCTTCTTCCTGATGGGAAAATAGAGTGACCTGTGCCTGTCCCAACACCTAGATCTAGTCTCTCATTGGTTGCCCCTCTTCCCGTTCATCCTCAGGACAAATTGCAACCTGTAGGGAACAGGAGCTTAAAGGTGCTGATTCTCCAAGTAGGGAGATTGCTAGTAAAGTAGCTGGAAAGGCGAACCCGAGCACAAGGAGATGAGAAATTCGGTGCGTTTTAGAAACCTTTCAAAATCACACGGTGCACCATCTTCTGGGTTTCTCATGCATGTTTTCGATGTAGGAAGATGCCCGTGAACCTGGAGATTTGGGACCCATGGGATGGGTACCACACAGTATTACTTTAAAGGGTCTGCGTTTGCTCACCCAACCTCACCCAACCTCTAAGCCCCAAGAGTGTCCACCCTTATGTCTCATCCAGCTGTGGGTCTAGATATGGTCAATCCAGGTTGCATCACAGCCTCTGAACGAATTTTGTAAGAATTTCTCTCTCTTTCACTGTCTTTGTTTACGGGTTTTTAAAAGTAATTTATTTTTATAATGGGGTTTAGCTGCTTTTCATGGCTCTGTTTATGCGGCTTTACACCCACTTGACTCACTTCCAGACAGATATCAATATATAGGTTTTAAGATTCTTACTAGTCACATATATTCTTGTGCGGTGAATAGGGGGTGTTGAGTCCAGTTCACTGAGCAAGGAGTAGGTCTTGTCTATTACATATTGGGTGTATGGAACGGTATCTGAGCGAATTTGAAACCCTTGTTTTATGCATCACCCCACCTCACCTTTCCCGTTAAGCAGCCATAGTGTGTTTTCTAAACGTGTGACTCTGTTCTGTTTTGTAATTCAGTTCAAGTGTAGCGGTTTTTACATTCCCTCTATAAGTGATATCTTATGATAAGTGTCTTTTTCTGTGTGACTTATTTCACTTAGAATCGTCATACCTAAATCCACTCATCTTGCTTCTACTAGCCTTATGACATTGATTTCATGTCTGAGTGATATTCCTTTGTACATAAGGAACACAACTTCTTTATCCATTTTTCTCTTTCCTGGGATATTTAAGGTGTCATGAAGTGGAGGTTCTTGTCAACATAGCAGCCCTAAACATTGGGGTGCCTGTGTCTTGCTGATTTTTAGTTTTCCCAATTTATACGCCCATGAGTGGACGTGCCCTATGCTCCCTAAGCTGTGTTTTTTCGATGTTTCAGGACACACCGTACACTTCTCTAGAGTGGCTGTTGGCAATTTACATTCCGCCCATCAGCGTAGCAAGGCTGCCATTTCTCCATGGCCTGTCCTGCATTTCTGGTTTTGACACTTTTTGCAGCATGGCCCTTTTGACCGATGGGAAGCGAGACCTCTTTGTAGCGCTGATTTGCCTTTCCAGGTTGCTTGGTTGGCCAAAAAGGGCGTATGCGTTTTTTCCTGAATATATTCAGGAAAAAACGCATACGCCCTTTTTGGCCAAGGGCATCATTGTCGACGTTTTTCCGCTTTTCATGTGCTTTAAAGGCGATTCGAATCTACCTCCTGAAATCTGCTTCCTGCAATTCTGCCTTGCTTTCAAATCCTCTTCGTTGCCTTCCCTCAATATATCTGTGGATGAGAGTTTTCATTTATAACTCTGCGGGTTTGTGAATTGCAGTGTCCCTGAGCTCCATTTTTCAACTCGCTTTTTTGGGAGCTGGCCACAAAAGCGCGAGATTGCCTCAGGCCCTATTCTGGTTCCTGGAGGCAGGCAAAGCCTGTGGTTAATTCTTCTTCCTGATGGGAAAATAGAGTGACCTGTGCCTGTCCCAACACCTAGATCTAGTCTCTCATTGGTTGCCCCTCTTCCCGTTCATCCTCAGGACAAATTGCAACCTGTAGGGAACAGGAGCTTAAAGGTGCTGATTCTCCAAGTAGGGAGATTTCTAGTAAAGTAGCTGGAAAGGCGAACCCGAGCACAAGGAGATGAGAAATTGGGTGCGTTTTAGAAACCTTTCAAAATCACACGGTGCACCATCTTCTGGGTTTCTCATGCATGTTTTCGATGTAGGAAGATGCCCTTGAACCTGGAGATTTGGGACCCATGGGATGGGTACCACACAGTATTACTTTAAAGGGTCTGCGTTTGCTCACCCAACCTCACCCAACCTCTAAGCCCCAAGAGTGTCCACCCTTATGTCTCATCCAGCTGTGGGTCTAGATATTGTCAATCCAGGTTGCATCACAGCCTCTGAACGAATTTTGTAAGAATTTCTCTCTCTTTCACTGTCTTTGTTTTACGGGTTTTTAAAAGTAATTTATTTTTATAATGGGGTTTAGCTGCTTTTCACGGCTGTGTTTTTGCAGCTTTACACCCACTTGACACACTTCCAGAGAGATATCAATACATAGGTTTTAAGATTCTTACTAGTCACATATATTCTTGTGTGGTGAATAGGGGGTGTTGAGTCCAGTTCACTGAGCAAGGAGTAGGTCTTGTCTATTACATATTGGGTGTATGGAACGGTATCTGAGCGAATTTGAAACCCTTCTTTTATGCATCACCCCACCTCACCTTTCCCGTTAAGCAGCCATAGTGTGTTTTCTAAACGTGTGACTCTGTTCTGCTTTGTAATTCAGTTCAGGTGTAGCGGTTTTTACATTCCCTCTATAAGTGATAGCTTATGATAAGTGTCTTTTTCTGTGTCACTTATTTCACTTAGAATCGTCATACCTAAATCCACTCATCTTGCTTCTACTAGCCTTATGACATTGATTTCATGTCTGAGTGATATTCCTTTGTACATAAGGACAACAACTTCTTTATCCATTTTTCTCTTTCCTGGGATATTTAAGGTGTCATGAAGTGGAGGTTCTTGTCAACATAGCAGCCCTAAACATTGGGGTGCCTGTGTCTTGCTGATTTTTAGTTTTCCCAATTTATACGCCCATGAGTGGACGTGCCCTATGCTCCCTAAGCTGTGTTTTTTCGATGTTTCAGGACACACCGTACACTTCTCCAGAGTGGCTGTTGGCAATTTACATCCCGCCCATCAGCGTAGCAAGGCTGCCATTTCTCCATGGCCTGTCCTGCATTTCTGGTTTTGACACTTTTTGCAGCATGGCCCTTTTGACCGATGGGAAGCGAGACCTCTTTGTAGCGCTGATTTGCCTTTCCAGGTTGCTTGGTTGGCCAAAAAGGGCGTATGCGTTTTTTCCTGAATATATTCAGGAAAAAACGCATACGCCCTTTTTGGCCAAGGGCATCATTGTCGACGTTTTGCCGCTTTTCATGTGCTTTAAAGGCCATTCGAATCTACCTCCTGAAATCTCTTTCCTGCAATTCTGCCTTGCTTTCAAATCCTCTTCGTTGCCTTCCCTCAATATATCTGTGGATGAGAGTTATCATTTATAACTCTGCGGGTTTGTGAATTGCAGTGTCCCTGAGCTCCATTTTTCAACTCGCTTTTTTGGGAGCTGGCCACAAAAGCGCGAGATTGCCTCAGGCCCTATTCTGGTTCCTGGAGGCAGGCAGAGCCTGTGGTTAATTCTTCTTCCTGATGGGAAAATAGAGTGACCTGTGCCTGTCCCAACACCTAGATCTAGTCTCTCATTGGTTGCCCCTCTTCCCGTTCATCCTCAGGACAAATTGCAACCTGTAGGGAACAGGAGCTTAAAGGTGCTGATTCTCCAAGTAGGGAGATTGCTAGTAAAGTAGCTGGAAAGGCGAACCCGAGCACAAGGAGATGAGAAATTCGGTGCGTTTTAGAAACCTTTCAAAATCACACGGTGCACCATCTTCTGGGTTTCTCATGCATGTTTTCGATGTAGGAAGATGCCCGTGAACCTGGAGATTTGGGACCCATGGGATGGGTACCACACAGTATTACTTTAAAGGGTCTGCGTTTGCTCACCCAACCTCACCCAACCTCTAAGCCCCAAGAGTGTCCACCCTTATGTCTCATCCAGCTGTGGGTCTAGATATGGTCAATCCAGGTTGCATCACAGCCTCTGAACGAATTTTGTAAGAATTTCTCTCTCTTTCACTGTCTTTGTTTTACGGGTTTTTAAAAGTAATTTATTTTTATAATGGGGTTTAGCTGCTTTTCACGGCTGTGTTTTTGCAGCTTTACACCCACTTGACACACTTCCAGAGAGATATCAATACATAGGTTTTAAGATTCTTACTAGTCACATATATTCTTTTGCGGTGAATAGGGGGTGTTGAGTCCAGTTCACTGAGCAAGGAGTAGGTCTTGTCTATTACATATTGGGTGTATGGAACGGTATCTGAGCGAATTTGAACCCCTTGTTTTATGCATCACCCCACCTCACCTTTCCCGTTAAGCAGCCATAGTGTGTTTTCTAAACGTGTGACTCTGTTCTGTTTTGTAATTCAGTTCAAGTGTAGCGGTTTTTACATTCCCTCTATAAGTGATATCTTATGATAAGTGTCTTTTTCTGTGTGACTTATTTCACTTAGAATCGTCATACCTAAATCCACTCATCTTGCTTCTACTAGCCTTATGACATTGATTTCATGTCTGAGTGATATTCCTTTGTACATAAGGACCACAACTTCTTTATCCATTTTTCTCTTTCCTGGGATATTTAAGGTGTCATGAAGTGGAGGTTCTTGTCAACATAGCAGCCCTAAACATTGGGGTGCCTGTGTCTTGCTGATTTTTAGTTTTCCCAATTTATACGCCCATGAGTGGACGTGCCCTATGCTCCCTAAGCTGTGTTTTTTCGATGTTTCAGGACACACCGTACACTTCTCTAGAGTGGCTGTTGGCAATTTACATCCCGCCCATCAGCGTAGCAAGGCTGCCATTTCTCCATGGCCTGTCCTGCATTTCTGGTTTTGACACTTTTTGCAGCATGGCCCTTTTGACCGATGGGAAGCGAGACCTCTTTGTAGCGCTGATTTGCCTTTCCAGGTTGCTTGGTTGGCCAAAAAGGGCGTATGCGTTTTTTCCTGAATATATTCAGGAAAAAACGCATACGCCCTTTTTGGCCAAGGGCATCATTGTCGACGTTTTGCCGCTTTTCATGTGCTTTAAAGGCGATTCGAATCTACCTCCTGAAATCTGCTTCCTGCAATTCTGCCTTGCTTTCAAATCCTCTTCGTTGCCTTCCCTCAATATATCTGTGGATGAGAGTTATCATTTATAACTCTGCGGGTTTGTGAATTGCAGTGTCCCTGAGCTCCATTTTTCAACTCGCTTTTTTGGGAGCTGGCCACAAAAGCGCGAGATTGCCTCAGGCCTTATTCTGGTTCCTCGCGGCAGGCTGAGCCTGTGGTTAATTCTTCTTCCTGATGGGAAAATAGAGTGACCTGTGCCTGTCCCAACACCTAGATCTAGTCTCTCATTGGTTGCCCCTCTTCCCGTTCATCCTCAGGACAAATTGCAACCTGTAGGGAACAGAAGCTTAAAGGTGCTGATTCTCCAAGTAGGGAGATTGCTAGTAAAGTAGCTGGAAAGGCGAACCCGAGCACAAGGAGATGAGAAATTGGGTGCGTTTTAGAAACCTTTCAAAATCACACGGTGCACCATCTTCTGGGTTTCTCATGCATGTTTTCGATGTAGGAAGATGCCCTTGAACCTGGAGATTTGGGACCCATGGGATGGGTACCACACAGTATTACTTTAAAGGGTCTGCGTTTGCTCACCCAACCTCACCCAACCTCTAAGCCCCAAGAGTGTCCACCCTTATGTCTCATCCAGCTGTGGGTCTAGATATGGTCAATCCAGGTTGCATCACAGCCTCTGAACGAATTTTGTAAGAATTTCTCTCTCTTTCACTGTCTTTGTTTTACGGGTTTTTAAAAGTAATTTATTTTTATAATGGGGTTTAGCTGCTTTTCACGGCTGTGTTTTTGCAGCTTTACACCCACTTGACACACTTCCAGAGAGATATCAATACATAGGTTTTAAGATTCTTACTAGTCACATATATTCTTGTGCGGTGAATAGGGGGTGTTGAGTCCAGTTCACTGAGCAAGGAGTAGGTCTTGTCTATTACATATTGGGTGTATGGAACGGTATCTGAGCGAATTTGAAACCCTTGTTTTATGCATCACCCCACCTCACCTTTCCCGTTAAGCAGCCATAGTGTGTTTTCTAAACGTGTGACTCTGTTCTGTTTTGTAATTCAGTTCAGGTGTAGCGGTTTTTACATTCCCTCTATAAGTGATAGCTTATGATAAGTGTCTTTTTCTGTGTGACTTATTTCACTTATAATCGTCATACCTAAATCCACTCATCTTGCTTCTACTAGCCTTATGACATTGATTTCATGTCTGAGTGATATTCCTTTGTACATAAGGACCACAACTTCTTTATCCATTTTTCTCTTTCCTGGGATATTTAAGGTGTCATGAAGTGGAGGTTCTTGTCAACATAGCAGCCCTAAACATTGGGGTGCCTGTGTCTTGCTGATTTTTAGTTTTCCCAATTTATACGCCCATGAGTGGACGTGCCCTATGCTCCCTAAGCTGTGTTTTTTCGATGTTTCAGGACACACCGTACACTTCTCCAGAGTGGCTGTTGGCAATTTACATCCCGCCCATCAGCGTAGCAAGGCTGCCATTTCTCCATGGCCTGTCCTGCATTTCTGGTTTTGACACTTTTTGCAGCATGGCCCTTTTGACCGATGGGAAGCGAGACCTCTTTGTAGCGCTGATTTGCCTTTCCAGGTTGCTTGGTTGGCCAAAAAGGGCGTATGCGTTTTTTCCTGAATATATTCAGGAAAAAACGCATACGCCCTTTTTGGCCAAGGGCATCATTGTCGACGTTTTGCCGCTTTTCATGTGCTTTAAAGGCCATTCGAATCTACCTCCTGAAATCTCTTTCCTGCAATTCTGCCTTGCTTTCAAATCCTCTTCGTTGCCTTCCCTCAATATATCTGTGGATGAGAGTTATCATTTATAACTCTGCGGGTTTGTGAATTGCAGTGTCCCTGAGCTCCATTTTTCAACTCGCTATTTTGGGAGCTGGCCGCAAAAGCGCGGGATTGCCTCAGGCCCTATTCTGGTTCCTGGAGGCAGGCAGAGCCTGTGGTTAATTCTTCTTCCTGATGGGAAAATAGAGTGACCTGTGCCTGTCCCAACACCTAGATCTAGTCTCTCATTGGTTGCCCCTCTTCCCGTTCATCCTCAGGACAAATTGCAACCTGTAGGGAACAGGAGCTTAAAGGTGCTGATTCTCCAAGTAGGGAGATTGCTAGTAAAGTAGCTGGAAAGGCGAACCCGAACACAAGGAGATGAGAAATTGGGTGCGTTTTAGAAACCTTTCAAAATCACACGGTGCACCATCTTCTGGGTTTCTCATGCATGTTTTCGATGTAGGAAGATGCCCTTGAACCTGGAGATTTGGGACCCATGGGATGGGTACCACACAGTATTACTTTAAAGGGTCTGCGTTTGCTCACCCAACCTCACCCAACCTCTAAGCCCCAAGAGTGTCCACCCTTATGTCTCATCCAGCTGTGGGTCTAGATATGGTCAATCCAGGTTGCATCACAGCCTCTGAACGAATTTTGTAAGAATTTCTCTCTCTTTCACTGTCTTTGTTTTACGGGTTTTTAAAAGTAATTTATTTTTATAATGGGGTTTAGCTGCTTTTCACGGCTGTGTTTTTGCAGCTTTACACCCACTTGACACACTTCCAGAGAGATATCAATACATAGGTTTTAAGATTCTTACTAGTCACATATATTCTTGTGCGGTGAATAGGGGGTGTTGAGTCCAGTTCACTGAGCAAGGAGTAGGTCTTGTCTATTACATATTGGGTGTATGGAACGGTATCTGAGCGAATTTGAAACCCTTGTTTTATGCATCACCCCACCTCACCTTTCCCGTTAAGCAGCCAAAGTGTGTTTTCTAAACGTGTGACTCTGTTCTGTTTTGTAATTCAGTTCAGGTGTAGCGGTTTTTACATTCCCTCTATAAGTGATAGCTTATGATAAGTGTCTTTTTCTGTGTCACTTATTTCACTTAGAATCGTCATACCTAAATCCACTCATCTTGCTTCTACTAGCCTTATGACATTGATTTCATGTCTGAGTGATATTCCTTTGTACATAAGGACCACAACTTCTTTATCCATTTTTCTCTTTCCTGGGATATTTAAGGTGTCATGAAGTGGAGGTTCTTGTCAACATAGCAGCCCTAAACATTGGGGTGCCTGTGTCTTGCTGATTTTTAGTTTTCCCAATTTATACGCCCATGAGTGGACGTGCCCTATGCTCCCTAAGCTGTGTTTTTTCGATGTTTCAGGACACACCGTACACTTCTCCAGAGTGGCTGTTGGCAATTTACATCCCGCCCATCAGCGTAGCAAGGCTGCCATTTCTCCATGGCCTGTCCTGCATTTCTGGTTTTGACACTTCTTGCAGCATGGCCCTTTTGACCGATGGGAAGCGAGACCTCTTTGTAGCGCTGATTTGCCTTTCCAGGTTGCTTGGTTGGCCAAAAAGGGCGTATGCGTTTTTTCCTGAATATATTCAGGAAAAAACGCATACGCCCTTTTTGGCCATGGGCATCATTGTCGATGTTTTGCCGCTTTTCATGTGCTTTAAAGGCGATTCGAATCTACCTCCTGAAATCTGTTTCCTGCAATTCTGCCTTGCTTTCAAATCCTCTTCGTTGCCTTCCCTCAATATATCTGTGGATGAGAGTTATCCCTTATAACTCTGCGGGTTTGTGAATTGCAGTGTCCCTGAGCTCCATTTTTCAACTCGCTTTTTTGGGAGCTGGCCGCAAAAGCGCGGGATTGCCTCAGGCCCTATTCTGGTTCCTGGCAGCAGGCTGAGCCTGTGGTTAATTCTTCTTCCTGATGGGAAAATAGAGTGACCTGGGCCTGTCCCAACACCTAGATCTAGTCTCTCATTGGTTGCCCCTCTTCCCGTTCATCCTCAGGACAAATTGCAACCTGTAGGGAACAGGAGCTTAAAGGTGCTGATTCTCCAAGTAGGGAGATTGCTAGTAAAGTAGCTGAAAAGGCGAACGCGAGCACAAGGAGACGAGAAATTGGGTGCGTTTTAGAAACCTTTCAAAATCACACGGTGTACCATCTTCTGGGTTTCTCATGCATGTTTTCGATGTAGGAAGATGCCCTTGAACCTGGAGATTTGGGACCCATGGGATGGGTACCACACAGTATTACTTTAAAGGATCTGCGTTTGCTCACCCAACCTCACCCAACCTCTAAGCCCCAAGAGTGTCCACCCTTATGTCTCATCCAGCTGTGGGTCTAGATATGGTCAATCCAGGTTGCATCACAGCCTCTGAACGAATTTTGTAAGAATTTCTCTCTCTTTCACTGTCTTTGTTTACGGGTTTTTAAAAGTAATTTATTTTTATAATGGGGTTTAGCTGCTTTTCATGGCTCTGTTTATGCGGCTTTACACCCACTTGACTCACTTCCAGACAGATATCAATATATAGGTTTTAAGATTCTTACTAGTCACATATATTCTTGTGCGGTGAATAGGGGGTGTTGAGTCCAGTTCACTGAGCAAGGAGTAGGTCTTGTCTATTACATATTGGGTGTATGGAACGGTATCTGAGCGAATTTGAAACCCTTGTTTTATGCATCACCCCACCTCACCTTTCCCGTTAAGCAGCCATAGTGTGTTTTCTAAACGTGTGACTCTGTTCTGTTTTGTAATTCAGTTCAAGTGTAGCGGTTTTTACATTCCCTCTATAAGTGATATCTTATGATAAGTGTCTTTTTCTGTGTGACTTATTTCACTTAGAATCGTCATACCTAAATCCACTCATCTTGCTTCTACTAGCCTTATGACATTGATTTCATGTCTGAGTGATATTCCTTTGTACATAAGGAACACAACTTCTTTATCCATTTTTCTCTTTCCTGGGATATTTAAGGTGTCATGAAGTGGAGGTTCTTGTCAACATAGCAGCCCTAAACATTGGGGTGCCTGTGTCTTGCTGATTTTTAGTTTTCCCAATTTATACGCCCATGAGTGGACGTGCCCTATGCTCCCTAAGCTGTGTTTTTTCGATGTTTCAGGACACACCGTACACTTCTCTAGAGTGGCTGTTGGCAATTTACATTCCGCCCATCAGCGTAGCAAGGCTGCCATTTCTCCATGGCCTGTCCTGCATTTCTGGTTTTGACACTTTTTGCAGCATGGCCCTTTTGACCGATGGGAAGCGAGACCTCTTTGTAGCGCTGATTTGCCTTTCCAGGTTGCTTGGTTGGCCAAAAAGGGCGTATGCGTTTTTTCCTGAATATATTCAGGAAAAAACGCATACGCCCTTTTTGGCCAAGGGCATCATTGTCGACGTTTTTCCGCTTTTCATGTGCTTTAAAGGCGATTCGAATCTACCTCCTGAAATCTGCTTCCTGCAATTCTGCCTTGCTTTCAAATCCTCTTCGTTGCCTTCCCTCAATATATCTGTGGATGAGAGTTTTCATTTATAACTCTGCGGGTTTGTGAATTGCAGTGTCCCTGAGCTCCATTTTTCAACTCGCTTTTTTGGGAGCTGGCCACAAAAGCGCGAGATTGCCTCAGGCCCTATTCTGGTTCCTGGAGGCAGGCAGAGCCTGTGGTTAATTCTTCTTCCTGATGGGAAAATAGAGTGACCTGTGCCTGTCCCAACACCTAGATCTAGTCTCTCATTGGTTGCCCCTCTTCCCGTTCATCCTCAGGACAAATTGCAACCTGTAGGGAACAGGAGCTTAAAGGTGCTGATTCTCCAAGTAGGGAGATTTCTAGTAAAGTAGCTGGAAAGGCGAACCCGAGCACAAGGAGATGAGAAATTGGGTGCGTTTTAGAAACCTTTCAAAATCACACGGTGCACCATCTTCTGGGTTTCTCATGCATGTTTTCGATGTAGGAAGATGCCCTTGAACCTGGAGATTTGGGACCCATGGGATGGGTACCACACAGTATTACTTTAAAGGGTCTGCGTTTGCTCACCCAACCTCACCCAACCTCTAAGCCCCAAGAGTGTCCACCCTTATGTCTCATCCAGCTGTGGGTCTAGATATTGTCAATCCAGGTTGCATCACAGCCTCTGAACGAATTTTGTAAGAATTTCTCTCTCTTTCACTGTCTTTGTTTTACGGGTTTTTAAAAGTAATTTATTTTTATAATGGGGTTTAGCTGCTTTTCACGGCTGTGTTTTTGCAGCTTTACACCCACTTGACACACTTCCAGAGAGATATCAATACATAGGTTTTAAGATTCTTACTAGTCACATATATTCTTGTGTGGTGAATAGGGGGTGTTGAGTCCAGTTCACTGAGCAAGGAGTAGGTCTTGTCTATTACATATTGGGTGTATGGAACGGTATCTGAGCGAATTTGAAACCCTTCTTTTATGCATCACCCCACCTCACCTTTCCCGTTAAGCAGCCATAGTGTGTTTTCTAAACGTGTGACTCTGTTCTGCTTTGTAATTCAGTTCAGGTGTAGCGGTTTTTACATTCCCTCTATAAGTGATAGCTTATGATAAGTGTCTTTTTCTGTGTCACTTATTTCACTTAGAATCGTCATACCTAAATCCACTCATCTTGCTTCTACTAGCCTTATGACATTGATTTCATGTCTGAGTGATATTCCTTTGTACATAAGGACAACAACTTCTTTATCCATTTTTCTCTTTCCTGGGATATTTAAGGTGTCATGAAGTGGAGGTTCTTGTCAACATAGCAGCCCTAAACATTGGGGTGCCTGTGTCTTGCTGATTTTTAGTTTTCCCAATTTATACGCCCATGAGTGGACGTGCCCTATGCTCCCTAAGCTGTGTTTTTTCGATGTTTCAGGACACACCGTACACTTCTCCAGAGTGGCTGTTGGCAATTTACATCCCGCCCATCAGCGTAGCAAGGCTGCCATTTCTCCATGGCCTGTCCTGCATTTCTGGTTTTGACACTTTTTGCAGCATGGCCCTTTTGACCGATGGGAAGCGAGACCTCTTTGTAGCGCTGATTTGCCTTTCCAGGTTGCTTGGTTGGCCAAAAAGGGCGTATGCGTTTTTTCCTGAATATATTCAGGAAAAAACGCATACGCCCTTTTTGGCCAAGGGCATCATTGTCGACGTTTTGCCGCTTTTCATGTGCTTTAAAGGCCATTCGAATCTACCTCCTGAAATCTCTTTCCTGCAATTCTGCCTTGCTTTCAAATCCTCTTCGTTGCCTTCCCTCAATATATCTGTGGATGAGAGTTATCATTTATAACTCTGCGGGTTTGTGAATTGCAGTGTCCCTGAGCTCCATTTTTCAACTCGCTTTTTTGGGAGCTGGCCACAAAAGCGCGAGATTGCCTCAGGCCCTATTCTGGTTCCTGGAGGCAGGCAGAGCCTGTGGTTAATTCTTCTTCCTGATGGGAAAATAGAGTGACCTGTGCCTGTCCCAACACCTAGATCTAGTCTCTCATTGGTTGCCCCTCTTCCCGTTCATCCTCAGGACAAATTGCAACCTGTAGGGAACAGGAGCTTAAAGGTGCTGATTCTCCAAGTAGGGAGATTGCTAGTAAAGTAGCTGGAAAGGCGAACCCGAGCACAAGGAGATGAGAAATTCGGTGCGTTTTAGAAACCTTTCAAAATCACACGGTGCACCATCTTCTGGGTTTCTCATGCATGTTTTCGATGTAGGAAGATGCCCGTGAACCTGGAGATTTGGGACCCATGGGATGGGTACCACACAGTATTACTTTAAAGGGTCTGCGTTTGCTCACCCAACCTCACCCAACCTCTAAGCCCCAAGAGTGTCCACCCTTATGTCTCATCCAGCTGTGGGTCTAGATATGGTCAATCCAGGTTGCATCACAGCCTCTGAACGAATTTTGTAAGAATTTCTCTCTCTTTCACTGTCTTTGTTTTACGGGTTTTTAAAAGTAATTTATTTTTATAATGGGGTTTAGCTGCTTTTCACGGCTGTGTTTTTGCAGCTTTACACCCACTTGACACACTTCCAGAGAGATATCAATACATAGGTTTTAAGATTCTTACTAGTCACATATATTCTTTTGCGGTGAATAGGGGGTGTTGAGTCCAGTTCACTGAGCAAGGAGTAGGTCTTGTCTATTACATATTGGGTGTATGGAACGGTATCTGAGCGAATTTGAACCCCTTGTTTTATGCATCACCCCACCTCACCTTTCCCGTTAAGCAGCCATAGTGTGTTTTCTAAACGTGTGACTCTGTTCTGTTTTGTAATTCAGTTCAAGTGTAGCGGTTTTTACATTCCCTCTATAAGTGATATCTTATGATAAGTGTCTTTTTCTGTGTGACTTATTTCACTTAGAATCGTCATACCTAAATCCACTCATCTTGCTTCTACTAGCCTTATGACATTGATTTCATGTCTGAGTGATATTCCTTTGTACATAAGGACCACAACTTCTTTATCCATTTTTCTCTTTCCTGGGATATTTAAGGTGTCATGAAGTGGAGGTTCTTGTCAACATAGCAGCCCTAAACATTGGGGTGCCTGTGTCTTGCTGATTTTTAGTTTTCCCAATTTATACGCCCATGAGTGGACGTGCCCTATGCTCCCTAAGCTGTGTTTTTTCGATGTTTCAGGACACACCGTACACTTCTCTAGAGTGGCTGTTGGCAATTTACATCCCGCCCATCAGCGTAGCAAGGCTGCCATTTCTCCATGGCCTGTCCTGCATTTCTGGTTTTGACACTTTTTGCAGCATGGCCCTTTTGACCGATGGGAAGCGAGACCTCTTTGTAGCGCTGATTTGCCTTTCCAGGTTGCTTGGTTGGCCAAAAAGGGCGTATGCGTTTTTTCCTGAATATATTCAGGAAAAAACGCATACGCCCTTTTTGGTCAAGGGCATCATTGTCGACGTTTTGCCGCTTTTCATGTGCTTTAAAGGCGATTCGAATCTACCTCCTGAAATCTGCTTCCTGCAATTCTGCCTTGCTTTCAAATCCTCTTCGTTGCCTTCCCTCAATATATCTGTGGATGAGAGTTATCATTTATAACTCTGCGGGTTTGTGAATTGCAGTGTCCCTGAGCTCCATTTTTCAACTCGCTTTTTTGGGAGCTGGCCACAAAAGCGCGAGATTGCCTCAGGCCTTATTCTGGTTCCTCGCGGCAGGCTGAGCCTGTGGTTAATTCTTCTTCCTGATGGGAAAATAGAGTGACCTGTGCCTGTCCCAACACCTAGATCTAGTCTCTCATTGGTTGCCCCTCTTCCCGTTCATCCTCAGTACAAATTGCAACCTGTAGGGAACAGAAGCTTAAAGGTGCTGATTCTCCAAGTAGGGAGATTGCTAGTAAAGTAGCTGGAAAGGCGAACCCGAGCACAAGGAGATGAGAAATTGGGTGCGTTTTAGAAACCTTTCAAAATCACACGGTGCACCATCTTCTGGGTTTCTCATGCATGTTTTCGATGTAGGAAGATGCCCTTGAACCTGGAGATTTGGGACCCATGGGATGGGTACCACACAGTATTACTTTAAAGGGTCTGCGTTTGCTCACCCAACCTCACCCAACCTCTAAGCCCCAAGAGTGTCCACCCTTATGTCTCATCCAGCTGTGGGTCTAGATATGGTCAATCCAGGTTGCATCACAGCCTCTGAACGAATTTTGTAAGAATTTCTCTCTCTTTCACTGTCTTTGTTTTACGGGTTTTTAAAAGTAATTTATTTTTATAATGGGGTTTAGCTGCTTTTCACGGCTGTGTTTTTGCAGCTTTACACCCACTTGACACACTTCCAGAGAGATATCAATACATAGGTTTTAAGATTCTTACTAGTCACATATATTCTTGTGCGGTGAATAGGGGGTGTTGAGTCCAGTTCACTGAGCAAGGAGTAGGTCTTGTCTATTACATATTGGGTGTATGGAACGGTATCTGAGCGAATTTGAAACCCTTGTTTTATGCATCACCCCACCTCACCTTTCCCGTTAAGCAGCCATAGTGTGTTTTCTAAACGTGTGACTCTGTTCTGTTTTGTAATTCAGTTCAGGTGTAGCGGTTTTTACATTCCCTCTATAAGTGATAGCTTATGATAAGTGTCTTTTTCTGTGTGACTTATTTCACTTATAATCGTCATACCTAAATCCACTCATCTTGCTTCTACTAGCCTTATGACATTGATTTCATGTCTGAGTGATATTCCTTTGTACATAAGGACCACAACTTCTTTATCCATTTTTCTCTTTCCTGGGATATTTAAGGTGTCATGAAGTGGAGGTTCTTGTCAACATAGCAGCCCTAAACATTGGGGTGCCTGTGTCTTGCTGATTTTTAGTTTTCCCAATTTATACGCCCATGAGTGGACGTGCCCTATGCTCCCTAAGCTGTGTTTTTTCGATGTTTCAGGACACACCGTACACTTCTCCAGAGTGGCTGTTGGCAATTTACATCCCGCCCATCAGCGTAGCAAGGCTGCCATTTCTCCATGGCCTGTCCTGCATTTCTGGTTTTGACACTTTTTGCAGCATGGCCCTTTTGACCGATGGGAAGCGAGACCTCTTTGTAGCGCTGATTTGCCTTTCCAGGTTGCTTGGTTGGCCAAAAAGGGCGTATGCGTTTTTTCCTGAATATATTCAGGAAAAAACGCATACGCCCTTTTTGCCCATGGGCATCATTGTCGACGTTTTGCCGCTTTTCATGTGCTTTAAAAGCGATTCGTATCTACCTCCTGAAATCTGTTTCCTGCAATTCTGCCTTGCTTTCAAATCCTCTTCGTTGCCTTCCCTCAATATATCTGTGGATGAGAGTTATCCCTTATAACTCTGCGGGTTTGTGAATTGCAGTGTCCCTGAGCTCCATTTTTCAACTCGCTTTTTTGGGAGCTGGCCGCAAAAGCGCGGGATTGCCTCAGGCCCTATTCTGGTTCCTGGCGGCAGGCTGAGCCTGTGGTTAATTCTTCTTCCTGATGGGAAAATAGAGTGACCTGGGCCTGTCCCAACACCTAGATCTAGTCTCTCATTGGTTGCCCCTCTTCCCGTTCATCCTCAGGACAAATTGCAACCTGTAGGGAACAGGAGCTTAAAGGTGCTGATTCTCCAAGTAGGGAGATTGCTAGTAAAGTAGCTGGAAAGGCGAACCCTAGCACAAGGAGATGAGAAATGGGGTGCATTTTAGAAACCTTTCAAAATCACACGTTGTACCATCTTCTGGGTTTCTCATGCATGTTTTCGATGTAGGAAGATGCCCTTGAACCTGGAGATTTGGGACCCATGGGATGGGTACCACGCAGTATTACTTTAAAGGGTCTGAGTTTGCTCTCCCAACCTCACCCAACCTCTCAGCCCCAAGAGTGTCCACCCTTATGTCTCATCCAGGTGTGGGTCTAGATATGGTCAATCCAGGTTGCATCACAGCCCCTGAACGAGTTTTGTAAGAATTTCTCTCTCTTTCACTGTCTTTGTTTTACGGGTTTTTAAAAGTAATTTATTTTTATAATGGGGTTTAGCTGCTTTTCACGGCTGTGTTTATGCGGCTTTACACCCACTTGGCTCACTTCCAGAGAGATATCAATACATAGGTTTTACGATTCTTACTAGTCAGATATATTCTTGTGCGGTGAATAGGGGGTGTTGAGTCCAGTTCACTGAGCAAGGAGTAGGTCTGGTCTATTACATATTGGGTGTATGGAACGGTATCTGAGCGAATTTGAAACCCTTGTTTTATGCATCACCCCACCTCACCTTTCCCGTTAAGCAGCCATAGTGTGTTTTCTAAACGTGTGACTCTGTTCTGTTTTGTAATTCAGTTCAAGTGTAGCGGTTTTTACATTCCCTCTATAAGTGATAGCTTATGATAAGTGTCTTTTTCTGTGTGACTTATTTCACTTAGAATCGTCATACCTAAATCCACTCATCTTGCTTCTACTAGCCTTATGACATTGATTTCATGTCTGAGGGATATTCCTTTGTACATAAGGACCACAACTTCTTTATCCATTTATCTCTTTCCTGGGATATTTAAGGTGTCATGAAGTGGAGGTTCTTGTCAACATAGCAGCCCTAAACATTGGGGTGCCTGTGTCTTGCTGATTTTTAGTTTTCCCAATTTATACGCCCATGAGTGGATGTGCCCTATGCTCCCTAAGCTGTGTTTTTTCGATGTTTCAGGACACACCGTACACTTCTCCAGAGTGGCTTTTGGCAATTTACATCCCGCCCATTAGCGTAGCAAGGCTGCCATTTCTCCATGGCCTGTACTGCATTTCTGGTTTTGTCACTTTTTGCAGCATGGCCCTTTTGACCGATGGGAAGCGAGACTTCTTTGTTGCGCTGATTTGCCTTTCCAGGTTGCTTGGTTGGCCAAAAAGGGCGTATGCGTTTTTTCCTGAATATATTCAGGAAATAACGCTTACGCCCTTTTTGGCCAAGGGCATCACTGTCGACGTTTTGCCACTTTTCATGTGCTTTAAAGGCGATTCGAATCTACCTCCTGAAACCTGTTTCCTGCAATTCTGCCTTGCTTTCAAATCCTCTTCGTTGCCTTCCCTCAATATATCTGTGGATGAGAGTTATCATTTATAACTCTGCAGGTTTGTGAATTGCAGTGCCCCTGAGCTCCATTTTTCAACTCGCTTTTTTGGGAGCTGGCCGCAAAAGCACGGGATTGCCTCAGGCCCTATTCTGGTTCCCGGCGGCAGGCTGAGCCTGTGTTTAATTCTTCTTCATGATGGGAAATTAGAGTGACCTGTGCCTGTCCCAACACCTAGATCTAGTCTCTCATTGGTTGCCCCTCTTCCCGTTCATCCTCAGGACAAATTGCAACCTGTAGGGAACAGGAGCTTAAAGGTGCTGATTCTCCAAGTAGGGAGATTGCTAGTAAAGTAGCTGGAAAGGCGAACCCGAGCACAAGGAGATGAGAAATTGGGTGCGTTTTAGAAACCTTTCAAAATCACACGGTGTACCATCTTCTGGGTTTCTCATGCATGTTTTCGATGTAGGAAGATGCCCTTGAACCTGGAGATTTGGGACCCATGGGATGGGTACCACACAGTATTACTTTAAAGGATCTGCGTTTGCTCACCCAACCTCACCCAACCTCTAAGCCCCAAGAGTGTCCACCCTTATGTCTCATCCAGCTGTGGGTCTAGATATGGTCAATCCAGGTTGCATCACAGCCTCTGAACGATTTTTGTAAGAATTTCTCTCTCTTTCACTGTCTTTGTTTTACGGGTTTTTAAAAGTAATTTATTTTTATAATGGGGTTTAGCTGCTTTTCACGGCTGTGTTTATGCGGCTTTACACCCACTTGACTCACTTCCAGACAGATATCAATATATAGGTTTTAAGATTCTTACTAGTCAGATATATTCTTGTGCGGTGAATAGGGGGTGTTGAGTCCAGTTCACTGAGCAAGGAGTAGGTCTTGTCTATTACATATTGGGTGTATGGAACAGTATCTGAGCGAATTTGAAACCCTTGTTTTATGCATCACCCCACCTCACCTTTCCCGTTAAGCAGCCATAGTGTGTTTTCTAAACGTGTGACTCTGTTCTGTTTTGTAATTCAGTTCAAGTGTAGCGGTTTTTACATTCCCTCTATAAGTGATATCTTATGATAAGTGTCTTTTTCTGTGTGACTTATTTCACTTAGAATCGTCATACCTAAATCCACTCATCTTGCTTCTACTAGCCTTATGACATTGATTTCATGTCTGAGTGATATTCCTTTGTACATAAGGACCACAACTTCTTTATCCATTTTTCTCTTTCCTGGGATATTTAAGGTGTCATGAAGTGGAGGTTCTTGTCAACATAGCAGCCCTAAACATTGGGGTGCCTGTGTCTTGCTGATTTTTAGTTTTCCCAATTTATACGCCCATGAGTGGACGTGCCCTATGCTCCCTAAGCTGTGTTTTTTCGATGTTTCAGGACACACCGTACACTTCTCTAGAGTGGCTGTTGGCAATTTACATCCCGCCCATCAGCGTAGCAAGGCTGCCATTTCTCCATGGCCTGTCCTGCATTTCTGGTTTTGACACTTTTTGCAGCATGGCCCTTTTGACCGATGGGAAGCGAGACCTCTTTGTAGCGCTGATTTGCCTTTCCAGGTTGCTTGGTTGGCCAAAAAGGGCGTATGCGTTTTTTCCTGAATATATTCAGGAAAAAACGCATACGCCCTTTTTGGCCAAGGGCATCATTGTCGACGTTTTGCCGCTTTTCATGTGCTTTAAAGGCGATTCGAATCTACCTCCTGAAATCTGCTTCCTGCAATTCTGCCTTGCTTTCAAATCCTCTTCGTTGCCTTCCCTCAATATATCTGTGGATGAGAGTTATCATTTATAACTCTGCGGGTTTGTGAATTGCAGTGTCCCTGAGCTCCATTTTTCAACTCGCTTTTTTGGGAGCTGGCCACAAATGCGCGAGATTGCCTCAGGCCTTATTCTGGTTCCTGGCGGCAGGCTGAGCCTGTGGTTATTTCTTCTTCCTGATGGGAAAATAGAGTGACCTGTGCCTCTACCAACACCTAGATCTAGTCTCTCATTGGTTGCCCCTCTTCCCGTTCATCCTCAGGACAAATTGCAACCTGTAGGGAACAGGAGCTTAAAGGTGCTGATTCTCCAAGTAGGGAGATTGCTAGTAAAGTAGCTGGAAAGGCGAACGTGAGCACAAGGAGATGAGAAATTGGGTGCGTTTTAGAAACCTTTCAAAATCACACGGTGTACCATCTTCTGGGTTTCTCATGCATGTTTTCGATGTAGGAAGATGCCCTTGAACTTGGAGATTTGGGACCCATGGGATGGGTACCACACAGTATTACTTTAAAGGGTCTGCGTTTGCTCACCCAACCTCACCCAAACTCTAAGCCCCAAGAGTGTCCACCCTTATGTCTCATCCAGCTGTGGGTCTAGATATGGTCAATCCAGGTTGCATCACAGCCTCTGAACGAATTTTGTAAGAATTTCTCTCTCTTTCACTGTCTTTGTTTTACGGGTTTTTAAAAGTAATTTATTTTTATAATGGGGTTTAGCTGCTTTTCACGGCTGTGTTTATGCGGCTTTACACCCACTTGACTCACTTCCAGACAGATATCAATACATAGGTTTTAACATTCTTACTAGTCACATATATTCTTGTGCGGTGAATAGGGGGTGTTGAGTCCAGTTCACTGAGCAAGGGGTAGGTCTTGTCTATTACATATTGGGTGTATGGAACGGTATCTGAGCGAATTTGAAACCCTTGTTTTATGCATCACCCCACCTCACCTTTCCCGTTAAGCAGCCATAGTGTGTTTTCTAAACGTGTGACTCTGTTCTGTTTTGTAATTCAGTTCAGGTGTAGCGCTTTTTACATTCCCTCTATAAGTGATAGCTTATGATAAGTGTCTTTTTCTGTGTCACTTATTTCACTTAGAATCGTCATACCTAAATCCACTCATCTTGCTTCTACTAGCCTTATGACATTGATTTCCTGTCTGAGTGATATTCCTTTGTACATAAGGACCACAACTTCTTTATCCATTTTTCTCTTTCCTGGGATATTTAAGGTGTCATGAAGTGGAGGTTCTTGTCAACATAGCAGCCCTAAACATTGGGGTGCCTGTGCCTTGCTGATTTTTAGTTTTCCCAATTTATACGCCCATGAGTGGACTTGCCCTATGCTCCCTAAGCTGTGTTTTTTCGATGTTTCAGGACACACCGTACACTTCTCCAGAGTGGCTTTTGGCAATTTACATCCCGCCCATCAGCGTAGCAAGGCTGCCATTTCTCCATGGCCTGTACTGCATTTCTGGTTTTGACACTTTTTGCAGCATGGCCCTTTTGACCGATGGGAAGCGAGACCTCTTTGTAGCGCTGATTTGCCTTTCCAGGTTGCTTGGTTGGCCAAAAAGGGCGTATGCGTTTTTTCCTGAATATATTCAGGAAAAAACGCATACGCCCTTTTTGGCCAAGGGCATCATTGTCGACCTTTTGCCGCTTTTCATGTGCTTTAAAGGCCATTCGAATCTACCTCCTGAAATCTCTTTCCTGCAATTCTGCCTTGCTTTCAAATCCTCTTCGTTGCCTTCCCTCAATATATCTGTGGATGAGAGTTATCATTTATAACTCTGCGGGTTTGTGAATTGCAGTGTCCCTGAGCTCCATTTTTCAACTCGCTTTTTTGTGAGCTGGCCGCAAAAGCGCGGGATTGCCTCAGGCCCTATTCTGGTTCCTGGAGGCAGGCAGAGCCTGTGGTTAATTCTTCTTCCTGATGGGAAAATAGAGTGACCTGTGCCTGTCCCAACACCTAGATCTAGTCTCTCATTGGTTGCCCCTCTTCCCGTTCATCCTCAGGACAAATTGCAACCTGTAGGGAACAGGAGCTTAAAGGTGCTGATTCTCCAAGTAGGGAGATTGCTAGTAAAGTAGCTGGAAAGGCGAACGTGAGCACAAGGAGATGAGAAATTGGGTGCGTTTTAGAAACCTTTCAAAATCACACGGTGTACCATCTTCTGGGTTTCTCATGCATGTTTTCGATGTAGGAAGATGCCCTTGAACTTGGAGATTAGGGACCCATGGGATGGGTACCACACAGTATTACTTTAAAGGGTCTGCGTTTGCTCACCCAACCTCACCCAACCTCTAAGCCCCAAGAGTGTCCACCCTTATGTCTCATCCAGCTGTGGGTCTAGATATGGTCAATCCAGGTTGCATCACAGCCTCTGAACGAATTTTGTAAGAATTTCTCTCTCTTTCACTGTCTTTGTTTTACGGGTTTTTAAAAGTAATTTATTTTTATAATGGGGTTTAGCTGCTTTTCACGGCTGTGTTTATGCGGCTTTACACCCACCTGACACACTTCCAGACAGATATCAATACATAGGTTTTAAGATTCTTACTAGTCACATATATTCTTGTGCGGTGAATAGGGGGTGTTGAGTCCAGTTCACTGAGCAAGGAGTAGGTCTTGTCTATTACATATTGGGTGTATGGAACGGTATCTGAGCGAATTTGAAGCCCTTGTTTTATGCATCACCCCACCTCACCTTTCCCGTTAAGCAGCCATAGTGTGTTTTCTAAACGTGTGACTCTGTTCTGTTTTGTAATTCAGTTCAGGTGTAGCGGTTTTTACATTCCCTCTATAAGTGATAGCTTATGATAAGTGTCTTTTTCTGTGTCACTTATTTCACTTAGAATCGTCATACCTAAATCCACTCATCTTGCTTCTACTAGCTGTATGATATTGATTTCATGTCTGAGTGATATTCCTTTGTACATAAGGACCACAACTTCTTTATCCATTTTTCTCTTTCCTGGGATATTTAAGGTGTCATGAAGTGGAGGTTCTTGTCAACATAGCAGCCCTAAACATTGGGGTGCCTGTGTCTTGCTGATTTTTAGTTTTCCCAATTTATACGCCCATGAGTGGACGTGCCCTATGCTCCCTAAGCTGTGTTTTTTCGATGTTTCAGGACACACCGTACACTTCTCCAGAGTGGCTTTTGGCAATGTACATCCCGCCCATCAGCGTAGCAAGGCTGCCATTTCTCCATGGCCTGTCCTGCATTTCTGGTTTTGACACTTTTTGCAGCATGGCCCTTTTGACCGATGGGAAACGAGACTTCTTTGTAGCGCAGATTTGCCTTTCCAGGTTGCTTGGTTGGCCAAAAGGGGCGTATGCGTTATTTCCTGAATATATTCAGGAAAAAACGCATACGCCCTTTTTGGCCAAGGGCATCATTGTCGACGTTTTGCCGCTTTTCATGTGCTTTAAAGGCGATTCGAATCTACCTCCTGAAATCTGTTTCCTGCAATTCTGCCTTGCTTTCAAATCCTCTTCGTTGCCTTCCCTCAATATATCTGTGGATGAGAGTTATCACTTATAACTCTGCGGGTTTGTGAATTGCAGTGTCCCTGAGCTCCATTTTTCAACTCGCTTTTTTGGGAGCTGGCCGCAAAAGCGCGGGATTGCCTCAGGCCCTATTCTGGTTCCTGGCGGCATGCTGAGCCTGTGGTTAATTCTTCTTCCTGATGGGAAAATAGAGTGACCTTGGCCTGTCCCAACACCTAGATCTAGTCTCTCATTGGTTGCCCCTCTTCCCGTTCATCCTCAGGACAAATTGCAACCTGTAGGGAACAGGAGCTTAAAGGTGCTGATTCTCCAAGTAGTGAGATTGCTAGTAAAGTAGCTGGAAAGGCGAACCCGAGCAGAAGGAGATGAGAAATTGGGTGCGTTTTAGAAACCTTTCAAAATCACACGGTGTACCATCTTCTGGGTTTCTCATGCATGTTTTCGATGTAGGAAGATGCCCTTGAACCTGGAGATTTGGGACCCATGGGATGGGTACCACACAGTATTACTTTAAAGGGTCTGCGTTTGCTCACCCAACCTCACCCAAACTCTAAGCCCCAAGAGTGTCCACCCTTATGTCTCATCCAGCTGTGGGTCTAGATATGGTCAATCCAGGTTGCATCACAGCCTCTGAACGAATTTTGTAAGAATTTCTCTCTCTTTCACTGTCTTTGTTTTACGGGTTTTTAAAAGTAATTTATTTTTATAATGGGGTTTAGCTGCTTTTCACGGCTGTGTTTATGCGGCTTTACACCCACTTGACTCACTTCCAGACAGATATCAATACATAGGTTTTAAGATTCTTACTAGTCACATATATTCTTGTGCGGTGAATAGGGGGTGTTGAGTCCAGTTCACTGAGCAAGGGGTAGGTCTTGTCTATTACATATTGGGTGTATGGAACGGTATCTGAGCGAATTTGAAACCCTTGTTTTATGCATCACCCCACCTCACCTTTCCCGTTAAGCAGCCATAGTGTGTTTTCTAAACGTGTGACTCTGTTCTGTTTTGTAATTCAGTTCAAGTGTAGCGGTTTTTACATTCCCTCTATAAGTGATATCTTATGATAAGTGTCTTTTTCTGTGTGACTTATTTCACTTAGAATCGTCATACCTAAATCCACTCATCTTGCTTCTACTAGCCTTATGACATTGATTTCATGTCTGAGTGATATTCCTTTGTACATAAGGACCACAACTTCTTTATCCATTTTTCTCTTTCCTGGGATATTTAAGGTGTCATGAAGTGGAGGTTCTTGTCAACATAGCAGCCCTAAACATTGGGGTGCCTGTGTCTTGCTGATTTTTAGTTTTCCCAATTTATACGCCCATGAGTGGACGTGCCCTATGCTCCCTAAGCTGTGTTTTTTCGATGTTTCAGGACACACCGTACACTTCTCTAGAGTGGCTGTTGGCAATTTACATCCCGCCCATCAGCGTAGCAAGGCTGCCATTTCTCCATGGCCTGTCCTGCATTTCTGGTTTTGACACTTTTTGCAGCATGACCCTTTTGACCGATGGGAAGCGAGACCTCTTTGTAGCGCTGATTTGCCTTTCCAGGTTGCTTGGTTGGCCAAAAAGGGCGTATGCGTTTTTTCCTGAATATATTCAGGAAAAAACGCATACGCCCTTTTTGGCCAAGGGCATCATTGTCGACGTTTTGCCGCTTTTCATGTGCTTTAAAGGCGATTCGAATCTACCTCCTGAAATCTGCTTCCTGCAATTCTGCCTTGCTTTCAAATCCTCTTCGTTGCCTTCCCTCAATATATCTGTGGATGAGAGTTATCATTTATAACTCTGCGGGTTTGTGAATTGCAGTGTCCCTGAGCTCCATTTTTCAACTCGCTTTTTTGGGAGCTGGCCACAAAAGCGCGAGATTGCCTCAGGCCTTATTCTGGTTCCTGGCGGCAGGCTGAGCCTGTGGTTAATTCTTCTTCCTGATGGGAAAATAGAGTGACCTGTGCCTCTACCAACACCTAGATCTAGTCTCTCATTGGTTGCCCCTCATCCCGTTCATCCTCAGGACAAATTGCAACCTGTAGGGAACAGGAGCTTAAAGGTGCTGATTCTCCAAGTACGGAGATTGCTAGTAAAGTAGCTGGAAAGGCGAACCCGAGCACAAGGAGATGAGAAATTGGGTGCGTTTTAGAAACCTTTCAAAATCACACGGTGCACCATCTTCTGGGTTTCTCATGCATGTTTTCGATGTAGGAAGATGCCCTTGAACCTGGAGATTTGGGACCCATGGGATGGGTACCACACAGTATTACTTTAAAGGGTCTGCGTTTGCTCACCCAACCTCACCCAACCTCTAAGCCCCAAGAGTGTCCACCCTTATGTCTCATCCAGCTGTGGGTCTAGATATGGTCAATCCAGGTTGCATC
Organism: Eschrichtius robustus; assembly: GCF_028021215.1. Lineage (NCBI taxonomy): Eukaryota > Metazoa > Chordata > Mammalia > Artiodactyla > Eschrichtiidae > Eschrichtius > Eschrichtius robustus. Next base: position 475,982 of record NW_027175816.1, on the reverse strand, counting down.
ACAGCCTCTGAACGAATTTTGTAAGAATTTCTCTCTCTTTCACTGTCTTTGTTTTACGGGTTTTTAAAAGTAATTTATTTTTATAATGGGGTTTAGCTGCTTTTCACGGCTGTGTTTTTGCAGCTTTACACCCACTTGACACACTTCCAGAGAGATATCAATACATAGGTTTTAAGATTCTTACTAGTCACATATATTCTTGTGCGGTGAATAGGGGGTGTTGAGTCCAGTTCACTGAGCAAGGAGTAGGTCTTGTCTATTACATATTGGGTGTATGGAACGGTATCTGAGCGAATTTGAAACCCTTGTTTTATGCATCACCCCACCTCACCTTTCCCGTTAAGCAGCCATAGTGTGTTTTCTAAACGTGTGACTCTGTTCTGTTTTGTAATTCAGTTCAGGTGTAGCGGTTTTTACATTCCCTCTATAAGTGATAGCTTATGATAAGTGTCTTTTTCTGTGTCAGTTATTTCACTTAGAATCGTCATACCTAAATCCACTCATCTTGCTTCTACTAGCCTTATGATATTGATTTCATGTCTGAGTGATATTCCTTTGTACATAAGGACCACAACTTCTTTATCCATTTTTCTCTTTCCTGGGATATTTAAGGTGTCATGAAGTGGAGGTTCTTGTCAACAGAGCAGCCCCAAACTTTGGGGTGCCTGTGTCTTGCTGATTTTTAGTTTTCCCAATTTATACGCCCATGAGTGGACGTGCCCTATGCTCCCTAAGCTGTGTTTTTTCGATGTTTCAGGACACACCGTACACTTCTCCAGAGTGGCTTTTGGCAATGTACATCCCGCCCATCAGCGTAGCAAGGCTGCCATTTCTCCATGGCCTGTACTGCATTTCTGGTTTTGACACTTTTTGCAGCATGGCCCTTTTGACCGATGGGAAGCGAGACTTCTTTGTAGCGCTGATTTGCCTTTCCAGGTTGCTTGGTTGGCCAAAAAGGGCGTATGCGTTATTTCCTGAATATATTCAGGAAAAAACGCATACGCCCTTTTTGGCCAAGGGCATCATTGTCGACGTTTTGCCGCTTTTCATGTGCTTTAAAGGCGATTCGAATCTACCTCCTGAAATCTGTTTCCTGCAATTCTGCCTTGCTTTCAAATCCTCTTCGTTGCCTTCCCTCAATATATCTGTGGATGAGAGTTATCACTTATAACTCTGCGGGTTTGTGAATTGCAGTGTCCCTGAGCTCCATTTTTCAACTCGCTTTTTTGGGAGCTGGCCGCAAAAGCGCGGGATTGCCTCAGGCCCTATTCTGGTTCCTGGCGGCAGGCTGAGCCTGTGGTTAAATCTTCTTCCTGATGGGAAAATAGAGTGACCTGGGCCTGTCCCAACACCTAGATCTAGTCTCTCATTGGTTGCCCCTCTTCCCGTTCATCCTCAGGACAAATTGCAACCTGTAGGGAACAGGAGCTTAAAGGTGCTGATTCTCCAAGTAGGGAGATTGCTAGTAAAGTAGCTGGAAAGGCGAACCCGAGCAGAAGGAGATGAGAAATTGGGTGCGTTTTAGAAACCTTTCAAAATCACACGGTGTACCATCTTCTGGGTTTCTCATGCATGTTTTCGATGTAGGAAGATGCCCTTGAACCTGGAGATTTGGGACCCATGGGATGGGTACCACACAGTATTACTTTAAAGGGTCTGCGTTTGCTCACCCAACCTCACCCAAACTCTAAGCCCCAAGAGTGTCCACCCATATGTCTCATCCAGCTGTGGGTCTAGATATGGTCAATCCAGGTTGCATCACAGCCTCTGAACGAATTTTGTAAGAATTTCTCTCTCTTTCACTGTCTTTGTTTTACGGGTTTTTAAAAGTAATTTATTTTTATAATGGGGTTTAGCTGCTTTTCACGGCTGTGTTTATGCGGCTTTACACCCACTTGACTCACTTCCAGACAGATATCAATACATAGGTTTTAAGATTCTTACTAGTCACATATATTCTTGTGCGGTGAATAGGGGGTGTTGTGTCCAGTTCACTGAGCAAGGGGTAGGTCTTGTCTATTACATATTGGGTGTATGGAACGGTATCTGAGCGAATTTGAAACCCTTGTTTTATGCATCACCCCACCTCACCTTTCCCGTTAAGCAGCCATAGTGTGTTTTCTAAACGTGTGACTCTGTTCTGTTTTGTAATTCAGTTCAGGTGTAGCGGTTTTTACATTCCCTCTATAAGTGATAGCTTATGATAAGTGTCTTTTTCTGTGTCAGTTATTTCACTTAGAATCGTCATACCTAAATCCACTCATCTTGCTTCTACTAGCCTTATGATATTGATTTCATGTCTGAGTGATATTCCTTTGTACCTAATGACCACAACTTCTTTATCCATTTTTCTCTTTCCTGGGATATTTAAGGTGTCATGAAGTGGAGGTTCTTGTCAACATAGCAGCCCTAAACATTGGGGTGCCTGTGTCTTGCTGATTTTTAGTTTTCCCAATTTATACGCCCATGAGTGGACGTGCCCTATGCTCCCTAAGCTGTGTTTTTTCGATGTTTCAGGACACACCGTACATTTCTCCAGAGTGGCTTTTGGCAATGTACATCCCGCCCATCAGCGTAGCAAGGCTGCCATTTCTCCATGGCCTGTACTGCATTTCTGGTTTTGACACTTTTTGCAGCATGGCCCTTTTGACCGATGGGAAGCGAGACTTCTTTGTAGCGCTGATTTGCCTTTCCAGGTTGCTTGGTTGGCCAAAAAGGGCGTATGCGTTATTTCCTGAATATATTCAGGAAAAAACGCATACGCCCTTTTTGGCCAAGGGCATCATTGTCGACGTTTTGCCGCTTTTCATGTGCTTTAAAGGCGATTCGAATCTACCTCCTGAAATCTGTTTCCTGCAATTCTGCCTTGCTTTCAAATCCTCTTCGTTGCCTTCCCTCAATATATCTGTGGATGAGAGTTATCACTTATAACTCTGCGGGTTTGTGAATTGCAGTGTCCCTGAGCTCCATTTTTCAACTCGCTTTTTTGGGAGCTGGCCGCAAAAGCGCGGGATTGCCTCAGGCCCTATTCTGGTTCCTGGCGGCAGGCTGAGCCTGTGGTTAATTCTTCTTCCTGATGGGAAAATAGAGTGACCTGGGCCTGTCCCAACACCTAGATCTAGTCTCTCATTGGTTGCCCCTCTTCCCGTTCATCCTCAGGACAAATTGCAACCTGTAGGGAACAGGAGCTTAAAGGTGCTGATTCTCCAAGTAGGGAGATTGCTAGTAAAGTAGCTGGAAAGGCGAACCCGAGCACAAGGAGATGAGAAATTGGGTGCGTTTTAGAAACCTTTCAAAATCACACGGTGTACCATCTTCTGGGTTTCTCATGCATGTTTTCGATGTAGGAAGATGCCCTTGAACCTGGAGATTTGGGACCCATGGGATGGGTACCACACAGTATTACTTTAAAGGGTCTGCGTTTGCTCACCCAACCTCACCCAAACTCTAAGCCCCAAGAGTGTCCACCCTTATGTCTCATCCAGCTGTGGGTCTAGATATGGTCAATCCAGGTTGCATCACAGCCTCTGAACGAATTTTGTAAGAATTTCTCTCTCTTTCACTGTCTTTGTTTTACGGGTTTTTAAAAGTAATTTATTTTTATAATGGGGTTTAGCTGCTTTTCACGGCTGTGTTTATGCGGCTTTACACCCACTTGACTCACTTCCAGACAGATATCAATACATAGGTTTTAAGATTCTTACTAGTCACTTATATTCTTGTGCGGTGAATAGGGGGTGTTGAGTCCAGTTCACTGAGCAAGGGGTAGGTCTTGTCTATTACATATTGGGTGTATGGAACGGTATCTGAGCGAATTTGAAACCCTTGTTTTATGCATCAACCCACCTCACCTTTCCCGTTAAGCAGCCATAGTGTGTTTTCTAAACGTGTGACTCTGTTCTGTTTTGTAATTCAGTTCAGGTGTAGCGGTTTTTACATTCCCTCTATAAGTGATAGCTTATGATAAGTGTCTTTTTCTGTGTCAGTTATTTCACTTAGAATCCTCATACCTAAATCCACTCATCTTGCTTCTACTAGCCTTATGATATTGATTTCATGTCTGAGTGATATTCCTTTGTACCTAATGACCACAACTTCTTTATCCATTTTTCTCTTTCCTGGGATATTTAAGGTGTCATGAAGTGGAGGTTCTTGTCAACATAGCAGCCCTAAACATTGGGGTGCCTGTGTCTTGCTGATTTTTAGTTTTCCCAATTTATACGCCCATGAGTGGACGTGCCCTATGCTCCCTAAGCTGTGTTTTTTCGATGTTTCAGGACACACCGTACACTTCTCCAGAGTGGCTTTTGGCAATGTACATCCCGCCCATCAGCGTAGCAAGGCTGCCATTTCTCCATGGCCTGTACTGCATTTCTGGTTTTGACACTTTTTGCAGCATGGCCCTTTTGACCGATGGGAAGCGAGACTTCTTTGTAGCGCTGATTTGCCTTTCCAGGTTGCTTGGTTGGCCAAAAAGGGCGTATGCGTTATTTCCTGAATATATTCAGGAAAAAACGCATACGCCCTTTTTGGCCAAGGGCATCATTGTCGACGTTTTGCCGCTTTTCATGTGCTTTAAAGGCGATTCGAATCTACCTCCTGAAATCTGTTTCCTGCAATTCTGCCTTGCTTTCAAATCCTCTTCGTTGCCTTCCCTCAATATATCTGTGGATGAGAGTTATCACTTATAACTCTGCGGGTTTGTGAATTGCAGTGTCCCTGAGCTCCATTTTTCAACTCGCTTTTTTGGGAGCTGGCCGCAAAAGCGCGGGATTGCCTCAGGCCCTATTCTGGTTCCTGGCGGCAGGCTGAGCCTGTGGTTAATTCTTCTTCCTGATGGGAAAATAGAGTGACCTGGGCCTGTCCCAACACCTAGATCTAGTCTCTCATTGGTTGCCCCTCTTCCCGTTCATCCTCAGGACAAATTGCAACCTGTAGGGAACAGGAGCTTAAAGGTGCTGATTCTCCAAGTAGGGAGATTGCTAGTAAAGTAGCTGGAAAGGCGAACCCGAGCACAAGGAGATGAGAAATTGGGTGCGTTTTAGAAACCTTTCAAAATCACACGGTGTACCATCTTCTGGGTTTCTCATGCATGTTTTCGATGTAGGAAGATGCCCTTGAACCTGGAGATTTGGGACCCATGGGATGGGTACCACACAGTATTACTTTAAAGGGTCTGCGTTTGCTCACCCAACCTCACCCAAACTCTAAGCCCCAAGAGTGTCCACCCTTATGTCTCATCCAGCTGTGGGTCTAGATATGGTCAATCCAGGTTGCATCACAGCCTCTGAACGAATTTTGTAAGAATTTCTCTCTCTTTCACTGTCTTTGTTTTACGGGTTTTTAAAAGTAATTTATTTTTATAATGGGGTTTAGCTGCTTTTCACGGCTGTGTTTATGCGGCTTTACACCCACTTGACTCACTTCCAGACAGATATCAATACATAGGTTTTAAGATTCTTACTAGTCACATATATTCTTGTGCGGTGAATAGGGGGTGTTGAGTCCACTTCACTGAGCAAGGGGTAGGTCTTGTCTATTACATATTGGGTGTATGGAACGGTATCTGAGGGAATTTGAAACCCTTGTTTTATGCATCACCCCACCTCACCTTTCCCGTTAAGCAGCCATAGTGTGTTTTCTAAACGTGTGACTCTGTTCTGTTTTGTAATTCAGTTCAGGTGTAGCGGTTTTTACATTCCCTCTATAAGTGATAGCTTATGATAAGTGTCTTTTTCTGTGTCACTTATTTCACTTAGAATCGTCATACCTAAATCCACTCATCTTGCTTCTACTAGCCTTATGACATTGATTTCATGTCTGAGTGATATTCCTTTGTACATAAGGACCACAACTTCTTTATCCATTTTTCTCTTTCCTGGGATATTTAAGGTGTCATGAAGTGGAGGTTCTTGTCAACATAGCAGCCCTAAACATTGGGGTGCCTGTGTCTTGCTGATTTTTAGTTTTCCCAATTTATACGCCCATGAGTGGACTTGCCCTATGCTCCCTAAGCTGTGTTTTTTCGATGTTTCAGGACACACCGTACACTTCTCCAGAGTGGCTTTTGGCAATTTACATCCCGCCCATCAGCGTAGCAAGGCTGCCATTTCTCCATGGCCTGTACTGCATTTCTGGTTTTGACACTTTTTGCAGCATGGCCCTTTTGACCGATGGGAAGCGAGACCTCTTTGTAGCGCTGATTTGCCTTTCCAGGTTGCTTGGTTGGCCAAAAAGGGCGTATGCGTTTTTTCCTGAATATATTCAGGAAAAAACGCATACGCCCTTTTTGGCCAAGGGCATAATTGTCGACGTTTTGCCGCTTTTCATGTGCTTTAAAGGCGATTCGAATCTACCTCCTGAAATCTCTTTCCTGCAATTCTGCCTTGCTTTCAAATCCTCTTCGTTGCCTTCCCTCAATATATCTGTGGATGAGAGTTATCACTTATAACTCTGCGGGTTTGTGAATTGCAGTGTCCCTGAGCTCCATTTTTCAACTCGCTTTTTTGGGAGCTGGCCGCAAAAGCGCGGGATTGCCTCAGGCCCTATTCTGGTTCCTGGCGGCAGGCTGAGCCTGTGGTTAAATCTTCTTCCTGATGGGAAAATAGAGTGACCTGGGCCTGTCCCAACACCTAGATCTAGTCTCTCATTGGTTGCCCCTCTTCCCGTTCATCCTCAGGACAAATTGCAACCTGTAGGGAACAGGAGCTTAAAGGTGCTGATTCTCCAAGTAGGGAGATTGCTAGTAAAGTAGCTGGAAAGGCGAACCCGAGCAGAAGGAGATGAGAAATTGGGTGCGTTTTAGAAACCTTTCAAAATCACACGGTGTACCATCTTCTGGGTTTCTCATGCATGTTTTCGATGTAGGAAGATGCCCTTGAACCTGGAGATTCGGGACCCATGGGATGGGTACCACACAGTATTATTTTAAGGGTCTGCGTTTGCTCACCCAAACTCACCCAAACTCTAAGCCCCAAGAGTGTCCACCCTTATGTCTCATCCAGCTGTGGGTCTAGATATGGTCAATCCAGGTTGCATCACAGCCTCTGAACGAATTTTGTAAGAATTTCTCTCTCTTTCACTGTCTTTGTTTTACGGGTTTTTAAAAGTAATTTATTTTTATAATGGGGTTTAGCTGCTTTTCACGGCTGTGTTTATGCGGCTTTACACCCACTTGACTCACTTCCAGACAGATATCAATACATAGGTTTTAAGATTCTTACTAGTCACATATATTCTTGTGCGGTGAATAGGGGGTGTTGTGTCCAGTTCACTGAGCAAGGGGTAGGTCTTGTCTATTACATATTGGGTGTATGGAACGGTATCTGAGCGAATTTGAAACCCTTGTTTTATGCATCACCCCACCTCACCTTTCCCGTTAAGCAGCCATAGTGTGTTTTCTAAACGTGTGACTCTGTTCTGTTTTGTAATTCAGTTCAGGTGTAGCGGTTTTTACATTCCCTCTATAAGTGATAGCTTATGATAAGTGTCTTTTTCTGTGTCAGTTATTTCACTTAGAATCGTCATACCTAAATCCACTCATCTTGCTTCTACTAGCCTTATGATATTGATTTCATGTCTGAGTGATATTCCTTTGTACCTAATGACCACAACTTCTTTATCCATTTTTCTCTTTCCTGGGATATTTAAGGTGTCATGAAGTGGAGGTTCTTGTCAACATAGCAGCCCTAAACATTGGGGTGCCTGTGTCTTGCTGATTTTTAGTTTTCCCAATTTATACGCCCATGAGTGGACGTGCCCTATGCTCCCTAAGCTGTGTTTTTTCGATGTTTCAGGACACACCGTACACTTCTCCAGAGTGGCTTTTGGCAATGTACATCCCGCCCATCAGCGTAGCAAGGCTGCCATTTCTCCATGGCCTGTACTGCATTTCTGGTTTTGACACTTTTTGCAGCATGGCCCTTTTGACCGATGGGAAGCGAGACTTCTTTGTAGCGCTGATTTGCCTTTCCAGGTTGCTTGGTTGGCCAAAAAGGGCGTATGCGTTATTTCCTGAATATATTCAGGAAAAAACGCATACGCCCTTTTTGGCCAAGGGCATCATTGTCGACGTTTTGCCGCTTTTCATGTGCTTTAAAGGCGATTCGAATCTACCTCCTGAAATCTGTTTCCTGCAATTCTGCCTTGCTTTCAAATCCTCTTCGTTGCCTTCCCTCAATATATCTGTGGATGAGAGTTATCACTTATAACTCTGCGGGTTTGTGAATTGCAGTGACCCTGAGCTCCATTTTTCAACTCGCTTTTTTGGGAGCTGGCCGCAAAAGCGCGGGATTGCCTCAGGCCCTATTCTGGTTCCTGGCGGCAGGCTGAGCCTGTGGTTAATTCTTCTTCCTGATGGGAAAATAGAGTGACCTGGGCCTGTCCCAACACCTAGATCTAGTCTCTCATTGGTTGCCCCTCTTCCCGTTCATCCTCAGGACAAATTGCAACCTGTAGGGAACAGGAGCTTAAAGGTGCTGATTCTCCAAGTAGGGAGATTGCTAGTAAAGTAGCTGGAAAGGCGAACCCGAGCACAAGGAGATGAGAAATTGGGTGCGTTTTAGAAACCTTTCAAAATCACACGGTGTACCATCTTCTGGGTTTCTCATGCATGTTTTCGATGTAGGAAGATGCCCTTGAACCTGGAGATTTGGGACCCATGGGATGGGTACCACACAGTATTACTTTAAAGGGTCTGCGTTTGCTCACCCAACCTCACCCAAACTCTAAGCCCCAAGAGTGTCCACCCTTATGTCTCATCCAGCTGTGGGTCTAGATATGGTCAATCCAGGTTGCATCACAGCCCCTGAACGAATTTTGTAAGAATTTCTCTCTCTTTCACTGTCTTTGTTTCACGGGTTTTTAAAAGTAATTGATTTTCCTAATGGGGTTTAGCTGCTTTTCACTGCTGTGTTTATGCCGCTTTACTCCCACTTGACTCACTTACGGAGAGATATCAATACATAGGTTTGAAGATTCTTACTAGACAGATATATTCTTGGGCGGTGAATAGGGGGTGTTGAGTCCAGTTCACTGAGCAAGCAGTAGGTCTTGTCTATTACATATTGGGTGTATGGAACGGTATCTGAGGGAATTTGAAACCCTTGTTTTATGCATCACCCCACCTCACCTTTCCCGTTAAGCAGCCATAGTGTGTTTTCTAAACGTGTGACTCTGTTCTGTTTTGTAATTCAGTTCAGGTGTAGCGGTTTTTACATTCCCTCTATAAGTGATAGCTTATGATAAGTGTCTTTTTCTGTGTCACTTATTTCACTTAGAATCGTCATACCTAAATCCACTCATCTTGCTTCTACTAGCCTTATGACATTGATTTCATGTCTGAGTGATATTCCTTTGTACATAAGGACCACAACTTCTTTATCCATTTTTCTCTTTCCTGGGATATTTAAGGTGTCATGAAGTGGAGGTTCTTGTCAACATAGCAGCCCTAAACATTGGGGTGCCTGTGTCTTGCTGATTTTTAGTTTTCCCAATTTATACGCCCATGAGTGGACTTGCCCTATGCTACCTAAGCTGTGTTTTTTCGATGTTTCAGGACACACCGTACACTTCTCCAGAGTGGCTTTTGGCAATTTACATCCCGCCCATCAGCGTAGCAAGGCTGCCATTTCTCCATGGCCTGTACTGCATTTCTTGTTTTGACACTTTTTGCAGCATGGCCCTTTTGACCGATGGGAAGCGAGACCTCTTTGTAGCGCCGATTTGCCTTTCCAGGTTGCTTGGTTGGCCAAAAAGGGCGTATGCGTTTTTTCCTGAATATATTCAGGAAAAAACGCATACGCCCTTTTTGGCAAAGGGCATAATTGTCGACGTTTTGCCGCTTTTCATGTGCTTTAAAGGCGATTCGAATCTACCTCCTGAAATCTCTTTCCTGCAATTCTGCCTTGCTTTCAAATCCTCTTCGTTGCCTTCCCTCAATATGTCTGTGGATGAGAGTTATCATTTATAACTCTGCGGGTTTGTGAATTGCAGTGTCCCTGAGCTCCATTTTCAAACTCGCTTTTTTGGGAGCTGGCCACAAAAGCGCGAGATTGCCTCAGGCCCTATTCTGGTTCCTGGAGGCAGGCTGAGCCTGTGGTTAATTCTTCTTCCTGATGGGAAAATAGAGTGACCTGTGCCTGTCCCAACACCTAGATCTAGTCTCTCATTGGTTGCCCCTCTTCCCGTTCATCTTCAGGACAAATTGCAACCTGTAGGGAACAGGAGCTTAAAGGTGCTGATTCTCCAATTAGGGAGATTGCTAGTAAAGTAGCTGGAAAGGCGAACCCTAGCACAAGGAGATGAGAAATGGGGTGCGTTTTAGAAACCTTTCAAAATCACACGGTGTACCATCTTCTGGGTTTCTCATGCATGTTTTCGATGTAGGAAGATGCCCTTGAACCTGGAGATTTGGGACCCATGGGATGGGTACCACGCAGTATTACTTTAAAGGGTCTGAGTTTGCTCACCCAACCTCACCCAACCTCTCAGCCCCAAGAGTGTCCACCCTTATGTCTCATCCAGGTGTGGGTCTAGATATGGTCAATGCAGGTTGCATCACAGCCCCTGAACGAATTTTGTAAGAATTTCTCTCTCTTTCACTGTCTTTGTTTTACGGGTTTTTAAAAGTAATTTATTTTTATAATGGGGTTTAGCTGCTTTTCACGGCTGTGTTTATGCGGCTTTACACCCACTTGGCTCACTTCCAGAGAGATATCAATACATAGGTTTTACGATTCTTACTAGTCAGATATATTCTTGTGCGGTGAATAGGGGGTGTTGAGTCCAGTTCACTGAGCAAGGAGTAGGTCTTGTCTATTACATATTGGGTGTATGGAAAAGTATCTGAGCGAATTTGAAACCCTTGTTTTATGCATCACCCCACCTCACCTTTCCCGTTAAGCAGCCATAGTGTGTTTTATAAACGTGTGACTCTGTTCTGTTTTGTAATTCAGTTCAGGTGTAGCGGTTTTTACATTCTCTCTATAAGTGATAGCTTATGATAAGTGTCTTTTTCTGTGTGACTGATTTCACTTAGAATCGTCATACCTAAATCCACTCATCTTGCTTCTACTAGCCTTATGACATTGATTTCATGTCTGAGTGATATTCCTTTGTACATAAGGACCACAACTTCTTTATCCATTTTTCTCTTTCCTGGGATATTTAAGGTGTCATGAAGTGGAGGTTCTTGTCAACATAGCAGCCCTAAACATTAGGGTGCCTGTGTCTTGCTGATTTTTAGTTTTCCCAATTTATACGCCCATGAGTGGACGTGCCCTATGCTCCCTAAGCTGTGTTTTTTCGATGTTTCAGGACACACCGTACACTTCTCCAGAGTGGCTGTTGGCAATTTACATCCCGCCCATCAGCGTAGCAAGGCTGCCATTTCTCCATGGCCTGTCCTGCATTTCTGGTTTTGACACTTTTTGCAGCATGGCCCTTTTGACCGATGGGAAGCGAGACCTCTTTGTAGCGCCGATTTGCCTTTCCAGGTTGCTTGGTTGGCCAAAAAGGGCGTATGCGTTTTTTCCTGAATATATTCAGGAAAAAACGCATACGCCCTTTTTGGCCAAGGGCATCATTGTCGACGTTTTGCCGCTTTTCATGTGCTTTAAAGGCGATTCGAATCTACCTCCTGAAATCTGTTTCCTGCAATTCTGCCTTGCTTTCAAATCCTCTTCGTTGCCTTCCCTCAATATATCTGTGGATGAGAGTTATCATTTATAACTCTGCGGGTTTGTGAATTGCAGTGTCCCTGAGCTCCATTTTTCAACTCGCTTTTTTGGGAGCTGGCCACAAAAGCGCGAGATTGCCTCAGGCCGTATTCTGGTTCCTGGAGGCAGGCTGAGCCTGTGGTTAATTCTTCTTCCTGATGGGAAAATAGAGTGACCTGTGCCTGTCCCAACACCTAGATCTAGTCTCTCATTGGTTGCCCCTCTTCCCGTTCATCTTCAGGACAAATTGCAACCTGTAGGGAACAGGAGCTTAAAGGTGCTGATTCTCCAAGTAGGGAGATTGCAATAAAGTAGCTGGAAATGCGAACCCTAGCACAAGGAGATGAGAAATGGGGTGCGTTTTAGAAACCTTTCAAAATCACACGGTGTACCATCTTCTGGGTTTCTCATGCATGTTTTTGATGTAGGAAGATGCCCTTGAACCTGGAGATTTGGGACCCATGGGATGGGTACCACGCAGTATTACTTTAAAGGGTCTGAGTTTGCTCACCCAACCTCACCCAACCTCTCAGCCCCAAGAGTGTCCACCCTTATGTCTCATCCAGGTGTGGGTCTAGATATGGTCAATCCAGGTTGCATCACAGCCCCTGAACGAATTTTGTAAGAATTTCTCTCTCTTTCACTGTCTTTGTTTTACGGGTTTTTAAAAGTAATTTATTTTTATAATGGGGTTTAGCTGCTTTTCACGGCTGTGTTTATGCGGCTTTACACACACTTGGCTCACTTCCAGAGAGATATCAATACATAGGTTTTACGATTCTTACTAGTCAGATATATTCTTGTGCGGTGAATAGGGGGTGTTGAGTCCAGTTCACTGAGCAAGGAGTAGGTCTTGTCTATTACATATTGGGTGTATGGAACAGTATCTGAGCGAATTTGATACCCTTGTTTTATGCATCACCCCACCTCACCTTTCCCGTTAAGCAGCCATAGTGTGTTTTCTAAACGTGTGACTCTGTTCTGTTTTGTAATTCAGTTCAATTGTAGCGGTTTTTACATTCTCTCTATAAGTGATAGCTTATGATAAGTGTCTTTTTCTGTGTGACTTATTTCACTTAGAATCGTCATACCTAAATCCACTCATCTTGCTTCTACTAGCCTTATGACATTGATTTCATGTCTGAGAGATATTCCTTTGTACATAAGGACCACAACTTCTTTATCCATTTATCTCTTTCCTGGGATATTTAAGGTGTCATGAAGTGGAGGTTCTTGTCAACATAGCAGCCCTAAACATTGGGGTGCCTGTGTCTTGCTGATTTTTAGTTTTTCCAATTTATACGCTCATGAGTGGACGTGCCCTATGCTCCCTATGCTGTGTTTTTTCGATGTTTCAGGACACACCGTACACTTCTCCAGAGTGGCTGTTGGCAATTTACATCCCACCCATCAGCGTAGCAAGGCTGCCAATTCTCCATGGCCTGTCCTGCATTTCTGGTTTTGAAACTTTTTGCAGCATGGCCCTTTTGACCGATGGGAAGCGAGACCTCTTTGTAGCGCTGATTTGCCTTTCCAGGTTGCTTGGTTGGCCAAAAAGGGCGTATGCGTTTTTTCCTGAATATATTCAGGAAAAAACGCATACGCCCTTTTTGGCCAAGGGCATCATTGTCGACGTTTTGCCGCTTTTCATGTGCTTTAAAGGCGATTCGAATCTACCTCCTGAAATCTGTTTCCTGCAATTCTGCCTTGCTTTCAAATCCTCTTTGTTGCCTTCCCTCAATATATCTGTGGATGAGAGTTATCATTTATAACTCTGCGGGTTTGTGAATTGCAGTGTCCCTGAGCTCCATTTTTCAACTCGCTTTTTTGGGAGCTGGCCGCAAAAGCGCGGGATTGCCTCAGGCCCTATTCTGGTTCCTGGCGGCAGGCTGAGCCTGTGGTTAATTCTTCTTCCTGATGGGAAAATAGAGTGACCTGGGCCTGTCCCAACACCTAGATCTAGTCTCTCATTGGTTGCCCCTCTTCCCGTTCATCCTCAGGACAAATTGCAACCTGTAGGGAACAGGAGCTTAAAGGTGCTGAATCTCCAAGTAGGGAGATTGCTAGTAAAGTAGCTGGAAAGGCGAACCCGAGCACAAGGAGATGAGAAATTGGGTGCGTTTTAGAAACCTTTCAAAATCACACGGTGTACCATCTTCTGGGTTTCTCATGCATGTTTTCGATGTAGGAAGATGCCCTTGAACCTGGAGATTTGGGACCCATGGGATGGGTACCACACAGTATTACTTTAAAGGGTCTGCGTTTGCTCACCCAACCTCACCCAAACTCTAAGCCCCAAGAGTGTCCACCCTTATGTCTCATCCAGCTGTGGGTCTAGATATGGTCAATCCAGGTTGCATCACAGCCTCTGAACGAATTTTGTAAGAATTTCTCTCTCTTTCACTGTCTTTGTTTTACGGGTTTTTAAAAGTAATTTATTTTTATAATGGGGTTTAGCTGCTTTTCACGGCTGTGTTTATGCGGCTTTACACCCACTTGACTCACTTCCAGACAGATATCAATACATAGGTTTTAAGATTCTTACTAGTCACATATATTCTTGTGCGGTGAATAGGGGGTGTTGAGTCCAGTTCACTGAGCAAGGAGTAGGTCTTGTCTATTACATATTGGGTGTATGGAACGGTATCTGAGCGAATTTGAAACCCTTGTTTTATGCATCACCCCACCTCACCTTTCCCGTTAATCAGCCATAGTGTGTTTTCTAAACGTGTGACTCTGTTCTGTTTTGTAATTCAGTTCAGGTGTAGCGGTTTTTACATTCCCTCTATAAGTGATAGCTTATGATAAGTGTCTTTTTCTGTGTCACTTATTTCACTTAGAATCGTCATACCTAAATCCACTCATCTTGCTTCTACTAGCCTTATGACATTGATTTCATGTCTGAGTGATATTCCTTTGTACATAAGGACCACAACTTCTTTATCCATTTTTCTCTTTCCTGGGATATTTAAGGTGTCATGAAGTGGAGGTTCTTGTCAACATAGCAGCCCTAAACATTGGGGTGCCTGTGTCTTGCTGATTTTTAGTTTTCCCAATTTATACGCCCATGAGTGGACTTGCCCTATGCTCCCTAAGCTGTGTTATTTCGATGTTTCAGGACACACCGTACACTTCTCCAGAGTGGCTTTTGGCAATTTACATCCCGCCCATCAGCGTAGCAAGGCTGCCATTTCTCCATGGCCTGTCCTGCATTTCTGGTTTTGACACTTTTTGCAGCATGGCCCTTTTGACCGATGGGAAGCGAGACCTCTTTGTAGCGCTGATTTGCCTTTCCAGGTTGCTTGGTTGGCCAAAAAGGGCGTATTCGTTTTTTCCTGAATATATTCAGGAAAAAACGCATACGCCCTTTTTGGCCAAGGGCATAATTGTCGAAGTTTTGCCGCTTTTCATGTGCTTTAAAGGCGATTCGAATCTACCTCCTGAAATCTGTTTCCTGCAATTCTGCCTTGCTTTCAAATCCTCTTCGTTGCCTTCCCTCAATATATCTGTGGATGAGAGTTATCACTTATAACTCTGCGGGTTTGTGAATTGCAGTGTCCCTGAGCTCCATTTTTCAACTCGCTTTTTTGGGAGCTGGCCGCAAAAGCGCGGGATTGCCTCAGGCCCTATTCTGGTTCCTGGCGGCAGGCTGAGCCTGTGGTTAATTCTTCTTCCTGATGGGAAAATAGAGTGACCTGGGCCTGTCCCAACACCTAGATCTAGTCTCTCATTGGTTGCCCCTCTTCCCGTTCATCCTCAGGACAAATTGCAACCTGTAGGGAACAGGAGCTTAAAGGTGCTGAATCTCCAAGTAGGGAGATTGCTAGTAAAGTAGCTGGAAAGGCGAACCCGAGCACAAGGAGATGAGAAATTGGGTGCGTTTTAGAAACCTTTCAAAATCACACGGTGTACCATCTTCTGGGTTTCTCATGCATGTTTTCGATGTAGGAAGATGCCCTTGAACCTGGAGATTTGGGACCCATGGGATGGGTACCACACAGTATTACTTTAAAGGGTCTGCGTTTGCTCACCCAACCTCACCCAAACTCTAAGCCCCAAGAGTGTCCACCCTTATGTCTCATCCAGCTGTGGGTCTAGATATGGTCAATCCAGGTTGCATCACAGCCTCTGAACGAATTTTGTAAGAATTTCTCTCTCTTTCACTGTCTTTGTTTTACGGGTTTTTAAAAGTAATTTATTTTTATAATGGGGTTTAGCTGCTTTTCACGGCTGTGTTTATGCGGCTTTACACCCACTTGACTCACTTCCAGACAGATATCAATACATAGGTTTTAAGATTCTTACTAGTCACATATATTCTTGTGCGGTGAATAGGGGGTGTTGAGTCCAGTTCACTGAGCAAGGAGTAGGTCTTGTCTATTACATATTGGGTGTATGGAACGGTATCTGAGCGAATTTGAAACCCTTGTTTTATGCATCACCCCACCTCACCTTTCCCGTTAATCAGCCATAGTGTGTTTTCTAAACGTGTGACTCTGTTCTGTTTTGTAATTCAGTTCAGGTGTAGCGGTTTTTACATTCCCTCTATAAGTGATAGCTTATGATAAGTGTCTTTTTCTGTGTCACTTATTTCACTTAGAATCGTCATACCTAAATCCACTCATCTTGCTTCTACTAGCCTTATGACATTGATTTCATGTCTGAGTGATATTCCTTTGTACATAAGGACCACAACTTCTTTATCCATTTTTCTCTTTCCTGGGATATTTAAGGTGTCATGAAGTGGAGGTTCTTGTCAACATAGCAGCCCTAAACATTGGGGTGCCTGTGTCTTGCTGATTTTTAGTTTTCCCAATTTATACGCCCATGAGTGGACTTGCCCTATGCTCCCTAAGCTGTGTTATTTCGATGTTTCAGGACACACCGTACACTTCTCCAGAGTGGCTTTTGGCAATTTACATCCCGCCCATCAGCGTAGCAAGGCTGCCATTTCTCCATGGCCTGTCCTGCATTTCTGGTTTTGACACTTTTTGCAGCATGGCCCTTTTGACCGATGGGAAGCGAGACCTCTTTGTAGCGCTGATTTGCCTTTCCAGGTTGCTTGGTTGGCCAAAAAGGGCGTATTCGTTTTTTCCTGAATATATTCAGGAAAAAACGCATACGCCCTTTTTGGCCAAGGGCATAATTGTCGACGTTTTGCCGCTTTTCATGTGCTTTAAAGGCGATTCGAATCTACCTCCTGAAATCTCTTTCCTGCAATTCTGCCTTGCTTTCAAATCCTCTTCGTTGCCTTCCCTCAATATATCTGTGGATGAGAGTTATCATTTATAACTCTGCGGGTTTGTGAATTGCAGTGTCCCTGAGCTCCATTTTTCAACTCGCTTTTTTGGGAGCTGGCCACAAAAGTGCGAGATTGCCTCAGGCCCTATTCTGGTTCCTGGAGGCAGGCTGAGCCTGTGGTTAATTCTTCTTCCTGATGGGAAAATAGAGTGACCTGTGCCTGTCCCAACACCTAGATCTAGTCTCTCATTGGTTGCCCCTCTTCCCGTTCATCTTCAGGACAAATTGCAACCTGTAGGGAACAGGAGCTTAAAGGTGCTGATTCTCCAAGTAGAGAGATTGCTAGTAAAGTAGCTGGAAAGGCGAACCCTAGCACAAGGAGATGAGAAATGGGGTGCGTTTTAGAAACCTTTCAAAATCACACGGTGTACCATCTTCTGGGTTTCTCATGCATGTTTTCGATGTAGGAAGATGCCCTTGAACCTGGAGATTTGGGACCCATGGGATGGGTACCACGCAGTATTACTTTAAAGGGTCTGAGTTTGCTCACCCAACCTCACCCAACCTCTCAGCCCCAAGAGTGTCCACCCTTATGTCTCATCCAGGTGTGGGTCTAGATAAGGTCAATCCAGGTTGCATCACAGCCCCTGAACGAATTTTGTAAGAATTTCTCTCTCTTTCACTGTCTTTGTTTTACGGGTTTTTAAAAGTAATTTATTTTTATAATGGGGTTTAGCTGCTTTTCACGGCTGTGTTTATGCGGCTTTACACCCACTTGGCTCACTTCCAGAGAGATATCAATACATAGGTTTTACGATTCTTACTAGTCAGATATATTCTTGTGCGGTGAATAGGGGGTGTTGAGTCCAGTTCACTGAGCAAGGAGTAGGTCTTGTCTATTACATATTGGGTGTATGGAAAAGTATCTGAGCGAATTTGAAACCCTTGTTTTATGCATCACCCCACCTCACCTTTCCCGTTAAGCAGCCATAGTGTGTTTTCTAAACGTGTGACTCTGTTCTGTTTTTTAATTCAGTTCAATTGTAGCGGTTTTTACATTCTCTCTATAAGAGATAGCTTATGATAAGTGTCTTTTTCTGTGTGACTGATTTCACTTAGAATCGTCATACCTAAATCCACTCATCTTGCTTCTACTAGCCTTATGACATTGATTTCATGTCTGAGTGATATTCCTTTGTACATAAGGACCACAACTTCTTTATCCATTTTTCTCTTTCCTGGGATATTTAAGGTGTCATGAAGTGGAGGTTCTTGTCAACATAGCAGCCCTAAACATTGGGGTGCCTGTGTCTTGCTGATTTTTAGTTTTCCCAATTTATACGCCCATGAGTGGACGTGCCCTATGCTCCCTAAGCTGTGTTTTTTCGATGTTTCAGGACACACCGTATACTTCTCCAGAGTGGCTGTTGGCAATTTACATCCCGCCCATCAGCGTAGCAAGGCTGCCATTTCTCCATGGCCTGTCCCGCATTTCTGGTTTTGACACTTTTTGCAGCATGGCCCTTTTGACCGATGGGAAGCGAGACCTCTTTGTAGCGCTGATTTGCCTTTCCCGGTTGCTTGGTTGGCCAAAAAGGGCGTATGCGTTTTTTCCTGAATATATTCAGGAAAAAACGCATACGCCCTTTTTGGCCAAGGGCATCATTGTCGACGTTTTGCCGCTTTTCATGTGCTTTAAAGGCGATTCGAATCTACCTCCTGAAATCTGTTTCCTGCAATTCTGCCTTGCTTTCAAATCCTCTTCGTTGCCTTCCCTCAATATATCTGTGGATGAGAGTTATCATTTATAACTCTGCGGGTTTGTGAATTGCAGTGTCCCTGAGCTCCATTTTTCAACTCGCTTTTTTGGGAGCTGGCCGCAAAAGCGCGGGATTGCCTCAGGCCCTATTCTGGTTCCTGGCGGCAGGCTGAGCCTGTGGTTAATTCTTCTTCCTGATGGGAAAATAGAGTGACCTGGGCCTGTCCCAACACCTAGATCTAGTCTCTCATTGGTTGCCCCTCTTCCCGTTCATCCTCAGGACAAATTGCAACCTGTAGGGAACAGGAGCTTAAAGGTGCTGATTCTCCAAGTAGGGAGATTGCTAGTAAAGTAGCTCGAAAGGCGAACCCGAGCACAAGGAGATGAGAAATGAGGTGCGTTTTAGAAACCTTTCAAAATCACACAGTGTACCATCTTCTGGGTTTCTCATGCATGTTTTCGATGTAGGAAGATGCCCTTGAACCTGGAGATTTAGGAACCATGGGATGGGTAGTACACAGTATTACTTTAAAGGGTCTGTGTTTGCTCACCCAACCTCACCCAACCTCTAAGCCCCAAGAGTGTCCACCCTTATGTCTCATCCAGCTGTGGGTCTAGATATGGTCAATCCAGGTTGCATCACAGCCTCTGAACGAATTTTGTAAGAATTTCTCTCTCTTTCACTGTCTTTGTTTTACGGGTTTTTAAAAGTAATTTATTTTATAATGGGGTTTAGCTGCTTTTCACAGCTGTGTTTATGCGGCTTTACACCCACTTGACTCACTTCCAGACAGATATCAATACATAGGTTTTAAGATTCTTACTAGTCACATATATTCTTGTGCGGTGAATAGGGGGTGTTGAGTCCAGTTCACTGAGCAAGGAGTAGGTCTTGTCTATTACATATTGGGTGTATGGAACGGTATCTGAGCGAATTTGAAGCCCTTGTTTTATGCATCACCCCACCTCACCTTTCCCGTTAAGCAGCCATAGTGTGTTTTCTAAACGTGTGACTCTGTTCTGTTTTGTAATTCAGTTCAGGTGTAGCGGTTTTTACATTCCCTCTATAAGTGATAGCTTATGATAAGTGTCTTTTTCTGTGTCACTTATTTCACTTAGAATCGTCATACCTAAATCCACTCATCTTGCTTCTACTAGCCTTATGACATTGATTTCATGTCTGAGTGATATTCCTTTGTACATAAGGACCACAACTTCTTTATCCATTTTTCTCTTTCCTGGGATATTTAAGGTGTCATGAAGTGGAGGTTCTTGTCAACATAGCAGCCCTAAACATTGGGGTGCCTGTGTCTTGCTGATTTTTAGTTTTCCCAATTTATACGCCCATGAGTGGACGTGCCCTATGCTCCCTAAGCTGTGTTTTTTCGATGTTTCAGGACACACCGTACACTTCTCCAGAATGGCTTTTGGCAATGTACATCCCGCCCATCAGCGTAGCAAGGCTGCCATTTCTCCATGGCCTGTACTGCATTTCTGGTTTTGACACTTTTTGCAGCATGGCCCTTTTGACCGATGGGAAGCGAGACTTCTTTGTAGCGCTGATTTGCCTTTCCAGGTTGCTTGGTTGGCCAAAAAGGGCGTATGCGTTATTTCCTGAATATATTCAGGAAAAAACGCATACGCCCTTTTTGGCCAAGGGCATCATTGTCGACGTTTTGCCGCTTTTCATGTGCTTTAAAGGCGATTCGAATCTACCTCCTGAAATCTGCTTCCTGCAATTCTGCCTTGCTTTCAAATCCTCTTCGTTGCCTTCCCTCAATATATCTGTGGATGAGAGTTATCATTTATAACTCTGCGGGTTTGTGAATTGCAGTGTCCCTGAGCTCCATTTTTCAACTCGCTTTTTTGGGAGCTGGCCGCAAAAGCGCGGGATTGCCTCAGGCCCTATTCTGGTTCCTGGCGGCAGGCTGAGCCTGTGGTTAATTCTTCTTCCTGATGGGAAAATAGAGTGACCTGTGCCTGTCCCAACACCTAGATCTAGTCTCTCATTGGTTGCCCCTCTTCCCGTTCAACCTCAGGACAAATTGCAACCTGTAGGGAACAGGAGCTTAAAGGTGCTGATTCTCCAAGTAGGGAGATTGCTAGTAAAGTAGCTGGAAAGGCGAACCCTAGCACAAGGAAATGAGAAATGGGGTGCGTTTTAGAAACCTTTCAAAATCACACGGTGTACCATCTTCTGGGTTTCTCATGCATGTTTTCGATGTAGGAAGATGCCCTTGAACCTGGAGATTTGGGACCCATGGGATGGGTACCACGCAGTATTACTTCAAAGGGTCTGCGTTTGCTCACCCAACCTCTCAGCCCCAAGAGTGTCCACCCTTATGTCTCATCCAGCTGTGGGTCTAGATATGGTCAATCCAGGTTGCATCACAGCCCCTGAACGAATTTTGTAAGAATTTCTCTCTCTTTCACTGTCTTTGTTTTACGGGTTTTTAAAAGTAATTTATTTTTATAATGGGGTTTAGCTGCTTTTCACGGCTGTGTTTATTCGGATTTACACCCACTTGACTCACTTCCAGACAGATATCAATACATAGGTTTTAAGATTGTTACTAGTCACATATATTCTTGTGCGGTGAATAGGGGGTGTTGAGTCCAGTTCACTGAGCAAAGAGTAGGTCTTGTCTATTACATATTGGGTGTATGGAACGGTATCTGAGCGAATTTGAACCCCTTGTTTTATGCATCACCCCACCTCACCTTTCCCATTAAGCAGCCATAGTGTGTTTTCTAAACGTGTGATTCTGTTCTGTTCTGTAATTCAGTTCAAGTGTAGCGGTTTTTACATTCCCTCTATAAGTGATAGCTTATGATAAGTGTCTTTTTCTGTGTGACTTATTTCCCTTAGAATCGTCGTACCTATGTCCACTCATCTTGCTTCTACTAGCCTTATGATATTAATTTCATGTCTGAGTGATATTCCTTTGTACATAAGGACCACAACTTCTTTATCCATTTTTCTCTTTCCTGGGATATTTAAGGTGTCATGAAGTGGAGGTTCTTGTCAACAGAGCAGCCCTAAACTTTGGGGTGCCTGTGTCTTGCTGATTTTTAGTTTTCCCAATTTATACGCCCATGAGTGGACGTGCCCTATGCTCCCTAAGCTGTGTTTTTTCGATGTTTCAGGACACACTGTACACTTCTCCAGAGTGGCTGTTGGCAATTTACATCCCGCTCATCAGCGTAGCAAGGCTGCCATTTCTCCATGGCCTGTCCTGCATTTCTGGTTTTGACACTTTTTGCAGCATGGCCCTTTTGACCGATGGGAAGCGAGACTTCTTTGTAGCGCTGATTTGCCTTTCCAGGTTGCTTGGTTGGCCAAAAAGGGCGTATGCGTTTTTTCCTGAATATATTCAGGAAAAAACGCATACGCCCTTTTTGGCCAAGGGCATCATTGTCGACCTTTTGCCGCTTTTCATGTGCTTTAAAGGCGATTCGAATCTACCTCCTGAAATCTGTTTTCTGCAATTCTGCCTTGCTTTCAAATCCTCTTCGTTGCCTTCCCTCAATATATATGTGGATGAGAGTTATCATTTATAACTCTGCGGGTTTGTGAATTGCAGTGTCCCTGAGCTCCATTTTTCAACTCGCTTTTTTGGGAGCTGGCCGCAAAAGCGCGGGATTGCCTCAGGCCCTATTGTGCTTCTGGGCGGCAGGCTGAGCCTGTGATTAATTCTTCTTCCTGATGGGAAATTAGAGTGACCTGTGCCTGTCCCAACACCTAGATCTAGTCTCTCATTGGTTGCCCCTCTTCCCGTTCATCCTCAGGACAAATTGCAACCTGTACAGAACAGGAGGTTAAAGGTGCTGATTCTCCAAGTAGGGAGATTGCTAGTAAAGTAGCTGGAATGGCGAACCCGAGCACAAGGAGATGAGAAATGAGGTGCGTTTTAGAAACCTTTCAAAATCACACGGTGTACCATCTTCTGAGTTTCTCATGCATGTTTTTGATGTAGGAAGATGCCCTTGAACCTGGAGACTTGGGACCCATGGGATGGGTACCACGCAGTATTACTTTAAAGGGTCTGCGTTTGCTCACCCAACCTAACCCAACCTTTCAGCCCCAAGAGTGTCCACCCTTATGTCTCATCCACCTGTGCGTGTAGATATGGTCAATCCAGGTTGCATCACAGCCTCTGAACGAATTTTGTAAGAATTTCTCTCTCTTTCACTGTCTTTGTTTTACGGGTTTTTAAAAGTAATTTATTTTTATAATGGGGTTTAGTTGCTTTTCACGGCTGTGTTTATGCGGCTTTACACCCACTTGACTCACTTCCAGACATATATCAATACATAGGTTTTAAGATTCTTACTAGTCACCTATATTCTTGTGCGGTGAATAGGGGGTGTTGAGTCCAGTTCACTGAGCAAGGAGTAGGTCTTGTCTATTACATATTGGGTGTATGGAACGGTGTCTGAGCGAATTTGAAACCCTTGTTTTATGCATCACCCCACCTCACCTTTCCCGTTAAGCAGCCATAGTGTGTTTTCTAAACGTGTGACTCTGTTCTGTTTTGTAATTCAGTTCAAGTGTAGCGGTTTTTACATTCCCTCTATAAGTGATAGCTTATGATAAGTGTCTTTTTCTGTGTGACTTATTTCACTTAGAATCGTCATACCTAAATCCACTCATCTTGCTTCTACTAGCCTTATGACATTGATTTCATGTCTGAGTGATATTGCATTGTACATAAGGACCACAACTTCTTTATCCATTTTTCTCTTTCCTGGGATATTTAAGGTGTCATGAAGTGGAGGTTCTTGTCAACAGAGCAGCCCTAAACTTTGGGGTGCCTGTGTCTTGCTGATTTTTAGTTTTCCCAATTTATACGCCCATGAGTGGACGTGCCCTATGCTCCCTAAGCTGTGTTTTTTCGATGTTTCAGGACACACTGTACACTTCTCCAGAGTGGCTGTTGGCAATTTACATCCCGCTCATCAGCGTAGCAAGGCTGCCATTTCTCCATGGCCTGTCCTGCATTTCTGGTTTTGACACTTTTTGCAGCATGGCCCTTTTCACCGATGGGAAGCGAGACCTCTTTGTAGCGCTGATTTGCCTTTCCAGGTTGCTTGGTTGGCCAAAAAGGGCGTATGCGTTTTTTCCTGAATATATTCAGGAAAAAACGCATACGCCCTTTTTGGCCAAGGGCATCATTGTCGACGTTTTGCCGCTTTTCATGTGCTTTAAAGGCGATTCGAATCTACCTCCTGAAATCTCTTTCCTGCAATTCTGCCTTGCTTTCAAATCCTCTTCGTTGCCTTCCCTCAATATATCTGTGGATGAGAGTTATCATTTATAACTCTGCGGGTTTGTGAATTGCAGTGTCCCTGAGCTCCATTTTTCAACTCGCTTTTTTGGGAGCTGGCCACAAAAGCGCGAGATTGCCTCAGGCCCTATTGTGGTTCCTGGAGGCAGGCTGAGCCTGTGGTTAATTCTTCTTCCTGATGGGAAAATAGAGTGACCTGTGCCTGTCCCAACACCTAGATCTAGTCTCTCATTGGTTGCCCCTCTTCCCGTTCATCTTCAGGACAAATTGCAACCTGTAGGGAACAGGAGCTTAAAGGTGCTGATTCTCCAAGTAGGGAGATTGCTAGTAAAGTAGCTGGAAAGGCGAACCCTAGCACAAGGAGATGAGAAATGGGGTGCGTTTTAGAAACCTTTCAAAATCACACGGTGTACCATCTTCTGGGTTTCTCATGCATGTTTTCGATGTAGGAAGATGCCCTTGAACCTGGAGATTTGGGACCCATGGGATGGGTACCACGCAGTATTACTTTAAAGGGTCTGAGTTTGCTCACCCAACCTCACCCAACCTCTCAGCCCCAAGAGTGTCCACCCTTATGTCTCATCCAGGTGTGGGTCTAGATATGGTCAATCCAGGTTGCATCACAGCCCCTGAACGAATTTTGTAAGAATTTCTCTCTCTTTCACTGTCTTTGTTTTACGGGTTTTTAAAAGTAATTTATTTTTATAATGGGGTTTAGCTGCTTTTCACGGCTGTGTTTATGCGGCTTTACACCCACTTGGCTCACTTCCAGAGAGATATCAATACATAGGTTTTACGATTCTTACTAGTCAGATATATTCTTGTGTGGTGAATAGGGGGTGTTGAGTCCAGTTCACTGAGCAAGGAGTAGGTCTTGTCTATTACATATTGGGTGTATGGAAAAGTATCTGAGCGAATTTGAAACCCTTGTTTTATGAATCACCCCACCTCACCTTTCCCGTTAAGCAGCCATAGTGTGTTTTCTAAACGTGTGACTCTGTTATGTTTTTTAATTCAGTTCAATTGTAGCGGTTTTTACATTCTCTCTATAAGTGATAGCTTATGATAAGTGTCTTTTTCTGTGTGACTTATTTCACTTAGAATCGTCATACCTAAATCCACTCATCTTGCTTCTACTAGCCTTATGACATTGATTTCATGTCTGAGTGATATTCCTTTGTACATAAGGACCACAACTTCTTTATCCATTTTTCTCTTTCCTGGGATATTTAAGGTGTCATGAAGTGGAGGTTCTTGTCAACATAGCAGCCCTAAACATTGGGGTGCCTGTGTCTTGCTGATTTTTAGTTTTCCCAATTTATACGCCCATGAGTGGACGTGCCCTATGCTCCCTAAGCTGTGTTTTTTCGATGTTTCAGGACACACCGTATACTTCTCCAGAGTGGCTGTTGGCAATTTACATCCCGCCCATCAGCGTAGCAAGGCTGCCATTTCTCCATGGCCTGTCCTGCATTTCTGGTTTTGACACTTTTTGCAGCATGGCCCTTTTGACCGATGGGAAGCGAGACCTCTTTGTAGCGCTGATTTGCCTTTCCCGGTTGCTTGGTTGGCCAAAAAGGGCGTATGCTTTTTTTCCTGAATATATTCAGGAAAAAACGCATACGCCTTTTTTGGCCAAGGGCATCATTGTCGACGTTTTGCCGCTTTTCATGTGCTTTAAAGGCGATTCGAATCTACCTCCTGAAATCTGCTTCCTGCAATTCTGCCTTGCTTTCAAATCCTCTTCGTTGCCTTCCCTCAATATATCTGTGGATGAGAGTTATCATTTATAACTCTGCGGGTTTGTGAATTGCAGTGTCCCTGAGCTCCATTTTTCAACTCGCTTTTTTGGGAGCTGGCCGCAAAAGCGCGGGATTGCCTCAGGCCCTATTCTGGTTCCTGGCGGCTGGCTTAGCCTGTGGTTAATTCTTCTTCCTGATGGGAAAATAGAGTGACCTGGGCCTGTCCCAACACCTAGATCTAGTCTCTCATTGGTTGCCCCTCTTCCCGTTCAACCTCAGGACAAATTGCAACCTGTAGGGAACAGGAGCTTAAAGGTGCTGATTCTCCAAGTAGGGAGATTGCTAGTAAAGTAGCTCGAAAGGCGAACCCGAGCACAAGGAGATGAGAAATGGGGTGCGTTTTAGAAACCTTTCAAAATCACACGGTGTACCATCTTCTGGGTTTCTCATGCATGTTTTCGATGTAGGAAGATGCCCTTGAACCTGGAGATTTGGCACCCATGGGATGGGTACCACGCAGTATTACTTTAAAGGGTCTGAGTTTGCTCACCCAACCTCACCCAACCTCTAAGCCCCAAGAGTGTCCACCCTTATGTCTCATCCAGGTGTGGGTCTAGATATGGTCCATCCAGGTTGCATCACAGCCCCTGAACGAATTTTGTAGGAATTTCTCTCTCTTTCACTGTCTTTGTTTTACGGGTTTTTAAAAGTAATTTATTTTATAATGGGGTTTAGCTGCTTTTCACGGCTGTGTTTATGCGGCTTTACACCCACTTGGCTCACTTCCAGAGAGATATCAATACATAGGTTTTACGATTCTTACTAGTCAGAAATATTCTTGTGCGGTGAATAGGGGGTGTTGAGTCCACTTCACTGAGCAAGGAGTAGGTCTTGTCTATTACATATTGGGTGTATGGAACGGTATCTGAGCGAATTTGAAACCCTTGTTTTATGCATCACCCCACCTCACCTTTCCCGTTAAGCAGCCATAGTGTGTTTTCTAAACGTGTGACTCTGTTCTGTTTTGTAATTCAGTTCAAGTGTAGCGGTTTTTACATTCCCTCTATAAGTGATAGCTTATGATTAGTGTCTTTTTCTGTGTCACTTATTTCACTTAGAATCGTCATACCTAAATCCACTCATCTTGCTTCTACAAGCCTTATGACATTGATTTCATGTCTGAGTGATATTCCATTGTACATAAGGACCACAACTTCTTTATCCATTTTTCTCTTTCCTGGGATATTTAAGGTGTCATGAAGTGGAGGTTCTTGTCAACAGAGCAGCCCTAAACTTTGGGGTGCCTGTGTCTTGCTCATTTTTAGTTTTCCCAATTTCTACGCCCATGAGTGAAGGTGCCCTATGCTCCCTAAGCTGTGTTTTTTCGATGTTTCAGGACACACCGTACACTTCTCCAGTGTGGCTGTTGGCAATTTACATCCCGCCCATCAGCGTAGCAAGGCTGCCATTTCTCCATGGCCTGTCCTGCATTTCTGGTTTTGACACTTTTTGCAGCATGACCCTTTTGACCGATGGGAAGCGAGACTTCTTTGTAGCGCTGATTTGCCTTTCCAGGTTGCTTGGTTGGCCAAAAAGGGCGTATGCGTTTTTTCCTGAATATATTCAGGAAAAAACGCATACGCCCTTTTTGGCCAAGGGCATCATTGTCGACGTTTTGCCGCTTTTCATGTGCTTTAAAGGCGATTCGGATCTACCTCCGGAAATCTGTTTCCTGCAATTCTGCCTTGCTTTGAATTCCTCTTCGTTGCCTTCCCTCAATATATCTGTGGATGACAGTTATCATTTATAACTCTGCGGGTTTGTGAATTGCAGTGTCCCTGAGCTCCATTTTTCAACTGTCTTTTTTGAGAGCTGGCCGCAAAAGCACGGGTTTGCCTCAGGCCCTATTCTGGTTCCTGGCAGCAGGCTGAGCCTGTGGTTAATTCTTCTTCCTGATGGGAAAATAGAGAGACCTGTGCCTGTCCCAACACCTAGATCTAGTCTCTCATTGGTTTCCCCTCTTCCCGTTCATCCTCAGGACAAATTGCAACCTGTAGGGAACAGGAGCTTAAAAGTGCTGATTCTCCAAGTAGGGAGATTGCTAGTAAAGTAGCTGGAAAGGCGAACCCGAGCACAAGGAGATGAGAAATGGGGTGCGTTTTAGAAACCTTTCAAAATCACACGGTGTACCATCTTCTGGGTTTCTCATGCATGTTTTCGATGTAGGAAGATGCCCTTGAACCTGGAGATTTGGGACCCATGGGATGGGTACCACGCAGTATTACTTCAAAGGGTCTGCGTTTGCTCACCCAACCTCTCAGCCCCAAGAGTGTCCACCCTTATGTCTCATCCAGCTGTGGGTCTAGATATGGTCAATCCAGGTTGCATCACAGCCCCTGAACGAATTTTGTAAGAATTTCTCTCTGTTTCACTGTCTTTGTTTTATGGGTTATTAAAAGTAATTTATTTTTATAATGGGGTTTAGCTGCTTTTCACGGCTGTGTTTATGCGGATTTACACCCACTTGACTCACTTCCAGACAGATATCAGTACATAGGTTTTAAGATTGTTACTAGTCACATATATTCTTGTGCGGTGAATAGGGGGTGTTGTGTCCAGTTCACTGAGCAAGGAGTAGGTCTTGTCTATTACATATTGGGTGTATGGAACGGTATCTGAGCGAATTTGAACCCCTTGTTTTATGCATCACCCCACTTCACCTTTCCCGTTAAGCAGCCATAGTGTGTTTTCTAAACGTGTGACTCTGTTCTGTTTTGTAATTCAGTTCAAGTGTAGCGGTTTTTACATTCCCTCTATAAGTGATAGCTTATGATAAGTGTCTTTTTCTGTGTGACTTATTTCACTTAGAATCGTCGTACCTAAGTCCACTCATCTTGCTTCTACTAGCCTTATGACATTGATTTCATGTCTGAGTGATATTCCATTGTACATAAGGACCACAACTTTTTTATCCATTTTTCTCTTTCCTGGGATATTTAAGGTTTCATGAAGTGGAGGTTCTTGTCAACAGAGTAGCCCCAAACTTTGGGGTGCCTGTGTCTTGCTGATTTTTAGTTTTCCCAATTTATACGCCCATGAGTGGACGTGCCCTATGCTCACTAAGCTGTGTTTTTTCGATGTTTCAGGACACACCGTATACTTCTCCAGAGTGGCTGTTGGCAATTTACATCCCGCCCATCAGCGTAGCAAGGCTGCCATTTCTCCATGGCCTGTCCTGCATTTCTGGTTTTGACACTTTTTGGAGCATGGCCCTTTTGGCCGATGGGAAGCGAGACTTCTTTGTAGCGCTGATTTGCCTTTCCAGGTTGCTTGGTTGGCCAAAAAGGGCGTATGCGTTTTTTCCTGAATATATTCAGGAAAAAACGCATACGCCCTTTTTGGCCAAGGGCATCATTGTCGACGTTTTGCAGCTTTTCATGTGCCTTAAAGGCGATTCGAATCTACCTCCTGAAATCTGTTTCCTGCAATTCTGCCTTGCTTTCAAATCCTCTTCGTTGCCTTCCCTCAATATATCTGTGGATGAGAGTTATCATTTATAACTCTGCGGGTTTGTGAATTGCAGTGTCCCTGAGCTCCATTTTTCAACTCGCTTTTTTGGGAGCTGGCCGCAAAAGCACGGGATTGCCTCAGGCCCTATTGTGCTTCTGGGCGGCAGGCTGAGCCTGTGATTAATTCTTCTTCCTGATGGGAAATTAGAGTGACCTGTGCCTGTCCCAACACCTAGATCTAGTCTCTCATCGGTTGCCCCTCTTCCCGTTCATCCTCAGGACAAATTGCAACCTGTACGGAACAGGAGGTTAAAGGTGCTGATTCTCCAAGTAGGGAGATTGCAAGTAAAGGAGCTGGAATGGCGAACCCGAGCACAAGGAGATGAGAAATGAGGTGCGTTTTAGAAACCTTTCAAAATCACACGGTGTACCATCTTCTGAGTTTCTCATGCATGTTTTCGATGTAGGAAGATGCCCTTGAACCTGGAGACTTGGGACCCATGGGATGGGTACCACGCAGTATTACTTTAAAGGGTCTGCGTTTGCTCACCCAACCTCACCCAACCTTTCAGCCCCAAGAGTGTCCACCCTTATGTCTCATCCAGCTGTGCGTGTAGATATGGTCAATCCAGGTTGCATCACAGCCTCTGAACGAATTTTGTAAGAATTTCTCTCTCTTTCACTGTCTTTGTTTTACGGGTTTTTAAAAGTAATTTATTTTTATAATGGGGTTTAGCTGCTTTTCACGGCTGTGTTTATGCGGCTTTACACCCACTTGACTCACTTCCAGACATATATCAATACATAGGTTTTAAGATTCTTACTAGTCACCTATATTCTTGTGCGGTGAATAGGGGGTGTTGAGTCCAGTTCACTGAGCAAGGAGTAGGTCTTGTCTATTACATATTGGGTGTATGGAACGGTATCTGAGCGAATTTGAACCCCTTGTTTTATGCATCACCCCACCTCACCTTTCCCGTTAAGCAGCCATAGTGTGTTTTCTAAACGTGTGACTCTGTTCTGTTTTGTAATTCAGTTCAAGTGTAGCGGTTTTTACATTCCCTCTATAAGTGATAGCTTATGATAAGTGTCTTTTTCTGTGTGACTTATTTCACTTAGAATCGTCGTACCTAACTCCACTCATCTTGCTTCTACTAGCCTTATGACATTGATTTCATGTCTGAGTGATATTCCATTGTACATAAGGACCACGACTTCTTTATCCATTTTTCTCTTTCCTGGGATATTTAAGTTGTCATGAAGTGGAGGTTCTTGTCAACAGAGCAGCCCTAAACTTTGGGGTGCCTGTGTCTTGCTGATTTTTCTTTCTCCCAATTTATACGCCCATGAGTGGACGTGCCCTACGCTCCCTAAGCTGTGTTTTTTCGATGTTTCAGGACACACCATACACTTCTCCAGAGTGGCTGCTGGCAATTAACATCCCGCCCATCAGCGTAGCAAGGCTGCCATTTCTCCATGGCCTGTCCTGCATTTCTGGTTTTGACACTTTTTGCAGCATGACCCTTTTGACCGATGGGAAGCGAGACTTCTTTGTAGCGCTGATTTGCCTTTCCAGGTTGCTTGGTTGGCCAAAAAGGGCGTATGCGTTTTTTCCTGAATATATTCAGGAAAAAACGCATACGCCCTTTTTGGCCAAGGGCATCA
The DNA here is from genome assembly GCF_028021215.1 of Eschrichtius robustus. NCBI lineage: Eukaryota > Metazoa > Chordata > Mammalia > Artiodactyla > Eschrichtiidae > Eschrichtius > Eschrichtius robustus. The sequence continues at coordinate 445,061 of NW_027175816.1, read as the reverse complement.
TTGTCGACATTTTGCCGCTTTTCATGTGCTTTAAAGGCGATTCGAATCTACCTCCTGAAACCTGTTTCCTGCAATTCTGCCTTGCTTTCAAATCCTCTTCGTTGCCTTCCCTCAATATATTTGTGGACGAGAGTTATCGTTTATAACTCAGCAGGTTTGTGAATGGCAGTGCCCCTGAGCTCCATTTTTCAACTGTCTTGTTTGGGAGCTGGCCGCAAAAGCACGGGATTGCCTCAGGCCCTATTCTGGTTCCCGGCGGCAGGCTGAGCCTGTGGTTAATTCTTCTTCCTGATGGGAAAATAGAGTGACCTGTGCCTGTCCCAACACCTAGATCTAGTCTCTCATTGGTTGCCCCTCTTCCCGTTCATCCTCAGGACAAATTGCAACCTGTACAGAACAGGAGGTTAAAGGTGCTGATTCTCCAAGTAGGGAGATTGCTAGTGAAGTAGCTGGAATGGCGAACCCGAGCACAAGGAGATGAGAAATGAGGTGCGTTTTAGAAACCTTTCAAAATCACACGGTGTACCTTCTTCTGGGTTCCTCATGCAAGATTTCGATGTAGGAAGATGCCCTTGAACCTGGAGATTTGGGACCCATGGGATGGGTAACATGCAGTATTACTTTAAAGGGTCTGCGTTTTCTCACCCAAGCTCACCCAACCTCTCAGCCCCAAGACTGTCCACCTTTATGTCTCATCCAGCTGTGGGTCTAGATATGGTCAATCCAGGTTGCATCACAGCCCCTGAACGAATTTTGTAAGAATTTCTCTCTCTTTCACTGTCTTTGTTTTACGGGTTTTTAAAAGTAATTTATTTTTATAATGGGGTTTAGCTGCTTTTCACGGCTGTGTTTATGCGGATTTACACCCACTTGACTCACTTTCAGACAGATATCAATACATAGGTTTTAAGATTGTTACTAGTCACATATATTCTTGTGCGGTGAATAGGGGGTGTTGAGTCCAGTTCACTGAGCAAAGAGTAGGTCTTGTCTATTACATATTGGGTGTATGGAACGGTATCTGAGCGAATTTGAAACCCTTGTTTTATGCATCACCCCACCTCACCTTTCCCGTTAAGCAGCCATAGTGTGTTTTCTAAACGTGTGATTCTGTTCTGTTCTGTAATTCAGTTCAAGTGTAGCGGTTTTTACATTCCCTCTATAAGTGATAGCTTATGATAAGTGTCTTTTTCTGTGTGACTTATTTCCCTTAGAATCGTCGTACCTGAGTCCACTCATCTTGCTTCTACTAGCCTTATGACATTGATTTCATGTCTGAGTGATATTGCATTGTACATAAGGACCACAACTTCTTTATCCATTTTTTTCTTTCCTGGGATATTTAAGGTGTCATGAAGTGGAGGTTCTTGTCAACAGAGCAGCCCTAAACTTTGGGGTGCCTGTGTCTTGCTGATTTTTAGTTTTCCCAATTTATACGCCCATGAGTGGACGTGCCCTATGCTCCCTAAGCTGTGTTTTTTCGATGTTTCAGGACACACTGTACACTTCTCCAGAGTGGCTGTTGGCAATTTACATCCCGCTCATCAGCGTAGCAAGGCTGCCATTTCTCCATGGCCTGTCCTGCATTTCTGGTTTTGACACTTTTTGCAGCACGGCCCTTTGGACCGATGGGAAGCGAGACTTCTTTGTAGCGCTGATTTGCCTTTCCAGGTTGCTTGGTTGGCCAAAAAGGGCGTATGCGTTTTTTCCTGAATATATTCAGGAAAAAACGCATACGCCCTTTTTGGCCAAGGGCATCATTGTCGACCTTTTGCCGCTTTTCATGTGCTTTAAAGGCGATTCGAATCTACCTCCTGAAATCTGTTTTCTGCAATTCTGCCTTGCTTTCAAATCCTCTTCGTTGCCTTCCCTCAATATATCTGTGGATGAGAGTTATCATTTATAACTCTGCGGGTTTGTGAATTGCAGTGTCCCTGAGCTCCATTTTTCAACTCGCTTTTTTGGGAGCTGGCCGCAAAAGCGCGGGATTGCCTCAGGCCCTATTGTGCTTCTGGGCGGCAGGCTGAGCCTGTGATTAATTCTTCTTCCTGATGGGAAATTAGAGTGACCTGTGCCTGTCCCAACACCTAGATCTAGTCTCTCATTGGTTGCCCCTCTTCCCGTTCATCCTCAGGACAAATTGCAACCTGTACAGAACAGGAGGTTAAAGGTGCTGATTCTCCAAGTAGGGAGATTGCTAGTAAAGTAGCTGGAATGGCGAACCCGAGCACAAGGAGATGAGAAATGAGGTGCGTTTTAGAAACCTTTCAAAATCACACGGTGTACCATCTTCTGAGTTTCTCATGCATGTTTTTGATGTAGGAAGATGCCCTTGAACCTGGAGACTTGGGACCCATGGGATGGGTACCACGCAGTATTACTTTAAAGGGTCTGCGTTTGCTCACCCAACCTAACCCAACCTTTCAGCCCCAAGAGTGTCCACCCTTATGTCTCATCCACCTGTGCGTGTAGATATGGTCAATCCAGGTTGCATCACAGCCTCTGAACGAATTTTGTAAGAATTTCTCTCTCTTTCACTGTCTTTGTTTTACGGGTTTTTAAAAGTAATTTATTTTTATAATGGGGTTTAGTTGCTTTTCACGGCTGTGTTTATGCGGCTTTACACCCACTTGACTCACTTCCAGACATATATCAATACATAGGTTTTAAGATTCTTACTAGTCACCTATATTCTTGTGCGGTGAATAGGGGGTGTTGAGTCCAGTTCACTGAGCAAGGAGTAGGTCTTGTCTATTACATATTGGGTGTATGGAACGGTGTCTGAGCGAATTTGAAACCCTTGTTTTATGCATCACCCCACCTCACCTTTCCCGTTAAGCAGCCATAGTGTGTTTTCTAAACGTGTGACTCTGTTCTGTTTTGTAATTCAGTTCAAGTGTAGCGGTTTTTACATTCCCTCTATAAGTGATAGCTTATGATAAGTGTCTTTTTCTGTGTGACTTATTTCACTTAGAATCGTCATACCTAAATCCACTCATCTTGCTTCTACTAGCCTTATGACATTGATTTCATGTCTGAGTGATATTGCATTGTACATAAGGACCACAACTTCTTTATCCATTTTTCTCTTTCCTGGGATATTTAAGGTGTCATGAAGTGGAGGTTCTTGTCAACAGAGCAGCCCTAAACTTTGGGGTGCCTGTGTCTTGCTGATTTTTAGTTTTCCCAATTTATACGCCCATGAGTGGACGTGCCCTATGCTCCCTAAGCTGTGTTTTTTCGATGTTTCAGGACACACTGTACACTTCTCCAGAGTGGCTGTTGGCAATTTACATCCCGCTCATCAGCGTAGCAAGGCTGCCATTTCTCCATGGCCTGTCCTGCATTTCTGGTTTTGACACTTTTTGCAGCATGGCCCTTTTCACCGATGGGAAGCGAGACCTCTTTGTAGCGCTGATTTGCCTTTCCAGGTTGCTTGGTTGGCCAAAAAGGGCGTATGCGTTTTTTCCTGAATATATTCAGGAAAAAACGCATACGCCCTTTTTGGCCAAGGGCATCATTGTCGACGTTTTGCCGCTTTTCATGTGCTTTAAAGGCGATTCGAATCTACCTCCTGAAATCTCTTTCCTGCAATTCTGCCTTGCTTTCAAATCCTCTTCGTTGCCTTCCCTCAATATATCTGTGGATGAGAGTTATCATTTATAACTCTGCGGGTTTGTGAATTGCAGTGTCCCTGAGCTCCATTTTTCAACTCGCTTTTTTGGGAGCTGGCCACAAAAGCGCGAGATTGCCTCAGGCCCTATTGTGGTTCCTGGAGGCAGGCTGAGCCTGTGGTTAATTCTTCTTCCTGATGGGAAAATAGAGTGACCTGTGCCTGTCCCAACACCTAGATCTAGTCTCTCATTGGTTGCCCCTCTTCCCGTTCATCTTCAGGACAAATTGCAACCTGTAGGGAACAGGAGCTTAAAGGTGCTGATTCTCCAAGTAGGGAGATTGCTAGTAAAGTAGCTGGAAAGGCGAACCCTAGCACAAGGAGATGAGAAATGGGGTGCGTTTTAGAAACCTTTCAAAATCACACGGTGTACCATCTTCTGGGTTTCTCATGCATGTTTTCGATGTAGGAAGATGCCCTTGAACCTGGAGATTTGGGACCCATGGGATGGGTACCACGCAGTATTACTTTAAAGGGTCTGAGTTTGCTCACCCAACCTCACCCAACCTCTCAGCCCCAAGAGTGTCCACCCTTATGTCTCATCCAGGTGTGGGTCTAGATATGGTCAATCCAGGTTGCATCACAGCCCCTGAACGAATTTTGTAAGAATTTCTCTCTCTTTCACTGTCTTTGTTTTACGGGTTTTTAAAAGTAATTTATTTTTATAATGGGGTTTAGCTGCTTTTCACGGCTGTGTTTATGCGGCTTTACACCCACTTGGCTCACTTCCAGAGAGATATCAATACATAGGTTTTACGATTCTTACTAGTCAGATATATTCTTGTGTGGTGAATAGGGGGTGTTGAGTCCAGTTCACTGAGCAAGGAGTAGGTCTTGTCTATTACATATTGGGTGTATGGAAAAGTATCTGAGCGAATTTGAAACCCTTGTTTTATGAATCACCCCACCTCACCTTTCCCGTTAAGCAGCCATAGTGTGTTTTCTAAACGTGTGACTCTGTTATGTTTTTTAATTCAGTTCAATTGTAGCGGTTTTTACATTCTCTCTATAAGTGATAGCTTATGATAAGTGTCTTTTTCTGTGTGACTTATTTCACTTAGAATCGTCATACCTAAATCCACTCATCTTGCTTCTACTAGCCTTATGACATTGATTTCATGTCTGAGTGATATTCCTTTGTACATAAGGACCACAACTTCTTTATCCATTTTTCTCTTTCCTGGGATATTTAAGGTGTCATGAAGTGGAGGTTCTTGTCAACATAGCAGCCCTAAACATTGGGGTGCCTGTGTCTTGCTGATTTTTAGTTTTCCCAATTTATACGCCCATGAGTGGACGTGCCCTATGCTCCCTAAGCTGTGTTTTTTCGATGTTTCAGGACACACCGTATACTTCTCCAGAGTGGCTGTTGGCAATTTACATCCCGCCCATCAGCGTAGCAAGGCTGCCATTTCTCCATGGCCTGTCCTGCATTTCTGGTTTTGACACTTTTTGCAGCATGGCCCTTTTGACCGATGGGAAGCGAGACCTCTTTGTAGCGCTGATTTGCCTTTCCCGGTTGCTTGGTTGGCCAAAAAGGGCGTATGCTTTTTTTCCTGAATATATTCAGGAAAAAACGCATACGCCCTTTTTGGCCAAGGGCATCATTGTCGACGTTTTGCCGCTTTTCATGTGCTTTAAAGGCGATTCGAATCTACCTCCTGAAATCTGCTTCCTGCAATTCTGCCTTGCTTTCAAATCCTCTTCGTTGCCTTCCCTCAATATATCTGTGGATGAGAGTTATCATTTATAACTCTGCGGGTTTGTGAATTGCAGTGTCCCTGAGCTCCATTTTTCAACTCGCTTTTTTGGGAGCTGGCCGCAAAAGCACGGGATTGCCTCAGGCCCTATTGTGCTTCTGGGCGGCAGGCTGAGCCTGTGATTAATTCTTCTTCCTGATGGGAAATTAGAGTGACCTGTGCCTGTCCCAACACCTATATCTAGTCTCTCATCGGTTGCCCCTCTTCCCGTTCATCCTCAGGACAAATTGCAACCTGTACGGAACAGGAGGTTAAAGGTGCTGATTCTCCAAGTAGGGAGATTGCAAGTAAAGGAGCTGGAATGGCGAACCCGAGCACAAGGAGATGAGAAATGAGGTGCGTTTTAGAAACCTTTCAAAATCACACGGTGTACCATCTTCTGAGTTTCTCATGCATGTTTTCGATGTAGGAAGATGCCCTTGAACCTGGAGACTTGGGACCCATGGGATGGGTACCACGCAGTATTACTTTAAAGGATCTGCGTTTGCTCACCCAACCTCACCCAAACTCTAAGCCCCAAGAGTGTCCACCCTTATGTCTCATCCAGCTGTGCGTGTAGATATGGTCAATCCAGGTTGCATCACAGCCTCTGAACGAATTTTGTAAGAATTTCTCTCTCTTTCACTGTCTTTGTTTTACGGGTTTTTAAAAGTAATTTATTTTTATAATGGGGTTTAGCTGCTTTTCACGGCTGTGTTTATGCGGCTTTACACCCACTTGACTCACTTCCAGACATATATCAATACATAGGTTTTAAGATTCTTACTAGTCACCTATATTCTTGTGTGGTGAATAGGGGGTGTTGAGTCCAGTTCACTGAGCAAGGAGTAGGTCTTGTCTATTACATATTGGGTGTATGGAACGGTATCTGAGCGAATTTGAACCCCTTGTTTTATGCATCACCCCACCTCACCTTTCCCGTTAAGCAGCCATAGTGTGTTTTCTAAACGTGTGACTCTGTTCTGTTTTGTAATTCAGTTCAAGTGTAGCGGTTTTTACATTCCCTCTATAAGTGATAGCTTATGATAAGTGTCTTTTTCTGTGTGACTTATTTCACTTAGAATCGTCGTACCTAACTCCACTCATCTTGCTTCTACTAGCCTTATGACATTGATTTCATGTCTGAGTGATATTCCATTGTACATAAGGACCACGACTTCTTTATCCATTTTTCTCTTTCCTGGGATATTTAAGTTGTCATGAAGTGGAGGTTCTTGTCAACAGAGCAGCCCTAAACTTTGGGGTGCCTGTGTCTTGCTGATTTTTCTTTCTCCCAATTTATACGCCCATGAGTGGACGTGCCCTACGCTCCCTAAGCTGTGTTTTTTCGATGTTTCAGGACACACCATACACTTCTCCAGAGTGGCTGCTGGCAATTAACATCCCGCCCATCAGCGTAGCAAGGCTGCCATTTCTCCATGGCCTGTCCTGCATTTCTGGTTTTGACACTTTTTGCAGCATGACCCTTTTGACCGATGGGAAGCGAGACTTCTTTGTAGCGCTGATTTGCCTTTCCAGGTTGCTTGGTTGGCCAAAAAGGGCGTATGCGTTTTTTCCTGAATATATTCAGGAAAAAACGCATACGCCCTTTTTGGGCAAGGGCATCATTGTCGACGTTTTGCCGCTTTTCATGTGCTTTAAAGGCGATTCGAATCTACCTCCTGAAACCTGTTTCCTGCAATTCTGCCTTGCTTTCAAATCCTCTTCGTTGCCTTCCCTCAATATATTTGTGGACGAGAGTTATCGTTTATAACTCAGCAGGTTTGTGAATGGCAGTGCACCTGAGCTCCATTTTTCAACTGTCTTGTTTGGGAGCTGGCCGCAAAAGCACGGGATTGCCTCAGGCCCTATTCTGGTTCCCGGCGGCAGGCTGAGCCTGTGGTTAATTCTTCTTCCTGATGGGAAAATAGAGTGACCTGTGCCTGTCCCAACACCTAGATCTAGTCTCTCATTGGTTGCCCCTCTTCCCGTTCATCCTCAGGACAAATTGCAACCTGTACAGAACAGGAGGTTAAAGGTGCTGATTCTCCAAGTAGGGAGATTGCTAGTGAAGTAGCTGGAATGGCGAACCCGAGCACAAGGAGATGAGAAATGAGGTGCGTTTTAGAAACCTTTCAAAATCACACGGTGTACCTTCTTCTGGGTTCCTCATGCAAGATTTCGATGTAGGAAGATGCCCTTGAACCTGGAGATTTGGGACCCATGGGATGGGTACCATGCAGTATTACTTTAAAGGGTCTGCGTTTTCTCACCCATTCTCACCCAACCTCTCAGCCCCAAGACTGTCCACCTTTATGTCTCATCCAGCTGTGGGTCTAGATATGGTCAATCCAGGTTGCATCACAGCCCCTGAACGAATTTTGTAAGAATTTCTCTCTCTTTCACTGTCTTTGTTTTACGGGTTTTTAAAAGTAATTTATTTTTATAATGGGGTTTAGCTGCTTTTCACGGCTGTGTTTATGCGGATTTACACCCACTTGACTCACTTTCAGACAGATATCAATACATAGGTTTTAAGATTGTTACTAGTCACATATATTCTTGTGCGGTGAATAGGGGGTGTTGAGTCCAGTTCACTGAGCAAAGAGTAGGTCTTGTCTATTACATATTGGGTGTATGGAACGGTATCTGAGCGAATTTGAAACCCTTGTTTTATGCATCACCCCACCTCACCTTTCCCGTTAAGCAGCCATAGTGTGTTTTCTAAACGTGTGATTCTGTTCTGTTCTGTAATTCAGTTCAAGTGTAGCGGTTTTTACATTCCCTCTATAAGTGATAGCTTATGATAAGTGTCTTTTTCTGTGTGACTTATTTCCCTTAGAATCGTCGTACCTGAGTCCACTCATCTTGCTTCTACTAGCCTTATGACATTGATTTCATGTCTGAGTGATATTGCATTGTACATAAGGACCACAACTTCTTTATCCATTTTTCTCTTTCCTGGGATATTTAAGGTGTCATGAAGTGGAGGTTCTTGTCAACAGAGCAGCCCTAAACTTTGGGGTGCCTGTGTCTTGCTGATTTTTAGTTTTCCCAATTTATACGCCCATGAGTGGACGTGCCCTATGCTCCCTAAGCTGTGTTTTTTCGATGTTTCAGGACACACTGTACACTTCTCCAGAGTGGCTGTTGGCAATTTACATCCCGCTCATCAGCGTAGCAAGGCTGCCATTTCTCCATGGCCTGTCCTGCATTTCTGGTTTTGACACTTTTTGCAGCACGGCCCTTTGGACCGATGGGAAGCGAGACTTCTTTGTAGCGCTGATTTGCCTTTCCAGGTTGCTTGGTTGGCCAAAAAGGGCGTATGCGTTTTTTCCTGAATATATTCAGGAAAAAACGCATACGCCCTTTTTGGCCAAGGGCATCATTGTCGACCTTTTGCCGCTTTTCATGTGCTTTAAAGGCGATTCGAATCTACCTCCTGAAATCTGTTTTCTGCAATTCTGCCTTGCTTTCAAATCCTCTTCGTTGCCTTCCCTCAATATATCTGTGGATGAGAGTTATCATTTATAACTCTGCGGGTTTGTGAATTGCAGTGTCCCTGAGCTCCATTTTTCAACTCGCTTTTTTGGGAGCTGGCCGCAAAAGCGCGGGATTGCCTCAGGCCCTATTGTGCTTCTGGGCGGCAGGCTGAGCCTGTGATTAATTCTTCTTCCTGATGGGAAATTAGAGTGACCTGTGCCTGTCCCAACACCTAGATCTAGTCTCTCATTGGTTGCCCCTCTTCCCGTTCATCCTCAGGACAAATTGCAACCTGTACAGAACAGGAGGTTAAAGGTGCTGATTCTCCAAGTAGGGAGATTGCTAGTAAAGTAGCTGGAATGGCGAACCCGAGCACAAGGAGATGAGAAAAGAGGTGCGTTTTAGAAACCTTTCAAAATCACACGGTGTACCATCTTCTGAGTTTCTCATGCATGTTTTTGATGTAGGAAGATGCCCTTGAACCTGGAGACTTGGGACCCATGGGATGGGTACCACGCAGTATTACTTTAAAGGGTCTGCGTTTGCTCACCCAACCTAACCCAACCTTTCAGCCCCAAGAGTGTCCACCCTTATGTCTCATCCACCTGTGCGTGTAGATATGGTCAATCCAGGTTGCATCACAGCCTCTGAACGAATTTTGTAAGAATTTCTCTCTCTTTCACTGTCTTTGTTTTACGGGTTTTTAAAAGTAATTTATTTTTATAATGGGGTTTAGTTGCTTTTCACGGCTGTGTTTATGCGGCTTTACACCCACTTGACTCACTTCCAGACATATATCAATACATAGGTTTTAAGATTCTTACTAGTCACCTATATTCTTGTGCGGTGAATAGGGGGTGTTGAGTCCAGTTCACTGAGCAAGGAGTAGGTCTTGTCTATTACATATTGGGTGTATGGAACGGTGTCTGAGCGAATTTGAAACCCTTGTTTTATGCATCACCCCACCTCACCTTTCCCGTTAAGCAGCCATAGTGTGTTTTCTAAACGTGTGACTCTGTTCTGTTTTGTAATTCAGTTCAAGTGTAGCGGTTTTTACATTCCCTCTATAAGTGATAGCTTATGATAAGTGTCTTTTTCTGTGTGACTTATTTCACTTAGAATCGTCATACCTAAATCCACTCATCTTGCTTCTACTAGCCTTATGACATTGATTTCATGTCTGAGTGATATTGCATTGTACATAAGGACCACAACTTCTTTATCCATTTTTCTCTTTCCTGGGATATTTAAGGTGTCATGAAGTGGAGGTTCTTGTCAACAGAGCAGCCCTAAACTTTGGGGTGCCTGTGTCTTGCTGATTTTTAGTTTTCCCAATTTATACGCCCATGAGTGGACGTGCCCTATGCTCCCTAAGCTGTGTTTTTTCGATGTTTCAGGACACACTGTACACTTCTCCAGAGTGGCTGTTGGCAATTTACATCCCGCTCATCAGCGTAGCAAGGCTGCCATTTCTCCATGGCCTGTCCTGCATTTCTGGTTTTGACACTTTTTGCAGCATGGCCCTTTTCACCGATGGGAAGCGAGACCTCTTTGTAGCGCTGATTTGCCTTTCCAGGTTGCTTGGTTGGCCAAAAAGGGCGTATGCGTTTTTTCCTGAATACATTCAGGAAAAAACGCATACGCCCTTTTTGGCCAAGGGCATCATTGTCGACGTTTTGCCGCTTTTCATGTGCTTTAAAGGCGATTCGAATCTACCTCCTGAAATCTCTTTCCTGCAATTCTGCCTTGCTTTCAAATCCTCTTCGTTGCCTTCCCTCAATATATCTGTGGATGAGAGTTATCATTTATAACTCTGCGGGTTTGTGAATTGCAGTGTCCCTGAGCTCCATTTTTCAACTCGCTTTTTTGGGAGCTGGCCACAAAAGCGCGAGATTGCCTCAGGCCCTATTGTGGTTCCTGGAGGCAGGCTGAGCCTGTGGTTAATTCTTCTTCCTGATGGGAAAATAGAGTGACCTGTGCCTGTCCCAACACCTAGATCTAGTCTCTCATTGGTTGCCCCTCTTCCCGTTCATCTTCAGGACAAATTGCAACCTGTAGGGAACAGGAGCTTAAAGGTGCTGATTCTCCAAGTAGGGAGATTGCTAGTAAAGTAGCTGGAAAGGCGAACCCTAGCACAAGGAGATGAGAAATGGGGTGCGTTTTAGAAACCTTTCAAAATCACACGGTGTACCATCTTCTGGGTTTCTCATGCATGTTTTCGATGTAGGAAGATGCCCTTGAACCTGGAGATTTGGGACCCATGGGATGGGTACCACGCAGTATTACTTTAAAGGGTCTGAGTTTGCTCACCCAACCTCACCCAACCTCTCAGCCCCAAGAGTGTCCACCCTTATGTCTCATCCAGGTGTGGGTCTAGATATGGTCAATCCAGGTTGCATCACAGCCCCTGAACGAATTTTGTAAGAATTTCTCTCTCTTTCACTGTCTTTGTTTTACGGGTTTTTAAAAGTAATTTATTTTTATAATGGGGTTTAGCTGCTTTTCACGGCTGTGTTTATGCGGCTTTACACCCACTTGGCTCACTTCCAGAGAGATATCAATACATAGGTTTTACGATTCTTACTAGTCAGATATATTCTTGTGTGGTGAATAGGGGGTGTTGAGTCCAGTTCACTGAGCAAGGAGTAGGTCTTGTCTATTACATATTGGGTGTATGGAAAAGTATCTGAGCGAATTTGAAACCCTTGTTTTATGAATCACCCCACCTCACCTTTCCCGTTAAGCAGCCATAGTGTGTTTTCTAAACGTGTGACTCTGTTATGTTTTTTAATTCAGTTCAATTGTAGCGGTTTTTACATTCTCTCTATAAGTGATAGCTTATGATAAGTGTCTTTTTCTGTGTGACTTATTTCACTTAGAATCGTCATACCTAAATCCACTCATCTTGCTTCTACTAGCCTTATGACATTGATTTCATGTCTGAGTGATATTCCTTTGTACATAAGGACCACAACTTCTTTATCCATTTTTCTCTTTCCTGGGATATTTAAGGTGTCATGAAGTGGAGGTTCTTGTCAACATAGCAGCCCTAAACATTGGGGTGCCTGTGTCTTGCTGATTTTTAGTTTTCCCAATTTATACGCCCATGAGTGGACGTGCCCTATGCTCCCTAAGCTGTGTTTTTTCGATGTTTCAGGACACACCGTATACTTCTCCAGAGTGGCTGTTGGCAATTTACATCCCGCCCATCAGCGTAGCAAGGCTGCCATTTCTCCATGGCCTGTCCTGCATTTCTGGTTTTGACACTTTTTGCAGCATGGCCCTTTTGACCGATGGGAAGCGAGACCTCTTTGTAGCGCTGATTTGCCTTTCCCGGTTGCTTGGTTGGCCAAAAAGGGCGTATGCTTTTTTTCCTGAATATATTCAGGAAAAAACGCATACGCCCTTTTTGGCCAAGGGCATCATTGTCGACGTTTTCCCGCTTTTCATGTGCTTTAAAGGCGATTCGAATCTACCTCCTGAAATCTGCTTCCTGCAATTCTGCCTTGCTTTCAAATTCTCTTCGTTGCCTTCCCTCAATATATCTGTGGATGAGAGTTATCATTTATAACTCTGCGGGTTTGTGAATTGCAGTGTCCCTGAGCTCCATTTTTCAACTCGCTTTTTTGGGAGCTGGCCGCAAAAGCGCGGGATTGCCTCAGGCCCTATTCTGGTTCCTGGCGGCTGGCTGAGCCTGTGGTTAATTCTTCTTCCTGATGGGAAAATAGAGTGACCTGGGCCTGTCCCAACACCTAGATCTAGTCTCTCATTGGTTGCCCCTCTTCCCGTTCAACCTCAGGACAAATTGCAACCTGTAGGGAACAGGAGCTTAAAGGTGCTGATTCTCCAAGTAGGGAGATTGCTAGTAAAGTAGCTCGAAAGGCGAACCCGAGCACAAGGAGATGAGAAATGGGGTGCGTTTTAGAAACCTTTCAAAATCACACGGTGTACCATCTTCTGGGTTTCTCATGCATGTTTTCGATGTAGGAAGATGCCCTTGAACCTGGAGATTTGGCACCCATGGGATGGGTACCACGCAGTATTACTTTAAAGGGTCTGAGTTTGCTCACCCAACCTCACCCAACCTCTAAGCCCCAAGAGTGTCCACCCTTATGTCTCATCCAGGTGTGGGTCTAGATATGGTCCATCCAGGTTGCATCACAGCCCCTGAACGAATTTTGTAGGAATTTCTCTCTCTTTCACTGTCTTTGTTTTACGGGTTTTTAAAAGTAATTTATTTTATAATGGGGTTTAGCTGCTTTTCACGGCTGTGTTTATGCGGCTTTACACCCACTTGGCTCACTTCCAGAGAGATATCAATACATAGGTTTTACGATTCTTACTAGTCAGAAATATTTTTGTGCGGTGAATAGGGGGTGTTGAGTCCACTTCACTGAGCAAGGAGTAGGTCTTGTCTATTACATATTGGGTGTATGGAACGGTATCTGAGCGAATTTGAAACCCTTGTTTTATGCATCACCCCACCTCACCTTTCCCGTTAAGCAGCCATAGTGTGTTTTCTAAACGTGTGACTCTGTTCTGTTTTGTAATTCAGTTCAAGTGTAGCGGTTTTTACATTCCCTCTATAAGTGATAGCTTATGATTAGTGTCTTTTTCTGTGTCACTTATTTCACTTAGAATCGTCATACCTAAATCCACTCATCTTGCTTCTACAAGCCTTATGACATTGATTTCATGTCTGAGTGATATTCCATTGTACATAAGGACCACAACTTCTTTATCCATTTTTCTCTTTCCTGGGATATTTAAGGTGTCATGAAGTGGAGGTTCTTGTCAACATAGCAGCCCTAAACATTAGGGTGCCTGTGTCTTGCTGATTTTTAGTTTTCCCAATTTATACGCCCATGAGTGGACGTGCCCTATGCTCCCTAAGCTGTGTTTTTTCGATGTTTCAGGACACACCGTACACTTCTCCAGAGTGGCTGTTGGCAATTTACATCCCGCCCATCAGCGTAGCAAGGCTGCCATTTCTCCATGGCCTGTCCTGCATTTCTGGTTTTGACACTTTTTGCAGCATGGCCCTTTTGACCGATGGGAAGCGAGACCTCTTTGTAGCGCCGATTTGCCTTTCCAGGTTGCTTGGTTGGCCAAAAAGGGCGTATGCGTTTTTTCCTGAATATATTCAGGAAAAAACGCATACGCCCTTTTTGGCCAAGGGCATCATTGTCGACGTTTTGCCGCTTTTCATGTGCTTTAAAGGCGATTCGAATCTACCTCCTGAAATCTGTTTCCTGCAATTCTGCCTTGCTTTCAAATCCTCTTCGTTGCCTTCCCTCAATATATCTGTGGATGAGAGTTATCATTTATAACTCTGCGGGTTTGTGAATTGCAGTGTCCCTGAGCTCCATTTTTCAACTCGCTTTTTTGGGAGCTGGCCACAAAAGCGCGAGATTGCCTCAGGCCGTATTCTGGTTCCTGGAGGCAGGCTGAGCCTGTGGTTAATTCTTCTTCCTGATGGGAAAATAGAGTGACCTGTGCCTGTCCCAACACCTAGATCTAGTCTCTCATTGGTTGCCCCTCTTCCCGTTCATCTTCAGGACAAATTGCAACCTGTAGGGAACAGGAGCTTAAAGGTGCTGATTCTCCAAGTAGGGAGATTGCAATAAAGTAGCTGGAAAGGCGAACCCTAGCACAAGGAGATGAGAAATGGGGTGCGTTTTAGAAACCTTTCAAAATCACACGGTGTACCATCTTCTGGGTTTCTCATGCATGTTTTCGATGTAGGAAGATGCCCTTGAACCTGGAGATTTGGGACCCATGGGATGGGTACCACGCAGTATTACTTTAAAGGGTCTGAGTTTGCTCACCCAACCTCACCCAACCTCTCAGCCCCAAGAGTGTCCACCCTTATGTCTCATCCAGGTGTGGGTCTAGATATGGTCAATCCAGGTTGCATCACAGCCCCTGAACGAATTTTGTAAGAATTTCTCTCTCTTTCACTGTCTTTGTTTTACGGGTTTTTAAAAGTAATTTATTTTTATAATGGGGTTTAGCTGCTTTTCACGGCTGTGTTTATGCGACTTTACACACACTTGGCTCACTTCCAGAAGATATCAATACATAGGTTTTACGATTCTTACTAGTCAGATATATTCTTGTGCGGTGAATAGGGGGTGTTGAGTCCAGTTCACTGAGCAAGGAGTAGGTCTTGTCTATTACATATTGGGTGTATGGAACAGTATCTGAGCGAATTTGATACCCTTGTTTTATGCATCACCCCACCTCACCTTTCCCGTTAAGCAGCCATAGTGTGTTTTCTAAACGTGTGACTCTGTTCTGTTTTGTAATTCAGTTCAATTGAAGCGGTTTTTACATTCTCTCTATAAGTGATAGCTTATGATAAGTGTCTTTTTCTGTGTGACTTATTTCACTTAGAATCGTCATACCTAAATCCACTCATCTTGCTTCTACTAGCCTTATGACATTGATTTCATGTCTGAGAGATATTCCTTTGTACATAAGGACCACAACTTCTTTATCCATTTATCTCTTTCCTGGGATATTTAAGGTGTCATGAAGTGGAGGTTCTTGTCAACATAGCAGCCCTAAACATTGGGGTGCCTGTGTCTTGCTGATTTTTAGTTTTTCCAATTTATACGCTCATGAGTGGACGTGCCCTATGCTCCCTATGCTGTGTTTTTTCGATGTTTCAGGACACACCGTACACTTCTCCAGAGTGGCTGTTGGCAATTTACATCCCACCCATCAGCGTAGCAAGGCTGCCATTTCTCCATGGCCTGTCCTGCATTTCTGGTTTTGAAACTTTTTGCAGCATGGCCCTTTTGACCGATGGGAAGCGAGACCTCTTTGTAGCGCTGATTTGCCTTTCCAGGTTGCTTGGTTGGCCAAAAAGGGCGTATGCGTTTTTTCCTGAATATATTCAGGAAAAAACGCATACGCCCTTTTTGGCCAAGGGCATCATTGTCGACGTTTTGCCGCTTTTCATGTGCTTTAAAGGCGATTCGAATCTACCTCCTGAAATCTGTTTCCTGCAATTCTGCCTTGCTTTCAAATCCTCTTTGTTGCCTTCCCTCAATATATCTGTGGATGAGAGTTATCATTTATAACTCTGCGGGTTTGTGAATTGCAGTGTCCCTGAGCTCCATTTTTCAACTCGCTTTTTTGGGAGCTGGCCGCAAAAGCGCGGGATTGCCTCAGGCCCTATTCTGGTTCCTGGCGGCAGGCTGAGCCTGTGGTTAATTCTTCTTCCTGATGGGAAAATAGAGTGACCTGGGCCTGTCCCAACACCTAGATCTAGTCTCTCATTGGTTGCCCCTCTTCCCGTTCATCCTCAGGACAAATTGCAACCTGTAGGGAACAGGAGCTTAAAGGTGCAGATTCTCCAAGTAGGGAGATTGCTAGTAAAGTAGCTGGAAAGGCGAACCCGAGCACAAGGAGATGAGAAATTGGGTGCGTTTTACAAACCTTTCAAAATCACACGGTGTACCATCTTCTGGGTTTCTCATGCATGTTTTCGATGTAGGAAGATGCCTTTGAACCTGGAGATTTAGGAACCATGGGATGGGTAACACACAGTATTACTTTAAAGAGTCTGCGTTTGCTCACCCAACCTCACCCAACCTCTAAGCCCCAAGAGTGTCCACCCTTATGTCTCATCCAGCTGTGGGTCTAGATATGGTCAATCCAGGTTGCATCACAGCCTCTGAACGAATTTTGTAAGAATTTCTCTCTCTTTCACTGTCTTTGTTTTACGGGTTTTTAAAAGTAATTTATTTTATAATGGGGTTTAGCTGCTTTTCACGGCTGTGTTTATGCGGCTTTACACCCACTTGACTCACTTCCAGACAGATATCAATACATAGGTTTTAAGATTCTTACTAGTCACATATATTCTTGTGCGGTGAATAGGGGGTGTTGAGTCCAGTTCACTGAGCAAGGAGTAGGTCTTGTCTATTACATATTGGGTGTATGGAACGGTATCTGAGCGAATTTGAAGCCCTTGTTTTATGCATCACCCCACCTCACCTTTCCCGTTAAGCAGCCATAGTGTGTTTTCTAAACGTGTGACTCTGTTCTGTTTTGTAATTCAGTTCAGGTGTAGCGGTTTTTACATTCCCTCTATAAGTGATAGCTTATGATAAGTGTCTTTTTCTGTGTCACTTATTTCACTTAGAATCGTCATACCTAAATCCACTCATCTTGCTTCTACTAGCCTTATGATATTGATTTCATGTCTGAGTGATATTCCTTTGTACATAAGGACCACAACTTTTTTATCCATTTTTCTCTTTCCTGGGATATTTAAGGTGTCATGAAGTGGAGGTTCTTGTCAACATAGCAGCCCTAAACATTGGGGTGCCTGTGTCTTGCTGATTTTTAGTTTTCCCAATTTATACGCCCGTGAGTGGACGTGCCCTATGCTCCCTAAGCTGTGTTTTTTCGATGTTTCAGGACACACCGTACACTTCTCCAGAGTGGCTTTTGGCAATGTACATCCCGCCCATCAGCGTAGCAAGGCTGCCATTTCTCCATGGCCTGTACTGCATTTCTGGTTTTGACACTTTTTGCAGCATGGCCCTTTTGACCGATGGGAAGCGAGACTTCTTTGTAGCGCTGATTTGCCTTTCCAGGTTGCTTGGTTGGCCAAAAAGGGCGTATGCGTTATTTCCTGAATATATTCAGGAAAAAACGCATACGCCCTTTTTGGCCAAGGGCATCATTGTCGACGTTTTGCCGCTTTTCATGTGCTTTGAAGGCGATTCGAATCTACCTCCTGAAATCTGTTTCCTGCAATTCTGCCTTGCTTTCAAATCCTCTTCGTTGCCTTCCCTCAATATATCTGTGGATGAGAGTTATCACTTATAACTCTGCGGGTTTGTGAATTGCAGTGTCCCTGAGCTCCATTTTTCAACTCGCTTTTTTGGGAGCTGGCCGCAAAAGCGCGGGATTGCCTCAGGCCCTATTCTGGTTCCTGGCGGCAGGCTGAGCCTGTGGTTAATTCTTCTTCCTGATGGGAAAATAGAGTGACCTGGGCCTGTCCCAACACCTAGATCTAGTCTCTCATTGGTTGCCCCTCTTCCCGTTCATCCTCAGGACAAATTGCAACCTGTAGGGAACAGGAGCTTAAAGGTGCTGAATCTCCAAGTAGGGAGATTGCTAGTAAAGTAGCTGGAAAGGCGAACCCGAGCACAAGGAGATGAGAAATTGGGTGCGTTTTAGAAACCTTTCAAAATCACACGGTGTACCATCTTCTGGGTTTCTCATGCATGTTTTCGATGTAGGAAGATGCCCTTGAACCTGGAGATTTGGGACCCATGGGATGGGTACCACACAGTATTACTTTAAAGGGTCTGCGTTTGCTCACCCAACCTCACCCAAACTCTAAGCCCCAAGAGTGTCCACCCTTATGTCTCATCCAGCTGTGGGTCTAGATATGGTCAATCCAGGTTGCATCACAGCCTCTGAACGAATTTTGTAAGAATTTCTCTCTCTTTCACTGTCTTTGTTTTACGGGTTTTTAAAAGTAATTTATTTTTATAATGGGGTTTAGCTGCTTTTCACGGCTGTGTTTATGCGGCTTTACACCCACTTGACTCACTTCCAGACAGATATCAATACATAGGTTTTAAGATTCTTACTAGTCACATATATTCTTGTGCGGTGAATAGGGGGTGTTGAGTCCAGTTCACTGAGCAAGGAGTAGGTCTTGTCTATTACATATTGGGTGTATGGAACGGTATCTGAGCGAATTTGAAACCCTTGTTTTATGCATCACCCCACCTCACCTTTCCCGTTAATCAGCCATAGTGTGTTTTCTAAACGTGTGACTCTGTTCTGTTTTGTAATTCAGTTCAGGTGTAGCGGTTTTTACATTCCCTCTATAAGTGATAGCTTATGATAAGTGTCTTTTTCTGTGTCACTTATTTCACTTAGAATCGTCATACCTAAATCCACTCATCTTGCTTCTACTAGCCTTATGACATTGATTTCATGTCTGAGTGATATTCCTTTGTACATAAGGACCACAACTTCTTTATCCATTTTTCTCTTTCCTGGGATATTTAAGGTGTCATGAAGTGGAGGTTCTTGTCAACATAGCAGCCCTAAACATTGGGGTGCCTGTGTCTTGCTGATTTTTAGTTTTCCCAATTTATACGCCCATGAGTGGACTTGCCCTATGCTCCCTAAGCTGTGTTATTTCGATGTTTCAGGACACACCGTACACTTCTCCAGAGTGGCTTTTGGCAATTTACATCCCGCCCATCAGCGTAGCAAGGCTGCCATTTCTCCATGGCCTGTCCTGCATTTCTGGTTTTGACACTTTTTGCAGCATGGCCCTTTTGACCGATGGGAAGCGAGACCTCTTTGTAGCGCTGATTTGCCTTTCCAGGTTGCTTGGTTGGCCAAAAAGGGCGTATTCGTTTTTTCCTGAATATATTCAGGAAAAAACGCATACGCCCTTTTTGGCCAAGGGCATAATTGTCGACGTTTTGCCGCTTTTCATGTGCTTTAAAGGCGATTCGAATCTACCTCCTGAAATCTCTTTCCTGCAATTCTGCCTTGCTTTCAAATCCTCTTCGTTGCCTTCCCTCAATATATCTGTGGATGAGAGTTATCACTTATAACTCTGCGGGTTTGTGAATTGCAGTGTCCCTGAGCTCCATTTTTCAACTCGCTTTTTTGGGAGCTGGCCGCAAAAGCGCGGGATTGCCTCAGGCCCTATTCTGGTTCCTGGCGGCAGGCTGAGCCTGTGGTTAATTCTTCTTCCTGATGGGAAAATAGAGTGACCTGGGCCTGTCCCAACACCTAGATCTAGTCTCTCATTGGTTGCCCCTCTTCCCGTTCATCCTCAGGACAAATTGCAACCTGTAGGGAACAGGAGCTTAAAGGTGCAGATTCTCCAAGTAGGGAGATTGCTAGTAAAGTAGCTGGAAAGGCGAACCCGAGCACAAGGAGATGAGAAATTGGGTGCGTTTTAGAAACCTTTCAAAATCACACGGTGTACCATCTTCTGGGTTTCTCATGCATGTTTTCGATGTAGGAAGATGCCTTTGAACCTGGAGATTTAGGAACCATGGGATGGGTAACACACAGTATTACTTTAAAGAGTCTGCGTTTGCTCACCCAACCTCACCCAACCTCTAAGCCCCAAGAGTGTCCACCCTTATGTCTCATCCAGCTGTGGGTCTAGATATGGTCAATCCAGGTTGCATCACAGCCTCTGAACGAATTTTGTAAGAATTTCTCTCTCTTTCACTGTCTTTGTTTTACGGGTTTTTAAAAGTAATTTATTTTATAATGGGGTTTAGCTGCTTTTCACGGCTGTGTTTATGCGGCTTTACACCCACTTGACTCACTTCCAGACAGATATCAATACATAGGTTTTAAGATTCTTACTAGTCACATATATTCTTGTGCGGTGAATAGGGGGTGTTGAGTCCAGTTCACTGAGCAAGGAGTAGGTCTTGTCTATTACATATTGGGTGTATGGAACGGTATCTGAGCGAATTTGAAGCCCTTGTTTTATGCATCACCCCACCTCACCTTTCCCGTTAAGCAGCCATAGTGTGTTTTCTAAACGTGTGACTCTGTTCTGTTTTGTAATTCAGTTCAGGTGTAGCGGTTTTTACATTCCCTCTATAAGTGATAGCTTATGATAAGTGTCTTTTTCTGTGTCACTTATTTCACTTAGAATCGTCATACCTAAATCCACTCATCTTGCTTCTACTAGCCTTATGATATTGATTTCATGTCTGAGTGATATTCCTTTGTACATAAGGACCACAACTTTTTTATCCATTTTTCTCTTTCCTGGGATATTTAAGGTGTCATGAAGTGGAGGTTCTTGTCAACATAGCAGCCCTAAACATTGGGGTGCCTGTGTCTTGCTGATTTTTAGTTTTCCCAATTTATACGCCCGTGAGTGGACGTGCCCTATGCTCCCTAAGCTGTGTTTTTTCGATGTTTCAGGACACACCGTACACTTCTCCAGAGTGGCTTTTGGCAATGTACATCCCGCCCATCAGCGTAGCAAGGCTGCCATTTCTCCATGGCCTGTACTGCATTTCTGGTTTTGACACTTTTTGCAGCATGGCCCTTTTGACCGATGGGAAGCGAGACTTCTTTGTAGCGCTGATTTGCCTTTCCAGGTTGCTTGGTTGGCCAAAAAGGGCGTATGCGTTATTTCCTGAATATATTCAGGAAAAAACGCATACGCCCTTTTTGGCCAAGGGCATCATTGTCGACGTTTTGCCGCTTTTCATGTGCTTTGAAGGCGATTCGAATCTACCTCCTGAAATCTGTTTCCTGCAATTCTGCCTTGCTTTCAAATCCTCTTCGTTGCCTTCCCTCAATATATCTGTGGATGAGAGTTATCACTTATAACTCTGCGGGTTTGTGAATTGCAGTGTCCCTGAGCTCCATTTTTCAACTCGCTTTTTTGGGAGCTGGCCGCAAAAGCGCGGGATTGCCTCAGGCCCTATTCTGGTTCCTGGCGGCAGGCTGAGCCTGTGGTTAATTCTTCTTCCTGATGGGAAAATAGAGTGACCTGGGCCTGTCCCAACACCTAGATCTAGTCTCTCATTGGTTGCCCCTCTTCCCGTTCATCCTCAGGACAAATTGCAACCTGTAGGGAACAGGAGCTTAAAGGTGCTGAATCTCCAAGTAGGGAGATTGCTAGTAAAGTAGCTGGAAAGGCGAACCCGAGCACAAGGAGATGAGAAATTGGGTGCGTTTTAGAAACCTTTCAAAATCACACGGTGTACCATCTTCTGGGTTTCTCATGCATGTTTTCGATGTAGGAAGATGCCCTTGAACCTGGAGATTTGGGACCCATGGGATGGGTACCACACAGTATTACTTTAAAGGGTCTGCGTTTGCTCACCCAACCTCACCCAAACTCTAAGCCCCAAGAGTGTCCACCCTTATGTCTCATCCAGCTGTGGGTCTAGATATGGTCAATCCAGGTTGCATCACAGCCTCTGAACGAATTTTGTAAGAATTTCTCTCTCTTTCACTGTCTTTGTTTTACGGGTTTTTAAAAGTAATTTATTTTTATAATGGGGTTTAGCTGCTTTTCACGGCTGTGTTTATGCGGCTTTACACCCACTTGACTCACTTCCAGACAGATATCAATACATAGGTTTTAAGATTCTTACTAGTCAGATATATTCTTGTGCGGTGAATAGGGGGTGTTGAGTCCAGTTCACTGAGCAAGGAGTAGGTCTTGTCTATTACATATTGGGTGTATGGAACGGTATCTGAGCGAATTTGAAACCCTTGTTTTATGCATCACCCCACCTCACCTTTCCCGTTAATCAGCCATAGTGTGTTTTCTAAACGTGTGACTCTGTTCTGTTTTGTAATTCAGTTCAGGTGTAGCGGTTTTTACATTCCCTCTATAAGTGATAGCTTATGATAAGTGTCTTTTTCTGTGTCACTTATTTCACTTAGAATCGTCATACCTAAATCCACTCATCTTGCTTCTACTAGCCTTATGACATTGATTTCATGTCTGAGTGATATTCCTTTGTACATAAGGACCACAACTTCTTTATCCATTTTTCTCTTTCCTGGGATATTTAAGGTGTCATGAAGTGGAGGTTCTTGTCAACATAGCAGCCCTAAACATTGGGGTGCCTGTGTCTTGCTGATTTTTAGTTTTCCCAATTTATACGCCCATGAGTGGACTTGCCCTATGCTCCCTAAGCTGTGTTATTTCGATGTTTCAGGACACACCGTACACTTCTCCAGAGTGGCTTTTGGCAATTTACATCCCGCCCATCAGCGTAGCAAGGCTGCCATTTCTCCATGGCCTGTCCTGCATTTCTGGTTTTGACACTTTTTGCAGCATGGCCCTTTTGACCGATGGGAAGCGAGACCTCTTTGTAGCGCTGATTTGCCTTTCCAGGTTGCTTGGTTGGCCAAAAAGGGCGTATTCGTTTTTTCCTGAATATATTCAGGAAAAAACGCATACGCCCTTTTTGGCCAAGGGCATAATTGTCGACGTTTTGCCGCTTTTCATGTGCTTTAAAGGCGATTCGAATCTACCTCCTGAAATCTCTTTCCTGCAATTCTGCCTTGCTTTCAAATCCTCTTCGTTGCCTTCCCTCAATATATCTGTGGATGAGAGTTATCATTTATAACTCTGCGGGTTTGTGAATTGCAGTGTCCCTGAGCTCCATTTTTCAACTCGCTTTTTTGGGAGCTGGCCACAAAAGAGCGAGATTGCCTCAGGCCATATCCTGGTTCCTGGAGGCAGGCTGAGCCTGTGGTTAATTCTTCTTCCTGATGGGAAAATAGAGTGACCTGTGCCTGTCCCAACACCTAGATCTAGTCTCTCATTGGTTGCCCCTCTTCCCGTTCATCTTCAGGACAAATTGCAACCTATAGGGAACAGGAGCTTAAAGGTGCTGATTCTCCAAGTAGAGAGATTGCTAGTAAAGTAGCTGGAAAGGCGAACCCTAGCACAAGGAGATGAGAAATGGGGTGCGTTTTAGAAACCTTTCAAAATCACACGGTGTACCATCTTCTGGGTTTCTCATGCATGTTTTCGATGTAGGAAGATGCCCTTGAACCTGGAGATTTGGGACCCATGGGATGGGTACCACGCAGTATTACTTTAAAGGGTCTGAGTTTGCTCACCCAACCTCACCCAACCTCTCAGCCCCAAGAGTGTCCACCCTTATGTCTCATCCAGGTGTGGGTCTAGATAAGGTCAATCCAGGTTGCATCACAGCCCCTGAACGAATTTTGTAAGAATTTCTCTCTCTTTCACTGTCTTTGTTTTACGGGTTTTTAAAAGTAATTTATTTTTATAATGGGGTTTAGCTGCTTTTCACGGCTGTGTTTATGCGGCTTTACACCCACTTGGCTCACTTCCAGAGAGATATCAATACATAGGTTTTACGATTCTTACTAGTCAGATATATTCTTGTGCGGTGAATAGGGGGTGTTGAGTCCAGTTCACTGAGCAAGGAGTAGGTCTTGTCTATTACATATTGGGTGTATGGAAAAGTATCTGAGCGAATTTGAAACCCTTGTTTTATGCATCACCCCACCTCACCTTTCCCGTTAAGCAGCCATAGTGTGTTTTCTAAACGTGTGACTCTGTTCTGTTTTTTAATTCAGTTCAATTGTAGCGGTTTTTACATTCTCTCTATAAGAGATAGCTTATGATAAGTGTCTTTTTCTGTGTGACTGATTTCACTTAGAATCGTCATACCTAAATCCACTCATCTTGCTTCTACTAGCCTTATGACATTGATTTCATGTCTGAGTGATATTCCTTTGTACATAAGGACCACAACTTCTTTATCCATTTTTCTCTTTCCTGGGATATTTAAGGTGTCATGAAGTGGAGGTTCTTGTCAACATAGCAGCCCTAAACATTGGGGTGCCTGTGTCTTGCTGATTTTTAGTTTTCCCAATTTATACGCCCATGAGTGGACGTGCCCTATGCTCCCTAAGCTGTGTTTTTTCGATGTTTCAGGACACACCGTATACTTCTCCAGAGTGGCTGTTGGCAATTTACATCCCGCCCATCAGCGTAGCAAGGCTGCCATTTCTCCATGGCCTGTCCCGCATTTCTGGTTTTGACACTTTTTGCAGCATGGCCCTTTTGACCGATGGGAAGCGAGACCTCTTTGTAGCGCTGATTTGCCTTTCCCGGTTGCTTGGTTGGCCAAAAAGGGCGTATGCGTTTTTTCCTGAATATATTCAGGAAAAAACGCATACGCCCTTTTTGGCCAAGGGCATCATTGTCGACGTTTTGCCGCTTTTCATGTGCTTTAAAGGCGATTCGAATCTACCTCCTGAAATCTGTTTCCTGCAATTCTGCCTTGCTTTCAAATCCTCTTCGTTGCCTTCCCTCAATATATCTGTGGATGAGAGTTATCATTTATAACTCTGCGGGTTTGTGAATTGCAGTGTCCCTGAGCTCCATTTTTCAACTCGCTTTTTTGGGAGCTGGCCGCAAAAGCGCGGGATTGCCTCAGGCCCTATTCTGGTTCCTGGCGGCAGGCTGAGCCTGTGGTTAATTCTTCTTCCTGATGGGAAAATAGAGTGACCTGGGCCTGTCCCAACACCTAGATCTAGTCTCTCATTGGTTGCCCCTCTTCCCGTTCATCCTCAGGACAAATTGCAACCTGTAGGGAACAGGAGCTTAAAGGTGCTGATTCTCCAAGTAGGGAGATTGCTAGTAAAGTAGCTCGAAAGGCGAACCCGAGCACAAGGAGATGAGAAATGAGGTGCGTTTTAGAAACCTTTCAAAATCACACAGTGTACCATCTTCTGGGTTTCTCATGCATGTTTTCGATGTAGGAAGATGCCCTTGAACCTGGAGATTTAGGAACCATGGGATGGGTAGTACACAGTATTACTTTAAAGGGTCTGTGTTTGCTCACCCAACCTCACCCAACCTCTAAGCCCCAAGAGTGTCCACCCTTATGTCTCATCCAGCTGTGGGTCTAGATATGGTCAATCCAGGTTGCATCACAGCCTCTGAACGAATTTTGTAAGAATTTCTCTCTCTTTCACTGTCTTTGTTTTACGGGTTTTTAAAAGTAATTTATTTTATAATGGGGTTTAGCTGCTTTTCACAGCTGTGTTTATGCGGCTTTACACCCACTTGACTCACTTCCAGACAGATATCAATACATAGGTTTTAAGATTCTTACTAGTCACATATATTCTTGTGCGGTGAATAGGGGGTGTTGAGTCCAGTTCACTGAGCAAGGAGTAGGTCTTGTCTATTACATATTGGGTGTATGGAACGGTATCTGAGCGAATTTGAAGCCCTTGTTTTATGCATCACCCCACCTCACCTTTCCCGTTAAGCAGCCATAGTGTGTTTTCTAAACGTGTGACTCTGTTCTGTTTTGTAATTCAGTTCAGGTGTAGCGGTTTTTACATTCCCTCTATAAGTGATAGCTTATGATAAGTGTCTTTTTCTGTGTCACTTATTTCACTTAGAATCGTCATACCTAAATCCACTCATCTTGCTTCTACTAGCCTTATGACATTGATTTCATGTCTGAGTGATATTCCTTTGTACATAAGGACCACAACTTCTTTATCCATTTTTCTCTTTCCTGGGATATTTAAGGTGTCATGAAGTGGAGGTTCTTGTCAACATAGCAGCCCTAAACATTGGGGTGCCTGTGTCTTGCTGATTTTTAGTTTTCCCAATTTATACACCCATGAGTGGACGTGCCCTATGCTCCCTAAGCTGTGTTTTTTCGATGTTTCAGGACACACCGTACACTTCTCCAGAGTGGCTTTTGGCAATGTACATCCCGCCCATCAGCGTAGCAAGGCTGCCATTTCTCCATGGCCTGTACTGCATTTCTGGTTTTGACACTTTTTGCAGCATGGCCCTTTTGACCGATGGGAAGCGAGACTTCTTTGTAGCGCTGATTTGCCTTTCCAGGTTGCTTGGTTGGCCAAAAAGGGCGTATGCGTTATTTCCTGAATATATTCAGGAAAAAACGCATACGCCCTTTTTGGCCAAGGGCATCATTGTCGACGTTTTGCCGCTTTTCATGTGCTTTAAAGGCGATTCGAATCTACCTCCTGAAATCTGCTTCCTGCAATTCTGCCTTGCTTTCAAATCCTCTTCGTTGCCTTCCCTCAATATATCTGTGGATGAGAGTTATCATTTATAACTCTGCGGGTTTGTGAATTGCAGTGTCCCTGAGCTCCATTTTTCAACTCGCTTTTTTGGGAGCTGGCCGCAAAAGCGCGGGATTGCCTCAGGCCCTATTCTGGTTCCTGGCGGCAGGCTGAGCCTGTGGTTAATTCTTCTTCCTGATGGGAAAATAGAGTGACCTGTGCCTGTCCCAACACCTAGATCTAGTCTCTCATTGGTTGCCCCTCTTCCCGTTCAACCTCAGGACAAATTGCAACCTGTAGGGAACAGGAGCTTAAAGGTGCTGATTCTCCAAGTAGGGAGATTGCTAGTAAAGTAGCTGGAAAGGCGAACCTTAGCACAAGGAAATGAGAAATGGGGTGCGTTTTAGAAACCTTTCAAAATCACACGGTGTACCATCTTCTGGGTTTCTCATGCATGTTTTCGATGTAGGAAGATGCCCTTGAACCTGGAGATTTGGCACCCATGGGATGGGTACCACGCAGTATTACTTTAAAGGGTCTGAGTTTGCTCACCCAACCTCACCCAACCTCTAAGCCCCAAGAGTGTCCACCCTTATGTCTCATCCAGGTGTGGGTCTAGATATGGTCCATCCAGGTTGCATCACAGCCCCTGAACGAATTTTGTAGGAATTTCTCTCTCTTTCACTGTCTTTGTTTTACGGGTTTTTAAAAGTAATTTATTTTTATAATGGGGTTTAGCTGCTTTTCACGGCTGTGTTTATGCGGCTTTACACCCACTTGGCTCACTTCCAGAGAGATATCAATACATAGGTTTTACGATTCTTACTAGTCAGAAATATTCTTGTGCGGTGAATAGGGGGTGTTGAGTCCACTTCACTGAGCAAGGAGTAGGTCTTGTCTATTACATATTGGGTGTATGGAACGGTATCTGAGCGAATTTGAAACCCTTGTTTTATGCATCACCCCACCTCACCTTTCCCGTTAAGCAGCTATAGTGTGTTTTCTAAACGTGTGACTCTGTTCTCTTTTGTAATTCAGTTCAAGTGTAGCGGTTTTTACATTCCCTCTATAAGTGATAGCTTATAATTAGTGTCTTTTTCTGTGTGACTTATTTCACTTAGAATTGTCATACCTAAATCCACTCATCTTGCTTCTACAAGCCTTATGACATTGATTTCATGTCTGAGTGATATTCCATTGTACATAAGGACCACAACTTCTTTATCCATTTTTCTCTTTCCTGGGATATTTAAGGTGTCATGAAGTGGAGGTTCTTGTCAACAGAGCAGCCCTAAACTTTGGGGTGCCTGTGTCTTGCTGATTTTTAGTTTTCCCAATTTCTACGCCCATGAGTGAACGTGCCCTACGCTCCCTAAGCTGTGTTTTTTCGATGTTTCAGGACACACCGTACACTTCTCCAGTGTGGCTGTTGGCAATTTACATCCCGCCCATCAGCGTAGCAAGGCTGCCATTTCTCCATGGCCTGTCCTGCATTTCTGGTTTTGACACTTTTTGCAGCATGGCCCTTTTGACCGATGGGAAGCGAGACTTCTTTGTAGCGCTGATTTGCCTTTCCAGGTTGCTTGGTTGGCCAAAAAGGGCGTATGCGTTTTTTCCTGAATATATTCAGGAAAAAACGCATACGCCCTTTTTGGCCAAGGGCATCATTGTCGACGTTTTGCTGCTTTTCATGTGCTTTAAAGGCGATTCGGATCTACCTCCGGAAATCTGTTTCCTGCAATTCTGCCTTGCTTTCAAATCCTCTTCGTTGCCTTCCCTCAATATATCTGTGGATGAGAGTTATCATTTATAACTCTGCGGGTTTGTGAATTGCAGTGTCCCTGAGCTCCATTTTTCAACTCGCTTTTTTGGGAGCTGGCCGCAAAAGCGCGGGATTGCCTCAGGCCCTATTCTGGTTCCTGGCGGCAGGCGGAGCCTGTGGTTAATTCTTCTTCCTGATGGGAAAATAGAGAGACCTGTGCCTGTCCCAACACCTAGATCTAGTCTCTCATTGGTTGTCCCTCTTCCCGTTCATCCTCAGGACAAATTGCAACCTGTAGGGAACAGGAGCTTAAAAGTGCTGATTCTCCAAGTAGGGAGATTGCTAGTAAAGTAGCTGGAAAGGCGAACCCGAGCACAAGGAGATGAGAAATGGGGTGCGTTTTAGAAACCATTCAAAATCACACGGTGTACCATCTTCTGGGTTTCTCATGCATGTTTTCGATGTAGGAAGATGCCCTTGAACCTGGAGATTTGGGACCCATGGGATGGGTACCACGCAGTATTACTTCAAAGGGTCTGCGTTTGCTCACCCAACCTCTCAGCCCCAAGAGTGTCCACCCTTATGTCTCATCCAGCTGTGGGTCTAGATATGGTCAATCCTGGTTGCATCACAGCCCCTGAACGAATTTTGTAAGAATTTCTCTCTCTTTCACTGTCTTTGTTTTACGGGTTTTTAAAAGTAATTTATTTTTATAATGGGGTTTAGCTGCTTTTCACGGCTGTGTTTATTCGGATTTACACCCACTTGACTCACTTCCAGACAGATATCAATACATAGGTTTTAAGATTGTTACTAGTCACATATATTCTTGTGCGGTGAATAGGGGGTGTTGAGTCCAGTTCACTGAGCAAAGAGTAGGTCTTGTCTATTACATATTGGGTGTATGGAACGGTATCTGAGCGAATTTGAACCCCTTGTTTTATGCATCACCCCACCTCACCTTTCCCGTTAAGCAGCCATAGTGTGTTTTCTAAACGTGTGATTCTGTTCTGTTCTGTAATTCAGTTCAAGTGTAGCGGTTTTTACATTCCCTCTATAAGTGATAGCTTATGATAAGTGTCTTTTTCTGTGTGACTTATTTCCCTTAGAATCGTCGTACCTAAGTCCACTCATCTTGCTTCTACTAGCCTTATGACATTGATTTCATGTCTGAGTGATATTGCATTGTACATAAAGACCACAACTTCTTTATCCATTTTTCTCTTTCCTGGGATATTTAAGGTGTCATGAAGTGGAGGTTCTTGTCAACAGAGCAGCCCTAAACTTTGGGGTGCCTGTGTCTTGCTGATTTTTCTTTTTCCCAATTTATACGCCCATGAGTGGACGTGCCCTATGCTCCCTAAGCTGTGTTTTTTCGATGTTTCAGGACACACAGTACACTTCTCCAGAGTGGCTGTTGGCAATTTACATCCCACCCATCAGCATAGCAAGGCTGCCATTTCTCCATGGCCTGTCCTGCATTTCTGGTTTTGACACTTTTTGCAGCATGGCCCTTTTGACCGATGGGAAGCGAGACTTCTTTGTAGCGCTGATTTGCCTTTCCAGGTTGCTTGGTTGGCCAAAAAGGGCGTATGCGTTTTTTCCTGAATATATTCAGGAAAAAACGCATACGCCCTTTTTGGCCAAGGGCATCATTGTCGACGTTTTGCAGCTTTTCATGTGCCTTAAAGGCGATTCGAATCTACCTCCTGAAATCTGTTTTCTGCAATTCTGCCTTGCTTTCAAATCCTCTTCGTTGCCTTCCCTCAATATATCTGTGGATGAGAGTTATCATTTATAACTCTGCGGGTTTGTGAATTGCAGTGTCCCTGAGCTCCATTTTTCAACTCGCTTTTTTGGGAGCTGGCCGCAAAAGCGCGGGATTGCCTCAGGCCCTATTGTGCTTCTGGGCGGCAGGCTGAGCCTGTGATTAATTCTTCTTCCTGATGGGAAATTAGAGTGACCTGTGCCTGTCCCAACACCTAGATCTAGTCTCTCATTGGTTGCCCCTCTTCCCGTTCATCCTCAGGACAAATTGCAACCTGTACAGAACAGGAGGTTAAAGGTGCTGATTCTCCAAGTAGGGAGATTGCTAGTAAAGTAGCTGGAATGGCGAACCCGAGCACAAGGAGATGAGAAATGAGGTGCGTTTTAGAAACCTTTCAAAATCACACGGTGTACCATGTTCTGAGTTTCTCATGCATGTTTTTGATGTAGGAAGATGCCCTTGAACCTGGAGACTTGGGACCCATGGGATGGGTACCACGCAGTATTACTTTAAAGGGTCTGAGTTTGCTCACCCAACCTAACCCAACCTTTCAGCCCCAAGAGTGTCCACCCTTATGTCTCATCCACCTGTGCGTGTAGATATGGTCCATCCAGGTTGCATCACAGCCCCTGAACGAATTTTGTAGGAATTTCTCTCTCTTTCACTGTCTTTGTTTTACGGGTTTTTAAAATTAATTTATTTTATAATGGGGTTTAGCTGCTTTTCACGGCTGTGTTTATGCGGCTTTACACCCACTTGGCTCACTTCCAGAGAGATATCAATACATAGGTTTTACGATTCTTACTAGTCAGAAATATTCTTGTGCGGTGAATAGGGGGTGTTGAGTCCACTTCACTGAGCAAGGAGTAGGTCTTGTCTATTACATATTGGGTGTATGGAACGGTATCTGAGCGAATTTGAAACCCTTGTTTTATGCATCACCCCACCTCACCTTTCCCGTTAAGCAGCCATAGTGTGTTTTCTAAACGTGTGACTCTGTTCTGTTTTGTAATTCAGTTCAAGTGTAGCGGTTTTTACATTCCCTCTATAAGTGATAGCTTATGATTAGTGTCTTTTTCTGTGTCACTTATTTCACTTAGAATCGTCATACCTAAATCCACTCATCTTGCTTCTACAAGCCTTATGACATTGATTACATGTCTGAGTGATATTCCATTGTACATAAGGACCACAACTTCTTTATCCATTTTTCTCTTTCCTGGGATATTTAAGGTGTCATGAAGTGGAGGTTCTTGTCAACAGAGCAGCCCTAAACTTTGGGGTGCCTGTGTCTTGCTGATTTTTAGTTTTCCCAATTTCTACGCCCATGAGTGAAGGTGCCCTATGCTCCCTAAGCTGTGTTTTTTCGATGTTTCAGGACACACCGTACACTTCTCCAGTGTGGCTGTTGGCAATTTACATCCCGCCCATCAGCGTAGCAAGGCTGCCATTTCTCCATGGCCTGTCCTGCATTTCTGGTTTTGACACTTTTTGCAGCATGACCCTTTTGACCGATGGGAAGCGAGACTTCTTTGTAGCGCTGATTTGCCTTTCCAGGTTGCTTGGTTGGCCAAAAAGGGCGTATGCGTTTTTTCCTGAATATATTCAGGAAAAAACGCATACGCCCTTTTTGGCCAAGGGCATCATTGTCGACGTTTTGCCGCTTTTCATGTGCTTTAAAGGCGATTCGGATCTACCTCCGGAAATCTGTTTCCTGCAATTCTGCCTTGCTTTGAATTCCTCTTCGTTGCCTTCCCTCAATATATCTGTGGATGACAGTTATCATTTATAACTCTGCGGGTTTGTGAATTGCAGTGTCCCTGAGCTCCATTTTTCAACTCGCTTTTTTGGGAGCTGGCCGCAAAAGCGCGGGATTGCCTCAGGCCCTATTCTGGTTCCTGGCGGCAGGCGGAGCCTGTGGTTAATTCTTCTTCCTGATGGGAAAATAGAGAGACCTGTGCCTGTCCCAACACCTAGATCTAGTCTCTCATTGGTTTCCCCTCTTCCCGTTCATCCTCAGGACAAATTGCAACCTGTAGGGAACAGGAGCTTAAAAGTGCTGATTCTCCAAGTAGGGAGATTGCTAGTAAAGTAGCTGGAAAGGCGAACCCGAGCACAAGGAGATGAGAAATGGGGTGCGTTTTAGAAACCTTTCAAAATCACACGGTGTACCATCTTCTGGGTTTCTCATGCATGTTTTCGATGTAGGAAGATGCCCTTGAACCTGGAGATTTGGGACCCATGGGATGGGTACCACGCAGTATTACTTCAAAGGGTCTGCGTTTGCTCACCCAACCTCTCAGCCCCAAGAGTGTCCACCCTTATGTCTCATCCAGCTGTGGGTCTAGATATGGTCAATCCAGGTTGCATCACAGCCCCTGAACGAATTTTGTAAGAATTTCTCTCTGTTTCACTGTCTTTGTTTTATGGGTTATTAAAAGTAATTTATTTTTATAATGGGGTTTAGCTGCTTTTCACGGCTGTGTTTATGCGGATTTACACCCACTTGACTCACTTCCAGACAGATATCAGTACATAGGTTTTAAGATTGTTACTAGTCACATATATTCTTGTGCGGTGAATAGGGGGTGTTGTGTCCAGTTCACTGAGCAAGGAGTAGGTCTTGTCTATTACATATTGGGTGTATGGAACGGTATCTGAGCGAATTTGAAACCCTTGTTTTATGCATCACCCCACCTCACCTTTCCCGTTAAGCAGCCATAGTGTGTTTTCTAAACGTGTGACTCTGTTCTGTTTTGTAATTCAGTTCAAGTGTAGCGGTTTTTACATTCCCTCTATAAGTGATAGCTTATGATAAGTGTCTTTTTCTGTGTGACTTATTTCACTTAGAATCGTCGTACCTAAGTCCACTCATCTTGCTTCTACTAGCCTTATGACATTGATTTCATGTCTGAGTGATATTCCATTGTACATAAGGACCACAACTTTTTTATCCATTTTTCTCTTTCCTGGGATATTTAAGGTTTCATGAAGTGGAGGTTCTTGTCAACAGAGTAGCCCCAAACTTTGGGGTGCCTGTGTCTTGCTGATTTTTAGTTTTCCCAATTTATACGCCCATGAGTGGACGTGCCCTATGCTCACTAAGCTGTGTTTTTTCGATGTTTCAGGACACACCGTATACTTCTCCAGAGTGGCTGTTGGCAATTTACATCCCGCCCATCAGCGTAGCAAGGCTGCCATTTCTCCATGGCCTGTCCTGCATTTCTGGTTTTGACACTTTTTGGAGCATGGCCCTTTTGGCCGATGGGAAGCGAGACTTCTTTGTAGCGCTGATTTGCCTTTCCAGGTTGCTTGGTTGGCCAAAAAGGGCGTATGCGTTTTTTCCTGAATATATTCAGGAAAAAACGCATACGCCCTTTTTGGCCAAGGGCATCATTGTCGACGTTTTGCAGCTTTTCATGTGCCTTAAAGGCGATTCGAATCTACCTCCTGAAATCTGTTTCCTGCAATTCTGCCTTGCTTTCAAATCCTCTTCGTTGCCTTCCCTCAATATATCTGTGGATGAGAGTTATCATTTATAACTCTGCGGGTTTGTGAATTGCAGTGTCCCTGAGCTCCATTTTTCAACTCGCTTTTTTGGGAGCTGGCCGCAAAAGCACGGGATTGCCTCAGGCCCTATTGTGCTTCTGGGCGGCAGGCTGAGCCTGTGATTAATTCTTCTTCCTGATGGGAAATTAGAGTGACCTGTGCCTGTCCCAACACCTAGATCTAGTCTCTCATCGGTTGCCCCTCTTCCCGTTCATCCTCAGGACAAATTGCAACCTGTACGGAACAGGAGGTTAAAGGTGCTGATTCTCCAAGTAGGGAGATTGCAAGTAAAGGAGCTGGAATGGCGAACCCGAGCACAAGGAGATGAGAAATGAGGTGCGTTTTAGAAACCTTTCAAAATCACACGGTGTACCATCTTCTGAGTTTCTCATGCATGTTTTCGATGTAGGAAGATGCCCTTGAACCTGGAGACTTGGGACCCATGGGATGGGTACCACGCAGTATTACTTTAAAGGGTCTGCGTTTGCTCACCCAACCTCACCCAACCTTTCAGCCCCAAGAGTGTCCACCCTTATGTCTCATCCAGCTGTGCATGTAGATATGGTCAATCCAGGTTGCATCACAGCCTCTGAACGAATTTTGTAAGAATTTCTCTCTCTTTCACTGTCTTTGTTTTACGGGTTTTTAAAAGTAATTTATTTTTATAATGGGGTTTAGCTGCTTTTCACGGCTGTGTTTATGCGGCTTTACACCCACTTGACTCACTTCCAGACATATATCAATACATAGGTTTTAAGATTCTTACTAGTCACCTATATTCTTGTGCGGTGAATAGGGGGTGTTGAGTCCAGTTCACTGAGCAAGGAGTAGGTCTTGTCTATTACATATTGGGTGTATGGAACGGTATCTGAGCGAATTTGAACCCCTTGTTTTATGCATCACCCCACCTCACCTTTCCCGTTAAGCAGCCATAGTGTGTTTTCTAAACGTGTGACTCTGTTCTGTTTTGTAATTCAGTTCAAGTGTAGCGGTTTTTACATTCCCTCTATAAGTGATAGCTTATGATAAGTGTCTTTTTCTGTGTGACTTATTTCACTTAGAATCGTCGTACCTAACTCCACTCATCTTGCTTCTACTAGCCTTATGACATTGATTTCATGTCTGAGTGATATTCCATTGTACATAAGGACCACGACTTCTTTATCCATTTTTCTCTTTCCTGGGATATTTAAGTTGTCATGAAGTGGAGGTTCTTGTCAACAGAGCAGCCCTAAACTTTGGGGTGCCTGTGTCTTGCTGATTTTTCTTTCTCCCAATTTATACGCCCATGAGTGGACGTGCCCTACGCTCCCTAAGCTGTGTTTTTTCGATGTTTCAGGACACACCATACACTTCTCCAGAGTGGCTGCTGGCAATTAACATCCCGCCCATCAGCGTAGCAAGGCTGCCATTTCTCCATGGCCTGTCCTGCATTTCTGGTTTTGACACTTTTTGCAGCATGACCCTTTTGACCGATGGGAAGCGAGACTTCTTTGTAGCGCTGATTTGCCTTTCCAGGTTGCTTGGTTGGCCAAAAAGGGCGTATGCGTTTTTTCCTGAATATATTCAGGAAAAAACGCATACGCCCTTTTTGGCCAAGGGCATCATTGTCGACGTTTTGCCGCTTTTCATGTGCTTTAAAGGCGATTCGAATCTACCTCCTGAAACCTGTTTCCTGCAATTCTGCCTTGCTTTCAAATCCTCTTCGTTGCCTTCCCTCAATATATTTGTGGACGAGAGTTATCGTTTATAACTCAGCAGGTTTGTGAATGGCAGTGCCCCTGAGCTCCATTTTTCAGCTGTCTTGTTTGGGAGCTGGCCGCAAAAGCACGGGATTGCCTCAGGCCCTATTCTGGTTCCCGGCGGCAGGCTGAGCCTGTGGTTAATTCTTCTTCCTGATGGGAAAATAGAGTGACCTGTGCCTGTCCCAACACCTAGATCTAGTCTCTCATTGGTTGCCCCTCTTCCCGTTCATCCTCAGGACAAATTGCAACCTGTACAGAACAGGAGGTTAAAGGTGCTGATTCTCCAAGTAGGGAGATTGCTAGTGAAGTAGCTGGAATGGCGAACCCGAGCACAAGGAGATGAGAAATGAGGTGCGTTTTAGAAACCTTTCAAAATCACACGGTGTACCTTCTTCTGGGTTCCTCATGCAAGATTTCGATGTAGGAAGATGCCCTTGAACCTGGAGATTTGGGACCCATGGGATGGGTACCATGCAGTATTACTTTAAAGGGTCTGCGTTTTCTCACCCAAGCTCACCCAACCTCTCAGCCCCAAGACTGTCCACCTTTATGTCTCATCCAGCTGTGGGTCTAGATATGGTCAATCCAGGTTGCATCACAGCCCCTGAACGAATTTTGTAAGAATTTCTCTCTCTTTCACTGTCTTTGTTTTACGGGTTTTTAAAAGTAATTTATTTTTATAATGGGGTTTAGCTGCTTTTCACGGCTGTGTTTATGCGGATTTACACCCACTTGACTCACTTTCAGACAGATATCAATACATAGGTTTTAAGATTGTTACTAGTCACATATATTCTTGTGCGGTGAATAGGGGGTGTTGAGTCCAGTTCACTGAGCAAAGGGTAGGTCTTGTCTATTACATATTGGGTGTATGGAACGGTATCTGAGCGAATTTGAAACCCTTGTTTTATGCATCACCCCACCTCACCTTTCCCGTTAAGCAGCCATAGTGTGTTTTCTAAACGTGTGATTCTGTTCTGTTCTGTAATTCAGTTCAAGTGTAGCGGTTTTTACATTCCCTCTATAAGTGATAGCTTATGATAAGTGTCTTTTTCTGTGTGACTTATTTCCCTTAGAATCGTCGTACCTGAGTCCACTCATCTTGCTTCTACTAGCCTTATGACATTGATTTCATGTCTGAGTGATATTGCATTGTACATAAGGACCACAACTTCTTTATCCATTTTTCTCTTTCCTGGGATATTTAAGGTGTCATGAAGTGGAGGTTCTTGTCAACAGAGCAGCCCTAAACTTTGGGGTGCCTGTGTCTTGCTGATTTTTAGTTTTCCCAATTTATACGCCCATGAGTGGACGTGCCCTATGCTCCCTAAGCTGTGTTTTTTCGATGTTTCAGGACACACTGTACACTTCTCCAGAGTGGCTGTTGGCAATTTACATCCCGCTCATCAGCGTAGCAAGGCTGCCATTTCTCCATGGCCTGTCCTGCATTTCTGGTTTTGACACTTTTTGCAGCATGGCCCTTTGGACCGAT
This sequence comes from Eschrichtius robustus, assembly GCF_028021215.1. Classification (NCBI taxonomy): domain Eukaryota; kingdom Metazoa; phylum Chordata; class Mammalia; order Artiodactyla; family Eschrichtiidae; genus Eschrichtius; species Eschrichtius robustus. Next base: position 408,258 of record NW_027175816.1, on the reverse strand, counting down.
GGGAAGCGAGACCTCTTTGTAGCGCTGATTTGCCTTTCCAGGTTGCTTGGTTGGCCAAAAAGGGCGTATGCGTTTTTTCCTGAATATATTCAGGAAAAAACGCATACGCCCTTTTTGGCCAAGGGCATCATTGTCGACCTTTTGCCGCTTTTCATGTGCTTTAAAGGCGATTCGAATCTACCTCCTGAAATCTGTTTTCTGCAATTCTGCCTTGCTTTCAAATCCTCTTCGTTGCCTTCCCTCAATATATCTGTGGATGAGAGTTATCATTTATAACTCTGCGGGTTTGTGAATTGCAGTGTCCCTGAGCTCCATTTTTCAACTCGCTTTTTTGGGAGCTGGCCGCAAAAGCGCGGGATTGCCTCAGGCCCTATTGTGCTTCTGGGCGGCAGGCTGAGCCTGTGATTAATTCTTCTTCCTGATGGGAAATTAGAGTGACCTGTGCCTGTCCCAACACCTAGATCTAGTCTCTCATTGGTTGCCCCTCTTCCCGTTCATCCTCAGGACAAATTGCAACCTGTACAGAACAGGAGGTTAAAGGTGCTGATTCTCCAAGTAGGGAGATTGCTAGTAAAGTAGCTGGAATGGCGAACCCGAGCACAAGGAGATGAGAAATGAGGTGCGTTTTAGAAACCTTTCAAAATCACACGGTGTACCATCTTCTGAGTTTCTCATGCATGTTTTCGATGTAGGAAGATGCCCTTGAACCTGGAGACTTGGGACCCATGGGATGGGTACCACGCAGTATTACTTTAAAGGGTCTGCGTTTGCTCACCCAACCTAACCCAACCTCTCAGCCCCAAGAGTGTCCACCCTTATGTCTCATCCACCTGTGCGTGTAGATATGGTCAATCCAGGTTGCATCACAGCCTCTGAACGAATTTTGTAAGAATTTCTCTCTCTTTCACTGTCTTTGTTTTACGGGTTTTTAAAAGTAATTTATTTTTATAATGGGGTTTAGTTGCTTTTCACGGCTGTGTTTATGCGGCTTTACACCCACTTGACTCACTTCCAGACAGATATCAATACATAGGTTTTAAGATTCTTACTAGTCACCTATATTCTTGTGCGGTGAATAGGGGGTGTTGAGTCCAGTTCACTGAGCAAGGAGTAGGTCTTGTCTATTACATATTGGGTGTATGGAACGGTATCTGAGCGAATTTGAAACCCTTGTTTTATGCATCACCCCACCTCACTTTTCCCGTTAAGCAGCCATAGTGTGTTTTCTAAACGTGTGACTCTGTTCTGTTTTGTAATTCAGTTCAAGTGTAGCGGTTTTTACATTCCCTCTATAAGTGATAGCTTATGATAAGGGTCTTTTTCTGTGTGACTTATTTCACTTAGAATCGTCGTACCTAACTCCACTCATCTTGCTTCTACTAGCCTTATGACATTGATTTCATGTCTGAGTGATATTGCATTGTACATAAGGACCACAACTTCTTTATCCATTTTTCTCTTTCCTGGGATATTTAAGGTGTCATGAAGTGGAGGTTCTTGTCAACAGAGCAGCCCTAAACTTTGGGGTGCCTGTGTCTTGCTGATATTTAGTTTTCCCAATTTATACGCCCATGAGTGGACGTGCCCTATGCTCCCTAAGCTGTGTTTTTTCGATGTTTCAGGACACACTGTACACTTCTCCAGAGTGGCTGTTGGCAATTTACATCCCGCTCATCAGCGTAGCAAGGCTGCCATTTCTCCATGGCCTGTCCTGCATTTCTGGTTTTGACACTTTTTGCAGCATGACCCTTTTGACCGATGGGAAGCGAGACTTCTTTGTAGCGCTGATTTGCCTTTCCAGGTTGCTTGGTTGGCCAAAAAGGGCGTATGCGTTTTTTCCTGAATATATTCAAGAAAAAACGCATACGCCCTTTTTGGCCAAGGGCATCATTGTCGACGTTTTGCTGCTTTTCATGTGCTTTAAAGGCGATTCGAATCTACCTCCTGAAATCTGTTTTCTGCAATTCTGCCTTGCTTTCAAATCCTCTTCGTTGCCTTCCCTCAATATATCTGTGGATGAGAGTTATCATTTATAACTCTGCGGGTTTGTGAATTGCAGTGTCCCTGAGCTCCATTTTTCAACTCGCTTTTTTGGGAGCTGGCCGCAAAAGCGCGGGATTGCCTCAGGCCCTATTGTGCTTCTGGGCGGCAGGCTGAGCCTGTGATTAATTCTTCTTCCTGATGGGAAATTAGAGTGACCTGTGCCTGTCCCAACACCTAGATCTAGTCTCTCATTGGTTGCCCCTCTTCCCGTTCATCCTCAGGACAAATTGCAACCTGTACAGAACAGGAGGTTAAAGGTGCTGATTCTCCAAGTAGGGAGATTGCTAGTAAAGTAGCTGGAATGGCGAACCCGAGCACAAGGAGATGAGAAATGAGGTGCGTTTTAGAAACCTTTCAAAATCACACGGTGTACCATCTTCTGAGTTTCTCATGCATGTTTTCGATGTAGGAAGATGCCCTTGAACCTGGAGACTTGGGACCCATGGGATGGGTACCACGCAGTATTACTTTAAAGGGTCTGCGTTTGCTCACCCAACCTAACCCAACCTTTCAGCCCCAAGAGTGTCCACTTTTATGTCTCATCCACCTGTGCGTGTAGATATGGTCAATCCAGGTTGCATCACAGCCTCTGAACGAATTTTGTAAGAATTTCTCTCTCTTTCACTGTCTTTGTTTTACGGGTTTTTAAAAGTAATTTATTTTTATAATGGGGTTTAGTTGCTTTTCACGGCTGTGTTTATGCGGCTTTACACCCACTTGACTCACTTCCAGACATATATCAATACATAGGTTTTAAGATTCTTAATAGTCACCTATATTCTTGTGCGGTGAATAGGGGGTGTTGAGTCCAGTTCACTGAGCAAGGAGTAGGTCTTGTCTATTACATATTGGGTGTATGGAACGGTATCTGAGCGAATTTGAACCCCTTGTTTTATGCATCACCCCACCTCACCTTTCCCGTTAAGCAGCCATAGTGTGTTTTCTAAACGTGTGACTCTGTTCTGTTTTGTAATTCAGTTCAAGTGTAGCGGTTTTTACATTCCCTCTATAAGTGATAGCTTATGATAAGTGTCTTTTTCTGTGTGACTTATTTCACTTAGAATCGTCGTACCTAACTCCACTCATCTTGCTTCTACTAGCCTTATGACATTGATTTCATGTCTGAGTGATATTCCATTGTACATAAGGACCACGACTTCTTTATCCATTTTTCTCTTTCCTGGGATATTTAAGTTGTCATGAAGTGGAGGTTCTTGTCAACAGAGCAGCCCTAAACTTTGGGGTGCCTGTGTCTTGCTGATTTTTCTTTTTCCCAATTTATACGCCCATGAGTGGACGTGCACTATGCTCCCTAAGCTGTGTTTTTTCGATGTTTCAGGACACACTGTACACTTCTCCAGAGTGGCTGTTGGCAATTTACATCCCGCTCATCAGCGTAGCTAGGCTGCCATTTCTCCATGGCCTGTCCTGCATTTCTGGTTTTGACACTTTTTGCAGCATGGCCCTTTTGACCGATGGGAAGCGAGACTTCTGTGTAGCGCTGATTTGCCTTTCCAGGTTGCTTGGTTGGCCAAAAAGGGCGTATGCGTTTTTTCCTGAATATATTCAGGAAAAAACGCATACGCCCTTTTTGGCCAAGGGCATCATTGTCGACGTTTTGCCGCTTTTCATGTGCTTTACAGGCGATTCGAATCTACCTCCTGAAATCTCTTTCCTGCAATTCTGCCTTGCTTTCAAATCCTCTTCGTTGCCTTCCCTCAATATATCTGTGGACGAGAGTTATCGTTTATAACTCAGCAGGTTTGTGAATGGCAGTGCCCCTGAGCTCCATTTTTCAACTGTCTTGTTTGGGAGCTGGCCGCAAAAGCACGGGATTGCCTCAGGCCCTATTGTGCTTCTGGGCGGCAGGCTGAGCCTGTGATTAATTCTTCTTCCTGATGGGAAATTAGAGTGACCTGTGCCTGTCCCAACACCTAGATCTAGTCTCTCATTGGTTGCCCCTCTTCCCGTTCATCCTCAGGACAAATTGCAACCTGTAGGGAACAGGAGGTTAAAGGTGCTGATTCTCCAAGAAGGGAGATTGCTAGTAAAGTAGCTGGAATGGCGAACCCGAGCACAAGGAGATGAGAAATGAGGTGCGTTTTAGAAACCTTTCAAAATCACACGGTGTACCATCTTCTGAGTTTCTCATGCATGTTTTCGATGTAGGAAGATGCCCTCAACCCTGGAGGCTTGGGACCCATGGGATGGGTACCACGCAGTATTACTTTAAAGGGTCTGCGTTTGCTCACCCAACCTAACCCAACCTTTCAGCCCCAAGACTGTCCACCCTTATGTCTCATCCAGCTGTGCGTGTAGATATGGTCAATCCAGGTTGCATCACAGCCTCTGAACGAATTTTGTAAGAATTTCTCTCTCTTTCACTGTCTTTGTTTTACGGGTTTTTAAAAGTAATTTATTTTTATAATGGGGTTTAGCTGCTTTTCACGGCTGTGTTTATGCGGATTTACACCCACTTGACTCACTTTCAGACAGATATCAATACATAGGTTTTAAGATTGTTACTAGTCACATATATTCTTGTGCGGTGAATAGGGGGTGTTGAGTCCAGTTCACTGAGCAAGGAGTAGGTCTTGTCTATTACATATTGGGTGTATGGAACGGTATCTGAGCGAATTTGAACCCCTTGTTTTATGCATCACCGCACCTCACCTTTCCCGTTAAGCAGCCATAGTGTTTTTTCTAAACGTGTGATTCTGTTCTGTTCTGTAATTCAGTTCAAGTGTAGCGGTTTTTACATTCCCTCTATAAGTGATAGCTTATGATAAGTGTCTTTTTCTGTGTGACTTATTTCACTTAGAATCGTCGTACCTAAGTCCACTCATCTTGCTTCTACTAGCCTTATGACATTGATTTCATGTCTGAGTGATATTGCATTGTACATAAGGACCACAACTTCTTTATCCATTTTTCTCTTTCCTGGGATATTTAAGGTGTCATGAAGTGGAGGTTCTTGTCAACAGAGCAGCCCTAAACTTTGGGGTGCCTGTGTCTTGCTGATTTTTCTTTTTCCCAATTTATACGCCCATGAGTGGACGTGCCCTATGCTCCCTAAGCTGTGTTTTTTCGATGTTTCAGTACACACTGTACACTTCTCCAGAGTGGCTGCTGGCAATTAACATCCCGCCCATCAGCGTAGCAAGGCTGCCATTTCTCCATGGCCTGTCCTGCATTTCTGGTTTTGACACTTTTTGCAGCATGACCCTTTTGACCGATGGGAAGCGAAACTTCTTTGTAGCGCTGATTTGCCTTTCCAGGTTGCTTGGTTGGCCAAAAAGGGCGTATGCGTTTTTTCCTGAATATATTCAGGAAAAAACGCATACGCCCTTTTTGGCCAAGGGCATCATTGTCGACGTTTTGCCGCTTTTCATGTGCTTTAAAGGCGATTCGAATCTACCTCCTGAAACCTGTTTCCTGCAATTCTGCCTTGCTTTCAAATCCTCTTCGTTGCTTTCCCTCAATATATTTGTGGACGAGAGTTATCATTTATAACTCAGCAGGTTTGTGAATGGCAGTGCCCCTGAGCTCCATTTTTCAACTGTCTTGTTTGGGAGCTGGCCGCAAAAGCACGGGATTGCCTCAGGCCCTATTCTTGTTCCCAGCGGCAGGCTGAGCCTGTTGTTAATTCTTCTTCCTGATGGGAAAATAGAGTGACCTGTGCCTGTCCCAACACCTAGATCTAGTCTCTCATTGGTTGCCCCTCTGCCCGTTCATCCTCAGGACAAATTGCAACCTGTACAGAACAGGAGGTTAAAGGTTCTGATTCTCCAAGTAGGGAGATTGCTAGTGAAGTAGCTGGAATGGCGAACCCGAGCACAAGGAGATGAGAAATGAGGTGCGTTTTAGAAACCTTTCAAAATCACATGGTGTACCTTCTTCTGGGTTCCTCATGCAAGATTTCGATGTAGGAAGATGCCCTTGAACCTGGAGATATGGGACCCATGGGATGGGTACCATGCAGTATTACTTTAAAGGGTCTGCGTTTTCTCACCCAACCTCACCCAACCTCTCAGCCCCAAGAGTGTCCACCCTTATGTCTCATCCAGCTGTGGGTCTAGATATGGTCAATCCAGGTTGCATCACAGCCCCTGAACGAATTTTGTAAGAATTTCTCTCTGTTTCACTGTCTTTGTTTTATGGGTTATTAAAAGTAATTTATTTTTATAATGGGGTTTAGCTGCTTTTCACGGCTGTGTTTATGCGGATTTACACCCACTTGACTCACTTCCAGACAGATATCAGTACATAGGTTTTAAGATTGTTACTAGTCACATATATTCTTGTGCGGTGAATAGGGGGTGTTGTGTCCAGTTCACTGAGCAAGGAGTAGGTCTTGTCTATTACATATTGGGTGTATGGAACGGTATCTGAGCGAATTTGAAACCCTTGTTTTATGCATCACCCCACCTCACCTTTCCCGTTAAGCAGCCATAGTGTGTTTTCTAAACGTGTGACTCTGTTCTGTTTTGTAATTCAGTTCAAGTGTAGCGGTTTTTACATTCCCTCTATAAGTGATAGCTTATGATAAGTGTCTTTTTCTGTGTGACTTATTTCACTTAGAATCGTCGTACCTAAGTCCACTCATCTTGCTTCTACTAGCCTTATGACATTGATTTCATGTCTGAGTGATATTCCATTGTACATAAGGACCACAACTTTTTTATCCATTTTTCTCTTTCCTGGGATATTTAAGGTTTCATGAAGTGGAGGTTCTTGTCAACAGAGTAGCCCCAAACTTTGGGGTGCCTGTGTCTTGCTGATTTTTAGTTTTCCCAATTTATACGCCCATGAGTGGACGTGCCCTATGCTCACTAAGCTGTGTTTTTTCGATGTTTCAGGACACACCGTATACTTCTCCAGAGTGGCTGTTGGCAATTTACATCCCGCCCATCAGCGTAGCAAGGCTGCCATTTCTCCATGGCCTGTCCTGCATTTCTGGTTTTGACACTTTTTGGAGCATGGCCCTTTTGGCCGATGGGAAGCGAGACTTCTTTGTAGCGCTGATTTGCCTTTCCAGGTTGCTTGGTTGGCCAAAAAGGGCGTATGCGTTTTTTCCTGAATATATTCAGGAAAAAACGCATACGCCCTTTTTGGCCAAGGGCATCATTGTCGACGTTTTGCAGCTTTTCATGTGCCTTAAAGGCGATTCGAATCTACCTCCTGAAATCTGTTTCCTGCAATTCTGCCTTGCTTTCAAATCCTCTTCGTTGCCTTCCCTCAATATATCTGTGGATGAGAGTTATCATTTATAACTCTGCGGGTTTGTGAATTGCAGTGTCCCTGAGCTCCATTTTTCAACTCGCTTTTTTGGGAGCTGGCCGCAAAAGCACGGGATTGCCTCAGGCCCTATTGTGCTTCTGGGCGGCAGGCTGAGCCTGTGATTAATTCTTCTTCCTGATGGGAAATTAGAGTGACCTGTGCCTGTCCCAACACCTAGATCTAGTCTCTCATCGGTTGCCCCTCTTCCCGTTCATCCTCAGGACAAATTGCAACCTGTACGGAACAGGAGGTTAAAGGTGCTGATTCTCCAAGTAGGGAGATTGCAAGTAAAGGAGCTGGAATGGCGAACCCGAGCACAAGGAGATGAGAAATGAGGTGCGTTTTAGAAACCTTTCAAAATCACACGGTGTACCATCTTCTGAGTTTCTCATGCATGTTTTCGATGTAGGAAGATGCCCTTGAACCTGGAGACTTGGGACCCATGGGATGGGTACCACGCAGTATTACTTTAAAGGGTCTGCGTTTGCTCACCCAACCTCACCCAACCTTTCAGCCCCAAGAGTGTCCACCCTTATGTCTCATCCAGCTGTGCATGTAGATATGGTCAATCCAGGTTGCATCACAGCCTCTGAACGAATTTTGTAAGAATTTCTCTCTCTTTCACTGTCTTTGTTTTACGGGTTTTTAAAAGTAATTTATTTTTATAATGGGGTTTAGCTGCTTTTCACGGCTGTGTTTATGCGGCTTTACACCCACTTGACTCACTTCCAGACATATATCAATACATAGGTTTTAAGATTCTTACTAGTCACCTATATTCTTGTGCGGTGAATAGGGGGTGTTGAGTCCAGTTCACTGAGCAAGGAGTAGGTCTTGTCTATTACATATTGGGTGTATGGAACGGTATCTGAGCGAATTTGAACCCCTTGTTTTATGCATCACCCCACCTCACCTTTCCCGTTAAGCAGCCATAGTGTGTTTTCTAAACGTGTGACTCTGTTCTGTTTTGTAATTCAGTTCAAGTGTAGCGGTTTTTACATTCCCTCTATAAGTGATAGCTTATGATAAGTGTCTTTTTCTGTGTGACTTATTTCACTTAGAATCGTCGTACCTAACTCCACTCATCTTGCTTCTACTAGCCTTATGACATTGATTTCATGTCTGAGTGATATTCCATTGTACATAAGGACCACGACTTCTTTATCCATTTTTCTCTTTCCTGGGATATTTAAGTTGTCATGAAGTGGAGGTTCTTGTCAACAGAGCAGCCCTAAACTTTGGGGTGCCTGTGTCTTGCTGATTTTTCTTTCTCCCAATTTATACGCCCATGAGTGGACGTGCCCTACGCTCCCTAAGCTGTGTTTTTTCGATGTTTCAGGACACACCATACACTTCTCCAGAGTGGCTGCTGGCAATTAACATCCCGCCCATCAGCGTAGCAAGGCTGCCATTTCTCCATGGCCTGTCCTGCATTTCTGGTTTTGACACTTTTTGCAGCATGACCCTTTTGACCGATGGGAAGCGAGACTTCTTTGTAGCGCTGATTTGCCTTTCCAGGTTGCTTGGTTGGCCAAAAAGGGCGTATGCGTTTTTTCCTGAATATATTCAGGAAAAAACGCATACGCCCTTTTTGGCCAAGGGCATCATTGTCGACGTTTTGCCGCTTTTCATGTGCTTTAAAGGCGATTCGAATCTACCTCCTGAAACCTGTTTCCTGCAATTCTGCCTTGCTTTCAAATCCTCTTCGTTGCCTTCCCTCAATATATTTGTGGACGAGAGTTATCGTTTATAACTCAGCAGGTTTGTGAATGGCAGTGCCCCTGAGCTCCATTTTTCAGCTGTCTTGTTTGGGAGCTGGCCGCAAAAGCACGGGATTGCCTCAGGCCCTATTCTGGTTCCCGGCGGCAGGCTGAGCCTGTGGTTAATTCTTCTTCCTGATGGGAAAATAGAGTGACCTGTGCCTGTCCCAACACCTAGATCTAGTCTCTCATTGGTTGCCCCTCTTCCCGTTCATCCTCAGGACAAATTGCAACCTGTACAGAACAGGAGGTTAAAGGTGCTGATTCTCCAAGTAGGGAGATTGCTAGTGAAGTAGCTGGAATGGCGAACCCGAGCACAAGGAGATGAGAAATGAGGTGCGTTTTAGAAACCTTTCAAAATCACACGGTGTACCTTCTTCTGGGTTCCTCATGCAAGATTTCGATGTAGGAAGATGCCCTTGAACCTGGAGATTTGGGACCCATGGGATGGGTACCATGCAGTATTACTTTAAAGGGTCTGCGTTTTCTCACCCAAGCTCACCCAACCTCTCAGCCCCAAGACTGTCCACCTTTATGTCTCATCCAGCTGTGGGTCTAGATATGGTCAATCCAGGTTGCATCACAGCCCCTGAACGATTTTTGTAAGAATTTCTCTCTCTTTCACTGTCTTTGTTTTACGGGTTTTTAAAAGTAATTTATTTTTATAATGGGGTTTAGCTGCTTTTCACGGCTGTGTTTATGCGGATTTACACCCACTTGACTCACTTTCAGACAGATATCAATACATAGGTTTTAAGATTGTTACTAGTCACATATATTCTTGTGCGGTGAATAGGGGGTGTTGAGTCCAGTTCACTGAGCAAAGGGTAGGTCTTGTCTATTACATATTGGGTGTATGGAACGGTATCTGAGCGAATTTGAAACCCTTGTTTTATGCATCACCCCACCTCACCTTTCCCGTTAAGCAGCCATAGTGTGTTTTCTAAACGTGTGATTCTGTTCTGTTCTGTAATTCAGTTCAAGTGTAGCGGTTTTTACATTCCCTCTATAAGTGATAGCTTATGATAAGTGTCTTTTTCTGTGTGACTTATTTCCCTTAGAATCGTCGTACCTGAGTCCACTCATCTTGCTTCTACTAGCCTTATGACATTGATTTCATGTCTGAGTGATATTGCATTGTACATAAGGACCACAACTTCTTTATCCATTTTTCTCTTTCCTGGGATATTTAAGGTGTCATGAAGTGGAGGTTCTTGTCAACAGAGCAGCCCTAAACTTTGGGGTGCCTGTGTCTTGCTGATTTTTAGTTTTCCCAATTTATACGCCCATGAGTGGACGTGCCCTATGCTCCCTAAGCTGTGTTTTTTCGATGTTTCAGGACACACTGTACACTTCTCCAGAGTGGCTGTTGGCAATTTACATCCCGCTCATCAGCGTAGCAAGGCTGCCATTTCTCCATGGCCTGTCCTGCATTTCTGGTTTTGACACTTTTTGCAGCATGGCCCTTTGGACCGATGGGAAGCGAGACCTCTTTGTAGCGCTGATTTGCCTTTCCAGGTTGCTTGGTTGGCCAAAAAGGGCGTATGCGTTTTTTCCTGAATATATTCAGGAAAAAACGCATACGCCCTTTTTGGCCAAGGGCATCATTGTCGACCTTTTGCCGCTTTTCATGTGCTTTAAAGGCGATTCGAATCTACCTCCTGAAATCTGTTTTCTGCAATTCTGCCTTGCTTTCAAATCCTCTTCGTTGCCTTCCCTCAATATATCTGTGGATGAGAGTTATCATTTATAACTCTGCGGGTTTGTGAATTGCAGTGTCCCTGAGCTCCATTTTTCAACTCGCTTTTTTGGGAGCTGGCCGCAAAAGCGCGGGATTGCCTCAGGCCCTATTGTGCTTCTGGGCGGCAGGCTGAGCCTGTGATTAATTCTTCTTCCTGATGGGAAATTAGAGTGACCTGTGCCTGTCCCAACACCTAGATCTAGTCTCTCATTGGTTGCCCCTCTTCCCGTTCATCCTCAGGACAAATTGCAACCTGTACAGAACAGGAGGTTAAAGGTGCTGATTCTCCAAGTAGGGAGATTGCTAGTAAAGTAGCTGGAATGGCGAACCCGAGCACAAGGAGATGAGAAATGAGGTGCGTTTTAGAAACCTTTCAAAATCACACGGTGTACCATCTTCTGAGTTTCTCATGCATGTTTTCGATGTAGGAAGATGCCCTTGAACCTGGAGACTTGGGACCCATGGGATGGGTACCACGCAGTATTACTTTAAAGGGTCTGCGTTTGCTCACCCAACCTAACCCAACCTCTCAGCCCCAAGAGTGTCCACCCTTATGTCTCATCCACCTGTGCGTGTAGATATGGTCAATCCAGGTTGCATCACAGCCTCTGAACGAATTTTGTAAGAATTTCTCTCTCTTTCACTGTCTTTGTTTTACGGGTTTTTAAAAGTAATTTATTTTTATAATGGGGTTTAGTTGCTTTTCACGGCTGTGTTTATGCGGCTTTACACCCACTTGACTCACTTCCAGACAGATATCAATACATAGGTTTTAAGATTCTTACTAGTCACCTATATTCTTGTGCGGTGAATAGGGGGTGTTGAGTCCAGTTCACTGAGCAAGGAGTAGGTCTTGTCTATTACATATTGGGTGTATGGAACGGTATCTGAGCGAATTTGAAACCCTTGTTTTATGCATCACCCCACCTCACTTTTCCCGTTAAGCAGCCATAGTGTGTTTTCTAAACGTGTGACTCTGTTCTGTTTTGTAATTCAGTTCAAGTGTAGCGGTTTTTACATTCCCTCTATAAGTGATAGCTTATGATAAGGGTCTTTTTCTGTGTGACTTATTTCACTTAGAATCGTCGTACCTAACTCCACTCATCTTGCTTCTACTAGCCTTATGACATTGATTTCATGTCTGAGTGATATTGCATTGTACATAAGGACCACAACTTCTTTATCCATTTTTCTCTTTCCTGGGATATTTAAGGTGTCATGAAGTGGAGGTTCTTGTCAACAGAGCAGCCCTAAACTTTGGGGTGCCTGTGTCTTGCTGATATTTAGTTTTCCCAATTTATACGCCCATGAGTGGACGTGCCCTATGCTCCCTAAGCTGTGTTTTTTCGATGTTTCAGGACACACTGTACACTTCTCCAGAGTGGCTGTTGGCAATTTACATCCCGCTCATCAGCGTAGCAAGGCTGCCATTTCTCCATGGCCTGTCCTGCATTTCTGGTTTTGACACTTTTTGCAGCATGACCCTTTTGACCGATGGGAAGCGAGACTTCTTTGTAGCGCTGATTTGCCTTTCCAGGTTGCTTGGTTGGCCAAAAAGGGCGTATGCGTTTTTTCCTGAATATATTCAAGAAAAAACGCATACGCCCTTTTTGGCCAAGGGCATCATTGTCGACGTTTTGCTGCTTTTCATGTGCTTTAAAGGCGATTCGAATCTACCTCCTGAAATCTGTTTTCTGCAATTCTGCCTTGCTTTCAAATCCTCTTCGTTGCCTTCCCTCAATATATCTGTGGATGAGAGTTATCATTTATAACTCTGCGGGTTTGTGAATTGCAGTGTCCCTGAGCTCCATTTTTCAACTCGCTTTTTTGGGAGCTGGCCGCAAAAGCGCGGGATTGCCTCAGGCCCTATTGTGCTTCTGGGCGGCAGGCTGAGCCTGTGATTAATTCTTCTTCCTGATGGGAAATTAGAGTGACCTGTGCCTGTCCCAACACCTAGATCTAGTCTCTCATTGGTTGCCCCTCTTCCCGTTCATCCTCAGGACAAATTGCAACCTGTACAGAACAGGAGGTTAAAGGTGCTGATTCTCCAAGTAGGGAGATTGCTAGTAAAGTAGCTGGAATGGCGAACCCGAGCACAAGGAGATGAGAAATGAGGTGCGTTTTAGAAACCTTTCAAAATCACACGGTGTACCATCTTCTGAGTTTCTCATGCATGTTTTCGATGTAGGAAGATGCCCTTGAACCTGGAGACTTGGGACCCATGGGATGGGTACCACGCAGTATTACTTTAAAGGGTCTGCGTTTGCTCACCCAACCTAACCCAACCTTTCAGCCCCAAGAGTGTCCACTTTTATGTCTCATCCACCTGTGCGTGTAGATATGGTCAATCCAGGTTGCATCACAGCCTCTGAACGAATTTTGTAAGAATTTCTCTCTCTTTCACTGTCTTTGTTTTACGGGTTTTTAAAAGTAATTTATTTTTATAATGGGGTTTAGTTGCTTTTCACGGCTGTGTTTATGCGGCTTTACACCCACTTGACTCACTTCCAGACATATATCAATACATAGGTTTTAAGATTCTTAATAGTCACCTATATTCTTGTGCGGTGAATAGGGGGTGTTGAGTCCAGTTCACTGAGCAAGGAGTAGGTCTTGTCTATTACATATTGGGTGTATGGAACGGTATCTGAGCGAATTTGAACCCCTTGTTTTATGCATCACCCCACCTCACCTTTCCCGTTAAGCAGCCATAGTGTGTTTTCTAAACGTGTGACTCTGTTCTGTTTTGTAATTCAGTTCAAGTGTAGCGGTTTTTACATTCCCTCTATAAGTGATAGCTTATGATAAGTGTCTTTTTCTGTGTGACTTATTTCACTTAGAATCGTCGTACCTAACTCCACTCATCTTGCTTCTACTAGCCTTATGACATTGATTTCATGTCTGAGTGATATTCCATTGTACATAAGGACCACGACTTCTTTATCCATTTTTCTCTTTCCTGGGATATTTAAGTTGTCATGAAGTGGAGGTTCTTGTCAACAGAGCAGCCCTAAACTTTGGGGTGCCTGTGTCTTGCTGATTTTTCTTTTTCCCAATTTATACGCCCATGAGTGGACGTGCACTATGCTCCCTAAGCTGTGTTTTTTCGATGTTTCAGGACACACTGTACACTTCTCCAGAGTGGCTGTTGGCAATTTACATCCCGCTCATCAGCGTAGCTAGGCTGCCATTTCTCCATGGCCTGTCCTGCATTTCTGGTTTTGACACTTTTTGCAGCATGGCCCTTTTGACCGATGGGAAGCGAGACTTCTGTGTAGCGCTGATTTGCCTTTCCAGGTTGCTTGGTTGGCCAAAAAGGGCGTATGCGTTTTTTCCTGAATATATTCAGGAAAAAACGCATACGCCCTTTTTGGCCAAGGGCATCATTGTCGACGTTTTGCCGCTTTTCATGTGCTTTACAGGCGATTCGAATCTACCTCCTGAAATCTCTTTCCTGCAATTCTGCCTTGCTTTCAAATCCTCTTCGTTGCCTTCCCTCAATATATCTGTGGACGAGAGTTATCGTTTATAACTCAGCAGGTTTGTGAATGGCAGTGCCCCTGAGCTCCATTTTTCAACTGTCTTGTTTGGGAGCTGGCCGCAAAAGCACGGGATTGCCTCAGGCCCTATTGTGCTTCTGGGCGGCAGGCTGAGCCTGTGATTAATTCTTCTTCCTGATGGGAAATTAGAGTGACCTGTGCCTGTCCCAACACCTAGATCTAGTCTCTCATTGGTTGCCCCTCTTCCCGTTCATCCTCAGGACAAATTGCAACCTGTAGGGAACAGGAGGTTAAAGGTGCTGATTCTCCAAGAAGGGAGATTGCTAGTAAAGTAGCTGGAATGGCGAACCCGAGCACAAGGAGATGAGAAATGAGGTGCGTTTTAGAAACCTTTCAAAATCACACGGTGTACCATCTTCTGAGTTTCTCATGCATGTTTTCGATGTAGGAAGATGCCCTCAACCCTGGAGGCTTGGGACCCATGGGATGGGTACCACGCAGTATTACTTTAAAGGGTCTGCGTTTGCTCACCCAACCTAACCCAACCTTTCAGCCCCAAGACTGTCCACCCTTATGTCTCATCCAGCTGTGCGTGTAGATATGGTCAATCCAGGTTGCATCACAGCCTCTGAACGAATTTTGTAAGAATTTCTCTCTCTTTCACTGTCTTTGTTTTACGGGTTTTTAAAAGTAATTTATTTTTATAATGGGGTTTAGCTGCTTTTCACGGCTGTGTTTATGCGGATTTACACCCACTTGACTCACTTTCAGACAGATATCAATACATAGGTTTTAAGATTGTTACTAGTCACATATATTCTTGTGCGGTGAATAGGGGGTGTTGAGTCCAGTTCACTGAGCAAGGAGTAGGTCTTGTCTATTACATATTGGGTGTATGGAACGGTATCTGAGCGAATTTGAACCCCTTGTTTTATGCATCACCGCACCTCACCTTTCCCGTTAAGCAGCCATAGTGTTTTTTCTAAACGTGTGATTCTGTTCTGTTCTGTAATTCAGTTCAAGTGTAGCGGTTTTTACATTCCCTCTATAAGTGATAGCTTATGATAAGTGTCTTTTTATGTGTGACTTATTTCACTTAGAATCGTCGTACCTAAGTCCACTCATCTTGCTTCTACTAGCCTTATGACATTGATTTCATGTCTGAGTGATATTGCATTGTACATAAGGACCACAACTTCTTTATCCATTTTTCTCTTTCCTGGGATATTTAAGGTGTCATGAAGTGGAGGTTCTTGTCAACAGAGCAGCCCTAAACTTTGGGGTGCCTGTGTCTTGCTGATTTTTCTTTTTCCCAATTTATACGCCCATGAGTGGACGTGCCCTATGCTCCCTAAGCTGTGTTTTTTCGATGTTTCAGTACACACTGTACACTTCTCCAGAGTGGCTGCTGGCAATTAACATCCCGCCCATCAGCGTAGCAAGGCTGCCATTTCTCCATGGCCTGTCCTGCATTTCTGGTTTTGACACTTTTTGCAGCATGACCCTTTTGACCGATGGGAAGCGAAACTTCTTTGTAGCGCTGATTTGCCTTTCCAGGTTGCTTGGTTGGCCAAAAAGGGCGTATGCGTTTTTTCCTGAATATATTCAGGAAAAAACGCATACGCCCTTTTTGGCCAAGGGCATCATTGTCGACGTTTTGCCGCTTTTCATGTGCTTTAAAGGCGATTCGAATCTACCTCCTGAAACCTGTTTCCTGCAATTCTGCCTTGCTTTCAAATCCTCTTCGTTGCTTTCCCTCAATATATTTGTGGACGAGAGTTATCATTTATAACTCAGCAGGTTTGTGAATGGCAGTGCCCCTGAGCTCCATTTTTCAACTGTCTTGTTTGGGAGCTGGCCGCAAAAGCACGGGATTGCCTCAGGCCCTATTCTTGTTCCCAGCGGCAGGCTGAGCCTGTTGTTAATTCTTCTTCCTGATGGGAAAATAGAGTGACCTGTGCCTGTCCCAACACCTAGATCTAGTCTCTCATTGGTTGCCCCTCTGCCCGTTCATCCTCAGGACAAATTGCAACCTGTACAGAACAGGAGGTTAAAGGTTCTGATTCTCCAAGTAGGGAGATTGCTAGTGAAGTAGCTGGAATGGCGAACCCGAGCACAAGGAGATGAGAAATGAGGTGCGTTTTAGAAACCTTTCAAAATCACATGGTGTACCTTCTTCTGGGTTCCTCATGCAAGATTTCGATGTAGGAAGATGCCCTTGAACCTGGAGATATGGGACCCATGGGATGGGTACCATGCAGTATTACTTTAAAGGGTCTGCGTTTTCTCACCCAACCTCACCCAACCTCTCAGCCCCAAGAGTGTCCACCCTTATGTCTCATCCAGCTGTGGGTCTAGATATGGTCAATCCAGGTTGCATCACAGCCCCTGAACGAATTTTGTAAGAATTTCTCTCTCTTTCACTGTCTTTGTTTTACGGGTTTTTAAAAGTAATTTATTTTTATAATGGGGTTTAGCTGCTTTTCACGGCTGTGTTTATGCGGATTTACACCCACTTGACTCACTTTCAGACAGATATCAATACATAGGTTTTAAGATTGTTACTAGTCACATATATTCTTGTTCGGTGAATAGGGGGTGTTGAGGCCAGTTCACTGAGCAAAGAGTAGGTCTTGTCTATTACATATTGGGTGTATGGAACGGTATCTGAGCGAATTTGAAACCCTTGTTTTATGCATCACCCCACCTCACCTTTCCCGTTAAGCAGCCATAGTGTGTTTTCTAAACGTGTGACTCTGTTCTGTTTTGTAATTCAGTTCAAGTGTAGCGGTTTTTACATTCCCTCTATAAGTGATAGCTTATGATAAGTGTCTTTTTCTGTGTGACTTATTTCACTTAGAATCGTCGTACCTAACTCCACTCATCTTGCTTCTACTAGCCTTATGACATTGATTTCATGTCTGAGTGATATTCCATTGTACATAAGGACCACGACTTCTTTATCCATTTTTCTCTTTCCTGGGATATTTAAGTTGTCATGAAGTGGAGGTTCTTGTCAACAGAGCAGCCCTAAACTTTGGGGTGCCTGTGTCTTGCTGATTTTTCTTTTTCCCAATTTATACGCCCATGAGTGGACTTGCCGTACGCTCCCTAAGCTGTGTTTTTTCGATGTTTCAGGACACACCATACACTTCTCCAGAGTGGCTGCTGGCAATTAACATCCCGCCCATCAGCGTAGCAAGGCTGCCATTTCTCCATGGCCTGTCCTGCATTTCTGGTTTTGACACTTTTTGCAGCATGACCCTTTTGACCGATGGGAAGCGAGACTTCTTTGTAGCGCTGATTTGCCTTTCCAGGTTGCTTGGTTGGCCAAAAAGGGCGTATGCGTTTTTTCCTGAATATATTCAGGAAAAAACGCATACGCCCTTTTTGGCCAAGGGCATCATTGTCGACCTTTTGCCGCTTTTCATGTGCTTTAAAGGCAATTCGAATCTACCTCCTGAAATCTGTTTTCTGCAATTCTGCCTTGCTTTCAAATCCTCTTCGTTGCCTTCCCTCAATATATCTGTGGATGAGAGTTATCATTTATAACTCTGCGGGTTTGTGAATTGCAGTGTCCCTGAGCTCCATTTTTCAACTCGCTTTTTTGGGAGCTGACCGCAAAAGCACGGGATAACTTCAGGCCCTATTGTGCTTCTGGGCGGCAGGCTGAGCCTGTGATTAATTCTTCTTCCTGATGGGAAATTAGAGTGACCTGTGCCTGTCCCAACACCTAGATCTAGTCTCTCATTGGTTGCCCCTCTTCCCGTTCATCCTCAGGACAAATTGCAACCTGTAGGGAACAGGAGGTTAAAGGTGCTGATTCTCCAAGTAGGGAGATTGCTAGTAAAGTAGCTGGAATGGCGAACCCGAGCACAAGGAGATGAGAAATGAGGTGCGTTTTAGAAACCTTTCAAAATCACACGGTGTACCATCTTCTGAGTTTCTCATGCATGTTTTCGATGTAGGAAGATGCCCTCAACCCTGGAGACTTGGGACCCATGGGATGGGTACCACGCAGTATTACTTTAAAGGGTCTGCGTTTGCTCACCCAAGCTAACCCAACCTTTCAGCCCCAAGACTGTCCACCCTTATGTCTCATCCAGCTGTGCGTGTAGATATGGTCAATCCAGGTTGCATCACAGCCTCTGAACGAATTTTGTAAGAATTTCTCTCTCTTTCACTGTCTTTGTTTTACGGGTTTTTAAAAGTAATTTATTTTTATAATGGGGTTTAGCTGCTTTTCACGGCTGTGTTTATGCGGATTTACACCCACTTGACTCACTTTCAGACAGATATCAATACATAGGTTTTAAGATTCTTACTAGTCACATATATTCTTGTGCGGTGAATAGGGGGTGTTCAGTCCAGTTCACTGAGCAAGGAGTAGGTCTTGTCTATTACATATTGGGTGTATGGAACGGTATCTGAGCGAATTTGAAACCCTTGTTTTATGCATCACCCCACCTCACCTTTCCCGTTAAGCAGCCATAGTGTGTTTTCTAAACGTGTGATTCTGTTCTGTTCTGTAATTCAGTTCAAGTGTAGCGGTTTTTACATTCCCTCTATAAGTGATAGCTTATGATAAGTGTGTTTTTCTGTGTGACTTATTTCACTTAGAATCGTCGTACCTAAGTCCACTCATCTTGCTTCTACTAGCCTTATGACATTGATTTCATGTCTGAGTGATATTGCATTGTACATAAGGACCACAACTTCTTTATCCATTTTTCTCTTTCCTGGGATATTTAAGGTGTCATGAAGTGGAGGTTCTTGTCAACAGAGCAGCCCTAAACTTTGGTGTGCCTGTGTCTTGCTGATTTTTCTTTTTCCCAATTTATACGCCCATGAGTGGACGTGCCCTATGCTCCCTAAGCTGTGTTTTTTCGATGTTTCAGTACACACTGTACACTTCTCCAGAGTGGCTGCTGGCAATTAACATCCCGCCCATCAGCGTAGCAAGGCTGCCATTTCTCCATGGCCTGTCCTGCATTTCTGGTTTTGACACTTTTTGCAGCATGACCCATTTGACCGATGGGAAGCGAGACTTCTTTGTAGCGCTGATTTGCCTTTCCAGGTTGCTTGGTTGGCCAAAAAGGGCGTATGCGTTTTTTCCTGAATATATTCAGGAAAAAATGCATACGCCCTTTTTGGCCAAGGGCATCATTGTCGACGTTTTGCCGCTTTTCATGTGCTTTAAAGGCGATTCGAATCTACCTCCTGAAACCTGTTTCCTGCAATTCTGCCTTGCTTTCAAATCCTCTTCGTTGCTTTCCCTCAATATATTTGTGGACGAGAGTAATCATTTATAACTCAGCAGGTTTGTGAATGGCAGTGCCCCTGAGCTCCATTTTTCAACTGTCTTGTTTGGGAGCTGGCCGCAAAAGCACGGGATTGCCTCAGGCCCTATTCTGGTTCCCGGCGGCAGGCTGAGCCTGTGGTTAATTCTTCTTCCTGATGGGAAAATAGAGTGACCTGTTCCTGTCCCAACACCTAGATCTAGTCTCTCATTGGTTGCCCCTCTTCCCGTTCATCCTCAGGACAAATTGCAACCTGTACAGAACAGGAGGTTAAAGGTGCTGATTCTCCAAGTAGGGAGATTGCTAGTGAAGTAGCTGGAATGGCGAACCCGAGCACAAGGAGATGAGAAATGAGGTGCGTTTTAGAAACCTTTCAAAATCGCATGATGTACCTTCTTCTGGGTTCCTCATGCAAGATTTCGATGTAGGAAGATGCCCTTGAACCTGGAGATATGGGACCCATGGGATGGGTACCATGCAGTATTACTTTAAAGGGTCTGAGTTTTCTCACCCAACCTCACCCAACCTCTCAGCCCCAAGAGTGTCCACCCTTATGTCTCATCCAGCTGTGGGTCTAGATATGGTCAATCCAGGTTGCATCACAGCCCCTGAACGAATTTTGTAAGAATTTCTCTCTCTTTCACTGTCTTTGTTTTACGGGTTTTTAAAAGTAATTTATTTTTATAATGGGGTTTAGCTGCTTTTCACGGCTGTGTTTATGCGGATTTACACCCACTTGACTCACTTTCAGACAGATATCAATACATAGGTTTTAAGATTGTTACTAGTCACATATATTCTTGTTCGGTGAATAGGGGGTGTTGAGGCCAGTTCACTGAGCAAAGAGTAGGTCTTGTCTATTACATATTGGGTGTATGGAACGGTATCTGAGCGAATTTGAAACCCTTGTTTTATGCATCACTCCACCTCACCTTTCCCGTTAAGCAGCCATAGTGTGTTTTCTAAACGTGTGACTCTGTTCTGTTTTGTAATTCAGTTCAAGTGTAGCGGTTTTTACATTCCCTCTATAAGTGATAGCTTATGATAAGTGTCTTTTTCTGTGTGACTTATTTCACTTAGAATCGTCGTACCTAACTCCACTCATCTTGCTTCTACTAGCCTTATGACATTGATTTCATGTCTGAGTGATATTCCATTGTACATAAGGACCACGACTTCTTTATCCGTTTTTCTCTTTCCTGGGATATTTAAGTTGTCATGAAGTGGAGGTTCTTGTCAACAGAGCAGCCCTAAACTTTGGGGTGCCTGTGTCTTGCTGATTTTTCTTTTTCCCAATTTATACGCCCATGAGTGGACGTGCCATACGCTCCCTAAGCTGTGTTTTTTCGATGTTTCAGGACACACCATACACTTCTCCAGAGTGGCTGCTGGCAATTAACATCCCGCCCATCAGCGTAGCAAGGCTGCCATTTCTCCATGGCCTGTCCTGCATTTCTGGTTTTGACACTTTTTGCAGCATGACCCTTTTGACCGATGGGAAGCGAGACTTCTTTGTAGCGCTGATTTGCCTTTCCACGTTGCTTGGTTGGCCAAAAAGGGCGTATGCGTTTTTTCCTGAATATATTCAGGAAAAAACGCATACGCCCTTTTTGGCCAAGGGCATCATTGTCGACGTTTTGCCGCTTTTCATGTGCTTTAAAGGCGATTCGAATCTACCTCCTGAAACCTGTTTCCTGCAATTCTGCCTTGCTTTCAAATCCTCTTCGTTGCCTTCCCTCAATATATTTGTGGACGAGAGTTATCATTTATAACTCAGCAGGTTTGTGAATGGCAGTGCCCCTGAGCTCCATTTTTCACCTGTCTTGTTTGGGAGCTGGCCGCAAAAGCACGGGATTGCCTCAGGCCCTATTCTGGTTCCCGGCGGCAGGCTGAGCCTGTGGTTAATTCTTCTTCCTGATGGGAAAATAGAGTGACCTGTGCCTGTCCCAACACCTAGATCTAGTCTCTCATTGGTTGCCCCTCTTCCCGTTCATCCTCAGGACAAATTGCAACCTGTACAGAACAGGAGGTTAAAGGTGCTGATTCTCCAAGTAGGGAGATTGCTAGTGAAGTAGCTGGAATGGCGAACCCGATCACAAGGAGATGAGAAATGAGGTGCGTTTTAGAAACCTTTCAAAATTACACGGTGTACCTTCTTCTGGGTTCCTCATGCAAGATTTCGATGTAGGAAGATGCCCTTGAACCTGGAGATTTGGGACCCATGGGATGGGTACCATGCAGTATTACTTTAAAGGGTCTGCGTTTTCTCACCCAACCTCACCCAACCTCTCAGCCCCAAGACTGTCCACCCTTATGTCTCATCCAGCTGTGGGTCTAGATATGGTCAATCCAGGTTGCATCACAGCCCCTGAACGAATTTTTTAAGAATTTCTCTCTCTTTCACTGTCTTTGTTTTACGGGTTTTTAAAAGTAATTTATTTTTATAATGGGGTTTAGCTGCTTTTCACGGCTGTGTTTATGCGGATTTACACCCACTTGACTCACTTCCAGACAGATATCAATACATAGGTTTTAAGATTGTTACTAGTCACATATATTCTTGTGCGGTGAATAGGGGGTGTTGAGTCCAGTTCACTGAGCAAAGAGTAGGTCTTGTCTATTACATATTGGGTGTATGGAACGGTATCTGAGCAAATTTGAAACCCTTGTTTTATGCATCACCCCACCTCACCTTTCCCGTTAATCAGCCATAGTGTGTTTTCTAAACGTGTGATTCTGTTCTGTTCTGTAATTCAGTTCAAGTGTAGCGGTTTTTACATTCCCTCTATAAGTGATAGCTTATGATAAGTGTCTTTTTCTGTGTCACTTATTTCACTTAGAATCGTCGTACCTAAGTCCACTCATCTTGCTTCTACTAGCTTTATGACATTGATTTCATGTCTGAGTGATATTGCATTGTACATAAGGACCACAACTTCTTTATCCATTTTTCTCTTTCCTGGGATATTTAAGGTGTCATGAAGTGGAGGTTCTTGTCAACAGAGCAGCCCTAAACTTTGGGGTGCCTGTGTCTTGCTGATTTTTCTTTTTCCCAATTTATACGCCCATGAGTGGACGTGCCGTACGCTCCCTAAGCTGTGTTTTTTCGATGTTTCAGGACACACCATACACTTCTCCAGAGTGGCTGCTGGCAATTAACATCCCGCCCATCAGCGTAGCAAGGCTGCCATTTCTCCATGGCCTGTCCTGCATTTCTGGTTTTGACACTTTTTGCAGCATGACCCTTTTGACCGATGGGAAGCGAGACTTCTTTGTAGCGCTGATTTGCCTTTCCAGGTTGCTTGGTTGGCCAAAAAGGGCGTATGCGTTTTTTCCTGAATATATTCAGGAAAAAACGCATACGCCCTTTTTGGCCAAGGGCATCATTGTCGACGTTTTGCCGCTTTTCATGTGCTTTAAAGGCGATTCGAATCTACCGCCTGAAACCTGTTTCCTGCAATTCTGCCTTGCTTTCAAATCCTCTTCGTTGCCTTCCCTCAATATATTTGTGGACGAGAGTTATCATTTATAACTCAGCAGGTTTGTGAATGGCAGTGCCCCTGAGCTCCATTTTTCAACTGTCTTTTTTGGGAGCTGGCCGCAAAAGCACGGGATTGCCTCAGGCCCTATTCTTGTTCCCTGCGGCAGGCTGAGCCTGTAGTTAATTCTTCTTCCTGATGGGAAAATAGAGTGACCTGTGCCTGTCCCAACACCTAGATCTAGTCTCTCATTGGTTGCCCCTCTTCCCGTTCATCCTCAGGACAAATTGCAACCTGTACAGAACAGGAGGTTAAAGGTGCTGATTCTCCAAGTAGGGAGATTGCTAGTGAAGTAGCTGGAATGGCGAACCCGAGCACAAGGAGATGAGAAATGAGGTGCGTTTTAGAAACCTTTCAAAGTCACACGGTGTACCTTCTTCTGGGTTCCTCATGCAAGATTTCGATGTAGGAAGATGCCCTTGAACCTGGAGATTTGGGACCCATGGGATGGGTACCATGCAGTATTATTTTAAAGGGTCTGCGTTTTCTCACCCAACCTCACCCAACCTCTCAGCCCCAAGAGTGTCCACCCTTATGTCTCATCCAGCTGTGGGTCTAGATATGGTCAATCCAGGTTGCATCACAGCCCCTGAACGAATTTTGTAAGAATTTCTCTCTCTTTCACTGTCTTTGTTTTACGGGTTTTTAAAAGTAATTTATTTTTATAATGGGGTTTAGCTGCTTCTCACGGCTGTGTTTATGCGGCTTTACACCCACTTGACTCACTTCCAGACAGATATCAATACATAGGTTTTAAGATTCTTACTAGTCACATATATTCTTGTGCGGTGAATAGGGGTTGTTGAGTCCAGTTCACTGAGCAAGGAGTAGGTCTTGTCTATTACATATTGGGTGTATGGAACGGTATCTGAGCGAATTTGAACCCTTTGTTTTATGCATCACCCCACCTCACCTTTCCCGTTAAGCAGCCATAGTGTGTTTTCTAAACGTGTGACTCTGTTCTGTTTTGTAATTCAGTTCAAGTGTAGCGGTTTTTACATTCCCTCTATAAGTGATAGCTTATGATAAGTGTCTTTTTCTGTGTGACTTATTTCACTTAGAATCGTCGTACCTAACTCCACTCATCTTGCTTCTTCTAGCCTTATGACATTGATTTCATGTCTGAGTGATATTCCATTGTACATAAGGACCACGACTTCTTTATCCATTTTTCTCTTTCCTGGGATATTTAAGTTGTCATGAAGTGGAGGTTCTTGTCAACAGAGCAGCCCTAAACTTTGGGGTGCCTGTGTCTTGCTGATTTTTCTTTTTCCCAATTTATACGCCCATGAGTGGACGTGCCCTACGCTCCCTAAGCTATGTTTTTTCGATGTTTCAGGACACACCATACACTTCTCCAGAGTGGCTGCTGGCAATTAACATCCCGCCCATCAGCGTAGCAAGGCTGCCATTTCTCCATGGCCTGTCCTGCATTTCTGGTTTTGACACTTTTTGCAGCATGACCCTTTTGACCGATGGGAAGCGAGACTTCTTTGTAGCGCTGATTTGTCTTTCCAGGTTGCTTGGTTGGCCAAAAAGGGCGTATGCGTTTTTTCCTGAATATATTCAGGAAAAAACGCATACGCCCTTTTTGGCCAAGGGCATCATTGTCGACGTTTTGCCGCTTTTCATGTGCTTTAAAGGCGATTCGAATCTACCTCCTGAAACCTGTTTCCTGCAATTCTGCCTTGCTTTCAAATCCTCTTCGTTGCCTTCCCTCAATATATTTGTGGACGAGAGTTATCATTTATAACTCAGCAGTTTTGTGAATGGCAGTGCCCCTGAGCTCCATTTTTCACCTGTCTTGTTTGGGAGCTGGCCGCAAAAGCACGGGATTGCCTCAGGCCCTATTCTGGTTCCCGGCGGCAGGCTGAGCCTGTGGTTAATTCTTCTTCCTGATGGGAAAATAGAGTGACCTGTGCCTGTCCCAACACCTAGATCTAGTCTCTCATTGGTTGCCCCTCTTCCCGTTCATCCTCAGGACAAATTGCAACCTGTACAGAACAGGAGGTTAAAGGTGCTGATTCTCCAAGTAGGGAGATTGCTAGTGAAGTAGCTGGAATGGCGAACCCGAGCACAAGGAGATGAGAAATGAGGTGCGTTTTAGAAACCTTTCAAAATCACACGGTGTACCATCTTCTGAGTTTCTCATGCATGTTTTCGATGTAGGAAGATGCCCTTGAACCTGGAGACTTGGGACCCATGGGATGGGTACCACGCAGTATTACTTTAAAGGGTCTGCGTTTGCTCACCCAACCTAACCCAACCTTTCAGCCCCAAGAGTGTCCACCCTTATGTCTCATCCACCTGTGCGTGTAGATATGGTCAATCCAGGTTGCATCACAGCCTCTGAACGAATTTTGTAAGAATTTCTCTCTCTTTCACTGTCTTTGTTTTACGGGTTTTTAAAAGTAATTTATTTTTATAATGGGGTTTAGTTGCTTTTCACGGCTGTGTTTATGCGGCTTTACACCCACTTGACTCACTTCCAGACATATATCAATACATAGGTTTTAAAATTCTTACTAGTCACCTATATTCTTGTGCGGTGAATAGGGGGTGTTGAGTCCAGTTCACTGAGCAAGGAGTAGGTCTTGTCTATTACATATTGGGTGTATGGAACGGTATCTGAGCGAATTTGAACCCCTTGTTTTATGCATCACCCCACCTCACCTTTCCCGTTAAGCAGCCATAGTGTGTTTTCTAAACGTGTGACTGTGTTCTGTTTTGTAATTCAGTTCAACTGTAGCGGTTTTTACATTCCCTCTATAAGTGATAGCTTATGATAAGTGTCTTTTTCTGTGTGACTTATTTCACTTAGAATCGTCGTACCTAACTCCACTCATCTTGCTTCTACTAGCCTTATGACATTGATTTCATGGCTGAGTGATATTCCATTGTACATAAGGACCACAACTTCTTTATCCATTTTTCTCTTTCCTGGGATATTTAAGTTGTCATGAAGTGGAGGTTCTTGTCAACAGAGCAGCCCTAAACTTTGGGGTGCCTGTGTCTTGCTGATTTTTCTTTTTCCCAATTTATACGCCCATGAGTGGACGTGCCCTATGCTCCCTAAGCTGTGTTTTTTCGATGTTTCAGGACACACTGTACACTTCTCCAGAGTGGCTGTTGGCAATTTACATCCCGCTCATCAGCGTAGCAAGGCTGCCATTTCTCCATGGCCTATCCTGCATTTCTGGTTTTGACACTTTTTGCAGCATGGCCCTTTTGACCGATGGGAAGCGAGACTTCTGTGTAGCGCTGATTTGCCTTTCCAGGTTGCTTGGTTGGCCAAAAAGGGCGTATGCGTTTTTTCCTGAATATATTCAGGAAAAAACGCATACGCCCTTTTTGGCCAAGGGCATCATTGTCGACGTTTTGCCGCTTTTCATGTGCTTTACAGGTGATTCGAATCTACCTCTTGAAATCTCTTTCCTGCAATTCTGCCTTGCTTTCAAATCCTCTTCGTTGCCTTCCCTCAATATATCTGTGGATGAGAGTTATCATTTATAACTCTGCGGGTTTGTGAATTGCAGTGTCCCTGAGCTCAATTTTTCAACTCGCTTTTTTGGGAGCTGACCGCAAAAGCACGGGATAACTTCAGGCCCTATTGTGCTTCTGGGCGGCAGGCTGAGCCTGTGATTAATTCTTCTTCCTGATGGGAAATTAGAGTGACCTGTGCCTGTCCCAACACCTAGATCTAGTCTCTCATTGGTTGCCCCTCTTCCCGTTCATCCTCAGGACAAATTGCAACCTGTAGGGAACAGGAGGTTAAAGGTGCTGATTCTCCAAGTAGGGAGATTGCTAGTAAAGTAGCTGGAATGGCGAACCCGAGCACAAGGAGATGAGAAATGAGGTGCGTTTTAGAAACCTTTCAAAATCACACGGTGTACCATCTTCTGAGTTTCTCATGCATGTTTTCGATGTAGGAAGATGCCCTCAACCCTGGAGACTTGGGACCCATGGGATGGGTACCACGCAGTATTACTTTAAAGGGTCTGCGTTTGCTCACCCAACCTAACCCAACCTTTCAGCCCCAAGACTGTCCACCCTTATGTCTCATCCAGCTGTGCGTGTAGATATGGTCAATCCAGGTTGCATCACAGCCTCTGAACGAATTTTGTAAGAATTTCTCTCTCTTTCACTGTCTTTGTTTTACGGGTTTTTAAAAGTAATTTATTTTTATAATGGGGTTTAGCTGCTTTTCACGGCTGTGTTTATGCGGATTTACACCCACTTGACTCACTTTCAGACAGATATCAATACATAGGTTTTAAGATTGTTACTAGTCACATATATTCTTGTGCGGTGAATAGGGGGTGTTCAGTCCAGTTCACTGAGCAAGGAGTAGGTCTTGTCTATTACATATTGGGTGTATGGAACGGTATCTGAGCGAATTTGAAACCCTTGTTTTATGCATCACCCCACCTCACCTTTCCCGTTAAGCAGCCATAGTGTGTTTTCTAAACGTGTGATTCTGTTCTGTTCTGTAATTCAGTTCAAGTGTAGCGGTTTTTACATTCCCTCTATAAGTGATAGCTTATGATAAGTGTGTTTTTCTGTGTGACTTATTTCACTTAGAATCGTCGTACCTAAGTCCACTCATCTTGCTTCTACTAGCCTTATGACATTGATTTCATGTCTGAGTGATATTGCATTGTACATAAGGACCACAACTTCTTTATCCATTTTTCTCTTTCCTGGGATATTTAAGGTGTCATGAAGTGGAGGTTCTTGTCAACAGAGCAGCCCTAAACTTTGGTGTGCCTGTGTCTTGCTGATTTTTCTTTTTCCCAATTTATACGCCCATGAGTGGACGTGCCCTATGCTCCCTAAGCTGTGTTTTTTCGATGTTTCAGTACACACTGTACACTTCTCCAGAGTGGCTGCTGGCAATTAACATCCCGCCCATCAGCGTAGCAAGGCTGCCATTTCTCCATGGCCTGTCCTGCATTTCTGGTTTTGACACTTTTTGCAGCATGACCCATTTGACCGATGGGAAGCGAGACTTCTTTGTAGCGCTGATTTGCCTTTCCAGGTTGCTTGGTTGGCCAAAAAGGGCGTATGCGTTTTTTCCTGAATATATTCAGGAAAAAACGCATACGCCCTTTTTGGCCAAGGGCATCATTGTCGACGTTTTGCCGCTTTTCATGTGCTTTAAAGGCGATTCGAATCTACCTCCTGAAACCTGTTTCCTGCAATTCTGCCTTGCTTTCAAATCCTCTTCGTTGCTTTCCCTCAATATATTTGTGGACGAGAGTAATCATTTATAACTCAGCAGGTTTGTGAATGGCAGTGCCCCTGAGCTCCATTTTTCAACTGTCTTGTTTGGGAGCTGGCCGCAAAAGCACGGGATTGCCTCAGGCCCTATTCTGGTTCCCGGCGGCAGGCTGAGCCTGTGGTTAATTCTTCTTCCTGATGGGAAAATAGAGTGACCTGTTCCTGTCCCAACACCTAGATCTAGTCTCTCATTGGTTGCCCCTCTTCCCGTTCATCCTCAGGACAAATTGCAACCTGTACAGAACAGGAGGTTAAAGGTGCTGATTCTCCAAGTAGGGAGATTGCTAGTGAAGTAGCTGGAATGGCGAACCCGAGCACAAGGAGATGAGAAATGAGGTGCGTTTTAGAAACCTTTCAAAATCGCATGATGTACCTTCTTCTGGGTTCCTCATGCAAGATTTCGATGTAGGAAGATGCCCTTGAACCTGGAGATATGGGACCCATGGGATGGGTACCATGCAGTATTACTTTAAAGGGTCTGAGTTTTCTCACCCAACCTCACCCAACCTCTCAGCCCCAAGAGTGTCCACCCTTATGTCTCATCCAGCTGTGGGTCTAGATATGGTCAATCCAGGTTGCATCACAGCCCCTGAACGAATTTTGTAAGAATTTCTCTCTCTTTCACTGTCTTTGTTTTACGGGTTTTTAAAAGTAATTTATTTTTATAATGGGGTTTAGCTGCTTTTCACGGCTGTGTTTATGCGGATTTACACCCACTTGACTCACTTTCAGACAGATATCAATACATAGGTTTTAAGATTGTTACTAGTCACATATATTCTTGTTCGGTGAATAGGGGGTGTTGAGGCCAGTTCACTGAGCAAAGAGTAGGTCTTGTCTATTACATATTGGGTGTATGGAACGGTATCTGAGCGAATTTGAAACCCTTGTTTTATGCATCACTCCACCTCACCTTTCCCGTTAAGCAGCCATAGTGTGTTTTCTAAACGTGTGACTCTGTTCTGTTTTGTAATTCAGTTCAAGTGTAGCGGTTTTTACATTCCCTCTATAAGTGATAGCTTATGATAAGTGTCTTTTTCTGTGTGACTTATTTCACTTAGAATCGTCGTACCTAACTCCACTCATCTTGCTTCTACTAGCCTTATGACATTGATTTCATGTCTGAGTGATATTCCATTGTACATAAGGACCACGACTTCTTTATCCGTTTTTCTCTTTCCTGGGATATTTAAGTTGTCATGAAGTGGAGGTTCTTGTCAACAGAGCAGCCCTAAACTTTGGGGTGCCTGTGTCTTGCTGATTTTTCTTTTTCCCAATTTATACGCCCATGAGTGGACGTGCCATACGCTCCCTAAGCTGTGTTTTTTCGATGTTTCAGGACACACCATACACTTCTCCAGAGTGGCTGCTGGCAATTAACATCCCGCCCATCAGCGTAGCAAGGCTGCCATTTCTCCATGGCCTGTCCTGCATTTCTGGTTTTGACACTTTTTGCAGCATGACCCATTTGACCGATGGGAAGCGAGACTTCTTTGTAGCGCTGATTTGCCTTTCCACGTTGCTTGGTTGGCCAAAAAGGGCGTATGCGTTTTTTCCTGAATATATTCAGGAAAAAACGCATACGCCCTTTTTGGCCAAGGGCATCATTGTCGACGTTTTGCCGCTTTTCATGTGCTTTAAAGGCGATTCGAATCTACCTCCTGAAACCTGTTTCCTGCAATTCTGCCTTGCTTTCAAATCCTCTTCGTTGCCTTCCCTCAATATATTTGTGGACGAGAGTTATCATTTATAACTCAGCAGGTTTGTGAATGGCAGTGCCCCTGAGCTCCATTTTTCACCTGTCTTGTTTGGGAGCTGGCCACAAAAGCACGGGATTGCCTCAGGCCCTATTCTGGTTCCCGGCGGCAGGCTGAGCCTGTGGTTAATTCTTCTTCCTGATGGGAAAATAGAGTGACCTGTGCCTGTCCCAACACCTAGATCTAGTCTCTCATTGGTTGCCCCTCTTCCCGTTCATCCTCAGGACAAATTGCAACCTGTACAGAACAGGAGGTTAAAGGTGCTGATTCTCCAAGTAGGGAGATTGCTAGTGAAGTAGCTGGAATGGCGAACCCGATCACAAGGAGATGAGAAATGAGGTGCGTTTTAGAAACCTTTCAAAATTACACGGTGTACCTTCTTCTGGGTTCCTCATGCAAGATTTCGATGTAGGAAGATGCCCTTGAACCTGGAGATTTGGGACCCATGGGATGGGTACCATGCAGTATTACTTTAAAGGGTCTGCGTTTTCTCACCCAACCTCACCCAACCTCTCAGCCCCAAGACTGTCCACCCTTATGTCTCATCCAGCTGTGGGTCTAGATATGGTCAATCCAGGTTGCATCACAGCCCCTGAACGAATTTTTTAAGAATTTCTCTCTCTTTCACTGTCTTTGTTTTACGGGTTTTTAAAAGTAATTTATTTTTATAATGGGGTTTAGCTGCTTTTCACGGCTGTGTTTATGCGGATTTACACCCACTTGACTCACTTCCAGACAGATATCAATACATAGGTTTTAAGATTGTTACTAGTCACATATATTCTTGTGCGGTGAATAGGGGGTGTTGAGTCCAGTTCACTGAGCAAAGAGTAGGTCTTGTCTATTACATATTGGGTGTATGGAACGGTATCTGAGCGAATTTGAAACCCTTGTTTTATGCATCACCCCACATCACCTTTCCCGTTAAGCAGCCATAGTGTGTTTTCTAAACGTGTGATTCTGTTCTGTTCTGTAATTCATTTCAAGTGTAGCGGTTTTTACATTCCCTCTATAAGTGATAGCTTATGATAAGTGTCTTTTTCTGTGTCACTTATTTCACATAGAATCGTCGTACCTAAGTCCACTCATCTTGCTTCTACTAGCCTTATGACATTGATTTCATGTCTGAGTGATATTGCATTGTACATAAGGACCACAACTTCTTTATCCATTTTTCTCTTTCCTGGGATATTTAAGGTGTCATGAAGTGGAGGTTCTTGTCAACAGAGCAGCCCTAAACTTTGGGGTGCCTGTGTCTTGCTGATTTTTCTTTTTCCCAATTTATACGCCCATGAGTGGACGTGCCGTACGCTCCCTAAGCTGTGTTTTTTCGATGTTTCAGGACACACCATACACTTCTCCAGAGTGGCTGCTGGCAATTAACATCCCGCCCATCAGCGTAGCAAGGCTGCCATTTCTCCATGGCCTGTCCTGCATTTCTGGTTTTGACACTTTTTGCAGCATGACCCTTTTGACCGATGGGAAGCGAGACTTCTTTGTAGCGCTGATTTGCCTTTCCAGGTTGCTTGGTTGGCCAAAAAGGGCGTATGCGTTTTTTCCTGAATATATTCAGGAAAAAACGCATACGCCCTTTTTGGCCAAGGGCATCATTGTCGACGTTTTGCCGCTTTTCATGTGCTTTAAAGGCGATTCGAATCTACCTCCTGAAACCTGTTTCCTGCAATTCTGCCTTGCTTTCAAATCCTCTTCGTTGCCTTCCCTCAATATATTTGTGGACGAGAGTTATCATTTATAACTCAGCAGGTTTGTGAATGGCAGTGCCCCTGAGCTCCATTTTTCAACTGTCTTGTTTGGGAGCTGGCCGCAAAAGCACGGGATTGCCTCAGGCCCTATTGTGCTTCTGGGCGGCAGGCTGAGCCTGTGATTAATTCTTCTTCATGATGGGAAATTAGAGTGACCTGTGCCTGTCCCAACACCTAGATCTAGTCTCTCATTGGTTGCCCCTCTTCCCGTTCATCCTCAGGACAAATTGCAACCTGTACAGAACAGGAGGTTAAAGGTGCTGATTCTCCAAGTAGGGAGATTGCTAGTAAAGTAGCTGGAATGGCGAACCCGAGCACAAGGAGATGAGAAATGAGGTGCGTTTTAGAAACCTTTCAAAATCACACGGTGTACCATCTTCTGAGTTTCTCATGCATGTTTTCGATGTAGGAAGATGCCCTTGAACCTGGAGACTTGGGACCCATGGGATGGGTACCACGCAGTATTACTTTAAAGGGTCTGCATTTGCTCACCCAACCTAACCCAACCTTTCAGCCCCAAGAGTGTCCACCCTTATGTCTCATCCACCTGTGCGTGTAGATATGGTCAATCCAGGTTGCATCACAGCCTCTGAACGAATTTTGTAAGAATTTCTCTCTCTTTCACTGTCTTTGTTTTACGGGTTTTTAACAGTAATTTATTTTTATAATGGGGTTTAGTTGCTTTTCACGGCTGTGTTTATGCGGCTTTACACCCACTTGACTCACTTCCAGACATATATCAATACATAGGTTTTAAGATTCTTACTAGTCACCTATATTCTTGTGCGGTGAATAGGGGGTGTTGAGTCCAGTTCACTGAGCAAGGAGTAGGTCTTGTCTATTACATATTGGGTGTATGGAACGGTATCTGAGCGAATTTGAACCCCTTGTTTTATGCATCACCCCACCTCACCTTTCGCGTTAAGCAGCCATAGTGTGTTTTCTAAACGTGTGACTCTGTTCTGTTTTGTAATTCAGTTCAAGTGTAGCGGTTTTTACATTCCCTCTATAAGTGATAGCTTATGATAAGTGTCTTTTTCTGTGTGACTTATTTCACTTAGAATCGTCGTACCTAACTCCACTCATCTTGCTTCTACTAGCCTTATGACATTGATTTCATGTCTGAGTGATATTCCATTGTACATAAGGACCACGACTTCTTTATCCATTTTTCTCTTTCCTGGGATATTTAAGTTGTCATGAAGTTGAGGTTCTTGTCAACAGAGCAGCGCTAAACTTTGGGGTGCCTGTGTCTTGCTGATTTTTCTTTTTCCCAATTTATACGCCCATGAGTGGACGTGCCCTATGCTCCCTAAGCTGTGTTTTTTCGATGTTTCAGGACACACTGTACACTTCTCCAGAGTGGCTGTTGGCAATTTACATCCCGCTCATCAGCGTAGCAAGGCTGCCATTTCTCCATGGCCTGTCCTGCATTTCTGGTTTTGACACTTTTTGCAGCATGGCCCTTTTGACCGATGGGAAGCGAGACTTCTTTGTAGCGCTGATTTGCCTTTCCAGGTTGCTTGGTTGGCCAAAAAGGGCGTATGCGTTTTTTCCTGAATATATTCAGGAAAAAACGCATACGCCCTTTTTGGCCAAGGGCATCATTGTCGACCTTTTGCCGCTTTTCATGTCCTTTAAAGGCGATTCGAATCTACCTCCTGAAATCTGTTTTCTGCAATTCTGCCTTGCTTTCAAATCCTCTTCGTTGCCTTCCCTCAATATATCTGTGGATGAGAGTTATCATTTATAACTCTGCGGGTTTGTGAATTGCAGTGTCCCTGAGCTCAATTTTTCAACTCGCTTTTTTGGGAGCTGGCCGCAAAAGCGCGGGATTGCCTCAGGCCCTATTGTGCTTCTGGGCGGCAGGCTGAGCCTGTGATTAATTCTTCTTCCTGATGGGAAATTAGAGTGACCTGTGCCTGTCCCAACACCTAGATCTAGTCTCTCATTGGTTGCCCCTCTTCCCGTTCATCCTCAGGACAAATTGCAACCTGTAGGGAACAGGAGGTTAAAGGTGCTGATTCTCCAAGTAGGGAGATTGCTAGTAAAGTAGCTGGAATGGCGAACCCGAGCACAAGGAGATGAGAAATGAGGTGCGTTTTAGAAACCTTTCAAAATCACACGGTGTACCATCTTCTGAGTTTCTCATGCATGTTTTCGATGTAGGAAGATGCCCTCAACCCTGGAGACTTGGGACCCATGGGATGGGTACCACGCAGTATTACTTTAAAGGGTCTGCGTTTGCTCACCCAACCTAACCCAACCTTTCAGCCCCAAGACTGTCCACCCTTATGTCTCATCCAGCTGTGCGTGTAGATATGGTCAATCCAGGTTGCATCACAGCCTCTGAACGAATTTTGTAAGAATTTCTCTCTCTTTCACTGTCTTTGTTTTACGGGTTTTTAAAAGTAATTTATTTTTATAATGGGGTTTAGCTGCTTTTCACGGCTGTGTTTATGCGGATTTACACCCACTTGACTCACTTTCAGACAGATATCAATACATAGGTTTTAAGATTGTTACTAGTCACATATATTCTTGTGCGGTGAATAGGGGGTGTTCAGTCCAGTTCACTGAGCAAGGAGTAGGTCTTGTCTATTACATATTGGGTGTATGGAACGGTATCTGAGCGAATTTGAAACCCTTGTTTTATGCATCACCCCACCTCACCTTTCCCGTTAAGCAGCCATAGTGTGTTTTCTAAACGTGTGATTCTGTTCTGTTCTGTAATTCAGTTCAAGTGTAGCGGTTTTTACATTCCCTCTATAAGTGATAGCTTATGATAAGTGTGTTTTTCTGTGTGACTTATTTCACTTAGAATCGTCGTACCTAAGTCCACTCATCTTGCTTCTACTAGCCTTATGACATTGATTTCATGTCTGAGTGATATTGCATTGTACATAAGGACCACAACTTCTTTATCCATTTTTCTCTTTCCTGGGATATTTAAGGTGTCATGAAGTGGAGGTTCTTGTCAACAGAGCAGCCCTAAACTTTGGTGTGCCTGTGTCTTGCTGATTTTTCTTTTTCCCAATTTATACGCCCATGAGTGGACGTGCCCTATGCTCCCTAAGCTGTGTTTTTTCGATGTTTCAGTACACACTGTACACTTCTCCAGAGTGGCTGCTGGCAATTAACATCCCGCCCATCAGCGTAGCAAGGCTGCCATTTCTCCATGGCCTGTCCTGCATTTCTGGTTTTGACACTTTTTGCAGCATGACCCATTTGACCGATGGGAAGCGAGACTTCTTTGTAGCGCTGATTTGCCTTTCCAGGTTGCTTGGTTGGCCAAAAAGGGCGTATGCGTTTTTTCCTGAATATATTCAGGAAAAAACGCATACGCCCTTTTTGGCCAAGGGCATCATTGTCGACGTTTTGCCGCTTTTCATGTGCTTTAAAGGCGATTCGAATCTACCTCCTGAAACCTGTTTCCTGCAATTCTGCCTTGCTTTCAAATCCTCTTCGTTGCTTTCCCTCAATATATTTGTGGACGAGAGTAATCATTTATAACTCAGCAGGTTTGTGAATGGCAGTGCCCCTGAGCTCCATTTTTCAACTGTCTTGTTTGGGAGCTGGCCGCAAAAGCACGGGATTGCCTCAGGCCCTATTCTGGTTCCCGGCGGCAGGCTGAGCCTGTGGTTAATTCTTCTTCCTGATGGGAAAATAGAGTGACCTGTTCCTGTCCCAACACCTAGATCTAGTCTCTCATTGGTTGCCCCTCTTCCCGTTCATCCTCAGGACAAATTGCAACCTGTACAGAACAGGAGGTTAAAGGTGCTGATTCTCCAAGTAGGGAGATTGCTAGTGAAGTAGCTGGAATGGCGAACCCGAGCACAAGGAGATGAGAAATGAGGTGCGTTTTAGAAACCTTACAAAATCGCATGATGTACCTTCTTCTGGGTTCCTCATGCAAGATTTCGATGTAGGAAGATGCCCTTGAACCTGGAGATATGGGACCCATGGGATGGGTACCATGCAGTATTACTTTAAAGGGTCTGAGTTTTCTCACCCAACCTCACCCAACCTCTCAGCCCCAAGAGTGTCCACCCTTATGTCTCATCCAGCTGTGGGTCTAGATATGGTCAATCCAGGTTGCATCACAGCCCCTGAACGAATTTTGTAAGAATTTCTCTCTCTTTCACTGTCTTTGTTTTACGGGTTTTTAAAAGTAATTTATTTTTATAATGGGGTTTAGCTGCTTTTCACGGCTGTGTTTATGCGGATTTACACCCACTTGACTCACTTTCAGACAGATATCAATACATAGGTTTTAAGATTGTTACTAGTCACATATATTCTTGTTCGGTGAATAGGGGGTGTTGAGGCCAGTTCACTGAGCAAAGAGTAGGTCTTGTCTATTACATATTGGGTGTATGGAACGGTATCTGAGCGAATTTGAAACCCTTGTTTTATGCATCACTCCACCTCACCTTTCCCGTTAAGCAGCCATAGTGTGTTTTCTAAACGTGTGACTCTGTTCTGTTTTGTAATTCAGTTCAAGTGTAGCGGTTTTTACATTCCCTCTATAAGTGATAGCTTATGATAAGTGTCTTTTTCTGTGTGACTTATTTCACTTAGAATCGTCGTACCTAACTCCACTCATCTTGCTTCTACTAGCCTTATGACATTGATTTCATGTCTGAGTGATATTCCATTGTACATAAGGACCACGACTTCTTTATCCGTTTTTCTCTTTCCTGGGATATTTAAGTTGTCATGAAGTGGAGGTTCTTGTCAACAGAGCAGCCCTAAACTTTGGGGTGCCTGTGTCTTGCTGATTTTTCTTTTTCCCAATTTATACGCCCATGAGTGGACGTGCCATACGCTCCCTAAGCTGTGTTTTTTCGATGTTTCAGGACACACCATACACTTCTCCAGAGTGGCTGCTGGCAATTAACATCCCGCCCATCAGCGTAGCAAGGCTGCCATTTCTCCATGGCCTGTCCTGCATTTCTGGTTTTGACACTTTTTGCAGCATGACCCATTTGACCGATGGGAAGCGAGACTTCTTTGTAGCGCTGATTTGCCTTTCCACGTTGCTTGGTTGGCCAAAAAGGGCGTATGCGTTTTTTCCTGAATATATTCAGGAAAAAACGCATACGCCCTTTTTGGCCAAGGGCATCATTGTCGACGTTTTGCCGCTTTTCATGTGCTTTAAAGGCGATTCGAATCTACCTCCTGAAACCTGTTTCCTGCAATTCTGCCTTGCTTTCAAATCCTCTTCGTTGCCTTCCCTCAATATATTTGTGGACGAGAGTTATCATTTATAACTCAGCAGGTTTGTGAATGGCAGTGCCCCTGAGCTCCATTTTTCACCTGTCTTGTTTGGGAGCTGGCCGCAAAAGCACGGGATTGCCTCAGGCCCTATTCTGGTTCCCGGCGGCAGGCTGAGCCTGTGGTTAATTCTTCTTCCTGATGGGAAAATAGAGTGACCTGTGCCTGTCCCAACACCTAGATCTAGTCTCTCATTGGTTGCCCCTCTTCCCGTTCATCCTCAGGACAAATTGCAACCTGTACAGAACAGGAGGTTAAAGGTGCTGATTCTCCAAGTAGGGAGATTGCTAGTGAAGTAGCTGGAATGGCGAACCCGATCACAAGGAGATGAGAAATGAGGTGCGTTTTAGAAACCTTTCAAAATTACACGGTGTACCTTCTTCTGGGTTCCTCATGCAAGATTTCGATGTAGGAAGATGCCCTTGAACCTGGAGATTTGGGACCCATGGGATGGGTACCATGCAGTATTACTTTAAAGGGTCTGCGTTTTCTCACCCAACCTCACCCAACCTCTCAGCCCCAAGACTGTCCACCCTTATGTCTCATCCAGCTGTGGGTCTAGATATGGTCAATCCAGGTTGCATCACAGCCCCTGAACGAATTTTTTAAGAATTTCTCTCTCTTTCACTGTCTTTGTTTTACGGGTTTTTAAAAGTAATTTATTTTTATAATGGGGTTTAGCTGCTTTTCACGGCTGTGTTTATGCGGATTTACACCCACTTGACTCACTTCCAGACAGATATCAATACATAGGTTTTAAGATTGTTACTAGTCACATATATTCTTGTGCGGTGAATAGGGGGTGTTGAGTCCAGTTCACTGAGCAAAGAGTAGGTCTTGTCTATTACATATTGGGTGTATGGAACGGTATCTGAGCGAATTTGAAACCCTTGTTTTATGCATCACCCCACCTCACCTTTCCCGTTAAGCAGCCATAGTGTGTTTTCTAAACGTGTGATTCTGTTCTGTTCTGTAATTCAGTTCAAGTGTAGCGGTTTTTACATTCCCTCTATAAGTGATAGCTTATGATAAGTGTCTTTTTCTGTGTCACTTATTTCACATAGAATCGTCGTACCTAAGTCCACTCATCTTGCTTCTACTAGCCTTATGACATTGATTTCATGTCTGAGTGATATTGCATTGTACATAAGGACCACAACTTCTTTATCCATTTTTCTCTTTCCTGGGATATTTAAGGTGTCATGAAGTGGAGGTTCTTGTCAACAGAGCAGCCCTAAACTTTGGGGTGCCTGTGTCTTGCTGATTTTTCTTTTTCCCAATTTATACGCCCATGAGTGGACGTGCCGTACGCTCCCTAAGCTGTGTTTTTTCGATGTTTCAGGACACACCATACACTTCTCCAGAGTGGCTGCTGGCAATTAACATCCCGCCCATCAGCGTAGCAAGGCTGCCATTTCTCCATGGCCTGTCCTGCATTTCTGGTTTTGACACTTTTTGCAGCATGACCCTTTTGACCGATGGGAAGCGAGACTTCTTTGTAGCGCTGATTTGCCTTTCCAGGTTGCTTGGTTGGCCAAAAAGGGCGTATGCGTTTTTTCCTGAATATATTCAGGAAAAAACGCATACGCCCTTTTTGGCCAAGGGCATCATTGTCGACGTTTTGCCGCTTTTCATGTGCTTTAAAGGCGATTCGAATCTACCGCCTGAAACCTGTTTCCTGCAATTCTGCCTTGCTTTCAAATCCTCTTCGTTGCCTTCCCTCAATATATTTGTGGACGAGAGTTATCATTTATAACTCAGCAGGTTTGTGAATGGCAGTGCCCCTGAGCTCCATTTTTCAACTGTCTTTTTTGGGAGCTGGCCGCAAAAGCACGGGATTGCCTCAGGCCCTATTCTTGTTCCCTGCGGCAGGCTGAGCCTGTAGTTAATTCTTCTTCCTGATGGGAAAATAGAGTGACCTGTGCCTGTCCCAACACCTAGATCTAGTCTCTCATTGGTTGCCCCTCTTCCCGTTCATCCTCAGGACAAATTGCAACCTGTACAGAACAGGAGGTTAAAGGTGCTGATTCTCCAAGTAGGGAGATTGCTAGTGAAGTAGCTGGAATGGCGAACCCGAGCACAAGGAGATGAGAAATGAGGTGCGTTTTAGAAACCTTTCAAAGTCACACGGTGTACCTTCTTCTGGGTTCCTCATGCAAGATTTCGATGTAGGAAGATGCCCTTGAACCTGGAGATTTGGGACCCATGGGATGGGTACCATGCAGTATTATTTTAAAGGGTCTGCGTTTTCTCACCCAACCTCACCAAACCTCTCAGCCCCAAGAGTGTCCACCCTTATGTCTCATCCAGCTGTGGGTCTAGATATGGTCAATCCAGGTTGCATCACAGCCCCTGAACGAATTTTGTAAGAATTTCTCTCTCTTTCACTGTCTTTGTTTTACGGGTTTTTAAAAGTAATTTATTTTTATAATGGGGTTTAGCTGCTTTTCACGGCTGTGTTTATGCGGATTTACACCCACTTGACTCACTTCCAGACAGATATCAATACATAGGTATTAAGATTGTTACTAGTCACATATATTCTTGTGCGGTGAATAGGGGGTGTTGAGTCCAGTTCACTGAGCAAAGAGTAGGTCTTGTCTATTACATATTGGGTGTATGGAACGGTATCTGAGCGAATTTGAAACCCTTGTTTTATGCATCACCCCACCTCACCTTTCCCGTTAAGCAGCCATAGTGTGTTTTCTAAACGTGTGATTCTGTTCTGTTCTGTAATTCAGTTCAAGTGTAGCGGTTTTTACATTCCCTCTATAAGTGATAGCTTATGATAAGTGTCTTTTTCTGTGTGACTTATTTCACTTAGAATTGTCGTACCTAAGTCCACTCATCTTGCTTCTACTAGCCTTATGACATTGATTTCATGTCTGAGTGATATTGCATTGTACATAAGGACCACAACTTCTTTATCCATTTTTCTCTTTCCTGGGATATTTAAGGTGTCATGAAGTGGAGGTTCTTGTCAACAGAGCAGCCCTAAACTTTGGGGTGCCTGTGTCTTGCTGATTTTTAGTTTCCCCAATTTATACGCCCATGAGTGGACGTGCCCTATGCTCCCTAAGCTGTGTTTTTCCGATGTTTCAGGACACACTGTACACTTCTCCAGAGTGGCTGTTAGCAATTTACATCCCGCTCATCAGCGTAGCAAGGCTGCCATTTCTCCATGGCCTGTCCTGCATTTCTGGTTTTGACACTTTTTGCAGCATGGCCCTTTTGACCGATGGGAAGCGAGACTTCTTTGTAGCGCTGATTTGCCTTTCCAGGTTGCTTGGTTGGCCAAAAAGGGCGTATGCGTTTTTTCCTGAATATATTCAGGCAAAAACGCATACGCCCTTTTTGGCCAAGGGCATCATTGTCGACCTTTTGCCGCTTTTCATGTGCTTTAAAGGCGATTCGAATCTACCTCCTGAAATCTGTTTTCTGCAATTCTGCCTTGCTTTCAAATCCTCTTCGTTGCCTTCCCTCAATATATCTGTGGATGAGAGTTATCATTTATAACTCTGCGGGTTTGTGAATTGCAGTGTCCCTGAGCTCCATTTTTCAACTCGCTTTTTTGGGAGCTGGCCGCAAAAGCACGGGATTGCCTCAGGCCCTATTGTGCTTCTGGGCGGCAGGCTGAGCCTGTGATTAATTCTTCTTCCTGATGGGAAATTAGAGTGACCTGTGCCTGTCCCAACACCTAGATCTAGTCTCTCATTGGTTGCCCCTCTTCCCGTTCATCCTCAGGACAAATTGCAACCTGTACAGAACAGGAGGTTAAAGGTGCTGATTCTCCAAGTAGGGAGATTGCTAGTAAAGTAGCTGGAATGGCGAACCCGAGCACAAGGAGATGAGAAATGAGGTGCGTTTTAGAAACCTTTCAAAATCACACGGTGTACCATCTTCTGAGTTTCTCATGCATGTTTTCGATGTAGGAAGATGCCCTTGAACCTGGAGACTTGGGACCCATGGGATGGGTACCACGCAGTATTACTTTAAAGGGTCTGTGTTTGCTCACCCAACCTAACCCAACCTTTCAGCCCCAAGAGTGTCCACCCTTATGTCTCATCCACCTGTGCGTGTAGATATGGTCAATCCAGGTTGCATCACAGCCTCTGAACGAATTTTGTAAGAATTTCTCTCTCTTTCACTGTCTTTGTTTTACGGGTTTTTAAAAGTAATTTATTTTTATAATGGGGTTTAGTTGCTTTTCACGGCTGTGTTTATGCGGCTTTACACCCACTTGACTCACTTCCAGACATATATCAATACATAGGTTTTAAGATTCTTACTAGTCACCTATATTCTTGTGCGGTGAATAGGGGGTGTTGAGTCCAGTTCACTGAGCAAGGAGTAGGTCTTGTCTATTACATATTGGGTGTATGGAACGGTATCTGAGCGAATTTGAACCCCTTGTTTTATGCATCACCCCACCTCACCTTTCCCGTTAAGCAGCCATAGTGTGTTTTCTAAACGTGTGACTCTGTTCTGTTTTGTAATTCAGTTCAAGTGTAGCGGTTTTTACATTCCCTCTATAAGTGATAGCTTATGATAAGTGTCTTTTTCTGTGTGACTTATTTCACTTAGAATCGTCGTACCTAACTCCACTCATCTTGCTTCTACTAGCCTTATGACATTGATTTCATGTCTGAGTGATATTCCATTGTACATAAGGACCACGACTTCTTTATCCATTTTTCTCTTTCCTGGGATATTTAAGTTGTCATGAAGTGGAGGTTCTTGTCAACAGAGCAGCCCTAAACTTTGGGGTGCCTGTGTCTTGCTGATTTTTCTTTTTCCCAATTTATACGCCCATGAGTGGACGTGCCGTACGCTCCCTAAGCTGTGTTTTTTCGATGTTTCAGGACACACCATACACTTCTCCAGAGTGGCTGCTGGCAATTAACATCCCGCCCATCAGCGTAGCAAGGCTGCCATTTCTCCATGGCCTGTCCTGCATTTCTGGTTTGGACACTTTTTGCAGCATGACCCTTTTGACCGATGGGAAGCGAGACTTCTTTGTAGCGCTGATTTGCCTTTCCAGGTTGCTTGGTTGGCCAAAAAGGGCGTATGCGTTTTTTCCTGAATATATTCAGGAAAAAACGCATACGCCCTTTTTGGCCAAGGGCATCATTGTCGACGTTTTGCCGCTTTTCATGTGCTTTAAAGGCGATTCGAATCTACCTCCTGAAACCTGTTTCCTGCAATTCTGCCTTGCTTTCAAATCCTCTTCGTTGCCTTCCCTCAATATATTTGTGGACGAGAGTTATCATTTATAACTCAGCAGGTTTGTGAATGGCAGTGCCCCTGAGCTCCATTTTTCAACTGTCTTGTTTGGGAGCTGGCCGCAAAAGCACGGGATTGCCTCAGGCCCTATTGTGCTTCTGGGCGGCAGGCTGAGCCTGTGATTAATTCTTCTTCATGATGGGAAATTAGAGTGACCTGTGCCTGTCCCAACACCTAGATCTAGTCTCTCATTGGTTGCCCCTCTTCCCGTTCATCCTCAGGACAAATTGCAACCTGTACAGAACAGGAGGTTAAAGGTGCTGATTCTCCAAGTAGGGAGATTGCTAGTAAAGTAGCTGGAATGGCGAACCCGAGCACAAGGAGATGAGAAATGAGGTGCGTTTTAGAAACCTTTCAAAATCACACGGTGTACCATCTTCTGAGTTTCTCATGCATGTTTTCGATGTAGGAAGATGCCCTTGAACCTGGAGACTTGGGACCCATGGGATGGGTACCACGCAGTATTACTTTAAAGGGTCTGCGTTTGCTCACCCAACCTAACCCAACCTTTCAGCCCCAAGAGTGTCCACCCTTATGTCTCATCCACCTGTGCGTGTAGATATGGTCAATCCAGGTTGCATCACAGCCTCTGAACGAATTTTGTAAGAATTTCTCTCTCTTTCACTGTCTTTGTTTTACGGGTTTTTAAAAGTAATTTATTTTTATAATGGGGTTTAGTTGCTTTTCACGGCTGTGTTTATGCGGCTTTACACCCACTTGACTCACTTCCAGACATATATCAATACATAGGTTTTAAGATTCTTACTAGTCACCTATATTCTTGTGCGGTGAATAGGGGGTGTTGAGTCCAGTTCACTGAGCAAGGAGTAGGTCTTGTCTATTACATATTGGGTGTATGGAACGGTATCTGAGCGAATTTGAACCCCTTGTTTTATGCATCACCCCACCTCACCTTTCCCGTTAAGCAGCCATAGTGTGTTTTCTAAACGTGTGACTCTGTTCTGTTTTGTAATTCAGTTCAAGTGTAGCGGTTTTTACATTCCCTCTATAAGTGATAGCTTATGATAAGTGTCTTTTTCTGTGTGACTTATTTCACTTAGAATCGTCGTACCTAACTCCACTCATCTTGCTTCTACTAGCCTTATGACATTGATTTCATGTCTGAGTGATATTCCATTGTACATAAGGACCACGACTTCTTTATCCATTTTTCTCTTTCCTGGGATATTTAAGTTGTCATGAAGTGGAGGTTCTTGTCAACAGAGCAGCCCTAAACTTTGGGGTGCCTGTGTCTTGCTGATTTTTCTTTTTCCCAATTTATACGCCCATGAGTGGACGTGCCGTACGCTCCCTAAGCTGTGTTTTTTCGATGTTTCAGGACACACCATACACTTCTCCAGAGTGGCTGCTGGCAATTAACATCCCGCCCATCAGCGTAGCAAGGCTGCCATTTCTCCATGGCCTGTCCTGCATTTCTGGTTTTGACACTTTTTGCAGCATGACCCTTTTGACCGATGGGAAGCGAGACTTCTTTGTAGCGCTGATTTGCCTTTCCAGGTTGCTTGGTTGGCCAAAAAGGGCGTATGCGTTTTTTCCTGAATATATTCAGGAAAAAACGCATACGCCCTTTTTGGCCAAGGGCATCATTGTCGACGTTTTGCCGCTTTTCATGTGCTTTAAAGGCGATTCGAATCTACCTCCTGAAACCTGTTTCCTGCAATTCTGCCTTGCTTTCAAATCCTCTTCGTTGCCTTCCCTCAATATATTTGTGGACGAGAGTTATCATTTATAACTCAGCAGGTTTGTGAATGGCAGTGCCCCTGAGCTCCATTTTTCAACTGTCTTGTTTGGGAGCTGGCCGCAAAAGCACGGGATTGCCTCAGGCCCTATTGTGCTTCTGGGCGGCAGGCTGAGCCTGTGATTAATTCTTCTTCATGATGGGAAATTAGAGTGACCTGTGCCTGTCCCAACACCTAGATCTAGTCTCTCATTGGTTGCCCCTCTTCCCGTTCATCCTCAGGACAAATTGCAACCTGTACAGAACAGGAGGTTAAAGGTGCTGATTCTCCAAGTAGGGAGATTGCTAGTAAAGTAGCTGGAATGGCGAACCCGAGCACAAGGAGATGAGAAATGAGGTGTGTTTTAGAAACCTTTCAAAATCACACGGTGTACCATCTTCTGAGTTTCTCATGCATGTTTTCGATGTAGGAAGATGCCCTTGAACCTGGAGACTTGGGACCCATGGGATGGGTACCACGCAGTATTACTTTAAAGGGTCTGCATTTGCTCACCCAACCTAACCCAACCTTTCAGCCCCAAGAGTGTCCACCCTTATGTCTCATCCACCTGTGCGTGTAGATATGGTCAATCCAGGTTGCATCACAGCCTCTGAACGAATTTTGTAAGAATTTCTCTCTCTTTCACTGTCTTTGTTTTACGGGTTTTTAACAGTAA
This sequence comes from Eschrichtius robustus, assembly GCF_028021215.1. Taxonomy (NCBI): domain Eukaryota; kingdom Metazoa; phylum Chordata; class Mammalia; order Artiodactyla; family Eschrichtiidae; genus Eschrichtius; species Eschrichtius robustus. Next base: position 363,320 of record NW_027175816.1, on the reverse strand, counting down.
TTTATTTTTATAATGGGGTTTAGTTGCTTTTCACGGCTGTGTTTATGCGGCTTTACACCCACTTGACTCACTTCCAGACATATATCAATACATAGGTTTTAAGATTCTTACTAGTCACCTATATTCTTGTGCGGTGAATAGGGGGTGTTGAGTCCAGTTCACTGAGCAAGGAGTAGGTCTTGTCTATTACATATTGGGTGTATGGAACGGTATCTGAGCGAATTTGAACCCCTTGTTTTATGCATCACCCCACCTCACCTTTCGCGTTAAGCAGCCATAGTGTGTTTTCTAAACGTGTGACTCTGTTCTGTTTTGTAATTCAGTTCAAGTGTAGCGGTTTTTACATTCCCTCTATAAGTGATAGCTTATGATAAGTGTCTTTTTCTGTGTGACTTATTTCACTTAGAATCGTCGTACCTAACTCCACTCATCTTGCTTCTACTAGCCTTATGACATTGATTTCATGTCTGAGTGATATTCCATTGTACATAAGGACCACGACTTCTTTATCCATTTTTCTCTTTCCTGGGATATTTAAGTTGTCATGAAGTTGAGGTTCTTGTCAACAGAGCAGCGCTAAACTTTGGGGTGCCTGTGTCTTGCTGATTTTTCTTTTTCCCAATTTATACGCCCATGAGTGGACGTGCCCTACGCTCCCTAAGCTGTGTTTTTTCGATGTTTCAGGACACACCATACACTTCTCCAGAGTGGCTGCTGGCAATTAACATCCCGCCCATCAGCGTAGCAAGGCTGCCATTTCTCCATGGCCTGTCCTGCATTTCTGGTTTTGACACTTTTGCAGCATGGCCCTTTTGGCCGATGGGAAGCGAGACTTCTTTGTAGCGCTGATTTGCCTTTCCAGGTTGCTTGGTTGGCCAAAAAGGGCGTATGCGTTTTTTCCTGAATATATTCAGGAAAAAACGCATACGCCCTTTTTGGCCAAGGGCATCATTGTCGACGTTTTGCCGCTTTTCATGTGCCTTAAAGGCGATTCGGATCTACCTCCTGAAATCTGTTTCCTGCAATTCTGCCTTGCTTTCAAATCCTCTTCGTTGCCTTCCCTCAATATATCTGTGGATGAGAGTTATCACTTATAACTCTGCGGGTTTGTGAATTGCAGTGTCCCTGAGCTCCATTTTTCAACTGTCTTTTTTGAGAGCTGGCCGCAAAAGCACGGGTTTGCCTCAGGCCCTATTCTGGTTCCTGGCAGCAGGCTGAGCCTGTGGTTAATTCTTCTTCCTGATGGGAAAATAGAGTGACCTGTGCCTGTCCCAACACCTAGATCTAGTCTCTCATTGGTTGCCCCTCTTCCCGTTCATCCTCAGGACAAATTGCAACCTGTACAGAACAGGAGGTTAAAGGTGCTGATCCTCCAAGTAGGGAGATTGCTAGTAAAGTAGCTGGAATGGCGAACCCGAGCACAAGGAGATGAGAAATGAGGTGCGTTTTAGAAACCTTTCAAAATCACATGGTGTACCTTCTTCTGGGTTCCTCATGCAAGATTTCGATGTAGGAAGATGCCCTTGAACCTGGAGATTTGGGACCCATGGGATGGGTACAATGCAGTATTACTTTAAAGGGTCTGCGTTTTCTCACCCAACCTCACCCAACCTCTCAGCCCCAAGAGTGTCCACCCTTATGTCTCATCCAGCTGTGGGTCTAGATATGGTCAATCCAGGTTGCATCACAGCCCCTGAACGAATTTTGTAAGAATTTGTCTCTCTTTCACTGTCTTTGTTTTACGGGTTTTTAAAAGTAATTTATTTTTATAATGGGGTTTAGCTGCTTTTCACGGCTGTGTTTATGCGGATTTACACCCACTTGACTCACTTCCAGACAGATATCAATACATAGGTTTTAAGATTGTTACTAGTCACATATATTCTTGTGCGGTGAATAGGGGGTGTTGAGTCCAGTTCACTGAGCAAAGAGTAGGTCTTGTCTATTACATATTGGGTGTATGGAACGGTATCTGAGCGAATTTGAACCCCTTGTTTTATGCATCACCCCACCTCACCTTTCCCGTTAAGCAGCCATAGTGTGTTTTCTAAACGTGTGATTCTGTTCTGTTCTGTAATTCAGTTCAAGTGTAGCGGTTTTTACATTCCCTCTATAAGTGATAGCTTATGATAAGTGTCTTTTTCTGTGTGACTTATTTCACTTAGAATCGTCGTACCTAAGTCCACTCATCTTGCTTCTACTAGCCTTATGACATTGATTTCATGTCTGAGTGATATTGCATTGTACATAAAGACCACAACTTCTTTATCCATTTTTCTCTTTCCTGGGATATTTAAGGTGTCATGAAGTGGAGGTTCTTGTCAACAGAGCAGCCCTAAACTTTGGGGTGCCTGTGTCTTGCTGATTTTTCTTTTTCCCAATTTATACGCCCATGTGTGGACGTGCCGTACGCTCCCTAAGCTGTGTTTTTTCGATGTTTCAGGACACACCATACACTTCTCCAGAGTGGCTGCTGGCAATTAACATCCCGCCCATCAGCGTAGCAAGGCTGCCATTTCTCCATGGCCTGTCCTGCATTTCTGGTTTTGACACTTTTTGCAGCATGACCCATTTGACCGATGGGAAGCGAGACTTCTTTGTAGCGCTGATTTGCCTTTCCAGGTTGCTTGGTTGGCCAAAAAGGGCGTATGCGTTTTTTCCTGAATATATTCAGGAAAAAACGCATACGCCCTTTTTGGCCAAGGGCATCATTGTCGACATTTTGCCGCTTTTCATGTGCTTTAAAGGCGATTCGAATCTACCTCCTGAAACCTGTTTCCTGCAATTCTGCCTTGCTTTCAAATCCTCTTCGTTGCCTTCCCTCAATATGTTTGTGGACGAGAGTTATCATTTATAACTCAGCAGGTTTGTGAATGGCAGTGCCCCTGAGCTCCATTTTTCAACTGTCTTGTTTGGGAGCTGGCCGCAAAAGCACGGGATTGCCTCAGGCCCTATTGTGCTTCTGGGCGGCAGGCTGAGCCTGTGATTAATTCTTCTTCCTGATGGGAAATTAGAGTGACCTGTGCCTGTCCCAACACCTAGATCTAGTCTCTCATTGGTTGCCCCTCTTCCCGTTCATCCTCAGGACAAATTGCAACCTGTACAGAACAGGAGGTTAAAGGTGCTGATTCTCCAAGTAGGGAGATTGCTAGTAAAGTAGCTGGAATGGCGAACCCGAGCACAAGGAGATGAGAAATGAGGTGCGTTTTAGAAACCTTTCAAAATCACACGGTGTACCATCTTCTGAGTTTCTCATGCATGTTTTCGATGTAGGAAGATGCCCTTGAACCTGGAGACTTGGGACCCATGGGATGGGTACCACGCAGTATTACTTTAAAGGGTCTGCATTTGCTCACCCAACCTAACCCAACCTTTCAGCCCCAAGAGTGTCCACCCTTATGTCTCATCCACCTGTGCGTGTAGATATGGTCAATCCAGGTTGCATCACAGCCTCTGAACGAATTTTGTAAGAATTTCTCTCTCTTTCACTGTCTTTGTTTTACGGGTTTTTAACAGTAATTTATTTTTATAATGGGGTTTAGTTGCTTTTCACGGCTGTGTTTATGCGGCTTTACACCCACTTGACTCACTTCCAGACATATATCAATACATAGGTTTTAAGATTCTTACTAGTCACCTATATTCTTGTGCGGTGAATAGGGGGTGTTGAGTCCAGTTCACTGAGCAAGGAGTAGGTCTTGTCTATTACATATTGGGTGTATGGAACGGTATCTGAGCGAATTTGAACCCCTTGTTTTATGCATCACCCCACCTCACCTTTCGCGTTAAGCAGCCATAGTGTGTTTTCTAAACGTGTGACTCTGTTCTGTTTTGTAATTCAGTTCAAGTGTAGCGGTTTTTACATTCCCTCTATAAGTGATAGCTTATGATAAGTGTCTTTTTCTGTGTGACTTATTTCACTTAGAATCGTCGTACCTAACTCCACTCATCTTGCTTCTACTAGCCTTATGACATTGATTTCATGTCTGAGTGATATTCCATTGTACATAAGGACCACGACTTCTTTATCCATTTTTCTCTTTCCTGGGATATTTAAGTTGTCATGAAGTGGAGGTTCTTGTCAACAGAGCAGCCCTAAACTTTGGGGTGCCTGTGTCTTGCTGATTTTTCTTTTTCCCAATTTATACGCCCATGAGTGGACGTGCCGTACGCTCCCTAAGCTGTGTGTTTTCGATGTTTCAGGACACACCATACACTTCTCCAGAGTGGCTGCTGGCAATTAACATCCCGCCCATCAGCGTAGCAAGGCTGCCATTTCTCCATGGCCTGTCCTGCATTTCTGGTTTTGACACTTTTTGCAGCATGGCCCTTTTGGCCGATGGGAAGCGAGACTTCTTTGTAGCGCTGATTTGCCTTTCCAGGTTGCTTGGTTGGCCAAAAAGGGCGTATGCGTTTTTTCCTGAATATATTCAGGAAAAAACGCATACGCCCTTTTTGGCCAAGGGCATCATTGTCGACGTTTTGCCGCTTTTCATGTGCCTTAAAGGCGATTCGGATCTACCTCCTGAAATCTGTTTCCTGCAATTCTGCCTTGCTTTCAAATCCTCTTCGTTGCCTTCCCTCAATATATCTGTGGATGAGAGTTATCACTTATAACTCTGCGGGTTTGTGAATTGCAGTGTCCCTGAGCTCCATTTTTCAACTGTCTTTTTTGAGAGCTGGCCGCAAAAGCACGGGTTTGCCTCAGGCCCTATTCTGGTTCCTGGCAGCAGGCTGAGCCTGTGGTTAATTCTTCTTCCTGATGGGAAAATAGAGTGACCTGTGCCTGTCCCAACACCTAGATCTAGTCTCTCATTGGTTGCCCCTCTTCCCGTTCATCCTCAGGACAAATTGCAACCTGTACAGAACAGGAGGTTAAAGGTGCTGATTCTCCAAGTAGGGAGATTGCTAGTGAAGTAGCTGGAATGGCGAACCCGAGCACAAGGAGATGAGAAATGAGGTGCGTTTTAGAAACCTTTCAAAGTCACACGGTGTACCTTCTTCTGGGTTCCTCATGCAAGATTTCGATGTAGGAAGATGCCCTTGAACCTGGAGATTTGGGACCCATGGGATGGGTACCATGCAGTATTACTTTAAAGGGTCTGCGTTTGCTCACCCAACCTCACCCAACCTCTCAGCCCCAAGAGTGTCCACCCTTATGTCTCATCCAGCTGTGGGTCTAGATATGGTCAATCCAGGTTGCATCACAGCCCCTGAACGAATTTTGTAAGAATTTGTCTCTCTTTCACTGTCTTTGTTTTACGGGTTTTTAAAAGTAATTTATTTTTATAATGGGGTTTAGCTGCTTTTCACGGCTGTGTTTATGCGGATTTACACCCACTTGACTCACTTCCAGACAGATATCAATACATAGGTTTTAAGATTGTTACTAGTCACATATATTCTTGTGCGGTGAATAGGGGGTGTTGAGTCCAGTTCACTGAGCAAAGAGTAGGTCTTGTCTATTACATATTGGGTGTATGGAACGGTATCTGAGCGAATTTGAAACCCTTGTTTTATGCATCACCCCACCTCACCTTTCCCGTTAAGCAGCCATAGTGTGTTTTCTAAACGTGTGATTCTGTTCTGTTCTGTAATTCAGTTCAAGTGTAGCGGTTTTTACATTCCCTCTATAAGTGATAGCTTATGATAAGTGTCTTTTTCTGTGTGACTTATTTCACTTAGAATCGTCGTACCTAAGTCCACTCATCTTGCTTCTACTAGCCTTATGACATTGATTTCATGTCTGAGTGATATTGCATTGTACATAAAGACCACAACTTCTTTATCCATTTTTCTCTTTCCTGGGATATTTAAGGTGTCATGAAGTGGAGGTTCTTGTCAACAGAGCAGCCCTAAACTTTGGGGTGCCTGTGTCTTGCTGATTTTTAGTTTTCCCAATTTATACGCCCATGAGTGGACGTGCCCTATGCTCCCTAAGCTGTGTTTTTTCGATGTTTCAGGACACACTGTACACTTCTCCAGAGTGGCTGTTGGCAATTTACATCCCGCTCATCAGCGTAGCAAGGCTGCCATTTCTCCATGGCCTGTCCTGCATTTCTGGTTTTGACACTTTTTGCAGCATGGCCCTTTTGACCGATGGGAAGCGAGACTTCTTTGTAGCGCTGATTTGCCTTTCCAGGTTGCTTGGTTGGCCAAAAAGGGCGTATGCGTTTTTTCCTGAATATATTCAGGAAAAAACGCATACGCCCTTATTGGCCAAGGGCATCATTGTCGACCTTTTGCCGCTTTTCATGTGCTTTAAAGGCGATTCGAATCTACCTCCTGAAATCTGTTTTCTGCAATTCTGCCTTGCTTTCAAATCCTCTTCGTTGCCTTCCCTCAATATATCTGTGGATGAGAGTTATCATTTATAACTCTGCGGGTTTGTGAATTGCAGTGTCCCTGAGCTCCATTTTTCAACTCGCTTTTTTGGGAGCTGGCCGCAAAAGCGCGGGATTGCCTCAGGCCCTATTGTGCTTCTGGGCGGCAGGCTGAGCCTGTGATTAATTCTTCTTCCTGATGGGAAATTAGAGTGACCTGTGCCTGTCCCAACACCTAGATCTAGTCTCTCATTGGTTGCCCCTCTTCCCGTTCATCCTCAGGACAAATTGCAACCTGTACAGAACAGGAGGTTAAAGGTGCTGATTCTCCAAGTAGGGAGATTGCTAGTAAAGTAGCTGGAATGGCGAACCCGAGCACAAGGAGATGAGAAATGAGGTGCGTTTTAGAAACCTTTCAAAATCACACGGTGTACCATCTTCTGAGTTTCTCATGCATGTTTTCGATGTAGGAAGATGCCCTTGAACCTGGAGACTTGGGACCCATGGGATGGGTACCACGCAGTATTACTTTAAAGGGTCTGCGTTTGCTCACCCAACCTAACCCAACCTTTCAGCCCCAAGAGTGTCCACCCTTATGTCTCATCCACCTGTGCGTGTAGATATGGTCAATCCAGGTTGCATCACAGCCCCTGAACGAATTTTGTAAGAATTTCTCTCTCTTTCACTGTCTTTGTTTTACGGGTTTTTAACAGTAATTTATTTTTATAATGGGGTTTAGCTGCTTTTCACGGCTGTGTTTATGCGGATTTACACCCACTTGACTCACTTCCAGACAGATATCAATACATAGGTTTTAAGATTGTTACTAGTCACATATATTCTTGTGCGGTGAATAGGGGGTGTTGAGTCCAGTTCACTGAGCAAAGAGTAGGTCTTGTCTATTACATATTGGGTGTATGGAACGGTATCTGAGCGAATTTGAAACCCTTGTTTTATGCATCACCCCACCTCACCTTTCCCGTTAAGCAGCCATAGTGTGTTTTCTAAACGTGTGATTCTGTTCTGTTCTGTAATTCAGTTCAAGTGTAGCGGTTTTTACATTCCCTCTATAAGTGATAGCTTATGATAAGTGTCTTTTTCTGTGTGACTTATTTCACTTAGAATCGTCGTACCTAAGTCCACTCATCTTGCTTCTACTAGCCTTATGACATTGATTTCATGTCTGAGTGATATTGCATTGTACATAAAGACCACAACTTCTTTATCCATTTTTCTCTTTCCTGGGATATTTAAGGTGTCATGAAGTGGAGGTTCTTGTCAACAGAGCAGCCCTAAACTTTGGGGTGCCTGTGTCTTGCTGATTTTTAGTTTTCCCAATTTATACGCCCATGAGTGGACGTGCCCTATGCTCCCTAAGCTGTGTTTTTTCGATGTTTCAGGACACACTGTACACTTCTCCAGAGTGGCTGTTGGCAATTTACATCCCGCTCATCAGCGTAGCAAGGCTGCCATTTCTCCATGGCCTGTCCTGCATTTCTGGTTTTGACACTTTTTGCAGCATGGCCCTTTTGACCGATGGGAAGCGAGACTTCTTTGTAGCGCTGATTTGCCTTTCCAGGTTGCTTGGTTGGCCAAAAAGGGCGTATGCGTTTTTTCCTGAATATATTCAGGAAAAAACGCATACGCCCTTTTTGGCCAAGGGCATCATTGTCGACCTTTTGCCGCTTTTCATGTGCTTTAAAGGCGATTCGAATCTACCTCCTGAAATCTGTTTTCTGCAATTCTGCCTTGCTTTCAAATCCTCTTCGTTGCCTTCCCTCAATATATCTGTGGATGAGAGTTATCATTTATAACTCTGCGGGTTTGTGAATTGCAGTGTCCCTGAGCTCCATTTTTCAACTCGCTTTTTTGGGAGCTGGCCGCAAAAGCGCGGGATTGCCTCAGGCCCTATTGTGCTTCTGGGCGGCAGGCTGAGCCTGTGATTAATTCTTCTTCCTGATGGGAAATTAGAGTGACCTGTGCCTGTCCCAACACCTAGATCTAGTCTCTCATTGGTTGCCCCTCTTCCCGTTCATCCTCAGGACAAATTGCAACCTGTACAGAACAGGAGGTTAAAGGTGCTGATTCTCCAAGTAGGGAGATTGCTAGTAAAGTAGCTGGAATGGCGAACCCGAGCACAAGGAGATGAGAAATGAGGTGCGTTTTAGAAACCTTTCAAAATCACACGGTGTACCATCTTCTGAGTTTCTCATGCATGTTTTCGATGTAGGAAGATGCCCTTGAACCTGGAGACTTGGGACCCATGGGATGGGTACCACGCAGTATTACTTTAAAGGGTCTGCGTTTGCTCACCCAACCTAACCCAACCTTTCAGCCCCAAGAGTGTCCACCCTTATGTCTCATCCACCTGTGTGTGTAGATATGGTCAATCCAGGTTGCATCACAGCCTCTGAACGAATTTTGTAAGAATTTCTCTCTCTTTCACTGTCTTTGTTTTACGGGTTTTTAACAGTAATTTATTTTTATAATGGGGTTTATTTGCTTTTCACGGCTGTGTTTATGCGGCTTTACACCCACTTGACTCACTTCCAGACATATATCAATACATAGGTTTTAAGATTCTTACTAGTCACCTATATTCTTGTGCGGTGAATAGGGGGTGTTGAGTCCAGTTCACTGAGCAAGGAATAGGTCTTGTCTATTACATATTGGGTGTATGGAACGGTATCTGAGTGAATTTGAACCCCTTGTTTTATGCATCACCCCACCTCACCTTTCCCGTTAAGCAGCCATAGTGTGTTTTCTAAACGTGTGACACTGTTCTGTTTTGTAATTCAGTTCAAGTGTAGCGGTTTTTACATTCCCTCTATAAGTGATAGCTTATGATAAGTGTCTTTTTCTGTGTGACTTATTTCACTTAGAATCGTCGTACCTAACTCCACTCATCTTGCTTCTACTAGCCTTATGACATTGATTTCATGTCTGAGTGATATTCCATTGTACATAAGGACCACGACTTCTTTATCCATTTTTCTCTTTCCTGGGATATTTAAGTTGTCATGAAGTGGAGGTTCTTGTCAACAGAGCAGCCCTAAACTTTGGGGTGCCTGTGTCTTGCTGATTTTTCTTTTTCCCAATTTATACGCCCATGAGTGGACGTGCCGTACGCTCCCTAAGCTGTGTTTTTTCGATGTTTCAGGACACACCATACACTTCTCCAGAGTGGCTGCTGGCAATTAACATCCCGCCCATCAGCGTAGCAAGGCTGCCATTTCTCCATGGCCTGTCCTGCATTTCTGGTTTTGACACTTTTTGCAGCATGGCTTTTTTGGCCGATGGGAAGCGAGACTTCTTTGTAGCGCTGATTTGCCTTTCCAGGTTGCTTGGTTGGCCAAAAAGGGCGTATGCGTTTTTTCCTGAATATATTCAGGAAAAAACGCATACGCCCTTTTTGGCCAAGGGCATCATTGTAGACGTTTTGCCGCTTTTCATGTGCCTTAAAGGCGATTCGGATCTACCTCCTGAAATCTGTTTCCTGCAATTCTGCCTTGCTTTCAAATCCTCTTCGTTGCCTTCCCTCAATATATCTGTGGATGAGAGTTATCACTTATAACTCTGCGGGTTTGTGAATTGCAGTGTCCCTGAGCTCCATTTTTCAACTGTCTTTTTTGAGAGCTGGCCGCAAAAGCACGGGTTTGCCTCAGGCCCTATTCTGGTTCCTGGCAGCAGGCTGAGCCTGTGGTTAATTCTTCTTCCTGATGGGAAAATAGAGTGACCTGTGCCTGTCCCAACACCTAGATCTAGTCTCTCATTGGTTGCCCCTCTTCCCGTTCATCCTCAGGACAAATTGCAACCTGTACAGAACAGGAGGTTAAAGGTGCTGATCCTCCAAGTAGGGAGATTGCTAGTAAAGTAGCTGGAATGGCGAACCCGAGCACAAGGAGATGAGAAATGAGGTGCGTTTTAGAAACCTTTCAAAATCACATGGTGTACCTTCTTCTGGGTTCCTCATGCAAGATTTCGATGTAGGAAGATGCCCTTGAACCTGGAGATTTGGGAGCCATGGGATGGGTACCATGCAGTATTACTTTAAAGGGTCTGCGTTTGCTCACCCAACCTAACCCAACCTTTCAGCCCCAAGAGTGTCCACCCTTATGTCTCATCCACCTGTGCGTGTAGATATGGTCAATCCAGGTTGCATCACAGCCTCTGAACGAATTTTGTAAGAATTTCTCTCTCTTTCACTGTCTTTGTTTTACGGGTTTTTAACAGTAATTTATTTTTATAATGGGGTTTATTTGCTTTTCACGGCTGTGTTTATGCGGCTTTACACCCACTTGACTCACTTCCAGACATATATCAATACATAGGTTTTAAGATTCTTACTAGTCACCTATATTCTTGTGCGGTGAATAGGGGGTGTTGAGTCCAGTTCACTGAGCAAGGAATAGGTCTTGTCTATTACATATTGGGTGTATGGAACGGTATCTGAGTGAATTTGAACCCCTTGTTTTATGCATCACCCCACCTCACCTTTCCCGTTAAGCAGCCATAGTGTGTTTTCTAAACGTGTGACACTGTTCTGTTTTGTAATTCAGTTCAAGTGTAGCGGTTTTTACATTCCCTCTATAAGTGATAGCTTATGATAAGTGTCTTTTTCTGTGTGACTTATTTCACTTAGAATCGTCGTACCTAACTCCACTCATCTTGCTTCTACTAGCCTTATGACATTGATTTCATGTCTGAGTGATATTCCATTGTACATAAGGACCACGACTTCTTTATCCATTTTTCTCTTTCCTGGGATATTTAAGTTGTCATGAAGTGGAGGTTCTTGTCAACAGAGCAGCCCTAAACTTTGGGGTGCCTGTGTCTTGCTGATTTTTCTTTTTCCCAATTTATACGCCCATGAGTGGACGTGCCGTACGCTCCCTAAGCTGTGTTTTTTCGATGTTTCAGGACACACCATACACTTCTCCAGAGTGGCTGCTGGCAATTAACATCCCGCCCATCAGCGTAGCAAGGCTGCCATTTCTCCATGGCCTGTCCTGCATTTCTGGTTTTGACACTTTTTGCAGCATGACCCTTTTGACCGATGGGAAGCGAGACTTCTTTGTAGCGCTGATTTGCCTTTCCAGGTTGCTTGGTTGGCCAAAAAGGGCGTATGCGTTTTTTCCTGAATATATTCAGGAAAAAACGCATACGCCCTTTTTGGCCAAGGGCATCATTGTCGACGTTTTGCCGCTTTTCATGTGCTTTAAAGGCGATTCGAATCTACCTCCTGAAACCCGTTTTCTGCAATTCTGCCTTGCTTTCAAATCCTCTTCGTTGCCTTCCCACAATATATTTGTGGATGAGAGTTATCATTTATAACTCTGCGGGTTTGTGAATTGCAGTGTCCCTGAGCTCCATTTTTCAACTCGCTTTTTTGGGAGCTGGCCGCAAAAGCGCGGGATTGCCTCAGGCCCTATTGTGCTTCTGGGCGGCAGGCTGAGCCTGTGATTAATTCTTCTTCCTGATGGGAAATTAGAGTGACCTGTGCCTGTCCCAACACCTAGATCTAGTCTCTCATTGGTTGCCCCTCTTCCCGTTCATCCTCAGGACAAATTGCAACCTGTACAGAACAGGAGGTTAAAGGTGCTGATTCTCCAAGTAGGGAGATTGCTAGTAAAGTAGCTGGAATGGCGAACCCGAGCACAAGGAGATGAGAAATGAGGTGCGTTTTAGAAACCTTTCAAAATCACACGGTGTACCATCTTCTGAGTTTCTCATGCATGTTTTCGATGTAGGAAGATGCCCTTGAACCTGGAGACTTGGGACCCATGGGATGGGTACCACGCAGTATTACTTTAAAGGGTCTGTGTTTGCTCACCCAACCTAACCCAACCTTTCAGCCCCAAGAGTGTCCACCCTTATGTCTCATCCACCTGTGCGTGTAGATATGGTCAATCCAGGTTGCATCACAGCCTCTGAACGAATTTTGTAAGAATTTCTCTCTCTTTCACTGTCTTTGTTTTACGGGTTTTTAACAGTAATTTATTTTTATAATGGGGTTTATTTGCTTTTCACGGCTGTGTTTATGCGGCTTTACACCCACTTGACTCACTTCCAGACATATATCAATACATAGGTTTTAAGATTCTTACTAGTCACCTATATTCTTGTGCGGTGAATAGGGGGTGTTGAGTCCAGTTCACTGAGCAAGGAATAGGTCTTGTCTATTACATATTGGGTGTATGGAACGGTATCTGAGTGAATTTGAACCCCTTGTTTTATGCATCACCCCACCTCACCTTTCCCGTTAAGCAGCCATAGTGTGTTTTCTAAACGTGTGACACTGTTCTGTTTTGTAATTCAGTTCAAGTGTAGCGGTTTTTACATTCCCTCTATAAGTGATAGCTTATGATAAGTGTCTTTTTCTGTGTGACTTATTTCACTTAGAATCGTCGTACCTAACTCCACTCATCTTGCTTCTACTAGCCTTATGACATTGATTTCATGTCTGAGTGATATTCCATTGTACATAAGGACCACGACTTCTTTATCCATTTTTCTCTTTCCTGGGATATTTAAGTTGTCATGAAGTGGAGGTTCTTGTCAACAGAGCAGCCCTAAACTTTGGGGTGCCTGTGTCTTGCTGATTTTTCTTTTTCCCAATTTATACGCCCATGAGTGGACGTGCCGTACGCTCCCTAAGCTGTGTTTTTTCGATGTTTCAGGACACACCATACACTTCTCCAGAGTGGCTGCTGGCAATTAACATCCCGCCCATCAGCGTAGCAAGGCTGCCATTTCTCCATGGCCTGTCCTGCATTTCTGGTTTTGACACTTTTTGCAGCATGGCTTTTTTGGCCGATGGGAAGCGAGACTTCTTTGTAGCGCTGATTTGCCTTTCCAGGTTGCTTGGTTGGCCAAAAAGGGCGTATGCGTTTTTTCCTGAATATATTCAGGAAAAAACGCATACGCCCTTTTTGGCCAAGGGCATCATTGTAGACGTTTTGCCGCTTTTCATGTGCCTTAAAGGCGATTCGGATCTACCTCCTGAAATCTGTTTCCTGCAATTCTGCCTTGCTTTCAAATCCTCTTCGTTGCCTTCCCTCAATATATCTGTGGATGAGAGTTATCACTTATAACTCTGCGGGTTTGTGAATTGCAGTGTCCCTGAGCTCCATTTTTCAACTGTCTTTTTTGAGAGCTGGCCGCAAAAGCACGGGTTTGCCTCAGGCCCTATTCTGGTTCCTGGCAGCAGGCTGAGCCTGTGGTTAATTCTTCTTCCTGATGGGAAAATAGAGTGACCTGTGCCTGTCCCAACACCTAGATCTAGTCTCTCATTGGTTGCCCCTCTTCCCGTTCATCCTCAGGACAAATTGCAACCTGTACAGAACAGGAGGTTAAAGGTGCTGATCCTCCAAGTAGGGAGATTGCTAGTAAAGTAGCTGGAATGGCGAACCCGAGCACAAGGAGATGAGAAATGAGGTGCGTTTTAGAAACCTTTCAAAATCACATGGTGTACCTTCTTCTGGGTTCCTCATGCAAGATTTCGATGTAGGAAGATGCCCTTGAACCTGGAGATTTGGGAGCCATGGGATGGGTACCATGCAGTATTACTTTAAAGGGTCTGCGTTTGCTCACCCAACCTCACCCAACCTCTCAGCCCCAAGAGTGTCCACCCTTATGTCTCATCCAGCTGTGGGTCTAGATATGGTCAATCCAGGTTGCATCACAGCCCCTGAACGAATTTTGTAAGAATTTGTCTCTCTTTCACTGTCTTTGTTTTACGGGTTTTTAAAAGTAATTTATTTTTATAATGGGGTTTAGCTGCTTTTCACGGCTGTGTTTATGCGGATTTACACCCACTTGACTCACTTCCAGACAGATATCAATACATAGGTTTTAAGATTGTTACTAGTCACATATATTCTTGTGCGGTGAATAGGGGGTGTTGAGTCCAGTTCACTGAGCAAAGAGTAGGTCTTGTCTATTACATATTGGGTGTATGGAACGGTATCTGAGCGAATTTGAAACCCTTGTTTTATGCATCACCCCACCTCACCTTTCCCGTTAAGCAGCCATAGTGTGTTTTCTAAACGTGTGATTCTGTTCTGTTCTGTAATTCAGTTCAAGTGTAGCGGTTTTTACATTCCCTCTATAAGTGATAGCTTATGATAAGTGTCTTTTTCTGTGTGACTTATTTCACTTAGAATCGTCGTACCTAAGTCCACTCATCTTGCTTCTACTAGCCTTATGACATTGATTTCATGTCTGAGTGATATTGCATTGTACATAAAGACCACAACTTCTTTATCCATTTTTCTCTTTCCTGGGATATTTAAGGTGTCATGAAGTGGAGGTTCTTGTCAACAGAGCAGCCCTAAACTTTGGGGTGCCTGTGTCTTGCTGATTTTTAGTTTTCCCAATTTATACGCCCATGAGTGGACGTGCCCTATGCTCCCTAAGCTGTGTTTTTTCGATGTTTCAGGACACACTGTACACTTCTCCAGAGTGGCTGTTGGCAATTTACATCCCGCTCATCAGCGTAGCAAGGCTGCCATTTCTCCATGGCCTGTCCTGCATTTCTGGTTTTGACACTTTTTGCAGCATGGCCCTTTTGACCGATGGGAAGCGAGACTTCTTTGTAGCGCTGATTTGCCTTTCCAGGTTGCTTGGTTGGCCAAAAAGGGCGTATGCGTTTTTTCCTGAATATATTCAGGAAAAAACGCATACGCCCTTTTTGGCCAAGGGCATCATTGTCGACCTTTTGCCGCTTTTCATGTGCTTTAAAGGCGATTCGAATCTACCTCCTGAAATCTGTTTTCTGCAATTCTGCCTTGCTTTCAAATCCTCTTCGTTGCCTTCCCTCAATATATCTGTGGATGATAGTTATCATTTATAACTCTGCGGGTTTGTGAATTGCAGTGTCCCTGAGCTCCATTTTTCAACTCGCTTTTTTGGGAGCTGGCCGCAAAAGCGCGGGATTGCCTCAGGCCCTATTGTGCTTCTGGGCGGCAGGCTGAGCCTGTGATTAATTCTTCTTCCTGATGGGAAATTAGAGTGACCTGTGCCTGTCCCAACACCTAGATCTAGTCTCTCATTGGTTGCCCCTCTTCCCGTTCATCCTCAGGACAAATTGCAACCTGTACAGAACAGGAGGTTAAAGGTGCTGATTCTCCAAGTAGGGAGATTGCTAGTAAAGTAGCTGGAATGGCGAACCCGAGCACAAGGAGATGAGAAATGAGGTGCGTTTTAGAAACCTTTCAAAATCACACGGTGTACCATCTTCTGAGTTTCTCATGCATGTTTTCGATGTAGGAAGATGCCCTTGAACCTGGAGACTTGGGACCCATGGGATGGGTACCACGCAGTATTACTTTAAAGGGTCTGCGTTTGCTCACCCAACCTAACCCAACCTTTCAGCCCCAAGAGTGTCCACCCTTATGTCTCATCCACCTGTGCGTGTAGATATGGTCAATCCAGGTTGCATCACAGCCTCTGAACGAATTTTGTAAGAATTTCTCTCTCTTTCACTGTCTTTGTTTTACGGGTTTTTAACAGTAATTTATTTTTATAATGGGGTTTATTTGCTTTTCACGGCTGTGTTTATGCGGCTTTACACCCACTTGACTCACTTCCAGACATATATCAATACATAGGTTTTAAGATTCTTACTAGTCACCTATATTCTTGTGCGGTGAATAGGGGGTGTTGAGTCCAGTTCACTGAGCAAGGAATAGGTCTTGTCTATTACATATTGGGTGTATGGAACGGTATCTGAGTGAATTTGAACCCCTTGTTTTATGCATCACCCCACCTCACCTTTCCCGTTAAGCAGCCATAGTGTGTTTTCTAAACGTGTGACACTGTTCTGTTTTGTAATTCAGTTCAAGTGTAGCGGTTTTTACATTCCCTCTATAAGTGATAGCTTATGATAAGTGTCTTTTTCTGTGTGACTTATTTCACTTAGAATCGTCGTACCTAACTCCACTCATCTTGCTTCTACTAGCCTTATGACATTGATTTCATGTCTGAGTGATATTCCATTGTACATAAGGACCACGACTTCTTTATCCATTTTTCTCTTTCCTGGGATATTTAAGTTGTCATGAAGTGGAGGTTCTTGTCAACAGAGCAGCCCTAAACTTTGGGGTGCCTGTGTCTTGCTGATTTTTCTTTTTCCCAATTTATACGCCCATGAGTGGACGTGCCGTACGCTCCCTAAGCTGTGTTTTTTCGATGTTTCAGGACACACCATACACTTCTCCAGAGTGGCTGCTGGCAATTAACATCCCGCCCATCAGCGTAGCAAGGCTGCCATTTCTCCATGGCCTGTCCTGCATTTCTGGTTTTGACACTTTTTGCAGCATGACCCTTTTAACCGATGGGAAGCGAGACTTCTTTGTAGCGCTGATTTGCCTTTCCAGGTTGCTTGGTTGGCCAAAAAGGGCGTATGCGTTTTTTCCTGAATATATTCAGGAAAAAACGCATACGCCCTTTTTGGCCAAGGGCATCATTGTCGACGTTTTGCCGCTTTTCATGTGCTTTAAAGGCGATTCGAATCTACCTCCTGAAACCCGTTTCCTGCAATTCTGCCTTGCTTTCAAATCCTCTTCGTTGCCTTCCCACAATATATTTGTGGACGAGAGTTATCATTTATAACTCAGCAGGTTTGTGAATGGCAGTGCCCCTGAGCTCCATTTTTCAACTGTCTTATTTGGGAGCTGGCCGCAAAAGCACGGGATTGCCTCAGGCCCTATTGTGCTTCTGGGCGGCAGGCTGAGCCTGTGATTAATTCTTCTTCCTGATGGGAAATTAGAGTGACCTGTGCCTGTCCCAACACCTAGATCTAGTCTCTCATTGGTTTCCCCTCTTCCCGTTCATCCTCAGGACAAATTGCAACCTGTACAGAACAGGAGGTTAAAGGTGCTGATTCTCCAAGTAGGGAGATTGCTAATAAAGTAGCTGGAATGGCGAACCCGAGCACAAGGAGATGAGAAATGAGGTGCGTTTTAGAAACCTTTCAAAATCACACGGTGTACCATCTTCTGAGTTTCTCATGCATGTTTTCGATGTAGGAAGATGCCCTTGAACCTGGAGACTTGGGACCCATGGGATGGGTACCACGCAGTATTACTTTAAAGGGTCTGCATTTGCTCACCCAACCTAACCCAACCTTTCAGCCCCAAGAGTGTCCACCCTTATGTCTCATCCACCTGTGCGTGTAGATATGGTCAATCCAGGTTGCATCACAGCCTCTGAACGAATTTTGTAAGAATTTCTCTCTCTTTCACTGTCTTTGTTTTACGGGTTTTTAACAGTAATTTATTTTTATAATGGGGTTTAGTTGCTTTTCACGGCTGTGTTTATGCGGCTTTACACCCACTTGACTCACTTCCAGACATATATCAATACATAGGTTTTAAGATTCTTACTAGTCACCTATATTCTTGTGCGGTGAATAGGGGGTGTTGAGTCCAGTTCACTGAGCAAGGAATAGGTCTTGTCTATTACATATTGGGTGTATGGAACGGTATCTGAGTGAATTTGAACCCCTTGTTTTATGCATCACCCCACCTCACCTTTCCCGTTAAGCAGCCATAGTGTGTTTTCTAAACGTGTGACACTGTTCTGTTTTGTAATTCAGTTCAAGTGTAGCGGTTTTTACATTCCCTCTATAAGTGATAGCTTATGATAAGTGTCTTTTTCTGTGTGACTTATTTCACTTAGAATCGTCGTACCTAACTCCACTCATCTTGCTTCTACTAGCCTTATGACATTGATTTCATGTCTGAGTGATATTCCATTGTACATAAGGACCACGACTTCTTTATCCATTTTTCTCTTTCCTGGGATATTTAAGTTGTCATGAAGTGGAGGTTCTTGTCAACAGAGCAGCCCTAAACTTTGGGGTGCCTGTGTCTTGCTGATTTTTCTTTTTCCCAATTTATACGCCCATGAGTGGACGTGCCGTACGCTCCCTAAGCTGTGTTTTTTCGATGTTTCAGGACACACCATACACTTCTCCAGAGTGGCTGCTGGCAATTAACATCCCGCCCATCAGCGTAGCAAGGCTGCCATTTCTCCATGGCCTGTCCTGCATTTCTGGTTTTGACACTTTTTGCAGCATGGCTTTTTTGGCCGATGGGAAGCGAGACTTCTTTGTAGCGCTGATTTGCCTTTCCAGGTTGCTTGGTTGGCCAAAAAGGGCGTATGCGTTTTTTCCTGAATATATTCAGGAAAAAACGCATACGCCCTTTTTGGCCAAGGGCATCATTGTAGACGTTTTGCCGCTTTTCATGTGCCTTAAAGGCGATTCGGATCTACCTCCTGAAATCTGTTTCCTGCAATTCTGCCTTGCTTTCAAATCCTCTTCGTTGCCTTCCCTCAATATATCTGTGAATGAGAGTTATCACTTATAACTCTGCGGGTTTGTGAATTGCAGTGTCCCTGAGCTCCATTTTTCAACTGTCTTTTTTGAGAGCTGGCCGCAAAAGCACGGGTTTGCCTCAGGCCCTATTCTGGTTCCTGGCAGCAGGCTGAGCCTGTGGTTAATTCTTCTTCCTGATGGGAAAATAGAGTGACCTGTGCCTGTCCCAACACCTAGATCTAGTCTCTCATTGGTTGCCCCTCTTCCCGTTCATCCTCAGGACAAATTGCAACCTGTACAGAACAGGAGGTTAAAGGTGCTGATCCTCCAAGTAGGGAGATTGCTAGTAAAGTAGCTGGAATGGCGAACCCGAGCACAAGGAGATGAGAAATGAGGTGCGTTTTAGAAACCTTTCAAAATCACATGGTGTACCTTCTTCTGGGTTCCTCATGCAAGATTTCGATGTAGGAAGATGCCCTTGAACCTGGAGATTTGGGAGCCATGGGATGGGTACCATGCAGTATTACTTTAAAGGGTCTGCGTTTGCTCACCCAACCTCACCCAACCTCTCAGCCCCAAGAGTGTCCACCCTTATGTCTCATCCAGCTGTGGGTCTAGATATGGTCAATCCAGGTTGCATCACAGCCCCTGAACGAATTTTGTAAGAATTTGTCTCTCTTTCACTGTCTTTGTTTTACGGGTTTTTAAAAGTAATTTATTTTTATAATGGGGTTTAGCTGCTTTTCACGGCTGTGTTTATGCGGATTTACACCCACTTGACTCACTTCCAGACAGATATCAATACATAGGTTTTAAGATTGTTACTAGTCACATATATTCTTGTGCGGTGAATAGGGGGTGTTGAGTCCAGTTCACTGAGCAAAGAGTAGGTCTTGTCTATTACATATTGGGTGTATGGAACGGTATCTGAGCGAATTTGAAACCCTTGTTTTATGCATCACCCCACCTCACCTTTCCCGTTAAGCAGCCATAGTGTGTTTTCTAAACGTGTGATTCTGTTCTGTTCTGTAATTCAGTTCAAGTGTAGCGGTTTTTACATTCCCTCTATAAGTGATAGCTTATGATAAGTGTCTTTTTCTGTGTGACTTATTTCACTTAGAATCGTCGTACCTAAGTCCACTCATCTTGCTTCTACTAGCCTTATGACATTGATTTCATGTCTGAGTGATATTGCATTGTACATAAAGACCACAACTTCTTTATCCATTTTTCTCTTTCCTGGGATATTTAAGGTGTCATGAAGTGGAGGTTCTTGTCAACAGAGCAGCCCTAAACTTTGGGGTGCCTGTGTCTTGCTGATTTTTAGTTTTCCCAATTTATACGCCCATGAGTGGACGTGCCCTATGCTCCCTAAGCTGTGTTTTTTCGATGTTTCAGGACACACTGTACACTTCTCCAGAGTGGCTGTTGGCAATTTACATCCCGCTCATCAGCGTAGCAAGGCTGCCATTTCTCCATGGCCTGTCCTGCATTTCTGGTTTTGACACTTTTTGCAGCATGGCCCTTTTGACCGATGGGAAGCGAGACTTCTTTGTAGCGCTGATTTGCCTTTCCAGGTTGCTTGGTTGGCCAAAAAGGGCGTATGCGTTTTTTCCTGAATATATTCAGGAAAAAACGCATACGCCCTTTTTGGCCAAGGGCATCATTGTCGACCTTTTGCCGCTTTTCATGTGCTTTAAAGGCGATTCGAATCTACCTCCTGAAATCTGTTTTCTGCAATTCTGCCTTGCTTTCAAATCCTCTTCGTTGCCTTCCCTCAATATATCTGTGGATGATAGTTATCATTTATAACTCTGCGGGTTTGTGAATTGCAGTGTCCCTGAGCTCCATTTTTCAACTCGCTTTTTTGGGAGCTGGCCGCAAAAGCGCGGGATTGCCTCAGGCCCTATTGTGCTTCTGGGCGGCAGGCTGAGCCTGTGATTAATTCTTCTTCCTGATGGGAAATTAGAGTGACCTGTGCCTGTCCCAACACCTAGATCTAGTCTCTCATTGGTTGCCCCTCTTCCCGTTCATCCTCAGGACAAATTGCAACCTGTACAGAACAGGAGGTTAAAGGTGCTGATTCTCCAAGTAGGGAGATTGCTAGTAAAGTAGCTGGAATGGCGAACCCGAGCACAAGGAGATGAGAAATGAGGTGCGTTTTAGAAACCTTTCAAAATCACACGGTGTACCATCTTCTGAGTTTCTCATGCATGTTTTCGATGTAGGAAGATGCCCTTGAACCTGGAGACTTGGGACCCATGGGATGGGTACCACGCAGTATTACTTTAAAGGGTCTGCGTTTGCTCACCCAACCTAACCCAACCTTTCAGCCCCAAGAGTGTCCACCCTTATGTCTCATCCACCTGTGCGTGTAGATATGGTCAATCCAGGTTGCATCACAGCCTCTGAACGAATTTTGTAAGAATTTCTCTCTCTTTCACTGTCTTTGTTTTACGGGTTTTTAACAGTAATTTATTTTTATAATGGGGTTTATTTGCTTTTCACGGCTGTGTTTATGCGGCTTTACACCCACTTGACTCACTTCCAGACATATATCAATACATAGGTTTTAAGATTCTTACTAGTCACCTATATTCTTGTGCGGTGAATAGGGGGTGTTGAGTCCAGTTCACTGAGCAAGGAATAGGTCTTGTCTATTACATATTGGGTGTATGGAACGGTATCTGAGTGAATTTGAACCCCTTGTTTTATGCATCACCCCACCTCACCTTTCCCGTTAAGCAGCCATAGTGTGTTTTCTAAACGTGTGACACTGTTCTGTTTTGTAATTCAGTTCAAGTGTAGCGGTTTTTACATTCCCTCTATAAGTGATAGCTTATGATAAGTGTCTTTTTCTGTGTGACTTATTTCACTTAGAATCGTCGTACCTAACTCCACTCATCTTGCTTCTACTAGCCTTATGACATTGATTTCATGTCTGAGTGATATTCCATTGTACATAAGGACCACGACTTCTTTATCCATTTTTCTCTTTCCTGGGATATTTAAGTTGTCATGAAGTGGAGGTTCTTGTCAACAGAGCAGCCCTAAACTTTGGGGTGCCTGTGTCTTGCTGATTTTTCTTTTTCCCAATTTATACGCCCATGAGTGGACGTGCCGTACGCTCCCTAAGCTGTGTTTTTTCGATGTTTCAGGACACACCATACACTTCTCCAGAGTGGCTGCTGGCAATTAACATCCCGCCCATCAGCGTAGCAAGGCTGCCATTTCTCCATGGCCTGTCCTGCATTTCTGGTTTTGACACTTTTTGCAGCATGACCCTTTTGACCGATGGGAAGCGAGACTTCTTTGTAGCGCTGATTTGCCTTTCCAGGTTGCTTGGTTGGCCAAAAAGGGCGTATGCGTTTTTTCCTGAATATATTCAGGAAAAAACGCATACGCCCTTTTTGGCCAAGGGCATCATTGTCGACGTTTTGCCGCTTTTCATGTGCTTTAAAGGCGATTCGAATCTACCTCCTGAAACCCGTTTCCTGCAATTCTGCCTTGCTTTCAAATCCTCTTCGTTGCCTTCCCACAATATATTTGTGGACGAGAGTTATCATTTATAACTCAGCAGGTTTGTGAATGGCAGTGCCCCTGAGCTCCATTTTTCAACTGTCTTATTTGGGAGCTGGCCGCAAAAGCACGGGATTGCCTCAGGCCCTATTGTGCTTCTGGGCGGCAGGCTGAGCCTGTGATTAATTCTTCTTCCTGATGGGAAATTAGAGTGACCTGTGCCTGTCCCAACACCTAGATCTAGTCTCTCATTGGTTGCCCCTCTTCCCGTTCATCCTCAGGACAAATTGCAACCTGTACAGAACAGGAGGTTAAAGGTGCTGATTCTCCAAGTAGGGAGATTGCTAGTAAAGTAGCTGGAATGGCGAACCCGAGCACAAGGAGATGAGAAATGAGGTGCGTTTTAGAAACCTTTCAAAATCACACGGTGTACCATCTTCTGAGTTTCTCATGCATGTTTTCGATGTAGGAAGATGCCCTTGAACCTGGAGACTTGGGACCCATGGGATGGGTACCACGCAGTATTACTTTAAAGGGTCTGCATTTGCTCACCCAACCTAACCCAACCTTTCAGCCCCAAGAGTGTCCACCCTTATGTCTCATCCACCTGTGCGTGTAGATATGGTCAATCCAGGTTGCATCACAGCCTCTGAACGAATTTTGTAAGAATTTCTCTCTCTTTCACTGTCTTTGTTTTACGGGTTTTTAACAGTAATTTATTTTTATAATGGGGTTTAGTTGCTTTTCACGGCTGTGTTTATGCGGCTTTACACCCACTTGACTCACTTCCAGACATATATCAATACATAGGTTTTAAGATTCTTACTAGTCACCTATATTCTTGTGCGGTGAATAGGGGGTGTTGAGTCCAGTTCACTGAGCAAGGAGTAGGTCTTGTCTATTACATATTGGGTGTATGGAACGGTATCTGAGCGAATTTGAACCCCTTGTTTTATGCATCACCCCACCTCACCTTTCGCGTTAAGCAGCCATAGTGTGTTTTCTAAACGTGTGACTCTGTTCTGTTTTGTAATTCAGTTCAAGTGTAGCGGTTTTTACATTCCCTCTATAAGTGATAGCTTATGATAAGTGTCTTTTTCTGTGTGACTTATTTCACTTAGAATCGTCGTACCTAACTCCACTCATCTTGCTTCTACTAGCCTTATGACATTGATTTCATGTCTGAGTGATATTCCATTGTACATAAGGACCACGACTTCTTTATCCATTTTTCTCTTTCCTGGGATATTTAAGTTGTCATGAAGTGGAGGTTCTTGTCAACAGAGCAGCCCTAAACTTTGGGGTGCCTGTGTCTTGCTGATTTTTCTTTTTCCCAATTTATACGCCCATGAGTGGA
Organism: Eschrichtius robustus; assembly: GCF_028021215.1. NCBI lineage: Eukaryota > Metazoa > Chordata > Mammalia > Artiodactyla > Eschrichtiidae > Eschrichtius > Eschrichtius robustus. The sequence continues at coordinate 339,799 of NW_027175816.1, read as the reverse complement.
CGTGCCGTACGCTCCCTAAGCTGTGTTTTTTCGATGTTTCAGGACACACCATACACTTCTCCAGAGTGGCTGCTGGCAATTAACATCCCGCCCATCAGCGTAGCAAGGCTGCCATTTCTCCATGGCCTGTCCTGCATTTCTGGTTTTGACACTTTTTGCAGCATGGCCCTTTTGGCCGATGGGAAGCGAGACTTCTTTGTAGCGCTGATTTGCCTTTCCAGGTTGCTTGGTTGGCCAAAAAGGGCGTATGCGTTTTTTCCTGAATATATTCAGGAAAAAACGCATACGCCCTTTTTGGCCAAGGGCATCATTGTCGACGTTTTGCCGCTTTTCATTTGCCTTAAAGGCGATTCGGATCTACCTCCTGAAATCTGTTTCCTGCAATTCTGCCTTGCTTTCAAATCCTCTTCGTTGCCTTCCCTCAATATATCTGTGGATGAGAGTTATCACTTATAACTCTGCGGGTTTGTGAATTGCAGTGTCCCTGAGCTCCATTTTTCAACTGTCTTTTTTGAGAGCTGGCCGCAAAAGCACGGGTTTGCCTCAGGCCCTATTCTGGTTCCTGGCAGCAGGCTGAGCCTGTGGTTAATTCTTCTTCCTGATGGGAAAATAGAGTGACCTGTGCCTGTCCCAACACCTAGATCTAGTCTCTCATTGGTTGCCCCTCTTCCCGTTCATCCTCAGGACAAATTGCAACCTGTACAGAACAGGAGGTTAAAGGTGCTGATCCTCCAAGTAGGGAGATTGCTAGTAAAGTAGCTGGAATGGCGAACCCGAGCACAAGGAGATGAGAAATGAGGTGCGTTTTAGAAACCTTTCAAAATCACATGGTGTACCTTCTTCTGGGTTCCTCATGCAAGATTTCGATGTAGGAAGATGCCCTTGAACCTGGAGATTTGGGACCCATGGGATGGGTACCATGCAGTATTACTTTAAAGGGTCTGCGTTTGCTCACCCAACCTCACCCAACCTCTCAGCCCCAAGAGTGTCCACCCTTATGTCTCATCCAGCTGTGGGTCTAGATATGGTCAATCCAGGTTGCATCACAGCCCCTGAACGAATTTTGTAAGAATTTGTCTCTCTTTCACTGTCTTTGTTTTACGGGTTTTTAAAAGTAATTTATTTTTATAATGGGGTTTAGCTGCTTTTCACGGCTGTGTTTATGCGGATTTACACCCACTTGACTCACTTCCAGACAGATATCAATACATAGGTTTTAAGATTGTTACTAGTCACATATATTCTTGTGCGGTGAATAGGGGGTGTTGAGTCCAGTTCACTGAGCAAAGAGTAGGTCTTGTCTATTACATATTGGGTGTATGGAACGGTATCTGAGCGAATTTGAAACCCTTGTTTTATGCATCACCCCACCTCACCTTTCCCGTTAAGCAGCCATAGTGTGTTTTCTAAACGTGTGATTCTGTTCTGTTCTGTAATTCAGTTCAAGTGTAGCGGTTTTTACATTCCCTCTATAAGTGATAGCTTATGATAAGTGTCTTTTTCTGTGTGACTTATTTCACTTAGAATCGTCGTACCTAAGTCCACTCATCTTGCTTCTACTAGCCTTATGACATTGATTTCATGTCTGAGTGATATTGCATTGTACATAAAGACCACAACTTCTTTATCCATTTTTCTCTTTCCTGGGATATTTAAGGTGTCATGAAGTGGAGGTTCTTGTCAACAGAGCAGCCCTAAACTTTGGGGTGCCTGTGTCTTGCTGATTTTTAGTTTTCCCAATTTATACGCCCATGAGTGGACGTGCCCTATGCTCCCTAAGCTGTGTTTTTTCGATGTTTCAGGACACACTGTACACTTCTCCAGAGTGGCTGTTGGCAATTTACATCCCGCTCATCAGCGTAGCAAGGCTGCCATTTCTCCATGGCCTGTCCTGCATTTCTGGTTTTGACACTTTTTGCAGCATGGCCCTTTTGACCGATGGGAAGCGAGACTTCTTTGTAGCGCTGATTTGCCTTTCCAGGTTGCTTGGTTGGCCAAAAAGGGCGTATGCGTTTTTTCCTGAATATATTCAGGAAAAAACGCATACGCCCTTTTTGGCCAAGGGCATCATTGTCGACCTTTTGCCGCTTTTCATGTGCTTTAAAGGCGATTCGAATCTACCTCCTGAAATCTGTTTTCTGCAATTCTGCCTTGCTTTCAAATCCTCTTCGTTGCCTTCCCTCAATATATCTGTGGATGAGAGTTATCATTTATAACTCTGCGGGTTTGTGAATTGCAGTGTCCCTGAGCTCCATTTTTCAACTCGCTTTTTTGGGAGCTGGCCGCAAAAGCGCGGGATTGCCTCAGGCCCTATTGTGCTTCTGGGCGGCAGGCTGAGCCTGTGATTAATTCTTCTTCCTGATGGGAAATTAGAGTGACCTGTGCCTGTCCCAACACCTAGATCTAGTCTCTCATTGGTTGCCCCTCTTCCCGTTCATCCTCAGGACAAATTGCAACCTGTACAGAACAGGAGGTTAAAGGTGCTGATTCTCCAAGTAGGGAGATTGCTAGTAAAGTAGCTGGAATGGCGAACCCGAGCACAAGGAGATGAGAAATGAGGTGCGTTTTAGAAACCTTTCAAAATCACACGGTGTACCATCTTCTGAGTTTCTCATGCATGTTTTCGATGTAGGAAGATGCCCTTGAACCTGGAGACTTGGGACCCATGGGATGGGTACCACGCAGTATTACTTTAAAGGGTCTGCGTTTGCTCACCCAACCTAACCCAACCTTTCAGCCCCAAGAGTGTCCACCCTTATGTCTCATCCACCTGTGCGTGTAGATATGGTCAATCCAGGTTGCATCACAGCCTCTGAACGAATTTTGTAAGAATTTCTCTCTCTTTCACTGTCTTTGTTTTACGGGTTTTTAACAGTAATTTATTTTTATAATGGGGTTTAGTTGCTTTTCACGGCTGTGTTTATGCGGCTTTACACCCACTTGACTCACTTCCAGACATATATCAATACATAGGTTTTAAGATTCTTACTAGTCACCTATATTCTTGTGCGGTGAATAGGTGGTGTTGAGTCCAGTTCACTGAGCAAGGAGTAGGTCTTGTCTATTACATATTGGGTGTATGGAACGGTATCTGAGCGAATTTGAACCCCTTGTTTTATGCATCACCCCACCTCACCTTTCGCGTTAAGCAGCCATAGTGTGTTTTCTAAACGTGTGACTCTGTTCTGTTTTGTAATTCAGTTCAAGTGTAGCGGTTTTTACATTCCCTCTATAAGTGATAGCTTATGATAAGTGTCTTTTTCTGTGTGACTTATTTCACTTAGAATCGTCGTACCTAACTCCACTCATCTTGCTTCTACTAGCCTTATGACATTGATTTCATGTCTGAGTGATATTCCATTGTACATAAGGACCACGACTTCTTTATACATTTTTCTCTTTCCTGGGATATTTAAGTTGTCATGAAGTGGAGGTTCTTGTCAACAGAGCAGCCCTAAACTTTGGGGTGCCTGTGTCTTGCTGATTTTTCTTTTTCCCAATTTATACGCCCATGAGTGGACGTGCCGTACGCTCCCTAAGCTGTGTTTTTTCGATGTTTCAGGACACACCATACACTTCTCCAGAGTGGCTGCTGGCAATTAACATCCCGCCCATCAGCGTAGCAAGGCTGCCATTTCTCCATGGCCTGTCCTGCATTTCTGGTTTTGACACTTTTTGCAGCATGGCCCTTTTGGCCGATGGGAAGCGAGACTTCTTTGTAGCGCTGATTTGCCTTTCCAGGTTGCTTGGTTGGCCAAAAAGGGCGTATGCGTTTTTTCCTGAATATATTCAGGAAAAAACGCATACGCCCTTTTTGGCCAAGGGCATCATTGTCGACGTTTTGCCGCTTTTCATGTGCCTTAAAGGCGATTCGGATCTACCTCCTGAAATCTGTTTCCTGCAATTCTGCCTTGCTTTCAAATCCTCTTCGTTGCCTTCCCTCAATATATCTGTGGATGAGAGTTATCACTTATAACTCTGCGGGTTTGTGAATTGCAGTGTCCCTGAGCTCCATTTTTCAACTGTCTTTTTTGAGAGCTGGCCGCAAAAGCACGGGTTTGCCTCAGGCCCTATTCTGGTTCCTGGCAGCAGGCTGAGCCTGTGGTTAATTCTTCTTCCTGATGGGAAAATAGAGTGACCTGTGCCTGTCCCAACACCTAGATCTAGTCTCTCATTGGTTGCCCCTCTTCCCGTTCATCCTCAGGACAAATTGCAACCTGTACAGAACAGGAGGTTAAAGGTGCTGATCCTCCAAGTAGGGAGATTGCTAGTAAAGTAGCTGGAATGGCGAACCCGAGCACAAGGAGATGAGAAATGAGGTGCGTTTTAGAAACCTTTCAAAATCACATGGTGTACCTTCTTCTGGGTTCCTCATGCAAGATTTCGATGTAGGAAGATGCCCTTGAACCTGGAGATTTGGGAGCCATGGGATGGGTACCATGCAGTATTACTTTAAAGGGTCTGCGTTTGCTCACCCAACCTCACCCAACCTCTCAGCCCCAAGAGTGTCCACCCTTATGTCTCATCCAGCTGTGGGTCTAGATATGGTCAATCCAGGTTGCATCACAGCCCCTGAACGAATTTTGTAAGAATTTGTCTCTCTTTCACTGTCTTTGTTTTACGGGTTTTTAAAAGTAATTTATTTTTATAATGGGGTTTAGCTGCTTTTCACGGCTGTGTTTATGCGGATTTACACCCACTTGACTCACTTCCAGACAGATATCAATACATAGGTTTTAAGATTGTTACTAGTCACATATATTCTTGTGCGGTGAATAGGGGGTGTTGAGTCCAGTTCACTGAGCAAAGAGTAGGTCTTGTCTATTACATATTGGGTGTATGGAACGGTATCTGAGCGAATTTGAAACCCTTGTTTTATGCATCACCCCACCTCACCTTTCCCGTTAAGCAGCCATAGTGTGTTTTCTAAACGTGTGATTCTGTTCTGTTCTGTAATTCAGTTCAAGTGTAGCGGTTTTTACATTCCCTCTATAAGTGATAGCTTATGATAAGTGTCTTTTTCTGTGTGACTTATTTCACTTAGAATCGTCGTACCTAAGTCCACTCATCTTGCTTCTACTAGCCTTATGACATTGATTTCATGTCTGAGTGATATTGCATTGTACATAAAGACCACAACTTCTTTATCCATTTTTCTCTTTCCTGGGATATTTAAGGTGTCATGAAGTGGAGGTTCTTGTCAACAGAGCAGCCCTAAACTTTGGGGTGCCTGTGTCTTGCTGATTTTTAGTTTTCCCAATTTATACGCCCATGAGTGGACGTGCCCTATGCTCCCTAAGCTGTGTTTTTTCGATGTTTCAGGACACACTGTACACTTCTCCAGAGTGGCTGTTGGCAATTTACATCCCGCTCATCAGCGTAGCAAGGCTGCCATTTCTCCATGGCCTGTCCTGCATTTCTGGTTTTGACACTTTTTGCAGCATGGCCCTTTTGACCGATGGGAAGCGAGACTTCTTTGTAGCGCTGATTTGCCTTTCCAGGTTGCTTGGTTGGCCAAAAAGGGCGTATGCGTTTTTTCCTGAATATATTCAGGAAAAAACGCATACGCCCTTTTTGGCCAAGGGCATCATTGTCGACCTTTTGCCGCTTTTCATGTGCTTTAAAGGCGATTCGAATCTACCTCCTGAAATCTGTTTTCTGCAATTCTGCCTTGCTTTCAAATCCTCTTCGTTGCCTTCCCTCAATATATCTGTGGATGAGAGTTATCATTTATAACTCTGCGGGTTTGTGAATTGCAGTGTCCCTGAGCTCCATTTTTCAACTCGCTTTTTTGGGAGCTGGCCGCAAAAGCGCGGGATTGCCTCAGGCCCTATTGTGCTTCTGGGCGGCAGGCTGAGCCTGTGATTAATTCTTCTTCCTGATGGGAAATTAGAGTGACCTGTGCCTGTCCCAACACCTAGATCTAGTCTCTCATTGGTTGCCCCTCTTCCCGTTCATCCTCAGGACAAATTGCAACCTGTACAGAACAGGAGGTTAAAGGTGCTGATTCTCCAAGTAGGGAGATTGCTAGTAAAGTAGCTGGAATGGCGAACCCGAGCACAAGGAGATGAGAAATGAGGTGCGTTTTAGAAACCTTTCAAAATCACACGGTGTACCATCTTCTGAGTTTCTCATGCATGTTTTCGATGTAGGAAGATGCCCTTGAACCTGGAGACTTGGGACCCATGGGATGGGTACCACGCAGTATTACTTTAAAGGGTCTGCGTTTGCTCACCCAACCTAACCCAACCTTTCAGCCCCAAGAGTGTCCACCCTTATGTCTCATCCACCTGTGCGTGTAGATATGGTCAATCCAGGTTGCATCACAGCCTCTGAACGAATTTTGTAAGAATTTCTCTCTCTTTCACTGTCTTTGTTTTACGGGTTTTTAACAGTAATTTATTTTTATAATGGGGTTTAGTTGCTTTTCACGGCTGTGTTTATGCGGCTTTACACCCACTTGACTCACTTCCAGACATATATCAATACATAGGTTTTAAGATTCTTACTAGTCACCTATATTCTTGTGCGGTGAATAGGTGGTGTTGAGTCCAGTTCACTGAGCAAGGAGTAGGTCTTGTCTATTACATATTGGGTGTATGGAACGGTATCTGAGCGAATTTGAACCCCTTGTTTTATGCATCACCCCACCTCACCTTTCGCGTTAAGCAGCCATAGTGTGTTTTCTAAACGTGTGACTCTGTTCTGTTTTGTAATTCAGTTCAAGTGTAGCGGTTTTTACATTCCCTCTATAAGTGATAGCTTATGATAAGTGTCTTTTTCTGTGTGACTTATTTCACTTAGAATCGTCGTACCTAACTCCACTCATCTTGCTTCTACTAGCCTTATGACATTGATTTCATGTCTGAGTGATATTCCATTGTACATAAGGACCACGACTTCTTTATACATTTTTCTCTTTCCTGGGATATTTAAGTTGTCATGAAGTGGAGGTTCTTGTCAACAGAGCAGCCCTAAACTTTGGGGTGCCTGTGTCTTGCTGATTTTTCTTTTTCCCAATTTATACGCCCATGAGTGGACGTGCCGTACGCTCCCTAAGCTGTGTTTTTTCGATGTTTCAGGACACACCATACACTTCTCCAGAGTGGCTGCTGGCAATTAACATCCCGCCCATCAGCGTAGCAAGGCTGCCATTTCTCCATGGCCTGTCCTGCATTTCTGGTTTTGACACTTTTTGCAGCATGGCCCTTTTGGCCGATGGGAAGCGAGACTTCTTTGTAGCGCTGATTTGCCTTTCCAGGTTGCTTGGTTGGCCAAAAAGGGCGTATGCGTTTTTTCCTGAATATATTCAGGAAAAAACGCATACGCCCTTTTTGGCCAAGGGCATCATTGTCGACGTTTTGCCGCTTTTCATGTGCCTTAAAGGCGATTCGGATCTACCTCCTGAAATCTGTTTCCTGCAATTCTGCCTTGCTTTCAAATCCTCTTCGTTGCCTTCCCTCAATATATCTGTGGATGAGAGTTATCACTTATAACTCTGCGGGTTTGTGAATTGCAGTGTCCCTGAGCTCCATTTTTCAACTGTCTTTTTTGAGAGCTGGCCGCAAAAGCACGGGTTTGCCTCAGGCCCTATTCTGGTTCCTGGCAGCAGGCTGAGCCTGTGGTTAATTCTTCTTCCTGATGGGAAAATAGAGTGACCTGTGCCTGTCCCAACACCTAGATCTAGTCTCTCATTGGTTGCCCCTCTTCCCGTTCATCCTCAGGACAAATTGCAACCTGTACAGAACAGGAGGTTAAAGGTGCTGATCCTCCAAGTAGGGAGATTGCTAGTAAAGTAGCTGGAATGGCGAACCCGAGCACAAGGAGATGAGAAATGAGGTGCGTTTTAGAAACCTTTCAAAATCACATGGTGTACCTTCTTCTGGGTTCCTCATGCAAGATTTCGATGTAGGAAGATGCCCTTGAACCTGGAGATTTGGGAGCCATGGGATGGGTACCATGCAGTATTACTTTAAAGGGTCTGCGTTTGCTCACCCAACCTCACCCAACCTCTCAGCCCCAAGAGTGTCCACCCTTATGTCTCATCCAGCTGTGGGTCTAGATATGGTCAATCCAGGTTGCATCACAGCCCCTGAACGAATTTTGTAAGAATTTGTCTCTCTTTCACTGTCTTTGTTTTACGGGTTTTTAAAAGTAATTTATTTTTATAATGGGGTTTAGCTGCTTTTCACGGCTGTGTTTATGCGGATTTACACCCACTTGACTCACTTCCAGACAGATATCAATACATAGGTTTTAAGATTGTTACTAGTCACATATATTCTTGTGCGGTGAATAGGGGGTGTTGAGTCCAGTTCACTGAGCAAAGAGTAGGTCTTGTCTATTACATATTGGGTGTATGGAACGGTATCTGAGCGAATTTGAAACCCTTGTTTTATGCATCACCCCACCTCACCTTTCCCGTTAAGCAGCCATAGTGTGTTTTCTAAACGTGTGATTCTGTTCTGTTCTGTAATTCAGTTCAAGTGTAGCGGTTTTTACATTCCCTCTATAAGTGATAGCTTATGATAAGTGTCTTTTTCTGTGTGACTTATTTCACTTAGAATCGTCGTACCTAAGTCCACTCATCTTGCTTCTACTAGCCTTATGACATTGATTTCATGTCTGAGTGATATTGCATTGTACATAAAGACCACAACTTCTTTATCCATTTTTCTCTTTCCTGGGATATTTAAGGTGTCATGAAGTGGAGGTTCTTGTCAACAGAGCAGCCCTAAACTTTGGGGTGCCTGTGTCTTGCTGATTTTTAGTTTTCCCAATTTATACGCCCATGAGTGGACGTGCCCTATGCTCCCTAAGCTGTGTTTTTTCGATGTTTCAGGACACACTGTACACTTCTCCAGAGTGGCTGTTGGCAATTTACATCCCGCTCATCAGCGTAGCAAGGCTGCCATTTCTCCATGGCCTGTCCTGCATTTCTGGTTTTGACACTTTTTGCAGCATGGCCCTTTTGACCGATGGGAAGCGAGACTTCTTTGTAGCGCTGATTTGCTTTTCCAGGTTGCTTGGTTGGCCAAAAAGGGCGTATGCGTTTTTTCCTGAATATATTCAGGAAAAAACGCATACGCCCTTTTTGGCCAAGGGCATCATTGTCGACCTTTTGCCGCTTTTCATGTGCTTTAAAGGCGATTCGAATCTACCTTCTGAAATCTGTTTTCTGCAATTCTGCCTTGCTTTCAAATCCTCTTCGTTGCCTTCCCTCAATATATCTGTGGATGAGAGTTATCATTTATAACTCTGCGGGTTTGTGAATTGCAGTGTCCCTGAGCTCCATTTTTCAACTCGCTTTTTTGGGAGCTGGCCGCAAAAGCGCGGGATTGCCTCAGGCCCTATTGTGCTTCTGGGCGGCAGGCTGAGCCTGTGATTAATTCTTCTTCCTGATGGGAAATTAGAGTGACCTGTGCCTGTCCCAACACCTAGATCTAGTCTCTCATTGGTTGACCCTCTTCCCGTTCATCCTCAGGACAAATTGCAACCTGTACAGAACAGGAGGTTAAAGGTGCTGATTCTCCAAGTAGGGAGATTGCTAGTAAAGTAGCTGGAATGGCGAACCCGAGCACAAGGAGATGAGAAATGAGGTGCGTTTTAGAAACCTTTCAAAATCACACGGTGTACCATCTTCTGAGTTTCTCATGCATGTTTTCGATGTAGGAAGATGCCCTTGAACCTGGAGACTTGGGACCCATGGGATGGGTACCACGCAGTATTACTTTAAAGGGTCTGCGTTTGCTCACCCAACCTAACCCAACCTTTCAGCCCCAAGAGTGTCCACCCTTATGTCTCATCCACCTGTGCGTGTAGATATGGTCAATCCAGGTTGCATCACAGCCTCTGAACGAATTTTGTAAGAATTTCTCTCTCTTTCACTGTCTTTGTTTTACGGGTTTTTAACAGTAATTTATTTTTATAATGGGGTTTATTTGCTTTTCACGGCTGTGTTTATGCGGCTTTACACCCACTTGACTCACTTCCAGACATATATCAATACATAGGTTTTAAGATTCTTACTAGTCACCTATATTCTTGTGCGGTGAATAGGGGGTGTTGAGTCCAGTTCACTGAGCAAGGAATAGGTCTTGTCTATTACATATTGGGTGTATGGAACGGTATCTGAGCGAATTTGAACCCCTTGTTTTATGCATCACCCCACCTCACCTTTCCCGTTAAGCAGCCATAGTGTGTTTTCTAAACGTGTGACTCTGTTCTGTTTTGTAATTCAGTTCAAGTGTAGCGGTTTTTACATTCCCTCTATAAGTGATAGCTTATGATAAGTGTCTTTTTCTGTGTGACTTATTTCACTTAGAATCGTCGTACCTAACTCCACTCATCTTGCTTCTACTAGCCTTATGACATTGATTTCATGTCTGAGTGATATTCCATTGTACATAAGGACCACGACTTCTTTATCCATTTTTCTCTTTCCTGGGATATTTAAGTTGTCATGAAGTGGAGGTTCTTGTCAACAGAGCAGCCCTAAACTTTGGGGTGCCTCTGTCTTGCTGATTTTTCTTTTTCCCAATTTATACGCCCATGAGTGGACGTGCCGTACGCTCCCTAAGCTGTGTTTTTTCGATGTTTCAGGACACACCATACACTTCTCCAGAGTGGCTGCTGGCAATTAACATCCCGCCCATCAGCGTAGCAAGGCTGCCATTTCTCCATGGCCTGTCCTGCATTTCTGGTTTTGACACTTTTTGCAGCATGGCCCTTTTGGCCGATGGGAAGCGAGACTTCTTTGTAGCGCTGATTTGCCTTTCCAGGTTGCTTGGTTGGCCAAAAAGGGCGTATGCGTTTTTTCCTGAATATATTCAGGAAAAAACGCATACGCCCTTTTTGGCCAAGGGCATCATTGTCGACGTTTTGCCGCTTTTCATGTGCCTTAAAGGCGATTCGAATCTACCTCCTGAAATCTGTTTCCTGCAATTCTGCCTTGCTTTCAAATCCCCTTCGTTGCCTTCTCTCAATATATCTGTGGATGAGAGTTATCACTTATAACTCTGCGGGTTTGTGAATTGCAGTGTCCCTGAGCTCCATTTTTCAACTGTCTTTTTTGAGAGCTGGCCGCAAAAGCACGGGATTGCCTCAGGCCCTATTCTGGTTCCTGGCAGCAGGCTGAGCCTGTGATTAATTCTTCTTCCTGATGGGAAAATAGAGTGACCTGTGCCTGTCCCAACACCTAGATCTAGTCTCTCATTGGTTGCCCCTCTTCCCGTTCATCCCCAGGACAAATTGCAACCTGTACAGAACAGGAGGTTAAAGGTGCTGATTCTCCAAGTAGGGAGATTGCTAGTAAAGTAGCTGGAATGGCGAACCCGAGCACAAGGAGATGAGAAATGAGGTGCGTTTTAGAAACCTTTCAAAATCACACGGTGTACCATCTTCTGAGTTTCTCATGCATGATTTCGATGTAGGAAGATGCCCTTGAACCTGGAGACTTGGGACCCATGGGATGGGTACCACGCAGTATTACTTTAAAGGGTCTGCGTTTGCTCACCCAACCTAACCCAACCTTTCAGCCCCAAGAGTGTCCACCCTTATGTCTCATCCAGCTGTGCATGTAGATATGGTCAACCCAGGTTGCATCACAGCCTCTGAACGAATTTTGTAAGAATTTCTCTCTCTTTCACTGTCTTTGTTTTACGGGTTTTAAAAGTAATTTATTTTTATAATGGGGTTTAGCTGCTTTTCACGGCTGTGTTTATGCGGCTTTACACCCACTTGACTCACTTCCAGACATATATCAATACATAGGTTTTAAGATTCTTACTAGTCACATATATTCTTGTGCGGTGAATAGGGGGTGTTGAGTCCAGTTCACTGAGCAAGGAGTAGGTCTTGTCTATTACATATTGGGTGTATGGAACGGTATCTGAGCGAATTTGAACCCCTTGTTTTATGCATCACCCCACCTCACCTTTCCCGTTAAGCAGCCATAGTGTGTTTTCTAAACGTGTGACTCTGTTCTGTTTTGTAATTCAGTTCAAGTGTAGCGGTTTTTACATTCCCTCTATAAGTGATAGCTTATGATAAGTGTCTTTTTCTGTGTGACTTATTTCACTTAGAATCGTCGTACCTAACTCCACTCATCTTGCTTCTACTAGCCTTATGACATTGATTTCATGTCTGAGTGATATTGCATTGTACATAAGGACCACGACTTCTTTATCCATTTTTCTCTTTCCTGGGATATTTAAGGTGTCATGAAGTGGAGGTTCTTGTCAACAGAGCAGCCCTAAACTTTGGGGTGCCTGTGTCTTGCTGATTTTTCTTTTTCCCAATTTATACGCCCATGAGTGGACGTGCCCTATGCTCCCTAAGCTGTGTTTTTTCGATGTTTCAGTACACACTGTACACTTCTCCAGAGTGGCTGTTGGCAATTTACATCCCGCTCATCAGCGTAGCAAGGCTGCCATTTCTCCATGGCCTGTCCTGCATTTCTGGTTTTGACACTTTTTGCAGCATGGCCCTTTTGACCGATGGGAAGCGAGACTTCTTTGTAGCGCTGATTTGCCTTTCCAGGTTGCTTGGTTGGCCAAAAAGGGCGTATGCGTTTTTTCCTGAATATATTCAGGAAAAAACGCATACGCCCTTTTTGGCCAAGGGCATCATTGTCGACCTTTTGCCGCTTTTCATGTGCTTTAAAGGCGATTCGAATCTACCTCCTGAAATCTGTTTTCTGCAATTCTGCCTTGCTTTCAAATCCTCTTCGTTGCCTTCCCTCAATATATCTGTGGATGAGAGTTATCATTTATAACTCTGCGGGTTTGTGAATTGCAGTGTCCCTGAGCTCCATTTTTCAACTCGCTTTTTTGGGAGCTGGCCGCAAAAGCGCGGGATTGCCTCAGGCCCTATTGTGCTTCTGGGCGGCAGGCTGAGCCTGTGATTAATTCTTCTTCCTGATGGGAAATTAGAGTGACCTGTGCCTATCCCAACACCTAGATCTAGTCTCTCATTGGTTGCCCCTCTTCCCGTTCATCCTCAGGACAAATTGCAACCTGTACAGAACAGGAGGTTAAAGGTGCTGATTCTCCAAGTAGGGAGATTGCTAGTAAAGTAGCTGGAATGGCGAACCCGAGCACAAGGAGATGAGAAATGAGGTGCGTTTTAGAAACCTTTCAAAATCACATGGTGTACCATCTTCTGAGTTTCTCATGCATGTTTTCGATGTAGGAAGATGCCCTTGAACCTGGAGACTTGGGACCCATGGGATGGGTACCACGCAGTATTACTTTAAAGGGTCTGCGTTTGCTCACCCAACCTAACCCAACCTTTCAGCCCCAAGAGTGTCCACCCTTATGTCTCATCCACCTGTGCGTGTAGATATGGTCAATCCAGGTTGCATCACAGCCTCTGAACGAATTTTGTAAGAATTTCTCTCTCTTTCACTGTCTTTGTTTTATGGGTTTTTAAAAGTAATTTATTTTTATAATGGGGTTTAGTTGCTTTTCACGGCTGTGTTTATGCGGCTTTACACCCACTTGACTCACTTCCAGACATATATCAATACATAGGTTTTAAGATTCTTACTAGTCACCTATATTCTTGTGCGGTGAATAGGGGGTGTTGAGTCCAGTTCACTGAGCAAGGAGTAGGTCTTGTCTATTACATATTGGGTGTATGGAACGGTATCTGAGCGAATTTGAACCCCTTGTTTTATGCATCACCCCACCTCACCTTTCCCGTTAAGCAGCCATAGTGTGTTTTCTAAACGTGTGACTCTGTTCTGTTTTGTAATTCAGTTCAAGTGTAGCGGTTTTTACATTCCCTTTATAAGTGATAGCTTATGATAAGTGTCTTTTTCTGTGTGACTTATTTCACTTAGAATCGTCGTACCTAACTCCACTCATCTTGCTTCTACTAGCCTTATGACATTGATTTCATGTCTGAGTGATATTCCATTGTACATAAGGACCACGACTTCTTTATCCATTTTTCTCTTTCCTGGGATATTTAAGTTGTCATGAAGTGGAGGTTCTTGTCAACAGAGCAGCCCTAAACTTTGGGGTGCCTGTGTCTTGCTGATTTTTCTTTTTCCCAATTTATACGCCCATGAGTGGACGTGTCGTACGCTCCCTAAGCTGTGTTTTTTCGATGTTTCAGGACACACCATACACTTCTCCAGAGTGGCTGCTGGCAATTAACATCCCGCCCATCAGCGTAGCAAGGCTGCCATTTCTCCATGGCCTGTCCTGCATTTCTGGTTTTGACACGTTTTGCAGCATGACCCTTTTGACCGATGGGAAGCGAGACTTCTTTGTAGCGCTGATTTGCCTTTCCAGGTTGCTTGATTGGCCAAAAAGGGCGTATGCGTTTTTTCCAGAATATATTCAGGAAAAAACGCATACGCCCTTTTTGGCCAAGGGCATCATTGTCGACGTTTTGCCGCTTTTCATGTGCTTTAAAGGCGATTCGAATCTACCTCCTGAAACCTGTTTCCTGCAATTCTGCCTTGCTTTCAAATCCTCTTCGTTGCCTTCCCTCAATATATTTGTGGACGAGAGTTATCGTTTATAACTCAGCAGGTTTGTGAATGGCAGTGCCCCTGAGCTCCATTTTTCAACTGTCTTGTTTGGGAGCTGGCCGCAAAAGCACGGGATTGCCTCAGGCCCTATTCTGGTTCCCGGCGGCAGGCTGAGCCTGTGGTTAATTCTTCTTCCTGATGGGAAAATAGAGTGACCTGTGCCTGTCCCAACACCTAGATCTAGTCTCTCATTGGTTGCCCCTCTTCCCGTTCATCCTCAGGACAAATTGCAACCTGTACAGAACAGGAGGTTAAAGGTGCTGATTCTCCAAGTAGGGAGATTGCTAGTGAAGTAGCTGGAATGGCGAACCCGAGCACAAGGAGATGAGAAATGAGGTGCGTTTTAGAAACCTTTCAAAATCACACGGTGTACCTTCTTCTGGGTTCCTCATGCAAGATTTCGATGTAGGAAGATGCCCTTGAACCTGGAGATTTGGGACCCATGGGATGGGTACCATGCAGTATTACTTTAAAGGGTCTGCGTTTTCTCACCCAACCTCACCCAACCTCTCAGCCCCAAGAGTGTCCACCCTTATGTCTCATCCAGCTGTGGGTCTAGATATGGTCAATCCAGGTTGCATCACAGCCCCTGAACGAATTTTGTAAGAATTTCTCTCTCTTTCACTGTCTTTGTTTTACGGGTTTTTAAAAGTAATTTATTTTTATAATGGGGTTTAGCTGCTTTTCACGGCTGTGTTTATGCGGATTTACACCCACTTGACTCACTTCCAGACAGATATCAATACATAGGTATTAAGATTGTTACTAGTCACATATATTCTTGTGCGGTGAATAGGGGGTGTTGAGTCCAGTTCACTGAGCAAAGAGTAGGTCTTGTCTATTACATATTGGGTGTATGGAACGGTATCTGAGCGAATTTGAAACCCTTGTTTTATGCATCACCCCACCTCACCTTTCCCGTTAAGCAGCCATAGTGTGTTTTCTAAACGTGTGATTCTGTTCTGTTCTGTAATTCAGTTCAAGTGTAGCGGTTTTTACATTCCCTCTATAAGTGATAGCTTATGATAAGTGTCTTTTTCTGTGTGACTTATTTCACTTAGAATCGTCGTACCTAAGTCCACTCATCTTGCTTCTACTAGCCTTATGACATTGATTTCATGTCTGAGTGATATTGCATTGTACATAAGGACCACGACTTCTTTATCCATTTTTCTCTTTCCTGGGATATTTAAGGTGTCATGAAGTGGAGGTTCTTGTCAACAGAGCAGCCCTAAACTTTGGGGTGCCTGTGTCTTGCTGATTTTTCTTTTTCCCAATTTATACGCCCATGAGTGGACGTGCCCTATGCTCCCTAAGCTGTGTTTTTTCGATGTTTCAGTACACACTGTACACTTCTCCAGAGTGGCTGTTGGCAATTTACATCCCGCTCATCAGCGTAGCAAGGCTGCCATTTCTCCATGGCCTGTCCTGCATTTCTGGTTTTGACACTTTTTGCAGCATGGCCCTTTTGACCGATGGGAAGCGAGACTTCTTTGTAGCGCTGATTTGCCTTTCCAGGTTGCTTGGTTGGCCAAAAAGGGCGTATGCGTTTTTTCCTGAATATATTCAGGAAAAAACGCATACGCCCTTTTTGGCCAAGGGCATCATTGTCGACCTTTTGCCGCTTTTCATGTGCTTTAAAGGCGATTCGAATCTACCTCCTGAAATCTGTTTTCTGCAATTCTGCCTTGCTTTCAAATCCTCTTCGTTGCCTTCCCTCAATATATCTGTGGATGAGAGTTATCATTTATAACTCTGCGGGTTTGTGAATTGCAGTGTCCCTGAGCTCCATTTTTCAACTCGCTTTTTTGGGAGCTGGCCGCAAAAGCGCGGGATTTCCTCAGGCCCTATTGTGCTTCTGGGCGGCAGGCTGAGCCTGTGATTAATTCTTCTTCCTGATGGGAAATTAGAGTGACCTGTGCCTATCCCAACACCTAGATCTAGTCTCTCATTGGTTGCCCCTCTTCCCGTTCATCCTCAGGACAAATTGCAACCTGTACAGAACAGGAGGTTAAAGGTGCTGATTCTCCAAGTAGGGAGATTGCTAGTAAAGTAGCTGGAATGGCGAACCCGAGCACAAGGAGATGAGAAATGAGGTGCGTTTTAGAAACCTTTCAAAATCACATGGTGTACCATCTTCTGAGTTTCTCATGCATGTTTTCGATGTAGGAAGATGCCCTTGAACCTGGAGACTTGGGACCCATGGGATGGGTACCACGCAGTATTACTTTAAAGGGTCTGCGTTTGCTCACCCAACCTAACCCAACCTTTCAGCCCCAAGAGTGTCCACCCTTATGTCTCATCCACCTGTGCGTGTAGATATGGTCAATCCAGGTTGCATCACAGCCTCTGAACGAATTTTGTAAGAATTTCTCTCTCTTTCACTGTCTTTGTTTTACGGGTTTTTAAAAGTAATTTATTTTTATAATGGGGTTTAGTTGCTTTTCACGGCTGTGTTTATGCGGCTTTACACCCACTTGACTCACTTCCAGACATATATCAATACATAGGTTTTAAGATTCTTACTAGTCACCTATATTCTTGTGCGGTGAATAGGGGGTGTTGAGTCCAGTTCACTGAGCAAGGAGTAGGTCTTGTCTATTACATATTGGGTGTATGGAACGGTATCTGAGCGAATTTGAACCCCTTGTTTTATGCATCACCCCACCTCACCTTTCCCGTTAAGCAGCCATAGTGTGTTTTCTAAACGTGTGACTCTGTTCTGTTTTGTAATTCAGTTCAAGTGTAGCGGTTTTTACATTCCCTTTATAAGTGATAGCTTATGATAAGTGTCTTTTTCTGTGTGACTTATTTCACTTAGAATCGTCGTACCTAACTCCACTCATCTTGCTTCTACTAGCCTTATGACATTGATTTCATGTCTGAGTGATATTCCATTGTACATAAGGACCACGACTTCTTTATCCATTTTTCTCTTTCCTGGGATATTTAAGTTGTCATGAAGTGGAGGTTCTTGTCAACAGAGCAGCCCTAAACTTTGGGGTGCCTGTGTCTTGCTGATTTTTCTTTTTCCCAATTTATACGCCCATGAGTGGACGTGTCGTACGCTCCCTAAGCTGTGTTTTTTCGATGTTTCAGGACACACCATACACTTCTCCAGAGTGGCTGCTGGCAATTAACATCCCGCCCATCAGCGTAGCAAGGCTGCCATTTCTCCATGGCCTGTCCTGCATTTCTGGTTTTGACACGTTTTGCAGCATGACCCTTTTGACCGATGGGAAGCGAGACTTCTTTGTAGCGCTGATTTGCCTTTCCAGGTTGCTTGGTTGGCCAAAAAGGGCGTATGCGTTTTTTCCAGAATATATTCAGGAAAAAACGCATACGCCCTTTTTGGCCAAGGGCATCATTGTCGACGTTTTCCCGCTTTTCATGTGCTTTAAAGGCGATTCGAATCTACCTCCTGAAACCTGTTTCCTGCAATTCTGCCTTGCTTTCAAATCCTCTTCGTTGCCTTCCCTCAATATATTTGTGGACGAGAGTTATCGTTTATAACTCAGCAGGTTTGTGAATGGCAGTGCCCCTGAGCTCCATTTTTCAACTGTCTTGTTTGGGAGCTGGCCGCAAAAGCACGGGATTGCCTCAGGCCCTATTCTGGTTCCCGGCGGCAGGCTGAGCCTGTGGTTAATTCTTCTTCCTGATGGGAAAATAGAGTGACATGTGCCTGTCCCAACACCTAGATCTAGTCTCTCATTGGTTGCCCCTCTTCCCGTTCATCCTCAGGACAAATTGCAACCTGTACAGAACAGGAGGTTAAAGGTGCTGATTCTCCAAGTAGGGAGATTGCTAGTGAAGTAGCTGGAATGGCGAACCCGAGCACAAGGAGATGAGAAATGAGGTGCGTTTTAGAAACCTTTCAAAATCACACGGTGTACCTTCTTCTGGGTTCCTCATGCAAGATTTCGATGTAGGAAGATGCCCTTGAACCTGGAGATTTGGGACCCATGGAATGGGTACCATGCAGTATTACTTTAAAGGGTCTGCGTTTTCTCACCCAACCTCACCCAACCTCTCAGCCCCAAGAGTGTCCACCCTTATGTCTCATCCAGCTGTGGGTCTAGATATGGTCAATCCAGGTTGCATCACAGCCCCTGAACGAATTTTGTAAGAATTTCTCTCTCTTTCACTGTCTTTGTTTTACGGGTTTTTAAAAGTAATTTATTTTTATAATGGGGTTTAGCTGCTTTTCAAGGCTGTGTTTATGCGGATTTACACCCACTTGACTCACTTCCAGACAGATATCAATACATAGGTATTAAGATTGTTACTAGTCACATATATTCTTGTGCGGTGAATAGGGGGTGTTGAGTCCAGTTCACTGAGCAAAGAGTAGGTCTTGTCTATTACATATTGGGTGTATGGAACGGTATCTGAGCGAATTTGAAACCCTTGTTTTATGCATCACCCCACCTCACCTTTCCCGTTAAGCAGCCATAGTGTGTTTTCTAAACGTGTGATTCTGTTCTGTTCTGTAATTCAGTTCAAGTGTAGCGGTTTTTACATTCCCTCTATAAGTGATAGCTTATGATAAGTGTCTTTTTCTGTGTGACTTATTTCACTTAGAATCGTCGTACCTAAGTCCACTCATCTTGCTTCTACTAGCCTTATGACATTGATTTCATGTCTGAGTGATATTGCATTGTACATAAGGACCACAACTTCTTTATCCATTTTTCTCTTTCCTGGGATGTTTAAGGTGTCATGAAGTGGAGGTTCTTGTCAACAGAGCAGCCCTAAACTTTGGGGTGCCTGTGTCTTGCTGATTTTTAGTTTTACCAATTTATACTCCCATGAGTGGACGTGCCCTATGCTCCATAAGCTGTGTTTTTTCGATGTTTCAGGACACACTGTACACTTCTCCAGAGTGGCTGTTGGCAATTTACATCCCGCTCATCAGCGTAGCAAGGCTGCCATTTCTCCATGGCCTGTCCTGCATTTCTGGTTTTGACACTTTTTGCAGCATGGCCCTTTTGACCGATGGGAAGCGAGACTTCTTTGTAGCGCTGATTTGCCTTTCCAGGTTGCTTGGTTGGCCAAAAAGGGCGTATGCGTTTTTTCCTGAATATATTCAGGAAAAAACGCATACGCCCTTTTTGGCCAAGGGCATCATTGTCGACCTTTTGCCGCTTTTCATGTGCTTTAAAGGCGATTCGAATCTACCTCCTGAAATCTGTTTTCTGCAATTCTGCCTTGCTTTCAAATCCTCTTCGTTGCCTTCCCTCAATATATCTGTGGATGAGAGTTATCATTTATAACTCTGCGGGTTTGTGAATTGCAGTGTCCCTGAGCTCCATTTTTCAACTCGCTTTTTTGGGAGCTGGCCGCAAAAGCGCGGGATTGCCTCAGGCCCTATTGTGCTTCGGCAGGCTGACCCTGTGATTAATTCTTCTTCCTGATGGGAAATTAGAGTGACCTGTGCCTATCCCAACACCTAGATCTAGTCTCTCATTGGTTGCCCCTCTTCCCGTTCATCCTCAGGACAAATTGCAACCTGTACAGAACAGGAGGTTAAAGGTGCTGATTCTCCAAGTAGGGAGATTGCTAGTAAAGTAGCTGGAATGGCGAACCCGAGCACAAGGAGATGAGAAATGAGGTGCGTTTTAGAAACCTTTCAAAATCACACGGTGTACCATCTTCTGAGTTTCTCATGCATGTTTTCGATGTAGGAAGATGCCCTTGAACCTGGAGACTTGGACCCATGGGATGGGTACCACGCAGTATTACTTTAAAGGGTCTGCGTTTGCTCACCCAACCTAACCCAACCTTTCAGCCCCACGAGTGTCCACCCTTATGTCTCATCCACCTGTGCGTGTAGATATGGTCAATCCAGGTTGCATCACAGCCTCTGAACGAATTTTGTAAGAATTTCTCTCTCTTTCACTGTCTTTGTTTTACGGGGTTTTTAAAAGTAATTTATTTTTATAATGGGGTTTAGTTGCTTTTCACGGCTGTGTTTATGCGGCTTTACACCCACTTGACTCACTTCCAGACATATATCAATACATAGGTTTTAAGATTCTTACTAGTCACCTATATTCTTGTGCGGTGAATAGGGGGTGTTGAGTCCAGTTCACTGAGCAAGGAGTAGGTCTTGTCTATTACATATTGGGTGTATGGAACGGTATCTGAGCTAATATGAAACCCTTGTTTTATGCATCACCCCACCTCACCTTTCCCGTTAAGCAGCCATAGTGTGTTTTCTAAACGTGTGACTCTGTTCTGTTTTGTAATTCAGTTCAAGTGTAGCGGTTTTTACATTCCCTCTATAAGTGATAGCTTTTGATAAGTGTCTTTTTCTGTGTGACTTATTTCACTTAGAATCGTCGTACCTAAATCCACTCATCTTGCTTCTACTAGCCTTATGACATTGATTTCATGTCTGAGTGATATTGCATTGTACATAAGGACCACAACTTCTTTATCCATTTTTCTCTTTCCTGGGATGTTTAAGGTGTCATGAAGTGGAGGTTCTTGTCAACAGAGCAGCCCTAAACTTTGGGGTGCCTGTGTCTTGCTGATTTTTAGTTTTACCAATTTATACTCCCATGAGTGGACGTGCCCTATGCTCCATAAGCTGTGTTTTTTCGATGTTTCAGGACACACTGTACACTTCTCCAGAGTGGCTGTTGGCAATTTACATCCCGCTCATCAGCGTAGCAAGGCTGCCATTTCTCCATGGCCTGTCCTGCATTTCTGGTTTTGACACTTTTTGCAGCATGGCCCTTTTGACCGATGGGAAGCGAGACTTCTTTGTAGCGCTGATTTGCCTTTCCAGGTTGCTTGGTTGGCCAAAAAGGGCGTATGCGTTTTTTCCTGAATATATTCAGGAAAAAACGCATACGCCCTTTTTGGCCAAGGGCATCATTGTCGACCTTTTGCCGCTTTCATGTGCTTTAAAGGCGATTCGAATCTACCTCCTGAAATCTGTTTTCTGCAATTCTGCCTTGCTTTCAAATCCTCTTCGTTGCCTTCCCTCAATATATCTGTGGATGAGAGTTATCATTTATAACTCTGCGGGTTTGTGAATTGCAGTGTCCCTGAGCTCCATTTTCAACTCGCTTTTTTGGGAGCTGGCCGCAAAAGCGCGGGATTGCCTCAGGCCCTATTGTGCTTCTGGGCGGCAGGCTGACCCTGTGATTAATTCTTCTTCCTGATGGGAAATTAGAGTGACCTGTGCCTATCCCAACACCTAGATCTAGTCTCTCATTGGTTGCCCCTCTTCCCGTTCATCCTCAGGACAAATTGCAACCTGTACAGAACAGGAGGTTAAAGGGTGCTGATTCTCCAAGTAGGGAGATTGCTAGTAAAGTAGCTGGAATGGCGAACCCGAGCACAAGGAGATGAGAAATGAGGTGCGTTTTAGAACCCTTTCAAAATCACACGGTGTACCATCTTCTGAGTTTCTCATGCATGTTTTCGATGTAGGAAGATGCCCTTGAACCTGGAGACTTGGGACCCATGGGATGGGTACCACGCAGTATTACTTTAAAGGGTCTGCGTTTGCTCACCCAACCTAACCCAACCTTTCAGCCCCAAGAGTGTCCACCCTTATGTCTCATCCACCTGTGCGTGTAGATATGGTCAATCCAGGTTGCATCACAGCCTCTGAACGAATTTTGTAAGAATTTCTCTCTCTTTCACTGTCTTTGTTTTACGGGTTTTTAAAAGTAATTTATTTTTATAATGGGGTTTAGTTGCTTTTCACGGCTGTGTTTATGCGGCTTTACACCCACTTGACTCACTTCCAGACATATATCAATACATAGGTTTTAAGATTCTTACTAGTCACCTATATTCTTGTGCGGTGAATAGGGGGTGTTGAGTCCAGTTCACTGAGCAAGGAGTAGGTCTTGTCTATTACATATTGGGTGTATGGAACGGTATCTGAGCGAATTTGAACCCCCTTGTTTTAAGCATCACCCCCACCTCACCTTTCCCGTTAAGCAGCCATAGTGTGTTTTCTAAACGTGTGACTCTGTTCTGTTTTGTAATTCAGTTCAAGTGTAGCGGTTTTTACATTCCCTCTATAAGTGATAGCTTATGATAAGTGTCTTTTTCTGTGTGACTTATTTCACTTAGAATCGTCGTACCTAACTCCACTCATCTTGCTTCTACTAGCCTTATGACATTGATTTCATGTCTGAGTGATATTCCATTGTACATAAGGACCACGACTTCTTTATCCATTTTTCTCTTTCCTGGGATATTTAAGGTGTCATGAAGTGGAGGTTCTTGTCAACAGAGCAGCCCTAAACTTTGGGGTGCCTGTGTCTTGCTGATTTTTCTTTTTCCCAATTATACGCCCATGAGTGGACGTGCCGTACGCTCCCTAAGCTGTGTTTTTTCGATGTTTCAGGACACACCATACACTTCTCCAGAGTGGCTGCTGGCAATTAACATCCCGCCCATCAGCGTAGCAAGGCTGCCATTTCTCCATGGCCTGTCCTGCATTTCTGGTTTTGACACATTTTGCAGCATGACCCTTTTGACCGATGGAAGCGAGACTTCTTTGTAGTGCTGATTTGCCTTTCCAGGTTGCTTGGTTGGCCAAAAAGGGCGTATGCGTTTTTTCCTGAATATATTCAGGAAAAAACGCATACGCCCTTTTTGGCCAAGGGCATCATTGTCTACGTTTTGCCGCTTTTCATATGCTTTAAAGGCGATTCGAATCTACCTCTGAAACCTGTTTCCTGCAATTCTGCCTTGCTTCAAATCCTCTTCGTTGCCTTCCCTCAATATATTTGTGGACAAGAGTTATCATTTATAACTCAGCAGGTTTGTGAATGGCAGTGCCCCTGAGCTCCATTTTTCAACTGTCTTGTTTGGGAGCTGGCCGCAAAAGCACGGATTGCCTCAGGCCCTATTCTGGTTCCTGGCGGCAGGCAGAGCCTGTGGTTAATTCTTCTTCCTGATGGGAAAATAGAGTGACCTGTGCCTGTCCCAACACCTAGATCTAGTCTCTCATTGGTTGCCCCTCTTCCCGTTCATCCTCAGGACAAATTGCAACCTGTACAGACCAGGAGGTTAAAGGTGCTGATTCTCCAAGTAGGGAGATTGCTAGTGAAGTAGCTGCAATGGCGAACCCGAGCACAAGGAGATGAGAAATGAGGTGCGTTTTAGAAACCTTTCAAAATCACACGGTGTACCTTCTTCTGGGTTCCTCATGCAAGATTTCGATGTAGGAAGATGCCCTTGAACCTGGAGATTTGGACCCTGGGATGGGTACAATGCAGTATTACTTTAAAGGGTCTGCGTTTTCTCACCCAACCTCACCCAACCTCTCAGCCCCAAGAGTGTCCACCCTTATGTCTCATCCAGCTGTGGGTCTAGATATGGTCAATCCAGGTTGCATCACAGCCCCTGAACGAATTTTGTAAGAATTTCTCTCTCTTTCACTGTCTTTGTTTTACGGGTTTTTAAAAGTAATTTATTTTTATAATGGGGTTTAGCTGCTTTTCACGGCTGTGTTTATGCGGATTTACACCCACTTGACTCACTTCCAGACAGATATCAATACATAGGTTTTAAGATTGTTACTAGTCACATATATTCTTGTGCGGTGAATAGGGGGTGTTGAGTCCAGTTCACTGTGCAAGGAGTAGGTCTTGTCTATTACATATTGGGTGTATGGAACGGTATCTGAGCGAATTTGAAACCCTTGTTTTATGTATCACCCCACCTCACCTTTCCCGTTAAGCAGCCATAGTGTGTTTTCTAAATGTGTGATTCTGTTCTGTTCTGTAATTCAGTTCAAGTGTAGCGGTTTTTACATTCCCTCTATAAGTGATAGCTTATGATAAGTGTCTTTTTCTGTGTGACTTATTTCACTTAGAATCGTCGTACCTAAGTCCACTCATCTTGCTTCTACTAGCCTTATGACATTGATTTCATGTCTGAGTGATATTGCATTGTACATAAGGACCACAACTTCTTTATCCATTTTTCTCTTTCCTGGGATATTTAAGGTGTCATGAAGTGGAGGTTCTTGTCAACAGAGCAGCCCTTAACTTTGGGGTGCCTGTGTCTTGCTGATTTTTAGTTTTCCCAATTTATACGCCCATGAGTGGACGTGCCCTACGCTCCCTAAGCTGTGTTTTTTCGATGTTTCAGGACACACCGTACACTTCTCCAGAGTGGCTGTTGGCAATTTACATCCCGCCCATCAGCGTAGCAAGGCTGCCATTTCTCCATGGCCTGTCCTGCATTTCTGGTTTTGACACTTTTTGCAGCATGGCCCTTTTGACCGATGGGAAGCGAGACTTCTTTGTAGCGCTGATTTGCCTTTCCAGGTTGCTTGGTTGGCCAAAAAGGGCGTATGCGTTTTTTCCTGAATATATTCAGGAAAAAACGCATACGCCCTTTTTGGCCAAGGGCATCATTGTCGACGTTTTGCCGCTTTTCATGTGCTTTAAAGGCGATTCGAATCTACCTCCTGAAACCTGTTTCCTGCAATTCTGCCTTGCTTTCAAATCCTCTTCGTTGCCTTCCCTCAATATATTTGTGGACGAGAGTTATCATTTATAACTCAGCAGGTTTGTGAATGGCAGTGCCCCTGAGCTCCATTTTTCAACTGTCTTGTTTGGGAGCTGGCCGCAAAAGCACGGGATTGCCTCAGGCCCTATTCTGGTTCCCGGCGGCAGGCTGAGCCTGTGGTTAATTCATCTTCCTGATGGGAAATTAGAGTGACCTGTGCCTGTCCCAACACCTAGATCTAGTCTCTCATTGGTTGCCCCTCTTCCCGTTCATCCTCAGGACAAATTGCAACCTGTACAGAACAGGAGGTTAAAGGTGCTGATTCTCCAAGTAGGGAGATTGCTAGTGAAGTAGCTGGAAACGCGAACCCGAGCACAAGGAGATGAGAAATTGGGTGTGTTTTAGAAACCTTTCAAAATCACACGGTGTACCATCTTCTGAGTTTCTCATGCATGTTTTCGATGTAGGAAGATGCCCTAGAACCTGGAGATTTGGGACCCATGGGATGGGTACCACGCAGTATTACTTTAAAGGGTCTGCACTTGCTCATCCAACATCACCCAACCTCTAAGCCCCAATAGTGTCCACCCTTATGTCTCATCCAGCTGTGGGTCCAGATATGGTCAGTCCAGATTGCATCACAGCCTCTGAACTAATTTTGTAAGAATTTCTCTCTCTTTCACTGTCTTTGTTTTACTGGTTTTTAAAAGTAATTTATTTTTATAATGGGGTTTATCTGCTTTTCACCGCTGTGTTTATGCGGCTTTACACCCACTTGACTCACTTCCAGAGAGATATCAATACATAGGTTTTAAGATTCTTACTAGTCACATATATTCTTGTGCGGTGAATAGGGGGTGTTGAGTCCAGTTCACTGAGCAAGGAGTAGGTCTTGTCTATTACATATTGGGTGTATGGAACGGTATCTGAGCTAATATGAAACCCTTGTTTTATGCATCACCCCACCTCACCTTTCCCGTTAAGCAGCCATAGTGTGTTTTCTAAACGTGTGACTCTGTTCTGTTTTGTAATTCAGTTCAAGTGTAGCGGTTTTTACATTCCCTCTATAAGTGATAGCTTTTGATAAGTGTCTTTTTCTGTGTGACTTATTTCACTTAGAATCGTCGTACCTAAATCCACTCATCTTGCTTCTACTAGCCTTATGACATTGATTTCATGTCTGAGTGATATTCCATTGTACATAAGGACCACAACTTCTTTATCTATTTTTCTCTTTCCTGGGATATTTAAGGTGTCATGAAGTGGAGGTTCTTATCAACAGAGCAGCCCTAAACTTTGGTGTGCCTGTGTCTTGCTGATTTTTAGTTTTCCCAATTTATACGCCCATGAGTGGACGTGCCCTATGCTCCCTAACCTGTGTTTTTTCGATGTTTCAGGACACACCGTACAGTTCTCCAGAGTGGCTGTTGGCAATTTACATCCCTCCCATCAGCGTAGAAAGGCTGAAATTTCTACATGGCCTGTCCTGCATTTCTGGTTTTGACACTTTTTGCAGCATGGCCCTTTTGACCGATGGGAAGCGAGACTTCATTGTAGCGCTGATTTGCCTTTCCAGGTTGCTTGGTTGGCCAAAAAGGGCGTATGCGTTTTTTCCTGAATATATTCAGGAAAAAACGCATACGCCCTTTTTGGCCAAGGGCATCATTGTCGACGTTATGCCAATTTTCATGTGCTTTAAAGGTGATTCGAATCTACCTCCTGAAACCTGTTTCCTGCAATTCTGCGTTGCTTTCAAATCCTCTTCGTTGCCTTCCCTCAATATATTTGTGGACGAGAGTTATCATTTATAACTCAGCAGGTTTGTGAATTGCAGTGCCCCTGAGCTCCATTTTTCAACTGTCTTTTTTGGGAGCTGGCCGCAAAAGTTCGGGATTGCCTCAGGCCCTATTCTGGTTCCTGGCGGCAGGCTGAGCCTGTGGTTAATTCTTCTTCCTGATGGGAAAATAGAGTGACCTGTGCCTGTCCCAACACCTAGATCTAGTCTCTCATTGGTTGTCCCTCTTCCCTTTCATCCTCAGGACAAATTGCAACCTGTACAGAACAGGAGCTTAAAGGTGCTGATTCTCCAAGTAGGGAGATTGCTAGTAAAGTAGCTGGAAAGGCGAACCCGAGCACAAGGAGATGAGAAATGAGGTGCGTTTTAGAAAGCTTTCAAAATCACAGGGTGTACCATCTTCTGGGTTTCTCATGCATGTTTTCGATGTAGGAAGATGCCCTTGAACCTGGAGATTTGGGACCCATGGGATGGGTACCACGCAGTATTATTTAAAGGGTCTGCGTTTGCTCACCCAACCTCACCCAAACTCTCAGCCCCAAAAGTGTCCACCCTTATGTCTCATCCAGCTGTGGGTCTAGATATGGTCAATCCAGGTTGCATCACAGCCCCTGAAGGAATTTTGTAAGAATTTCTCTCTCTTTCACTGTCTTTGTTTTACGGGTTTTTAAAAGTAATTTATTTTTATAATGGGGTTTAGCTGCTTTTCACGGCTGTGTTTATGCGGCTTTACACCCACTTGACTCACTTCCAGAGAGATATCAATACATAGGTTTTAAGATTCTTACTAATCAGATATATTCTTGTGCGGTGAATAGGGGGTGTTGAGTCCAGTTCACTGAGCAAGGAGTAGGTCTTGTCTATTACATATTGGGTGTATGGAACGGTATCTGAGCGAATTTGAAACCCTTGTTTTATGCATCACCCCACCTCACCTTTTCCGTTAACAAGCCATAGTGTGTTTTCTAAACGTGTGACTCTGTTCTGTTTTGTAATTCAGTTCAAGTGTAGCGGTTTTTACATTCCCTCTATAAGTGATAGCTTATGATAAGTGTCTATTTCTGTGTGACTTATTTCACTTAGAATCGTCGTACCTAAATCCACTCATCTTGCTTCTACTAGCCTTATGACATTGATTTCATGTCTGAGTGATATTGCATTGTACATAAGGACCACAACTTCTTTATCCATTTTTCTCTTTCCTGGGATATTTAAGGTGTCATGAAGTGGAGGTTCTTGTCAACAGAGCAGCCCTAAACTTTGGGGTGCCTGTGTCTTGCTGATTTTTAGTTTTCAAAATTTATACGCCCATGAGTGGACGTGCCCTATGCTCCCTAAGCTGTGTTTTTTCGATGTTTCAGGCCTCACCGTACACTTCTCCAGAGTGGCTGTTGTCAATTTACATCCCGCCCATCAGCGTAGCAAGGCTCCAATTTCTCCATGGCCTGTCCTGCATTTGTGGTTTTGACACTTTTATCAGCATGGCCCTTTTGATGGATGGGAAGCGAGACTTCTTTGTAGCGCTGATTTGCCTTTCCAGGTTGCTTGGTTGGCCAAAAAGGGCGTATGCGTTTTTTCCTGAATATATTCAGGAAAAAACGCATACGCCCTTTTTGGCCAAGGGCATCATTGTCGACGTTTTGCCGCTTTTCATGTGCTTTAAAGGCGATTCGAATCTACCTCCTGAAACCTGTTTCCTGCAATTCTGCCTTGCTTTCAAATCCTCTTCGTTGCCTTCCCTCAGTATATTTGTGGACGAGAGTTATCATTTATAACTCTGCAGGGTTGTGAATTGCAGTGCCCATGTGCTCCATTTTTCAACTGTCTTTTTTGGGAGCTGGCCGCAGAAGCACGGGATTGCCTCAGGCCCTATTCTGGTTCCGGGCGGCAGGCTGAGCCTGTGGTTAATTCTTCTTCCTGATGAGAAAATAGAGTGACCTGTGCCTGTCCCAAAACCTAGATCTAGTCTCTCATTGGCTGCCCCTCTTCCCGTTCATCCTCAGGACAAATTGCCACCTGTACGGAACAGGAGGTTAAAGGTGCTGATTCTCCAAGTAGGGAGATTGCTAGTGAAGTAGCTGGAATGGCGAACCCGAGCACAAGGAGATGAGAAATGAGGTGCGTTTTAGAAACCTTTCAAAATCACACGGTGTACCATCTTCTGGGTTCCTCATGCAAGTTTTCGATGTAGGAAGATGCCCTTGAACCTGGAGATTTGGGACCCATGGGATGGGTACCACGCAGTATTACCTTAAAGGGTCTGCGTTGGCTCACCCAACCTCACCAAAACTCTCAGCCCCAAGAATGTCCACCCTTATGTCTCATCCAGCTGTGGGTCTAGATATGTTCAATCCAGGTTGAGTCACAGCCCCTGAATGAATTTTGTAAGAATTTCTGTCTCTTTCACTGTCTTTGTTTCATGGGTTTTTAAAACTAATTTATTTTTATAATGGGATTTAGCTGCTTTTCACGGCTGTGTTTATGCGGCTTTACACCCACTTGACACACTTCCAGAGAGATATCAATACATAGGTTTTAAGATTCTTACTAGTCACATATATTCTTGTGCGGTGAATAGGGGGTGTTGAGTCCAGTTCACTGAGCAAGGAGTAGGTCTTGTCTATTACGTATTGGGTGTATGGAACGGTATCTGAGCTAATTTGAAACCCTTGTTTTATGCATCACCCCACCTCACCTTTCCCGTTAAGCAACCATAGTCTTTTTTCTAAATGTTTGACTTTGTTCTGTTTTTTAATTCAGTTCAAATGTAGCGGTTTTTACATTCCCTGTATAAGTTATAGCTTTTGATAAGTGTCTTTTTCTGTGTGACTTATTTCACTTAGAATCGTCGTACCTAAGTCCACCCATCTTGCTTCTACTTGCCTTATGACATTGATTTCATGGCTGAGTGATATTCCATTGTACATAAGGACCACAACTTCTTTATCCATTTTTCTCTTTCCTGGGATATTTAAGGTGTCATGAAGTGGAGGTTCTTGTCAACAGAGCAGCCCTAAACTTTGGGGTGCCTGTGTCTTGCTGATTTTTAGTTTTCAAAATTTATACGCCCATGAGTGGAAGTGCCCTATGCTCCCTAAGCTGTGTTTTTTCGAAGTTTCAGGCCTCACCGTACACTTCTCCAGAGTGGCTGTTGGCAGTTTACATCCCGCCCATCAGCGTAGCAAGGCTCCAATTTCTCCATGGCCTGTCCTGCATTTGTGGTTTTGACACTTTTATCAGCATGGCCCTTTTGACGGATGGGAAGCGAGACTTCTTTGTAGCGCTGATTTGCCTTTCCAGGTTGCTTGGTTGGCCAAAAAGGGCGTATGCGTTTTTTCCTGAATATATTCAGGAAAAAACGCATACGCCCTTTTTGGCCAAGGGCATCATTGTCGACGTTTTGCCGCTTTTCATGTGCTTTAAAGGCGATTCGAATCTACCTCCTGAAATCTGTTTCCTGCAGTTCTGCCTTGCTTTCAAATCCTCTTCGTTGCTTTCCCACAATATATTTGTGGACGAGAATTATCATTTATAAGTCTGCAGGTTTGTGAATTGCAGTGTCCCTGAGGTCCATTTTTCAACTCGCTTTTTTGGGATCTGGCCGCAAAAGCGTGGGATTGCCTCAGGCCCTATTCTGGTTCCGGGTGGCAGGCTGAGCCTGTGGTATTTTCTTCTTCCTGATGGGAAAATAGAGTGACTTGTGCCTGTCCCAACACCTAGATCTAGTCTCTCATTGGTTGCCCCTCTTCCCGTTCATCCTCAGAACAAATTGCAACCTGTATGGAACAGGAGGTTAAAGGTGCTGATTCTCCAAGTAGGGAGATTGCTAGTGAAGTAGCTGGAATGGTGAAACCGAGCACAAGGAGATGAGAAATGAGGTGCGTTTTAGAAACCTTTCAAAATCACACGGTGTACCATTTTCTGGGTTTCTCATGCATGTTTTCGATGTAGGAAGATGGCCTTGAACCTGGAGATTTGGGACCCATGGGATGGGTACCACGCAGTATTACTTTTAAGGGTCTGCGTTGGCTCACCCGACCTCACCCAACCTCTCAGCCCCAAGAGTGTCCACCCTTAGGTCTCATCCAGCTGTGGGTCTAGATATGTTCAATCCAGGTTGCATCACAGCCCCTGAACGAATTGGGTAAGAATTTCTCTCTCTTTCACTGTCTTTGTTTTACGGGTTTTTACAAGTAATTTATTTTTATAATGGGGTTTAGCTGCTTTTCACGGCTGTGTTTATGCGGCTTTACACCCACTTGACACACTTCCAGAGAGATATCAATACATAGGTTTTAAGATTCTTACTAGTCAGATATATACTTGTGCGGTGAATAGGGGGTGTTGTGTCCAGTTCACTGAGCAAGGAGTAGGTCTTGTCTATTACATATTGGGTGTATGGAACGGTATCTGAGCTAATTTGAAACCCTTGTTTTATGCATCACACCACCTCACCTTTACCGTTAAGCAGCCATAGTGTGTTTTCTAAACGTGTGACTCTGTTCTCTTTTGTAATTCAGTTCAAGTGTAGCAGTTTTTACATTCCCTCTATACGTGATAGCTTATGATAAGTGTCTTTTTCTGTGTGACTTATTTCACTTAGAGTCGTCGTACCTAAATACACTCATCATGCTGCTACTAGCCTTATGACATTGATTTCATGGCTGAGTGATATTCCATTGTACATAAGGACCACAACTTCTTTATCCATTTTTCTCTTCCCTGGGATATCTAAGGTGTCATGAAGTGGAGGTTCTTGTCAACAGAGCAGCCCTAAACTTTGAGGTGCCTTTGTCTTGCTGATTTTTAGTTTTCCCAATTTATACGCCCATGAGTGGAAGTGCCCTATGCTCCCTATGCTGTGTTTTTTCGATGTTTAAGGCCACACCGTACAAATCTCCAGAGTGGCTGCTAGCAATTTACATCCCGCCCATCAGTGTAGCAAGGCTCCCATTTCTCCATGGCCTGTCCTGCTTTTGTGGTTTTGACACTTTTTTCAGCATGGCCCTTTTGACCGATTCGAAGCGAGACTCCTTGTAGTGCTGATTTGCCTTTACATGTTGCTTGGTTGGCCAAAAAGGGCCTATGCGTTTTTTCCTGAATATATTCAGGAAAAAACGCATACGCCCTTTTTGGCCAAGGGCATCATTGTCCACGTTTTGCCGCTTTTCATGTGCTTTAAAGGCGATTCGAATCTACCTCCTGAAACCTGTTTCCTGCAATTCTGCCTTGCTTTCAAATCCTCTTCGTTGCCTTCCCTCAGTATATTTGTGGACGAGAGTTATCATTTATAACTCTGCAGGGTTGTGAATTGCAGTGCCCATGTGCTCCATTTTTCAACTGGCTTTTTTGGGAGCTGGCCGCAGAAGCGCGGGATTGCCTCAGGCCCTATTCTGGTTCCGGGTGGCAGGCTGAGCCTGTGGTTATTTCTTCTTCCTGATGAGAAAATAGAGTGACCTGTGCCTGTCCCAACATCTAGATCTAGTCTCTCATTGGCTGCCCCTCTTCCTGTTCATCCTCAGGACAAATTGCAACCTGTACGGAACAGGAGGTTAAAGGTGCTGATTCTCCAAATAGGGAGATTGCTAGTGAAGTAGCTGGAATGGCGAACCCGAGCACAAGGAGATGAGAAATGAGGTGCGTTTTAGAAACCTTTCAAAATCACACGGTGTACCATCTTCTGGGATCCTCATGCAAGTTTTCGATGTAGGAAGATGCCCTTGAACCTGGAGATTTGGGACCCATGGGATGGGTACCACGCAGTATTACCTTAAAGTGTCTGCGTTGGCTCACCCAACCTCACCAAACCTCTCAGCCCCAAGAATGTCCACCCTTATGTCTCATCCAGCTGTGGGTCTAGATATGGTCAATCCAGTTTGCGTCACAGCCCCTGAATGAATTTTGTAAGAATTTCTGTCTCTTTCACTGTCTTTGTTTCATGAGTTTTTAAAACTAATTTATTTTTATAATGGGGTTTAGCTGCTTATCACGTCTGTGTTTATGCGGCTTTACACCCACTTGACACACTTCCAGAGAGATATCAATACATAGGTTTTAAGATTATTACTAGTCACATATATTCTTGTGTGGTGAATAGGGGGTGTTGAGTCCAGTTCACTGAGCAAGGAGTAGGTCTTGTCTATTACGTATTGGGTGTATGGAACGGTATCTGAGCTAATTTGAAACCCTTGTTTTATGCATCACCCCACCTCACCTTTCCCGTTAAGCAACCATAGATTTTTTTCTAAATGTGTGACTTTGTTCTGTTTTGTAATTCAGTTCAAATGTAGCGGTTTTTACATTCCCTGTATAAGTTATAGCTTTTCATAAGTGTCCTTTTCTGTGTGACATATTTCACTTAGAATCGTCGTACCTAAGTCCACCCATCTTGCTTCTACTAGCCTTATGACATTGATTTCATGGCTGAGTGATATTCCATTGTACATAAGGACCACAACTTCTTTATCCATTTTTCTCTTTCCTGGGATATTTAAGGTGTCATGAAGTGGAGGTTCTTGTCAACAGAGCAGCCCTAAACTTTGGGGTGCCTGTGTCTTGCTGATTTTTAGTTTTCAAAATTTATACGCCCATGAGTGGAAGTGCCCTATGCTCCCTAAGCTGTGTTTTTTCGATGTTTCAGGCCTCACCGTACACTTCTCCAGGGTGGTTGTTGTCAATTTACATCCCGCCCATCAGCGTAGCAAGGCTCCAATTTCTCCATGGCCTGTCCTGCATTTGTGGTTTTGACACTTTTATCAGCATGGCCCTTTTGACGGATGGGAAGCGAGACTTCTTGTAGCGCTGATTTGCCTTTCCATGTTGCTTGGTTGGCCAAAAAGGGCGTATGCGTTTTTTCCTGAATATATTCAGGAAAAAACGCATACGCCCTTTTTGGCCAAGGGCATCATTGTCCACGTTTTGCCGCTTTTCATGTGCTTTAAAGGCGAATCGAATCCACCTCCTGAAACCTGTTTCCTGCAATTCTGCTTTCCTTTCAAATCCTCTTCGTTGCCTTCCCTCAGTATATTTGTGGACGAGAGTTATCATTTATAACTCTGCAGTGTTATGAATTGCAGTGCCCATGTGCTCCATTTTTCAACTGACTTTTTTGGGAGCTGGCCGCAGAAGCGCGGGATTGCCTCAGGCCCTATTCTGGTTCCGGGTGGCAGGCTGAGCCTGTGGTTATTTCTTCTTCCTGATGAGAAAATAGAGTGACCTGTGCCTGTCCCAACACCTAGATCTAGTCTCTCATTGGCTGCCCCTCTTCCCGTTCATCCTCAGGACAAATTGCAACCTGTACGGAACAGGAGGTTAAAGGTGCTGATTCTCCAAGTAGGGAGATTGCTAGTGAAGTAGCTGGAATGGCAAACCCGAGCACAAGGAGATGAGAAATGAGGTGCGTTTTAGAAACCTTTCAAAATCACACGGTGTACCATCTTCTGGGTTCCTCATGCAAGTTTTCGATGTAGGAAGATGCCCTTGAACCTGGAGATTTGGGACCCATGGGATGGGTACCACGCAGTATTACCTTAAAGGGTCTGCGTTGGCTCACCCAACCTCACCAAACCTCTCAGCCCCAAGAATGTCCACCCTTATGTCTCATCCAGCTGTGGGTCTAGATATGGTCAATCCAGGTTGCGTCACAGCCCCTGAATGAATTTTGTAAGAATTTCTGTCTCTTTCACTGTCTTTGTTTCATGGGTTTTTAAAACTAATTTATTTTTATAATGGGGTTTAGCTGCTTTTCACGGCTGTGTTTATGCGGCTTTACACCCACTTGACACACTTCCAGAGAGATATGAATACATAGGTTTTAAGATTCTTACTAGTCACATATATTCTTGTGCGGTGAATAGGGGGTGTTGAGTCCAGTTCACTGAGCAAGGAGTAGGTCTTGTCTATTACGTATTGGGTGTATGGAACGGTATCTGAGCTAATTTGAAACCCTTGTTTTATGCATCACCCCACCTCACATTTCCCGTTAAGCAGCCATAGTCTGTTTTCTAAATGTTTGACTTTGTTCTGTTTTCTAATTCAGTTCAAAAGGAGCGGTTTTTACATTCCCTGTATAAGTTATAGGTTTTGATAAGTGTCTTTTTCTGTGTGACTTATTTCACTTAGAATCGTCGTACCTAAGTCCACCCATCTTGCTTCTACTAGCCTTATGACATTGATTTCATGGCTGAGTGATATTCCATTGTACATAAGGACCACAACTTCTTTATCCATTTTTCTCTTTCCTGGGATATTTAAGGTGTCATGAAGTGGAGGTTCTTGTCAACAGAGCAGCCCTAAACTTTGGGGTGCCTGTGTCTTGCTGATTTTTAGTTTTCAAAATTTATACGCCCATGAGTGGAAGTGCCCTATGCTCCCTAAGCTGTGTTTTTTCGAAGTTTCAGGCCTCACCGTACACTTCTCCAGAGTGGCTGTTGGCAGTTTACATCCCGCCCATCAGCGTAGCAAGGCTCCAATTTCTCCATGGCCTGTCCTGCATTTGTGGTTTTGACACTTTTATCAACATGGCCCTTTTGACGGATGGGAAGCGAGACTTCTTTGTAGCGCTGATTTGACTTTCCAGGTTGCTTGGTTGGCCAAAAAGGGCGTAGGCGTTTTTTCCTGAATATATTCAGGAAAAAACGCCTACGCCCTTTTTGGCCAAGGGCATCATTGTCCACGTTTTGCCGCTTTTCATGTGCTTTAAAGGCGATTCGAATCTACCTCCTGAAACCTGTTTCCTGCAATTCTGCCTTGCTTTCAAATCCTCTTCGTTGCCTTCCCTCAATATATTTGTGGACGAGAGTTATCATTTATAACTCAGCAGGTTTGTGAATGGCAGTGTCCCTGAGGTCCATTTTTCAACTCGCTTTTTTGGGATCTGGCCGCAAAAGCGCGGGATTGCCTCAGGCCCTATTCTGGTTCCGGGTGGTAGGCTGAGCCTGTGGTATTTTCTTCTTCCTGATGGGAAAATAGAGTGACCTGTGCCTGTCCCAACACCTAGATCTAGTCTCTCATTGGTTGCCCCTCTTCCCGTTCATCCTCAGGACAAATTGCAACCTGTACAGAACAGGAGGTTAAAGGTGCTGATTCTCCAAGTAGGGAGATTGCTAGTGAAGTAGCTGGAATAGCGAACCCGAGCACAAGGAGATGAGAAATGGGGTGTGTTTTAGAAACCTTTCAAAATCACACGGTGTACCATCTTCTAGTTTTCCCATGCGTGTTTTCGATGTAGGAAGATGCCCTTGAACCTGGAGACTTGGGACCCATGGGATGGGTACCACGCAGTATTACTTTAAAGGGTCTGCGTTGGCTCACCCAACCTCACCCAACCTCTCAGCCCCAAGAGTGTCCACCCTTAGGTCTCATCCAGCTGTGGGTCTAGATATGTTCAATCCAGGTTGCATCACAGCCCCTGAACGAATTGGGTAAGAATTTCTCTCTCTTTCACTGTCTTTGTTTTACGGGTTTTTACAAGTAATTTATTTGTATAATGGGGTTTAGCTGCTTTTCACGGCTGTGTTTATGCGGCTTTACACCCACTTGACACACTTCCAGAGAGATATCAATACATAGGTTTTAAGATTCTTACTAGTCAGATATATACTTGTGCGGTGAATAGGGGGTGTTGTGTCCAGTTCACTGAGCAAGGAGTAGGTCTTGTCTATTACATATTGGGTGTATGGAACGGTATCTGAGCTAATTTGAAACCCTTGTTTTATGCATCACACCACCTCACCTTTACCGTTAAGCAGCCATATTTTGTTTTCTAAACGTGTGACTCTGTTCTCTTTTGTAATTCAGTTCAAGTGTAGCAGTTTTTACATTCCCTCTATACGTGATAGCTTATGATAAGTGTCTTTTTCTGTGTGACTTATTTCACTTAGAGTCGTCGTACCTAAATCCACTCATCATGCTGCTACTAGCCTTATGACATTGATTTCATGGCTGAGTGATATTCCATTGTACATAAGGACCACAAATTCTTTATCCATTTTTCTCTTCCCTGGGATATTTAAGGTGTCATGAAGTGGAGGTTCTTGTCAACAGAGCAGCCCTAAACTTTGGGGTGCCTGTGTCTTGCTGATTTTTAGTTTTCAAAATTTATACGCCCATGAGTGGAAGTGCCCTATGCTCCCTAAGCTGTGTTTTTTCGATGTTTCAGGCCTCACCGTACACTTCTCCAGGGTGGCTGTTGGCAATTTACATCCCGCCCATGAGCGTAGCAAGGCTCCAATTTCTCCATGGCCTGTCCTGCATTTGTGGTTTTGACACTTTTATCAGCATGGCCCTTTTGACGGATGGGAAGCGAGACTTCTTTGTAGCGCTGATTTGCCTTTCCAGGTTGCTTGGTTGGCCAAAAAGGGCGTATGCGTTTTTTCCTGAATATATTCAGGAAAAAACGCATACGCCCTTTTTGGCCAAGGGCATCATTGTCCACGTTTTGCCGCTTTTCATGTGCTTTAAAGGCGATTCGAATCTACTTCCTGAAACCTGTTTCCTGCAATTCTGCCTTGCTTTCAAATCCTCTTCGTTGCCTTCCCTCAGTATATTTGTGGACGAGAGTTATCATTTATAACTCTGCAGGGTTGTGAATTGCAGTGCCCATGTGCTCCATTTTTCAACTGACTTTTTTGGGAGCTGGCCGCAGAAGCGCGGGATTGCCTCAGGCCCTATTCTGGTTCCGGGTGGCAGGCTGAGCCTGTGGTTATTTCTTCTTCCTGATGAGAAAATAGAGTGACCTGTGCCTGTCCCAACACCTAGATCTAGTCTCTCATTGGCTGCCCCTCTTCCCGTTCATCCTCAGGACAAATTGCAACCTGTACGGAAGAGGAGGTTAAAGGTGCTGATTCTCCAAGTAGGGAGATTGCTAGTGAAGTAGCTGGAATGGCGAACCCGAGCACAAGGAGATGAGAAATGAGGTGCGTTTTAGAAACCTTTCAAAATCACACGGTGTACCATCTTCTGGGTTCCTCATGCAAGTTTTCGATGTAGGAAGATGCCCTTGAACCTGGAGATTTGGGACACATTGGATGGGTACCACGCAGTATTACCTTAAAGGGTCTGCTTTGGCTCACGCAACCTCACCAAACCTCTCAGCCCCAAGAATGTCCACCCTTATGTCTCATCCAGCTGTGGGTCTAGATATGGTCAATCCAGGTTGCGTCACAGCCCCTGAATGAATTTTGTAAGAATTTCTGTCTCTTTCTCTGTCTTTGTTTCATGGGTTTTTAAAACTAAATTATTTTTATAATGGGCTTTAGCTGCTTTTCACGGCTGTGTTTATGCGGCTTTACACCCACTTGACACACTTCCAGAGAGATATCAATACATAGGTTTTAAGATTCTTACTAGTCACATATATTCTTGTGCAGTGAATAGGGGGTGTTGAGTCCAGTTCACTGAGCAAGGAGTAGGTCTTGTCTATTACGTATTGGGTGTATGGAACGGTATCTGAGCTAATTTGAAACCCTTGTTTTATCCATCACCCCACCTCACCTTTCCCGTTAAGCAACCATAGTTTTTTTTCTAAATGTGTGACTTTGTTCTGTTTTGTAATTCAGTTCAAATGTAGCGGTTTTTACATTCCCTGTATAAGTTATAGCTTTTGATAAGTGTCTTTTTCTGTGTGACTTATTTCACTTAGAATCGTCGTACCTACGTCCACCCATCTTGCTTCTACTAGCCTTATGACATTGATTTCATGGCTGAGTGATATTCCATTGTACATAAGGACCACAACTTCTTTATCCATTTTTCTCTTTCCTGGGATATTTAAGGTGTCATGAAGTGGAGGTTCTTGTCAACAGAGCAGCCCTAAACTTTGGGGTGCCTGTGTCTTGCTGATTTTTTGTTTTCAAAATTTATACGCCCATGAGTGGACGTGCCCTATGCTCCCTAAGCTGTGTTTTTTCGATGTTTCAGGCCTCACCGTAAACTTCTCCAGAGTGGCTGTTGGCAATTTACATCCCGCCCATCAGCGTAGCAAGGCTCCAATTTCTCCATGGCCTGTCCTGCATTTGTGGTTTTGACACTTTTATCAGCATGGCCCTTTTGACGGATGGGAAGCGAGACTTCTTTGTAGCGCTGATTTGACTTTCCAGGTTGCTTGGTTTGCCAAAAAGGGCGTATGCGTTTTTTCCTGAATATATTCAGGAAAAAACGCATACGCCCTTTTTGGCCAAGGGCATCATTGTCCACGTTTTGCCGCTTTTCATGTGCTTTAAAGGCGATTTGAATCTACCTCCTGAAACCTGTTTCCTGCAATTCTGCCTTGCTTTCAAATCCTCTTCGTTGCCTTCCCTCAATATATTTGTGGACGAGAGTTATCATTTATAACTCTGCAGGGTTGTGAATTGCAGTGCCCATGTGCTCCATTTTTCAACTGGCTTTTTTGGGAGCTGGCCGCAGAAGCGCGGGATTGCCTCAGGCCCTATTCTGGTTCCGGGTGGCAGGCTGAGCCTGTGGTTATTTCTTCTTCCTGACGAGAAAATAGAGTGACCTGTGCCTGTCCCAACACCTAGATCTAGTCTCTCATTGGCTGCCCCTCTTCCCGTTCATCCTCAGGACAAATTGCAACCTGTACGGAACAGGAGGTTAAAGGTGCTGATTCTCCAAGTAGGGAGATTGCTAGTGAAGTAGCTGGAATGGCGAACCCGAGTACAAGGAGATGAGAAATGAGGTGCGTTTTAGAAACCTTTCAAAATCACACGGTGTACCATCTTCTGGGTTCCTCATGCAAGTTTTCGATGTAGGAAGATGCCCTTGAACCTGGAGATTTGGGACCCAAGGGATGGGTACCACGCAGTATTACCTTAAAGGGTCTGCGTTGGCTCACCCAACCTCACCATACCTCTCAACCCCAAGAATGTCCACCCTTATGTCTCATCCAGCTGTGGGTCTAGATATGGTCAATCCAGGTTGTGTCACAGCCCCTGAATGAATTTTGTAAGAATTTCTGTCTCTTCCACTGTCTTTGTTTCATGGGTTTTTAAAACTAATTTATTTTTATAATGGGGTTTAGCTGCTTTTCACGGCTGTGTTTATGCGGCTTTACACCCACTTGGCTCACTTCCAGAGAGATATGAATACATAGGTTTTAAGATTCTTACTAGTCAAATATATTCTTGTGCGGTGAATAGGGGGTGTTGAGTCCAGTTCACTGAGCAAGGAGTAGGTCTTGTCTATTACGTATTGGGTGTATGGAACGGTATCTGAGCTAATTTGAAACCCTTGTATTATGCATCACACCACCTCACCTTCCCCGTTAAGCAACCATAGTTTTTTTTCTAAATGTGTGACTTTGTTCTGTTTTCTAATTCAGTTCAAATGTAGCGGTTTTTACATTCCCTGTATAAGATATAGCTTTTGATAAGTGTCTTTTTCTGTGTGACTTATTTCACTTAGAATCATCGTACCTAAATCCACTCATCATGCTGCTACTAGCCTTATGACATTGATTTCATGGCTGAGTGATATTCCATTGTACATAAGGACCACAACTTCTTTATCCATTTTTCTCTTTCCTGGGATATGTAAGGTGTCATGAAGTGGAGGTTCTTGTCAACAGAGCAGCCCTAAACTTTGGGGTGCCTGTGTCTTGCTGATTTTTAGTTTACCCAATTTATACGCCCATGAGTGGAAGTGCCCTATGCTCCCTATGCTGTGTTTTTTCGATGTTTCAGGACACACCGTACACTTCTCCAGAGTGAATGTTGGCAATTTACATACCGCCCATCAGCGTAGCAAGGCTCCCCTTTCTCCATGGCCTGTACTGCATTTCTGGTTTTGACACTTTTTGCAGCATGGCCCTTTTGACCGATGGGAAGCGAGACTTCTTTGTAGCGCTGATTTGCCTTTCCAGGTTGCTTGGTTGGCCAAAAAGGGTGTATGCGTTTTTTCCTAAATATATTCAGGAAAAAACGCATACGCCCTTTTTGGCCAAGGGCATCATTGTCGACGTTTTGCCGCTTTTCATGTGCTTTAAAAGCGATTCGAATCTACCTCCTGAAACCTGTTTCCTGCAATTCTGCCTTGCTTTCAAATCCTCTTCGTTGCCTTCCCTCAATATATTTCTGGACGAGAGTTATCATTTATAACTCTGCAGGTTTGTGAATTGCAGTGAACCTGATCTCCATTTTTCAACTCGCTTTTTTGTGATA
Organism: Eschrichtius robustus; assembly: GCF_028021215.1. Taxonomy (NCBI): domain Eukaryota; kingdom Metazoa; phylum Chordata; class Mammalia; order Artiodactyla; family Eschrichtiidae; genus Eschrichtius; species Eschrichtius robustus. Next base: position 298,815 of record NW_027175816.1, on the reverse strand, counting down.
TGCCCGCAAAAGCACGGGATTGCCTCAGGCCTTATTCTGGTTCCTGGCAGCAGGCTGAGCCTGTGGTTATTTCTTCTTCCTGATGGGAACATAGAGTGACCTGTGCCTGTCCCAACACCTAGATCTAGTCTGTAATTGGTTGCCCCTCTTCCCGTTCATCCTCAGGACAAATTGCAAGCTGTACGGAACAGGAGGTTAAAGGTGCTGATTCTCCAAGTAGGGAGATTGCTATTAAAGAAGCTGCAATGGCGAACCTGAGCACACGGAGTTGAGAAATGAGGTGCGTTTTAGAAACTTTCCCAATCACACGGTGTACCATCTTCTGGGTTTCTCATGCATGTTTTCGATGTAGGAAGATGCCCTTAAACCTGGAGATTTGGGACCCATGGGATGGGAACCGCGCAGTATTACTTTAAAGGGTCTGCGTTTGCTCACTCAACCTCACCAAAACTCTTAGCCCCAAGAGTGTCCACCCTTATGTCTCATCCAGCTGTGGGTCTAGATATGGTCAATCCAGGTTGTGTCACAGCCCCTGAATGAATTTTGTAAGAATTTCTCTCTCTTTCACTGTCTTTGTTTTACGGGTTTTTAAAAGTAATTTATTTTTATAATGGGGTTTAGCGGCTTTTCACGGCTGTGTTTATGCGGCTTTACACCCACTTGACTCACTTCCAGAGAGATATCAATACATAAGTTTTAAGATTCTCACTAGTCAGATATATTCTTGTGCGGTGAATAGGGGGTGTTGAGTCCAGTTCACTGAACAAGGAGTAGGTCTTGTCTATTACATATTGGGTGTATGGAACGGTATCTGAGCTAATTTGAAACCCTTGTTTTATGCATCACCCCACGTCACCTTTCCCGTTAAGCAGCCATAGTGTGTTTTCTAAATGTGTGACTCTGTTCTGATTTGTAATTCAATTCAAGTGTAGTGGTTTTTACATTCACTCTATAAGTGATAGCTTTTGATAAGTGTCTTTTTCTGTGTGTCTTATTTCCCTTAGAATCGTCGTACCTAATTCCACCCATCTTGCTTCTACTGGCCTTATGACATTGATTTCATGGCTGAGTGATATTTCATTGTACATAAGGACCACGATTTCTTTATCCATTTTTCTCTTTCCTGGGATATTTAAGGTTTCGTGAAGTGGAGGTTCTTCTCAACAGAGCAGCCCTAAACTTTGGGGTGCCTGAGTCTTGCTGATTTTTAGTTTTCCCAATTTATACGCCCATGAGTGGAAGTGCCCTATGCTCCCTTAGCTGTGTTTTTTCGATATTTCAGGCCACAGCGTACACTTCTTCAGAGTGGCTGTTAGCAATTTACATCCCGCCCATCAGCGTAGCAAGGCTTCCATTTCTCCATGGCCTGTCCTGCATTTGTGGTTTTGACACTTTTTTCAGCATGGCCCTTTTAACCGATGGGAAGCGAGACTTCTTTGTAGCGCTGATTTGTCTTTCCAGGTTGCTTGGTTGGCCAAAAAGGGCGTATGCGTTTTTTCCTGAATATATTCAGGAAAAAACGCATACGCCCTTTTTGGCCAAGGGCATCATTGTCCACGTTTTGCCGATTTTCATGTGGTTTAAAGGCGATTCTAATCTACCTCCTGAAACCTGTTTTCTGCAATTCTGCCTTGCTTTCAAATCCTCTTCGTTTCCTTCCCTCAATATATTTGTGGACGAGAGTTATCATTTATAACTCTGCATGTTTGTGAATTGCAGTGCCCCTGAGCTCCATTTTTCAACTGTCTTTTTTGGGAGCTGGCCGCAAAAGCGTGGGATTGCCTCAGGCCCTATTCTGATTCCGGGCGGCAGGCTGAGCCTGTAGTTAATACTTCTTCCTGATGGGAAAATAGAGTGACCTGTGCCTGTCCCAACACCTAGATCTAGTCTCTCATTGGTTGCCCCTCTTCCCGTAAATCCTCAGGACAAATTGCAACCTGTACGGAACAGGAGGTTAAAGGTGCTGATTCTCCAAATAGGGAGATTGCTAGTAAAGTAGCTGGAATGGTGAACCCGAGCACAAGGAGATGAGAAATGAGGTGCCTTTTAAAAACCTTTCAAAATCACACGGTGTACCGTCTTCTGGGTTCGTCATGCAAGTTTTCGATGTAGGAAGATGCCCTTGAAACTGGAGATTTGGGACCCATGGGATGGGTACCACGCAGTATTACCTTAAACGGTCTGTGTTTGCTCACCCAACCTCACCAAACCTGTCAGCCCCAAGAGTGTCCACCCTTAGGTTTCATCCAACTGTGGGTCTAGATTTGTTCAATCCAGGTTGCATCACATCTCCTGAAAGAATTGTGTAAGAATTTCTCTCTCTTTCACTGTCTTTGTTTTACGGGTTTTTACAAGTAATTTATTTTTATAATGGGGTTTAGCTGCTTTTCACGGATGTGTTTATGCGGCTTTACACCCACTTGACACACTTCCAAAGAGATATCAATACATAGGTTTTAAGATTCTTACTAGTCAGATATATACTTGTGCGGTGAATAGGGGGTGTTGAGTCCAGTTCACTGAGCAAGGAGTAGGTCTTGTCTATTACATATTGGGTGTATGGAACGGTATCTGAGCTAATGTGAAACCCTTGTTTTATGCATCACACCACCTCACCTTTCCCGTTAAACAGCCATAGTGTGTTTTCTAAACGTGTGACACTGTTCTCTTTTGTAATTCAGTTCAAGTGTAGCAGTTTTTACATTCCCTCTATAAGTGATAGCTTATGATAAGTGTGTTTTTCTGTGTGACTTATTTCACTTAGAGTCGTCGTACCTAAATCCACTCATCATGCTGCTACTAGCCTTATGACATTGATTTCATGGCTGAGTGATATTCCATTGTACATAAGGACCACAACTTCTTTATCCATTTTTCTCTTTCCTGGGATATTTAAGGTGTCATGAAGAGGAGGTTCTTGTCAACAGAGCAGCCCTAAAATTTGGGGTGCCTGTGTCTTGCTGATTTTTAGTTTTCCCAATTTATACGCCCATGAGTGGACGTGCTCTATGCTCCCTAAGCTGTGTTTTTTCGATGTTTAAGGCAACACCGTACACTTCTCGAGAGTGGCTGCTGGCAATTTACATCCCGCCCATCAGTGTAGCAAGGCTCCCATTTCTCCATGGCCTCTCCTGCTTTTGTGGTTTTGACACATTTTTCAGCATGGCCCTTTTGACCGATTCGAAGTGAGACTCCTTTTTAGCGCTGATTTGCCTTTCCAGGTTGCTTGGTTGGCCAAAAAGGGCGTATGCGTTTTTTCCTGAATATATTCAGGAAAAAACGCATACGCCCTTTTTGGCCAAGGGCATCATTGTCCACATTTTGCCGCTTTTCATGTGCTTTAAAGGCGATTCGAATCTACCTCCTGAAATCTGTTTCCTGCAATTCTGGCTTGCTTTCAAATCCTCTTCGTTGCCTTCCCTCAATATATTTCTGGACGAGAGTTATCATTTATACCTCTGCAGGTCTGTGAATTGCAGTGCCCATGTGCTCCATTTTTCAACTGCCTTTTTTGGGAGCTGGCCGCAGAAGCGCGGATTTGCCTCAGGCAATATTCTGGTTCCTGGCGGCAGGCCTAGCCTGTGCTTAATTCTTCTTCCTGATGGGAAAATACAGTGACCTGTGCCTGTCCAAACACCTAGATCTAGTCTCTCATTGGTTGCCCCTCTTCCCGTTCATCCTCAGGACAAATTGCAACCTGTACAGAACAGGAGGTTAAAGGTGCTGATTCTCCAAGTAGGGAGATTGCTAGTAAAGTAGCTGGAATGGCGAACCCGAGAACAAGGAAATGAGAAATGAGGTGCGTTTCAGAAACCTTTCCCGATCAGACGGTGTACCATCTTCTAGTTTTCCCATGCGTGTTTTCGATGTAGGAAGATGCCCTTGAACCTGGAGATTTGGGACCCATGGGATGGGTACCACGCAGTATTACTTTAAAGGGTCTGTGTTTGCTCACGCAACCTCACCCAACCTCTCAGCCCCAAGAGTGTCCACCCTTATGTCTCATCCAGCTGTGGGTCTAGATATGGTCAATCCAGGTTGCATCACAGCCTCTGAACGAATTTTGTAAGAATGTCTCTCTCTTTCACTGTCTTTGTTTTACGGGTTTTTACAAGTAATTTATTTTTATAATGGGGTTTAGCTGCTTTTCATGGCTCTGTTTATGCGGCTTTACACCCACTTGACTCACTTCCAGGTTGATATCAATACATAGGTTTTAAGATTCTCACTAGTCAGATATATTCTTGTGCGGTGAATAGGGGGTGTTGAGTCCAGTTCACTGAGCAAGGAGTAGGTCTTTTCTATTACTTATTGGGTGTATGGAACGGTATCTGAGCTAATTTGAAACCCTTGTTTTATGCATCAGCGCACATCACCTTTCCCGTTAAGCAGCCATAGTGTGTTTTCTAAATGTGTGACTCTGTTCTGATTTGTAATTCAATTCAAGTGTAGCGGTTTTTACATTCCCTTTATAAGTGATAGCTTTTGATAAGTGTCTTTTTCTGTGTGACTTATTTCACTTAGAGTCATCGTACCTAAATCCACTCATCATGCTGCTACTAGCCTTAAGACATTGATTTCATGGCTGAGTGATATTCCATTGTACATAAGGACCACAACTTCTTTATCCATTTTTCTCTTTCCTGGGATATTTAAGATTTCCTGAAGTGGAGGTTCTTGTCAACAGAGCAGCCCTAAACTTTGGGTGGCCTGAGTCTTGCTGATTTTTAGTTTTCCCAATTTATACGCCCATGAGTGGAAGTGCCCTATGCTCCATAAACTGTGTTTTTTCGATGTTTCAGGCCACACCGTACAGTTCTCCAGAGTGGCTGTTGGCAATTTACATCCCGCTCATCAGCGTAGCAAGGCTCCTATTTCTCCATGGCCTGTCCTGCATTTGTGGTTTTGACACTTTTTTCAGCATGGCCCTTTGGACCGATGGGAAGCGAGACTTCTTGTAGCGCTGATTTGCCTTTCCAGGTTGCTTGGTTGGCCAAAAAGGGCGTATGCGTTTTTTCCTGAATATATTCAGGAAAAAACGCATACGCCCTTTTTGGCCAAGGGCATCATTGTCGACGTTTTGCCGCTTTTCATGTGCTTTAAAGGCGATTCGAATCTACCTCCTGAAACCTGTTTCCTGCAACTCTGCCTTGCTTTCAAATCCTCTTCGTTGCCTTCCCTCAATATATTTGTGGACGAGAGTTATCATTTATAACTCTGCAGGTTTGTGAATTGCAGTGCCCATGTGCTCCATTTTTCAACTGGCTTTTTTGGGAGCTGGCCGCAGAAGCGCGGGATTGCCTCAGGCCCTATTCTGGTTCCGGGCGGCAGGCTGAGCCTGTGGTTAATTCTTCTTCCTGATGGGAAAATAGAATGACCTGTGCCTGTCCCAACACCTAGATCTAATCTCTCATTCGTTGCCCCTCTTCCCATTCATCCTTAGGACAAATTGCAACCTGTACGGAACAGGAGCTTAAAGGTGCTGATTCTCCAAGTAGGGAGATTGCTAGTAAAGTAGCTGGAATGGCGAACCCGAGAACAAGGAAATGAGAAATGAGGTGCGTTTCAGAAACCTTTCCCGATCAGACGGTGTACCATCTTCTAGGTTTCCCATGCGTGTTTTCGATGTAGGAAGATGCCCTTGAACCTGGAGATTTCGGACCCATGGGATGGGTACCACGCAGTATTACTTTAAACGGTCTACGTTTGCTCTCCCAACCTCACTAAACCTCTCAGCCCCAAGAGTGTCCACCCTTAGGTCTCATCCAACTGTGGGTCTAGATATGTTCAACCCAGGTTGCGTCACAGCCCCTGAAGGAATTTTGTAAGAATTTCTCTCTCTTTCACTGTCTTTGTTTTACGGGTTTTTAGAAGTAATTTATTTTTATAATGGAGTTTAGCTGCTTTTCACGGCTGTGTTTATGCGGCTTTACACACACTTGACTCACTTCCAGAGAGATATCAATACATAGGTTTTAAGATTCTCACTAGTCAGATATATTCTTGTGCGGTGAATAGGGGGTGTTGAGTCCAGTTCACTGAGCAAGGAGTAGGTCTTTTCTATTACTTATTGGGTGTATGGAACGGTATCTGAGCTAATTTGAAACCCTTGTTTTATGCATCACCGCACATCACCTTTCCCGTTAAGCAGCCATAGTGTGTTTTCTAAATGTGTGACTCTGTTCTGATTTGTAATTCAATTCAAGTGTAGCGGTTTTTACATTCCCTTTATAAGTGATAGCTTTTGATAAGTGTCTTTTTCTGTGTGACTTATTTCACTTAGAGTCATCGTACCTAAATCCACTCATCATGCTGCTACTAGCCTTATGACATTGATTTCATGGCTGAGTGATATTCCATTGTACATAAGGACCACAATTTCTTTATCCATTTTTCTCTTTCCTGGGATATTTAAGGTTTCCTGAAGTGGAGGTTCTTGTCAACAGAGCAGCCCTAACCTTTCGTTGCCTAAGTCTTGCTGATTTTTAGTTTTCCCAATTTATACGCCCATGAGTGGAAGTGCCCTATGCTCCATAAACTGTGTTTTTTCGATGTTTCAGGCCACACCGTACACTTCTCCAGAGTGGCTGTTGGCAATTTACATCCCGCCCATCAGCGTAGCAAGGCTCCCATTTCTCCATGGCCTGTCCTGCATTTGTGGTTTTGACACTTTTTTCAGCATGACCCTTTTGACCGATGGGAAGCGAGACTTCTTTGTAGCGCTGATTTGCCTTTCCAGGTTGCTTGGTTGGCCAAAAAGGGCGTATGCGTTTTTTCCTGAATATATTCAGGAAAAAAGGCATACGCCCTTTTTTTCCAAGGGCATCATTTTCCACGTTTTGCCGCTTTTCATGTGCTTGAAAGGCGATTCGAATCTACCTCCTGAAATCTGTGTTTTGCAGTTCTGCCTTGCTTTCAAATCCTCTTCGTTGCCTTCCCTCAATATATTTGTGGACGAGAGTTATCATTTATAACTCTGCAGGCTTGTGAATTGCAGTGCCACTGAGCTCCATTTTTCAACTCGCTTTTTTGGGATCTGGCCGCAAAAGCGCGGGATTGCCTCAGGCCCTTTTCTGGTTCCGGGTGGCAGGCTGAGCCTGTGGTTATTTCTTCTTCCTGATGGGAAAATAGAGTGACCTGTGCCTGTCCCAACACCTAGATCTAGTCTCTCATTGGTTGCCCCTCTTCCCGTTCATCCTCAGGACAAATTGCAACCTATACGGAACTGGAGGTTAAAGGTGCTGATTCTCCAAGTAGGGAGATTGCTAGTAAATTAGCTAGAATGGCGTACCCGAGCACAAGGAGATGAGAAATGAGGTGCGTTTTAGAAACCTTTCAAAATCACATGCTGTAACATCTTCTAGGTTCCTCATGCAAGTTTTCAATGTAGGAAGATGCCCTTGAACCTGGAGATTTGGGACCCATGGGATGGGTACCATGCATTATTACTTTAAAGGGTCTGCGTTGGCTCACCCAACCTCACCAAACCTCTCAGCCCCAAGAGTGTCCACCATTATGTCTCATCCAGCTGTGGGTCTAGATATGGTCAATCCAGGTTGCGTCACAGCCCCTGAATGAATTTTGTAAGAATTTCTCTCTCTTTCACTGTCTTTGTTTCATGCGTTTTTAAAACTAATTTATTTTTATAATGGGGTTTAGCTGCTTTTCACGGCTGTGTTTATGCGGATTTACACCCACTTGACTCACTTCCAGAGAGATATCAATACATAGGTTTTAAGATTCTCACTAGTCAGATATATTCTTGTGCGGTGAATAGAGGGTGTTGAGTCCAGTTCACTGAGCAAGGAGTAGGTCTTGTCTATTACATATTGGGTGTATGGAACGGTATCTGAGCGAATTTGAAACCCTTGTTTTATGCATCACCCCACCTCACCTTTCCCGTTAGGCAGCCATAGTCTGTTTTCAAAATGGGTGACACTGTTCTGATTTGTAATTCAGTTCAAGTGTAGCGGTTTTTACATTCCCTCTATAAGTGATAGCTTTTGATATGTGTCTTTTTCTGTGTGACTTATTTCACTTAGAGTCGTCGTACCTAAAACCAATCATCATGCTGCTACTAGCCTTATGATATTGATTTCATGGCTGAGTGATATTCCATTGTACATAAGGACCACAACTTCTTTATCCATTTTTCTCTTTCCTGGGATATTTAAGGTGTCATGAAGTGGAGGTTCTTGTCAACAGAGCAGCCCTAAACTTTGGGGTGCCTGTGTCTTGCTGATTTTAGTTTTCCCAATTTATACGCCCATGAGTGGAAGTGCCCTATGCTCCCTAAGCTTTGTTTTTTCGATGTTTCAGGACACACCGTACACTTCTCCAGAGTGGCTGTTGGCAATTTACATCCCGCTCATCAGCGTAGCAAGGCTCCTATTTCTCCATGGCCTGTCCTGCATTTGTGGTTTTGACACTTTTTTCAGCATGGCCTTTTGGACCGATGGGAAGCGAGACTTCTTTGTAGCGCTGATTTGCCTTTCCAGGTTGCTTGGTTGGCCAAAAAGGGCGTATGCGTTTTTTCCTGAATATATTCAGGAAAAAACGCATACGCCCTTTTTGGCCAAGGGCATCATTGTCGACGTTTTGCCGCTTTTCATGTGCTTTAAAGGCGATTCGAATCTACCTCCTGAAACCTGTTTCCTGCAACTCTGCCTTGCTTTCAAATCCTCTTCGTTGCCTTCCCTCAATATATTTGTGGACGAGAGTTATCATTTATAACTCTGCAGGTTTGTGAATTGCAGTGCCCATGTGCTGCATTTATCAACTGGCTTTTTTGGGAGCTGGCCGCAGAAGCGCGGGATTGCCTCAGGCCCTATTCTGGTTCCGGGCGGCAGGCTGAGCCTGTGGTTAATTCTTCTTCCTGATGGGAAAATAGAGTGACCTCTGCCTGTCCCAACACCTAGATCTAGTCTCTCATTGGTTGCCCCTCTTCCCATTCATCCTTAGGACAAATTGCAACCTGTATGGAACAGGAGGTTAAAGGTGCTGATTCTCCAAGTAGGGAGATTGCTAGTAAAGTAGCTGGAATGGGGAACCCGAGCACACGGAGTTGAGAAATGAGGTGCGTTTTAGAAACTTTCCCAATCTCACGGTGTACCATCTTCTGGGTTTCTCATGCATGTTTTCGATGTAGGAAGATGCCTTTGAACCTGGAGATTTGGGACCCATGGGATGGGTACCACGCAGTATTACTTTAAAGCGTCTGCATTTGCTCACCCAACCACACCAAACCTCTCAGCCCCAAGAGTGTCCACCCTTATGTCTCATCCAGCTGTGGGTCTAGATATGGTCAATCCAGGTTGCGTCACAGCCCCTGAATGAATTTTGTAAGAATTTCTCTCTCTTTCACTGTCTTTGTTTCATGGGTTTTTAAAACTAATTTATTTTTATAATGGGGTTTAGCTGCTTTTCACGGCTGTGTTTATGCGGCTTTACACCCACTTGACTCACTTCCAGAGAGATATCAATACATAAGTTTTACGATTCTCACTAGTCACATATATTCTTGTGTGGTGAATAGGGGGTGTTGAGTCCAGTTCACTGAGCAAGGAGTAGGTCTTGTCTATTACATATTGGGTGTATGGAACGGTATCTGAGCTAATTTGAAACCCTTGTTTTATGCATCACCCCACGTCACCTTTCCCGTTAAGCAGCCATAGTGTGTTTTCTAAATGTGTGACTCTGTTTTGATTTGTAATTCAGTTCAATTGTAGCGGTTTTTACATTCCCTTTATAAGTGATAGCTTTTGATAAGTGTATTTTTCTGTGTGACTTATTTCACTTAGAGTCGTCGTACCTAAATCCACTCATCATGCTGCTACTAGCCTTATGACATTGATTTCATGGCTGAGTGATATTCCATTGTACATAAGGACCACGACTTCTTTATCCATTTTTCTCCTTCCTGGGATATTTAAGGTTTCGTGAAGTGGAGGTTCTTGTCAACAGAGCAGCCCTAAACTTTGGGGTGCCTGAGTCTTGCTGATTTTTAGTTTTCCCAATTTATACGCCCATGAGTGGAAGTGCCCTATGCTCCATAAACTTTGTTTTTTCGATGTTTCAGGCCACACCGTACACTTCTCCAGAGTGGCTGTTGGCAATTTACATCCCGCCCATCAGCGTGGCAAGGCTCCCATTTCTCCATGGCCTGTCCTGCATTTGTGGTTTTGACACTTTTTTCAGCATGGCCCTTTTGACCCATGGGAAGCGAGACTTCTTTGTAGCGCTGATTTGCCTTTCCAGGTTGCTTGGTTGGCCAAAAAGGGCGTATGCGTTTTTTCCTGAATATATTCAGGAAAAAACGCATACGCCCTTTTTGGCCAAGGGCATCATTTTCCACGTTTTGCCGCTTTTCATGTGCTTGAAAGGCGATTCGAATCTACCTCCTGAAACCTGTTTCATGAAACTCTGCCTTGCTTTCAAATCCTCTTCGTTGCCTTCCCTCAATATATTTGTGGACGAGAGTTATCATTTATAACTCTGCAGGTTTGTGAATTGCAGTGCCCATGTGCTCCATTTTTCAACTGGCTTTTTTCGGAGCTGGCCGCAGAAGCGCGGGATTGCCTCAGGCACTAATCTGGTTCCCGGCGGCAGGCTGAGCCTGTGCTTAATTCTTCTTCCTGATGGGAAAATAGAGTGACCTGTGCCTGTCCCAACACCTAGATGTAGTCTCTCATTGGTTGCCCCTCTTCCCGTTCATCCTCAGGACAAATTGCAACCTGTACAGAACAGGAGGTTAAAGGTGTTGATTCTCCAAGTAGGGAGATTGCTAGTAAAGTAGCTGGAATGGCAAACCCGAGCACAAGGAGATGAGAAATGAGGTGCGTTTTAGAAACCTTTCAAAATCACACGGTGTACCATCTTCTGAGTTTCTCATGCATGTTTTCGATGTAGGAAGATGCCCTTGAACCTGGAGACTTGGGACCCATGGGATGGGTACCACGCAGTATTACTTTAAAGGGTCTGCGTTTGCTCACCCAACCTAACCCAACCTTTCAGCCCCAAGAGTGTCCACCCTTATGTCTCATCCACATGAGCGTGTAGATATGGTCAATCCAGGTTGCATCACAGCCTCTGAACGAATTTTGTAAGAATTTCTCTCTCTTTCACTGTCTTTGTTTTACGGGTTTTTAAAAGTAATTTATTTTTATAATGGGGTTTAGTTGCTTTTCACGGCTGTGTTTATGCGGCTTTACACCCACTTGACTCACTTCCAGACATATATCAATACATAGGTTTTAAGATTCTTACTAGTCACCTATATTCTTGTGCGGTGAATAGGGGGTGTTGAGTCCAGTTCACTGAGCAAGGAGTAGGTCTTGTCTATTACATATTGGGTGTATGGAACGGTATCTGAGCGAATTTGAACCCCTTGTTTTATGCATCACCCCACCTCACCTTTCCCGTTAAGCAGCCATAGTGTGTTTTCTAAACGTGTGACTCTGTTCTGTTTTGTAATTCAGTTCAAGTGTAGCGGTTTTTACATTCCCTCTATAAGTGATAGCTTATGATAAGTGTCTTTTTCTGTGTGACTTATTTCACTTAGAATCGTCGTACCTAACTCCACTCATCTTGCTTCTACTAGCCTTATGACATTGATTTCATGTCTGAGTGATATTCCATTGTACATAAGGACCACGACTTCTTTATCCATTTTTCTCTTTCCTGGGATATTTAAGGTGTCATGAAGTGGAGGTTCTTGTCAACAGAGCAGCCCTAAACTTTGGGGTGCCTGTGTCTTGCTGATTTTTCTTTTTCCCAATTTATACGCCCATGAGTGGACGTGCCCTACGCTCCCTAAGCTGTGTTTTTTCGATGTTTCCGGACACACCATACACTTCTCCAGAGTGGCTGCTGGCAATTAACATACCGCCCATCAGCGTAGCAAGGCTGCCATTTCTCCATGGCCTGTCCTGCATTTCTGGTTTTGACACTTTTTGCAGCATGACCCTTTTGACCGATGGGAAGCGAGACTTCTTTGTAGCGCTGATTTGCCTTTCCAGGTTGCTTGGTTGGCCAAAAAGGGCGTATGCGTTTTTTCCTGAATATATTCAGGAAAAAACGCATACGCCCTTTTTGGCCAAGGGCATCATTGTCGACGTTTTGCCGCTTTTCATGTGCTTTAAAGCGATTCGAATCTACCTCCTGAAACCTGTTTCCTGCAATTCTGCCTTGCTTTCAAATCCTCTTCATTGCCTTCCCTCAATATATTTGTGGACGAGAGTTATCGTTTATAACTCAGCATGTTTGTGAATGGCAGTGCCCCTGAGCTCCATTTTTCAACTGTCTTTTTTGGGAGCTGGCCGCAAAAGCACGGGATTGCCTCAGGCCCTATTCTGGTTCCTGGCAGCAGGCTGAGCCTGTGGTTAATTCTTCTTCCTGATGGGAAAATAGAGTGACCTGTGCCTGTCCCAAAACCTAGATCTAGTCTCTCATTGGTTGCCCCTCTTCCCGTTCATCCTCAGGACAAATTGCAACCTGTAGGGAACAGGAGGTTAAAGGTGCTGATTCTCCAAGTAATTTGATTGCTAGTAAAGTAGCTGGAAAGGCGAACCCGAGCACAAGGAGATGAGAAATGGGATGTGTTTTAGAAACCTTTCAAAATCACACGGTGTACCATCTTCTGAGTTTCTCATGCATGTTTTCGATGTAGGAAGATGCCCTTGAACCTGGAGATTTGGGACCCATGGGATGGGTATCACGCAGTATTACTTTAAAGGGTCTGCGTTTGCTCACCCCACCTCTCAGCCCCAAGAGTGTCCACCCTTATGTCTCATCCAGCTGTGGGTCTAGATATGGTCAATCCAGGTGGCATCACAGCCCCTGAACGAATTTTGTAAGAATTTCTCTCTCTTTCACTGTCTTTGTTTTACGGGTTTTTAAAAGTAATTTATTTTTATAATGGGGTTTAGCTGCTTTTCACGGCTGTGTTTATGCAGATTTACACCCACTTGACTCACTTTCAGACAGATATCAATACATAGGTATTAAGATTGTTACTAGTCACATATATTGTTGTGCGGTGAATAGGGGGTGTTGAGTCCAGTTCACGGAGCAAGGAGTAGGTCTTGTCTATTACATATTGGGTGTATGGAACGGTATCTGAGCAAATTTGAACCCCTTGTTTTATGCATCACCCCACCTCACCTTTCCCGTTAAGCAGCCATAGTGTGTTTTCTAATCGTGTGACTCTGTTCTGTTTTGTAATTCAGTTCAAGTGTAGCGGTTTTTACATTCCCTCTATAAGTGATAGCTTATGATAAGTGTCTTTTTCTGTGTGACTTATTTCACTTAGAATCGTCGTACCTAACTCCACTCATCTTGCTTCTACTAGCCTTATGACATTGATTTCATGTCTGAGTGATATTCCATTGTACATAAGGACCACGACTTCTTTATCCATTTTTCTCTTTCCTGGGATATTTAAGGTGTCATGAAGTGGAGGTTCTTGTCAACAGAGCAGCCCTAAACTTTGGGGTGCCTGTGTCTTGCTGATTTTTCTTTTTCCCAATTTATACGCCCATGAGTGGACGTGCCGTACGCTCCCTAAGCTGTGTTTTTTCGATGTTTCAGGACACACCATACACTTCTCCAGAGTGGCTGCTGGCAATTAACATCCCGCCCATCAGCGTAGCAAGGCTGCCATTTCTCCATGGCCTGTCCTGCATTTCTGGTTTTGACACTTTTTGCAGCATGACCCTTTTGACCGATGGGAAGCGAGACTTCTTTGTAGCGCTGATTTGCCTTTCCAGGTTGCTTGGTTGGCCAAAAAGGGCGTAGGCGTTTTTTCCTGAATATATTCAGGAAAAAACGCCTACGCCCTTTTTGGCCAAGGGCATCATTGTCCACGTTTTGCCGCTTTTCATGTGCTTTAAAGGCGATTCGAATCTACCTCCTGAAACCTGTTTCCTGCAATTCTGCCTTGCTTTCAAATCCTCTTCGTTGCCTTCCCTCAATATATTTGTGGACGAGAGTTATCATTTATAACTCAGCAGGTTTGTGAATGGCAGTGCCCCTGAGCTCCATTTTTCAACTGTCTTGTTTGGGAGCTGGCCGCAAAAGCACGGGATTGCCTCAGGCCCTATTCTGGTTCCCGGCGGCAGGCTGAGCCTGTGGTTAATTCTTCTTCCTGATGGGAAAATAGAGTGACCTGTGCCTGTCCCAACACCTAGATCTAGTCTCTCATTGGTTGCCCCTCTTCCCGTTCATCCTCAGGACAAATTGCAACCTGTACGGAACAGGAGGTTAAAGGTGCTGATTCTCCAAGTAGGGAGATTGCTAGTGAAGTAGCTGGAATGGCGAACCCGAGCACAAGGAAATGAGAAATGAGGTGCGTTTTAGAAAACTTTCAAAATCACACGGTGTACCTTCTTCTGGGTTCCTCATGCAAGATTTCGATGTAGGAAGATGCCCTTGAACCTGGAGATTGGGGACCCATGGGATGGGTACCATGCAGTATTACTTTAAAGGGTCTGCGTTTTCTCACCCAACCTCACCCAACCTCTCAGCCCCAAGAGTGTCCACCCTTATGTCTCATCCAGCTGTGGGTCTAGATATGGTCAATCCAGGTTGCATCACAGCCCCTGAACGAATTTTGTAAGAATTTCTCTCTCTTTCACTGTCTTTGTTTTACGGGTTTTTAAAAGTAATTTATTTTTATAATGGGGTTTAGCTGCTTTTCACGGCTGTGTTTATGCGGATTTACACCCACTTGACTCACTTTCAGACAGATATCAATACATAGGTTTTAAGATTGTTACTAGTCACATATATTCTTGTTCGGTGAATAGGGGGTGTTGAGTCCAGTTCACTGAGCAAAGAGTAGGTCTTGTCTATTACATATTGGGTGTATGGAACGGTATCTGAGCGAATTTGAAACCCTTGTTTTATGCATCACCCCACCTCACCTTTCCCGTTAAGCAGCCATAGTGTGTTTTCTAAACGTGTGACTCTGTTCTGTTTTGTAATTCAGTTCAAGTGTAGCGGTTTTTACATTCCCTCTATAAGTGATAGCTTATGATAAGTGTCTTTTTCTGTGTGACTTATTTCACTTAGAATCGTCGTACCTAACTCCACTCATCTTGCTTCTACTAGCCTTATGACATTGATTTCATGTCTGAGTGATATTCCATTGTACATAAGGACCACGACTTCTTTATCCATTTTTCTCTTTCCTGGGATATTTAAGTTGTCATGAAGTGGAGGTTCTTGTCAACAGAGCAGCCCTAAACTTTGGGGTGCCTGTGTCTTGCTGATTTTTAGTTTTCCCAATTTATACTCCCATGAGTGGACGTGCCCTATGCTCCATAAGCTGTTTTTTTTCGATGTTTCAGTACACACTGTACACTTCTCCAGAGTGGCTGTTGGCAATTTACATCCCGCTCATCAGCGTAGCAAGGCTGCCATTTCTCCATGGCCTGTCCTGCATTTCTGGTTTTGACACTTTTTGCAGCATGGCCCTTTTGACCGATGGGAAGCGAGACTTCTTTGTAGCGCTGATTTGCCTTTCCAGGTTGCTTGGTTGGCCAAAAAGGGCGTATGCGTTTTTTCCTGAATATATTCAGGAAAAAACGCATACGCCCTTTTTGGACAAGGGCATCATTGTCGACCTTTTGCCGCTTTTCATGTGCTTTAAAGGCGATTCGAATCTACCTCCTGAAATCTGTTTTCTGCAATTCTGCCTTGCTTTCAAATCCTCTTCGTTGCCTTCCCTCAATATATCTGTGGATGAGAGTTATCATTTATAACTCTGCGGGTTTGTGAATTGCAGTGTCCCTGAGCTCCATTTTTCAACTGGCTTTTTTGGGAGCTGGCCGCAAAAGCGCGGGATTGCCTCAGGCCCTATTGTGCTTCTGGGCGGCAGGCTGAGCCTGTGATTAATTCTTCTTCCTGATGGGAAATTAGAGTGACCTGTGCCTGTCCCAACACCTAGATCTAGTCTCTCATTGGCTGCCCCTCTTCCTGTTCATCCTCAGGACAAATTGCAACCTGTACGGAACAGGAGGTTAAAGGTGCTGATTCTCCAAATAGGGAGATTGCTAGTGAAGTAGCTGGAATGGCGAACCCGAGCACAAGGAGATGAGAAATGAGGTGCGTTTTAGAAACCTTTCAAAATCACACGGTGTACCATCTTCTGGGATCCTCATGCAAGTTTTCGATGTAGGAAGATGCCCTTGAACCTGGAGATTTGGGACCCATGGGATGGGTACCACGCAGTATTACCTTAAAGTGTCTGCGTTGGCTCACCCAACCTCACCAAACCTCTCAGCCCCAAGAATGTCCACCCTTATGTCTCATCCAGCTGTGGGTCTAGATATGGTCAATCCAGGTTGCGTCACAGCCCCTGAATGAATTTTGTAAGAATTTCTGTCTCTTTCACTGTCTTTGTTTCATGAGTTTTTAAAACTAATTTATTTTTATAATGGGGTTTAGCTGCTTATCACGTCTGTGTTTATGCGGCTTTACACCCACTTGACACACTTCCAGAGAGATATCAATACATAGGTTTTAAGATTATTACTAGTCACATATATTCTTGTGTGGTGAATAGGGGGTGTTGAGTCCAGTTCACTGAGCAAGGAGTAGGTCTTGTCTATTACGTATTGGGTGTATGGAACGGTATCTGAGCTAATTTGAAACCCTTGTTTTATGCATCACCCCACCTCACCTTTCCCGTTAAGCAACCATAGATTTTTTTCTAAATGTGTGACTTTGTTCTGTTTTGTAATTCAGTTCAAATGTAGCGGTTTTTACATTCCCTGTATAAGTTATAGCTTTTCATAAGTGTCCTTTTCTGTGTGACATATTTCACTTAGAATCGTCGTACCTAAGTCCACCCATCTTGCTTCTACTAGCCTTATGACATTGATTTCATGGCTGAGTGATATTCCATTGTACATAAGGACCACAACTTCTTTATCCATTTTTCTCTTTCCTGGGATATTTAAGGTGTCATGAAGTGGAGGTTCTTGTCAACAGAGCAGCCCTAAACTTTGGGGTGCCTGTGTCTTGCTGATTTTTAGTTTTCAAAATTTATACGCCCATGAGTGGAAGTGCCCTATGCTCCCTAAGCTGTGTTTTTTCGATGTTTCAGGCCTCACCGTACACTTCTCCAGGGTGGTTGTTGTCAATTTACATCCCGCCCATCAGCGTAGCAAGGCTCCAATTTCTCCATGGCCTGTCCTGCATTTGTGGTTTTGACACTTTTATCAGCATGGCCCTTTTGACGGATGGGAAGCGAGACTTCTTGTAGCGCTGATTTGCCTTTCCATGTTGCTTGGTTGGCCAAAAAGGGCGTATGCGTTTTTTCCTGAATATATTCAGGAAAAAACGCATACGCCCTTTTTGGCCAAGGGCATCATTGTCGACGTTTTGCCGCTTTTCATGTGCTTTAAAGGCGAATCGAATCCACCTCCTGAAACCTGTTTCCTGCAATTCTGCCTTGCTTTCAAATCCTCTTCGTTGCCTTCCCTCAGTATATTTGTGGACGAGAGTTATCATTTATAACTCTGCAGTGTTATGAATTGCAGTGCCCATGTGCTCCATTTTTCAACTGACTTTTTTGGGAGCTGGCCGCAGAAGCGTGGGATTGCCTCAGGCCCTATTCTGGTTCCGGGTGGCAGGCTGAGCCTGTGGTTATTTCTTCTTCCTGATGAGAAAATAGAGTGACTTGTGCCTGTCCCAACACCTAGATCTAGTCTCTCATTGGCTGCCCCTCTTCCCGTTCATCCTCAGGACAAATTGCAACCTGTACGGAACAGGAGGTTAAAGGTGCTGATTCTCCAAGTAGGGAGATTGCTAGTGAAGTAGCTGGAATGGCAAACCCGAGCACAAGGAGATGAGAAATGAGGTGCGTTTTAGAAACCTTTCAAAATCACACGGTGTACCATCTTCTGGGTTCCTCATGCAAGTTTTCGATGTAGGAAGATGCCCTTGAACCTGGAGATTTGGGACCCATGGGATGGGTACCACGCAGTATTACCTTAAAGGGTCTGCGTTGGCTCACCCAACCTCACCAAACCTCTCAGCCCCAAGAATGTCCACCCTTATGTCTCATCCAGCTGTGGGTCTAGATATGGTCAATCCAGGTTGCGTCACAGCCCCTGAATGAATTTTGTAAGAATTTCTGTCTCTTTCACTGTCTTTGTTTCATGGGTTTTTAAAACTAATTTATTTTTATAATGGGGTTTAGCTGCTTTTCACGGCTGTGTTTATGCGGCTTTACACCCACTTGACACACTTCCAGAGAGATATGAATACATAGGTTTTAAGATTCTTACTAGTCACATATATTCTTGTGCGGTGAATAGGGGGTGTTGAGTCCAGTTCACTGAGCAAGGAGTAGGTCTTGTCTATTACGTATTGGGTGTATGGAACGGTATCTGAGCTAATTTGAAACCCTTGTTTTATGCATCACCCCACCTCACATTTCCCGTTAAGCAGCCATAGTCTGTTTTCTAAATGTTTGACTTTGTTCTGTTTTCTAATTCAGTTCAAAAGGAGCGGTTTTTACATTCCCTGTATAAGTTATAGGTTTTGATAAGTGTCTTTTTCTGTGTGACTTATTTCACTTAGAATCGTCGTACCTAAGTCCACCCATCTTGCTTCTACTAGCCTTATGACATTGATTTCATGGCTGAGTGATATTCCATTGTACATAAGGACCACAACTTCTTTATCCATTTTTCTCTTTCCTGGGATATTTAAGGTGTCATGAAGTGGAGGTTCTTGTCAACAGAGCAGCCCTAAACTTTGGGGTGCCTGTGTCTTGCTGATTTTTAGTTTTCAAAATTTATACGCCCATGAGTGGAAGTGCCCTATGCTCCCTAAGCTGTGTTTTTTCGAAGTTTCAGGCCTCACCGTACACTTCTCCAGAGTGGCTGTTGGCAGTTTACATCCCGCCCATCAGCGTAGCAAGGCTCCAATTTCTCCATGGCCTGTCCTGCATTTGTGGTTTTGACACTTTTATCAGCATGGCCCTTTTGACGGATGGGAAGCGAGACTTCTTTGTAGCGCTGATTTGACTTTCCAGGTTGCTTGGTTGGCCAAAAAGGGCGTATGCGTTTTTTCCTGAATATATTCAGGAAAAAACGCCTACGCCCTTTTTGGCCAAGGGCATCATTGTCCACGTTTTGCCGCTTTTCATGTGCTTTAAAGGCGATTCGAATCTACCTCCTGAAACCTGTTTCCTGCAATTCTGCCTTGCTTTCAAATCCTCTTCGTTGCCTTCCCTCAATATATTTGTGGACGAGAGTTATCATTTATAACTCAGCAGTTTTGTGAATGGCAGTGTCCCTGAGGTCCATTTTTCAACTCGCTTTTTTGGGATCTGGCCGCAAAAGCGCGGGATTGCCTCAGGCCCTATTCTGGTTCCGGGTGGTAGGCTGAGCCTGTGGTATTTTCTTCTTCCTGATGGGAAAATAGAGTGACCTGTGCCTGTCCCAACACCTAGATCTAGTCTCTCATTGGTTGCCCCTCTTCCCGTTCATCCTCAGGACAAATTGCAACCTGTACAGAACAGGAGGTTAAAGGTGCTGATTCTCCAAGTAGGGAGATTGCTAGTGAAGTAGCTGGAATGGCGAACCCGAGCACAAGGAGATGAGAAATGGGGTGTGTTTTAGAAACCTTTCAAAATCACACGGTGTACCATCTTCTAGTTTTCCCATGCGTGTTTTCGATGTAGGAAGATGCCCTTGAACCTGGAGACTTGGGACCCATGGGATGGGTACCACGCAGTATTACTTTAAAGGGTCTGCGTTGGCTCACCCAACCTCACCCAACCTCTCAGCCCCAAGAGTGTCCACCCTTAGGTCTCATCCAGCTGTGGGTCTAGATATGTTCAATCCAGGTTGCATCACAGCCCCTGAACGAATTGGGTAAGAATTTCTCTCTCTTTCACTGTCTTTGTTTTACGGGTTTTTACAAGTAATTTATTTTTATAATGGGGTTTAGCTTCTTTTCACGGCTGTGTTTATGCGGCTTTACACCCACTTGACACACTTCCAGAGAGATATCAATACATAGGTTTTAAGATTCTTACTAGTCAGATATATACTTGTGCGGTGAATAGGGGGTGTTGTGTCCAGTTCACTGAGCAAGGAGTAGGTCTTGTCTATTACATATTGGGTGTATGGAACGGTATCTGAGCTAATTTGAAACCCTTGTTTTATGCATCACACCACCTCACCTTTACCGTTAAGCAGCCATAGTGTGTTTTCTAAACGTGTGACTCTGTTCTCTTTTGTAATTCAGTTCAAGTGTAGCAGTTTTTACATTCCCTCTATACGTGATAGCTTATGATAAGTGTCTTTTTCTGTGTGACTTATTTCACTTAGAGTCGTCGTACCTAAATCCACTCATCATGCTGCTACTAGCCTTATGACATTGATTTCATGGCTGAGTGATATTCCATTGTACATAAGGACCACAACTTCTTTATCCATTTTTCTCTTCCCTGGGATATTTAAGGTGTCATGAAGTGGAGGTTCTTGTCAACAGAGCAGCCCTAAACTTTGGGGTGCCTGTGTCTTGCTGATTTTTAGTTTTCAAAATTTATACGCCCATGAGTGGAAGTGCCCTATGCTCCCTAAGCTGTGTTTTTTCGATGTTTCAGGCCTCACCGTACACTTCTCCAGGGTGGCTGTTGGCAATTTACATCCCGCCCATGAGCGTAGCAAGGCTCCAATTTCTCCATGGCCTGTCCTGCATTTGTGGTTTTGACACTTTTATCAGCATGGCCCTTTTGACGGATGGGAAGCGAGACTTCTTTGTAGCGCTGATTTGCCTTTCCAGGTTGCTTGGTTGGCCAAAAAGGGCGTATGCGTTTTTTCCTGAATATATTCAGGAAAAAACGCATACGCCCTTTTTGGCCAAGGGCATCATTGTCCACGTTTTGCCGCTTTTCACGTGCTTTAAAGGCGATTCGAATCTACCTCCTGAAACCTGTTTCCTGCAATTCTGCCTTGCTTTCAAATCCTCTTCGTTGCCTTCCCTCAGTATATTTGTGGACGAGAGTTATCATTTATAACTCTGCAGGGTTGTGAATTGCAGTGCCCATGTGCTCCATTTTTCAACTGACTTTTTTGGGAGCTGGCCGCAGAAGCGCGGGATTGCCTCAGGCCCTATTCTGGTTCCGGGTGGCAGGCTGAGCCTGTGGTTATTTCTTCTTCCTGATGAGAAAATAGAGTGACCTGTGCCTGTCCCAACACCTAGATCTAGTCTCTCATTGGCTGCCCCTCTTCCTGTTCATCCTCAGGACAAATTGCAACCTGTACGGAAGAGGAGGTTAAAGGTGCTGATTCTCCAAGTAGGGAGATTGCTAGTGAAGTAGCTGGAATGGCGAACCCGAGCACAAGGAGATGAGAAATGAGGTGCGTTTTAGAAACCTTTCAAAATCACACGGTGTACCATCTTCTGGGTTCCTCATGCAAGTTTTCGATGTAGGAAGATGCCCTTGAACCTGGAGATTTGGGACACATTGGATGGGTACCACGCAGTATTACCTTAAAGGGTCTGCTTTGGCTCACGCAACCTCACCAAACCTCTCAGCCCCAAGAATGTCCACCCTTATGTCTCATCCAGCTGTGGGTCTAGATATGGTCAATCCAGGTTGCGTCACAGCCCCTGAATGAATTTTGTAAGAATTTCTGTCTCTTTCTCTGTCTTTGTTTCATGGGTTTTTAAAACTAATTTATTTTTATAATGGGCTTTAGCTGCTTTTCACGGCTGTGTTTATGCGGCTTTACACCCACTTGACACACTTCCAGAGAGATATCAATACATAGGTTTTAAGATTCTTACTAGTTACATATATTCTTGTGCAGTGAATAGGGGGTGTTGAGTCCAGTTCACTGAGCAAGGAGTAGGTCTTGTCTATTACGTATTGGGTGTATGGAACGGTATCTGAGCTAATTTGAAACCCTTGTTTTATCCATCACCCCACCTCACCTTTCCCGTTAAGCAACCATAGTTTTTTTTCTAAATGTGTGACTTTGTTCTGTTTTGTAATTCAGTTCAAATGTAGCGGTTTTTACATTCCCTGTATAAGTTATAGCTTTTGATAAGTGTCTTTTTCTGTGTGATTTATTTCACTTAGAATCGTCGTACCTACGTCCACCCATCTTGCTTCTACTAGCCTTATGACATTGATTTCATGGCTGAGTGATATTCCATTGTACATAAGGACCACAACTTCTTTATCCATTTTTCTCTTTCCTGGGATATTTAAGGTGTCATGAAGTGGAGGTTCTTGTCAACAGAGCAGCCCTAAACTTTGGGGTGCCTGTGTCTTGCTGATTTTTAGTTTTCAAAATTTATACGCCCATGAGTGGACGTGCCCTATGCTCCCTAAGCTGTGTTTTTTCGATGTTTCAGGCCTCACCGTAAACTTCTCCAGAGTGGCTGTTGGCAATTTACATCCCGCCCATCAGCGTAGCAAGGCTCCAATTTCTCCATGGCCTGTCCTGCATTTGTGGTTTTGACACTTTTATCAGCATGGCCCTTTTGACGGATGGGAAGCGAGACTTCTTTGTAGCGCTGATTTGACTTTCCAGGTTGCTTGGTTTGCCAAAAAGGGCGTATGCGTTTTTTCCTGAATATATTCAGGAAAAAACGCATACGCCCTTTTTGGCCAAGGGCATCATTGTCCACGTTTTGCCGCTTTTCATGTGCTTTAAAGGCGATTTGAATCTACCTCCTGAAACCTGTTTCCTGCAATTCTGCCTTGCTTTCAAATCCTCTTCGTTGCCTTCCCTCAATATATTTGTGGACGAGAGTTATCATTTATAACTCTGCAGGGTTGTGAATTGCAGTGCCCATGTGCTCCATTTTTCAACTGGCTTTTTTGGGAGCTGGCCGCAGAAGCGCGGGATTGCCTCAGGCCCTATTCTGGTTCCGGGTGGCAGGCTGAGCCTGTGGTTATTTCTTCTTCCTGACGAGAAAATAGAGTGACCTGTGCCTGTCCCAACACCTAGATCTAGTCTCTCATTGGCTGCCCCTCTTCCCGTTCATCCTCAGGACAAATTGCAACCTGTACGGAACAGGAGGTTAAAGGTGCTGATTCTCCAAGTAGGGAGATTGCTAGTGAAGTAGCTGGAATGGCGAACCCGAGTACAAGGAGATGAGAAATGAGGTGCGTTTTAGAAACCTTTCAAAATCACACGGTGTACCATCTTCTGGGTTCCTCATGCAAGTTTTCGATGTAGGAAGATGCCCTTGAACCTGGAGATTTGGGACCCAAGGGATGGGTACCACGCAGTATTACCTTAAAGGGTCTGCGTTGGCTCACCCAACCTCACCATACCTCTCAACCCCAAGAATGTCCACCCTTATGTCTCATCCAGCTGTGGGTCTAGATATGGTCAATCCAGGTTGCGTCACAGCCCCTGAATGAATTTTGTAAGAATTTCTGTCTCTTCCACTGTCTTTGTTTCATGGGTTTTTAAAACTAATTTATTTTTATAATGGGGTTTAGCTGCTTTTCACGGCTGTGTTTATGCGGCTTTACACCCACTTGGCTCACTTCCAGAGAGATATGAATACATAGGTTTTAAGATTCTTACTAGTCAAATATATTCTTGTGCGGTGAATAGGGGGTGTTGAGTCCAGTTCACTGAGCAAGGAGTAGGTCTTGTCTATTACGTATTGGGTGTATGGAACGGTATCTGAGCTAATTTGAAACCCTTGTATTATGCATCACACCACCTCACCTTCCCCGTTAAGCAACCATAGTTTTTTTTCTAAATGTGTGACTTTGTTCTGTTTTCTAATTCAGTTCAAATGTAGCGGTTTTTACATTCCCTGTATAAGATATAGCTTTTGATAAGTGTCTTTTTCTGTGTGACTTATTTCACTTAGAATCATCGTACCTAAATCCACTCATCATGCTGCTACTAGCCTTATGACATTGATTTCATGGCTGAGTGATATTCCATTGTACATAAGGACCACAACTTCTTTATCCATTTTTCTCTTTCCTGGGATATTTAAGGTGTCATGAAGTGGAGGTTCTTGTCAACAGAGCAGCCCTAAACTTTGGGGTGCCTGTGTCTTGCTGATTTTTAGTTTTCCCAATTTATACGCCCATGAGTGGAAGTGCCCTATGCTCCCTATGCTGTGTTTTTTCGATGTTTCAGGACACACCGTACACTTCTCCAGAGTGAATGTTGGCAATTTACATACCGCCCATCAGCGTAGCAAGGCTCCCCTTTCTCCATGGCCTGTACTGCATTTCTGGTTTTGACACTTTTTGCAGCATGGCCCTTTTGACCGATGGGAAGCGAGACTTCTTTGTAGCGCTGATTTGCCTTTCCAGGTTGCTTGGTTGGCCAAAAAGGGTGTATGCGTTTTTTCCTAAATATATTCAGGAAAAAACGCATACGCCCTTTTTGGCCAAGGGCATCATTGTCGACGTTTTGCCGCTTTTCATGTGCTTTAAAAGCGATTCGAATCTACCTCCTGAAACCTGTTTCCTGCAATTCTGCCTTGCTTTCAAATCCTCTTCGTTGCCTTCCCTCAATATATTTGTGGACGAGAGTTATCATTTATAACTCTGCATGTTTGTGAATTGCAGTGCCCCTGAGCTCCATTTTTCAACTGTCTTTTTTGGGAGCTGGCCGCAAAAGCGTGGGATTGCCTCAGGCCCTATTCTGATTCCGGGCGGCAGGCTGAGCCTGTAGTTAATACTTCTTCCTGATGGGAAAATAGAGTGACCTGTGCCTGTCCCAACACCTAGATCTAGTCTCTCATTGGTTGCCCCTCTTCCCGTAAATCCTCAGGACAAATTGCAACCTGTACGGAACAGGAGGTTAAAGGTGCTGATTCTCCAAATAGGGAGATTGCTAGTAAAGTAGCTGGAATGGTGAACCCGAGCACAAGGAGATGAGAAATGAGGTGCCTTTTAAAAACCTTTCAAAATCACACGGTGTACCGTCTTCTGGGTTCGTCATGCAAGTTTTCGATGTAGGAAGATGCCCTTGAAACTGGAGATTTGGGACCCATGGGATGGGTACCACGCAGTATTACCTTAAACGGTCTGTGTTTGCTCACCCAACCTCACCAAACCTGTCAGCCCCAAGAGTGTCCACCCTTAGGTTTCATCCAACTGTGGGTCTAGATTTGTTCAATCCAGGTTGCATCACATCTCCTGAAAGAATTGTGTAAGAATTTCTCTCTCTTTCACTGTCTTTGTTTTACGGGTTTTTACAAGTAATTTATTTTTATAATGGGGTTTAGCTGCTTTTCACGGATGTGTTTATGCGGCTTTACACCCACTTGACACACTTCCAAAGAGATATCAATACATAGGTTTTAAGATTCTTACTAGTCAGATATATACTTGTGCGGTGAATAGGGGGTGTTGAGTCCAGTTCACTGAGCAAGGAGTAGGTCTTGTCTATTACATATTGGGTGTATGGAACGGTATCTGAGCTAATGTGAAACCCTTGTTTTATGCATCACACCACCTCACCTTTCCCGTTAAACAGCCATAGTGTGTTTTCTAAACGTGTGACACTGTTCTCTTTTGTAATTCAGTTCAAGTGTAGCAGTTTTTACATTCCCTCTATAAGTGATAGCTTATGATAAGTGTGTTTTTCTGTGTGACTTATTTCACTTAGAGTCGTCGTACCTAAATCCACTCATCATGCTGCTACTAGCCTTATGACATTGATTTCATGGCTGAGTGATATTCCATTGTACATAAGGACCACAACTTCTTTATCCATTTTTCTCTTTCCTGGGATATTTAAGGTGTCATGAAGAGGAGGTTCTTGTCAACAGAGCAGCCCTAAAATTTGGGGTGCCTGTGTCTTGCTGATTTTTAGTTTTCCCAATTTATACGCCCATGAGTGGACGTGCTCTATGCTCCCTAAGCTGTGTTTTTTCGATGTTTAAGGCAACACCGTACACTTCTCGAGAGTGGCTGCTGGCAATTTACATCCCGCCCATCAGTGTAGCAAGGCTCCCATTTCTCCATGGCCTCTCCTGCTTTTGTGGTTTTGACACATTTTTCAGCATGGCCCTTTTGACCGATTCGAAGTGAGACTCCTTTTTAGCGCTGATTTGCCTTTCCAGGTTGCTTGGTTGGCCAAAAAGGGCGTATGCGTTTTTTCCTGAATATATTCAGGAAAAAACGCATACGCCCTTTTTGGCCAAGGGCATCATTGTCCACATTTTGCCGCTTTTCATGTGCTTTAAAGGCGATTCGAATCTACCTCCTGAAATCTGTTTCCTGCAATTCTGGCTTGCTTTCAAATCCTCTTCGTTGCCTTCCCTCAATATATTTCTGGACGAGAGTTATCATTTATACCTCTGCAGGTCTGTGAATTGCAGTGCCCATGTGCTCCATTTTTCAACTGCCTTTTTTGGGAGCTGGCCGCAGAAGCGCGGATTTGCCTCAGGCAATATTCTGGTTCCTGGCGGCAGGCCTAGCCTGTGCTTAATTCTTCTTCCTGATGGGAAAATACAGTGACCTGTGCCTGTCCAAACACCTAGATCTAGTCTCTCATTGGTTGCCCCTCTTCCCGTTCATCCTCAGGACAAATTGCAACCTGTACAGAACAGGAGGTTAAAGGTGCTGATTCTCCAAGTAGGGAGATTGCTAGTAAAGTAGCTGGAATGGCGAACCCGAGAACAAGGAAATGAGAAATGAGGTGCGTTTCAGAAACCTTTCCCGATCAGACGGTGTACCATCTTCTAGTTTTCCCATGCGTGTTTTCGATGTAGGAAGATGCCCTTGAACCTGGAGATTTGGGACCCATGGGATGGGTACCACGCAGTATTACTTTAAAGGGTCTGTGTTTGCTCACGCAACCTCACCCAACCTCTCAGCCCCAAGAGTGTCCACCCTTATGTCTCATCCAGCTGTGGGTCTAGATATGGTCAATCCAGGTTGCATCACAGCCTCTGAACGAATTTTGTAAGAATGTCTCTCTCTTTCACTGTCTTTGTTTTACGGGTTTTTACAAGTAATTTATTTTTATAATGGGGTTTAGCTGCTTTTCATGGCTCTGTTTATGCGGCTTTACACCCACTTGACTCACTTCCAGGTTGATATCAATACATAGGTTTTAAGATTCTCACTAGTCAGATATATTCTTGTGCGGTGAATAGGGGGTGTTGAGTCCAGTTCACTGAGCAAGGAGTAGGTCTTTTCTATTACTTATTGGGTGTATGGAACGGTATCTGAGCTAATTTGAAACCCTTGTTTTATGCATCAGCGCACATCACCTTTCCCGTTAAGCAGCCATAGTGTGTTTTCTAAATGTGTGACTCTGTTCTGATTTGTAATTCAATTCAAGTGTAGCGGTTTTTACATTCCCTTTATAAGTGATAGCTTTTGATAAGTGTCTTTTTCTGTGTGACTTATTTCACTTAGAGTCATCGTACCTAAATCCACTCATCATGCTGCTACTAGCCTTATGACATTGATTTCATGGCTGAGTGATATTCCATTGTACATAAGGACCACAACTTCTTTATCCATTTTTCTCTTTCCTGGGATATTTAAGATTTCCTGAAGTGGAGGTTCTTGTCAACAGAGCAGCCCTAAACTTTGGGTTGCCTGAGTCTTGCTGATTTTTAGTTTTCCCAATTTATACGCCCATGAGTGGAAGTGCCCTATGCTCCATAAACTGTGTTTTTTCGATGTTTCAGGCCACACCGTACAGTTCTCCAGAGTGGCTGTTGGCAATTTACATCCCGCTCATCAGCGTAGCAAGGCTCCTATTTCTCCATGGCCTGTCCTGCATTTGTGGTTTTGACACTTTTTTCAGCATGGCCCTTTGGACCGATGGGAAGCGAGACTTCTTGTAGCGCTGATTTGCCTTTCCAGGTTGCTTGGTTGGCCAAAAAGGGCGTATGCGTTTTTTCCTGAATATATTCAGGAAAAAACGCATACGCCCTTTTTGGCCAAGGGCATCATTGTCGACGTTTTGCCGCTTTTCATGTGCTTTAAAGGCGATTCGAATCTACCTCCTGAAACCTGTTTCCTGCAACTCTGCCTTGCTTTCAAATCCTCTTCGTTGCCTTCCCTCAATATATTTGTGGACGAGAGTTATCATTTATAACTCTGCAGGTTTGTGAATTGCAGTGCCCATGTGCTCCATTTTTCAACTGGCTTTTTTGGGAGCTGGCC
Source organism: Eschrichtius robustus (assembly GCF_028021215.1). Classification (NCBI taxonomy): domain Eukaryota; kingdom Metazoa; phylum Chordata; class Mammalia; order Artiodactyla; family Eschrichtiidae; genus Eschrichtius; species Eschrichtius robustus. The sequence continues at coordinate 270,668 of NW_027175816.1, read as the reverse complement.
GCAGAAGCGCGGGATTGCCTCAGGCCCTATTCTGGTTCCGGGCGGCAGGCTGAGCCTGTGGTTAATTCTTCTTCCTGATGGGAAAATAGAATGACCTGTGCCTGTCCCAACACCTAGATCTAATCTCTCATTCGTTGCCCCTCTTCCCATTCATCCTTAGGACAAATTGCAACCTGTACGGAACAGGAGCTTAAAGGTGCTGATTCTCCAAGTAGGGAGATTGCTAGTAAAGTAGCTGGAATGGCGAACCCGAGAACAAGGAAATGAGAAATGAGGTGCGTTTCAGAAACCTTTCCCGATCAGACGGTGTACCATCTTCTAGGTTTCCCATGCGTGTTTTCGATGTAGGAAGATGCCCTTGAACCTGGAGATTTCGGACCCATGGGATGGGTACCACGCAGTATTACTTTAAACGGTCTACGTTTGCTCTCCCAACCTCACTAAACCTCTCAGCCCCAAGAGTGTCCACCCTTATGTCTCATCCAACTGTGGGTCTAGATATGTTCAACCCAGGTTGCGTCACAGCCCCTGAAGGAATTTTGTAAGAATTTCTCTCTCTTTCACTGTCTTTGTTTTACGGGTTTTTAGAAGTAATTTATTTTTATAATGGAGTTTAGCTGCTTTTCACGGCTGTGTTTATGCGGCTTTACACACACTTGACTCACTTCCAGAGAGATATCAATACATAGGTTTTAAGATTCTCACTAGTCAGATATATTCTTGTGCGGTGAATAGGGGGTGTTGAGTCCAGTTCACTGAGCAAGGAGTAGGTCTTTTCTATTACTTATTGGGTGTATGGAACGGTATCTGAGCTAATTTGAAACCCTTGTTTTATGCATCACCGCACATCACCTTTCCCGTTAAGCAGCCATAGTGTGTTTTCTAAATGTGTGACTCTGTTCTGATTTGTAATTCAATTCAAGTGTAGCGGTTTTTACATTCCCTTTATAAGTGATAGCTTTTGATAAGTGTCTTTTTCTGTGTGACTTATTTCACTTAGAGTCATCGTACCTAAATCCACTCATCATGCTGCTACTAGCCTTATGACATTGATTTCATGGCTGAGTGATATTCCATTGTACATAAGGACCACAATTTCTTTATCCATTTTTCTCTTTCCTGGGATATTTAAGGTTTCCTGAAGTGGAGGTTCTTGTCAACAGAGCAGCCCTAACCTTTCGTTGCCTAAGTCTTGCTGATTTTTAGTTTTCCCAATTTATACGCCCATGAGTGGAAGTGCCCTATGCTCCATAAACTGTGTTTTTTCGATGTTTCAGGCCACACCGTACACTTCTCCAGAGTGGCTGTTGGCAATTTACATCCCGCCCATCAGCGTAGCAAGGCTCCCATTTCTCCATGGCCTGTCCTGCATTTGTGGTTTTGACACTTTTTTCAGCATGACCCTTTTGACCGATGGGAAGCGAGACTTCTTTGTAGCGCTGATTTGCCTTTCCAGGTTGCTTGGTTGGCCAAAAAGGGCGTATGCGTTTTTTCCTGAATATATTCAGGAAAAAAGGCATACGCCCTTTTTTTCCAAGGGCATCATTTTCCACGTTTTGCCGCTTTTCATGTGCTTGAAAGGCGATTCGAATCTACCTCCTGAAATCTGTGTTTTGCAGTTCTGCCTTGCTTTCAAATCCTCTTCGTTGCCTTCCCTCAATATATTTGTGGACGAGAGTTATCATTTATAACTCTGCAGGCTTGTGAATTGCAGTGCCACTGAGCTCCATTTTTCAACTCGCTTTTTTGGGATCTGGCCGCAAAAGCGCGGGATTGCCTCAGGCCCTTTTCTGGTTCCGGGTGGCAGGCTGAGCCTGTGGTTATTTCTTCTTCCTGATGGGAAAATAGAGTGACCTGTGCCTGTCCCAACACCTAGATCTAGTCTCTCATTGGTTGCCCCTCTTCCCGTTCATCCTCAGGACAAATTGCAACCTATACGGAACTGGAGGTTAAAGGTGCTGATTCTCCAAGTAGGGAGATTGCTAGTAAATTAGCTAGAATGGCGTACCCGAGCACAAGGAGATGAGAAATGAGGTGCGTTTTAGAAACCTTTCAAAATCACATGCTGTAACATCTTCTAGGTTCCTCATGCAAGTTTTCAATGTAGGAAGATGCCCTTGAACCTGGAGATTTGGGACCCATGGGATGGGTACCATGCATTATTACTTTAAAGGGTCTGCGTTGGCTCACCCAACCTCACCAAACCTCTCAGCCCCAAGAGTGTCCACCATTATGTCTCATCCAGCTGTGGGTCTAGATATGGTCAATCCAGGTTGCGTCACAGCCCCTGAATGAATTTTGTAAGAATTTCTCTCTCTTTCACTGTCTTTGTTTCATGCGTTTTTAAAACTAATTTATTTTTATAATGGGGTTTAGCTGCTTTTCACGGCGGTGTTTATGCGGATTTACACCCACTTGACTCACTTCCAGAGAGATATCAATACATAGGTTTTAAGATTCTCACTAGTCAGATATATTCTTGTGCGGTGAATAGAGGGTGTTGAGTCCAGTTCACTGAGCAAGGAGTAGGTCTTGTCTATTACATATTGGGTGTATGGAACGGTATCTGAGCGAATTTGAAACCCTTGTTTTATGCATCACCCCACCTCACCTTTCCCGTTAGGCAGCCATAGTCTGTTTTCAAAATGGGTGACACTGTTCTGATTTGTAATTCAGTTCAAGTGTAGCGGTTTTTACATTCCCTCTATAAGTGATAGCTTTTGATATGTGTCTTTTTCTGTGTGACTTATTTCACTTAGAGTCGTCGTACCTAAAACCAATCATCATGCTGCTACTAGCCTTATGATATTGATTTCATGGCTGAGTGATATTCCATTGTACATAAGGACCACAACTTCTTTATCCATTTTTCTCTTTCCTGGGATATTTAAGGTGTCATGAAGTGGAGGTTCTTGTCAACAGAGCAGCCCTAAACTTTGGGGTGCCTGTGTCTTGCTGATTTTAGTTTTCCCAATTTATACGCCCATGAGTGGAAGTGCCCTATGCTCCCTAAGCTTTGTTTTTTCGATGTTTCAGGACACACCGTACACTTCTCCAGAGTGGCTGTTGACAATTTACATCCCGCTCATCAGCGTAGCAAGGCTCCTATTTCTCCATGGCCTGTCCTGCATTTGTGGTTTTGACACTTTTTTCAGCATGGCCTTTTGGACCGATGGGAAGCGAGACTTCTTTGTAGCGCTGATTTGCCTTTCCAGGTTGCTTGGTTGGCCAAAAAGGGCGTATGCGTTTTTTCCTGAATATATTCAGGAAAAAACGCATACGCCCTTTTTGGCCAAGGGCATCATTGTCGACGTTTTGCCGCTTTTCATGTGCTTTAAAGGCGATTCGAATCTACCTCCTGAAACCTGTTTCCTGCAACTCTGCCTTGCTTTCAAATCCTCTTCGTTGCCTTCCCTCAATATATTTGTGGACGAGAGTTATCATTTATAACTCTGCAGGTTTGTGAATTGCAGTGCCCATGTGCTGCATTTATCAACTGGCTTTTTTGGGAGCTGGCCGCAGAAGCGCGGGATTGCCTCAGGCCCTATTCTGGTTCCGGGCGGCAGGCTGAGCCTGTGGTTAATTCTTCTTCCTGATGGGAAAATAGAGTGACCTCTGCCTGTCCCAACACCTAGATCTAGTCTCTCATTGGTTGCCCCTCTTCCCATTCATCCTTAGGACAAATTGCAACCTGTATGGAACAGGAGGTTAAAGGTGCTGATTCTCCAAGTAGGGAGATTGCTAGTAAAGTAGCTGGAATGGGGAACCCGAGCACACGGAGTTGAGAAATGAGGTGCGTTTTAGAAACTTTCCCAATCTCACGGTGTACCATCTTCTGGGTTTCTCATGCATGTTTTCGATGTAGGAAGATGCCTTTGAACCTGGAGATTTGGGACCCATGGGATGGGTACCACGCAGTATTACTTTAAAGCGTCTGCATTTGCTCACCCAACCACACCAAACCTCTCAGCCCCAAGAGTGTCCACCCTTATGTCTCATCCAGCTGTGGGTCTAGATATGGTCAATCCAGGTTGCGTCACAGCCCCTGAATGAATTTTGTAAGAATTTCTCTCTCTTTCACTGTCTTTGTTTCATGGGTTTTTAAAACTAATTTATTTTTATAATGGGGTTTAGCTGCTTTTCACGGCTGTGTTTATGCGGCTTTACACCCACTTGACTCACTTCCAGAGAGATATCAATACATAAGTTTTACGATTCTCACTAGTCAGATATATTCTTGTGTGGTGAATAGGGGGTGTTGAGTCCAGTTCACTGAGCAAGGAGTAGGTCTTGTCTATTACATATTGGGTGTATGGAACGGTATCTGAGCTAATTTGAAACCCTTGTTTTATGCATCACCCCACGTCACCTTTCCCGTTAAGCAGCCATAGTGTGTTTTCTAAATGTGTGACTCTGTTTTGATTTGTAATTCAGTTCAATTGTAGCGGTTTTTACATTCCCTTTATAAGTGATAGCTTTTGATAAGTGTATTTTTCTGTGTGACTTATTTCACTTAGAGTCGTCGTACCTAAATCCACTCATCATGCTGCTACTAGCCTTATGACATTGATTTCATGGCTGAGTGATATTCCATTGTACATAAGGACCACGACTTCTTTATCCATTTTTCTCCTTCCTGGGATATTTAAGGTTTCGTGAAGTGGAGGTTCTTGTCAACAGAGCAGCCCTAAACTTTGGGGTGCCTGAGTCTTGCTGATTTTTAGTTTTCCCAATTTATACGCCCATGAGTGGAAGTGCCCTATGCTCCATAAACTTTGTTTTTTCGATGTTTCAGGCCACACCGTACACTTCTCCAGAGTGGCTGTTGGCAATTTACATCCCGCCCATCAGCGTGGCAAGGCTCCCATTTCTCCATGGCCTGTCCTGCATTTGTGGTTTTGACACTTTTTTCAGCATGGCCCTTTTGACCCATGGGAAGCGAGACTTCTTTGTAGCGCTGATTTGCATTTCCAGGTTGCTTGGTTGGCCAAAAAGGGCGTATGCGTTTTTTCCTGAATATATTCAGGAAAAAACGCATACGCCCTTTTTGGCCAAGGGCATCATTTTCCACGTTTTGCCGCTTTTCATGTGCTTGAAAGGCGATTCGAATCTACCTCCTGAAACCTGTTTCATGCAACTCTGCCTTGCTTTCAAATCCTCTTCGTTGCCTTCCCTCAATATATTTGTGGACGAGAGTTATCATTTATAACTCTGCAGGTTTGTGAATTGCAGTGCCCATGTGCTCCATTTTTCAACTGGCTTTTTTCGGAGCTGGCCGCAGAAGCGCGGGATTGCCTCAGGCACTAATCTGGTTCCCGGCGGCAGGCTGAGCCTGTGCTTAATTCTTCTTCCTGATGGGAAAATAGAGTGACCTGTGCCTGTCCCAACACCTAGATGTAGTCTCTCATTGGTTGCCCCTCTTCCCGTTCATCCTCAGGACAAATTGCAACCTGTACAGAACAGGAGGTTAAAGGTGTTGATTCTCCAAGTAGGGAGATTGCTAGTAAAGTAGCTGGAATGGCAAACCCGAGCACAAGGAGATGAGAAATGAGGTGCGTTTTAGAAACCTTTCAAAATCACACGGTGTACCATCTTCTGAGTTTCTCATGCATGTTTTCGATGTAGGAAGATGCCCTTGAACCTGGAGACTTGGGACCCATGGGATGGGTACCACGCAGTATTACTTTAAAGGGTCTGCGTTTGCTCACCCAACCTAACCCAACCTTTCAGCCCCAAGAGTGTCCACCCTTATGTCTCATCCACATGAGCGTGTAGATATGGTCAATCCAGGTTGCATCACAGCCTCTGAACGAATTTTGTAAGAATTTCTCTCTCTTTCACTGTCTTTGTTTTACGGGTTTTTAAAAGTAATTTATTTTTATAATGGGGTTTAGTTGCTTTTCACGGCTGTGTTTATGCGGCTTTACACCCACTTGACTCACTTCCAGACATATATCAATACATAGGTTTTAAGATTCTTACTAGTCACCTATATTCTTGTGCGGTGAATAGGGGGTGTTGAGTCCAGTTCACTGAGCAAGGAGTAGGTCTTGTCTATTACATATTGGGTGTATGGAACGGTATCTGAGCGAATTTGAACCCCTTGTTTTATGCATCACCCCACCTCACCTTTCCCGTTAAGCAGCCATAGTGTGTTTTCTAAACGTGTGACTCTGTTCTGTTTTGTAATTCAGTTCAAGTGTAGCGGTTTTTACATTCCCTCTATAAGTGATAGCTTATGATAAGTGTCTTTTTCTGTGTGACTTATTTCACTTAGAATCGTCGTACCTAACTCCACTCATCTTGCTTCTACTAGCCTTATGACATTGATTTCATGTCTGAGTGATATTCCATTGTACATAAGGACCACGACTTCTTTATCCATTTTTCTCTTTCCTGGGATATTTAAGTTGTCATGAAGTGGAGGTTCTTGTCAACAGAGCAGCCCTAAACTTTGGGGTGCCTGTGTCTTGCTGATTTTTCTTTTTCCCAATTTATACGCCCATGAGTGGACGTGCCGTACGCTCCCTAAGCTGTGTTTTTTCGATGTTTCCGGACACACCATACACTTCTCCAGAGTGGCTGCTGGCAATTAACATCCCGCCCATCAGCGTAGCAAGGCTGCCATTTCTCCATGGCCTGTCCTGCATTTCTGGTTTTGACACTTTTTGCAGCATGACCCTTTTGACCGATGGGAAGCGAGACTTCTTTGTAGCGCTGATTTGCCTTTCCAGGTTGCTTGGTTGGCCATAAAGGGCGTATGCGTTTTTTCCTGAATATATTCAGGAAAAAACGCATACGCCCTTTTTGGCCAAGGGCATCATTGTCGACGTTTTGCCGCTTTTCATGTGCTTTAAAGCGATTCGAATCTACCTCCTGAAACCTGTTTCCTGCAATTCTGCCTTGCTTTCAAATCCTCTTCATTGCCTTCCCTCAATATATTTGTGGACGAGAGTTATCGTTTATAACTCAGCATGTTTGTGAATGGCAGTGCCCCTGAGCTCCATTTTTCAACTGTCTTTTTTGGGAGCTGGCCGCAAAAGCACGGGATTGCCTCAGGCCCTATTCTGGTTCCTGGCAGCAGGCTGAGCCTGTGGTTAATTCTTCTTCCTGATGGGAAAATAGAGTGACCTGTGCCTGTCCCAAAACCTAGATCTAGTCTCTCATTGGTTGCCCCTCTTCCCGTTCATCCTCAGGACAAATTGCAACCTGTAGGGAACAGGAGGTTAAAGGTGCTGATTCTCCAAGTAATTTGATTGCTAGTAAAGTAGCTGGAAAGGCGAACCCGAGCACAAGGATATGAGAAATGGGATGTGTTTTAGAAACCTTTCAAAATCACACGGTGTACCATCTTCTGAGTTTCTCATGCATGTTTTCGATGTAGGAAGATGCCCTTGAACCTGGAGATTTGGGACCCATGGGATGGGTATCACGCAGTATTACTTTAAAGGGTCTGCGTTTGCTCACCCCACCTCTCAGCCCCAAGAGTGTCCACCCTTATGTCTCATCCAGCTGTGGGTCTAGATATGGTCAATCCAGGTGGCATCACAGCCCCTGAACGAATTTTGTAAGAATTTCTCTCTCTTTCACTGTCTTTGTTTTACGGGTTTTTAAAAGTAATTTATTTTTATAATGGGGTTTAGCTGCTTTTCACGGCTGTGTTTATGCAGATTTACACCCACTTGACTCACTTTCAGACAGATATCAATACATAGGTATTAAGATTGTTACTAGTCACATATATTCTTGTGCGGTGAATAGGGGGTGTTGAGTCCAGTTCACGGAGCAAGGAGTAGGTCTTGTCTATTACATATTGGGTGTATGGAACGGTATCTGAGCAAATTTGAACCCCTTGTTTTATGCATCACCCCACCTCACCTTTCCCGTTAAGCAGCCATAGTGTGTTTTCTAATCGTGTGACTCTGTTCTGTTTTGTAATTCAGTTCAAGTGTAGCGGTTTTTACATTCCCTCTATAAGTGATAGCTTATGATAAGTGTCTTTTTCTGTGTGACTTATTTCACTTAGAATCGTCGTACCTAACTCCACTCATCTTGCTTCTACTAGCCTTATGACATTGATTTCATGTCTGAGTGATATTCCATTGTACATAAGGACCACGACTTCTTTATCCATTTTTCTCTTTCCTGGGATATTTAAGGTGTCATGAAGTGGAGGTTCTTGTCAACAGAGCAGCCCTAAACTTTGGGGTGCCTGTGTCTTGCTGATTTTTCTTTTTCCCAATTTATACGCCCATGAGTGGACGTGCCGTACGCTCCCTAAGCTGTGTTTTTTCGATGTTTCAGGACACACCATACACTTCTCCAGAGTGGCTGCTGGCAATTAACATCCCGCCCATCAGCGTAGCAAGGCTGCCATTTCTCCATGGCCTGTCCTGCATTTCTGGTTTTGACACTTTTTGCAGCATGACCCTTTTGACCGATGGGAAGCGAGACTTCTTTGTAGCGCTGATTTGCCTTTCCAGGTTGCTTGGTTGGCCAAAAAGGGCGTATGCGTTTTTTCCTGAATATATTCAGGAAAAAACGCCTACGCCCTTTTTGGCCAAGGGCATCATTGTCCACGTTTTGCCGCTTTTCATGTGCTTTAAAGGCGATTCGAATCTACCTCCTGAAACCTGTTTCCTGCAATTCTGCCTTGCTTTCAAATCCTCTTCGTTGCCTTCCCTCAATATATTTGTGGACGAGAGTTATCATTTATAACTCAGCAGGTTTGTGAATGGCAGTGCCCCTGAGCTCCATTTTTCAACTGTCTTGTTTGGGAGCTGGCCGCAAAAGCACGGGATTGCCTCAGGCCCTATTCTGGTTCCCGGCGGCAGGCTGAGCCTGTGGTTAATTCTTCTTCCTGATGGGAAAATAGAGTGACCTGTGCCTGTCCCAACACCTAGATCTAGTCTCTCATTGGTTGCCCCTCTTCCCGTTCATCCTCAGGACAAATTGCAACCTGTACGGAACAGGAGGTTAAAGGTGCTGATTCTCCAAGTAGGGAGATTGCTAGTGAAGTAGCTGGAATGGCGAACCCGAGCACAAGGAAATGAGAAATGAGGTGCGTTTTAGAAACCTTTCAAAATCACACGGTGTACCTTCTTCTGGGTTCCTCATGCAAGATTTCGATGTAGGAAGATGCCCTTGAACCTGGAGATTGGGGACCCATGGGATGGGTACCATGCAGTATTACTTTAAAGGGTCTGCGTTTTCTCACCCAACCTCACCCAACCTCTCAGCCCCAAGAGTGTCCACCCTTATGTCTCATCCAGCTGTGGGTCTAGATATGGTCAATCCAGGTTGCATCACAGCCCCTGAACGAATTTTGTAAGAATTTCTCTCTCTTTCACTGTCTTTGTTTTACGGGTTTTTAAAAGTAATTTATTTTTATAATGGGGTTTAGCTGCTTTTCACGGCTGTGTTTATGCGGATTTACACCCACTTGACTCACTTTCAGACAGATATCAATACATAGGTTTTAAGATTGTTACTAGTCACATATATTCTTGTTCGGTGAATAGGGGGTGTTGAGTCCAGTTCACTGAGCAAAGAGTAGGTCTTGTCTATTACATATTGGGTGTATGGAACGGTATCTGAGCGAATTTGAAACCCTTGTTTTATGCATCACCCCACCTCACCTTTCCCGTTAAGCAGCCATAGTGTGTTTTCTAAACGTGTGACTCTGTTCTGTTTTGTAATTCAGTTCAAGTGTAGCGGTTTTTACATTCCCTCTATAAGTGATAGCTTATGATAAGTGTCTTTTTCTGTGTGACTTATTTCACTTAGAATCGTCGTACCTAACTCCACTCATCTTGCTTCTACTAGCCTTATGACATTGATTTCATGTCTGAGTGATATTCCATTGTACATAAGGACCACGACTTCTTTATCCATTTTTCTCTTTCCTGGGATATTTAAGTTGTCATGAAGTGGAGGTTCTTGTCAACAGAGCAGCCCTAAACTTTGGGGTGCCTGTGTCTTGCTGATTTTTAGTTTTCCCAATTTATACTCCCATGAGTGGACGTGCCCTATGCTCCATAAGCTGTTTTTTTTCGATGTTTCAGTACACACTGTACACTTCTCCAGAGTGGCTGTTGGCAATTTACATCCCGCTCATCAGCGTAGCAAGGCTGCCATTTCTCCATGGCCTGTCCTGCATTTCTGGTTTTGACACTTTTTGCAGCATGGCCCTTTTGACCGATGGGAAGCGAGACTTCTTTGTAGCGCTGATTTGCCTTTCCAGGTTGCTTGGTTGGCCAAAAAGGGCGTATGCGTTTTTTCCTGAATATATTCAGGAAAAAACGCATACGCCCTTTTTGGACAAGGGCATCATTGTCGACCTTTTGCCTCTTTTCATGTGCTTTAAAGGCGATTCGAATCTACCTCCTGAAATCTGTTTTCTGCAATTCTGCCTTGCTTTCAAATCCTCTTCGTTGCCTTCCCTCAATATATCTGTGGATGAGAGTTATCATTTATAACTCTGCGGGTTTGTGAATTGCAGTGTCCCTGAGCTCCATTTTTCAACTGGCTTTTTTGGGAGCTGGCCGCAAAAGCGCGGGATTGCCTCAGGCCCTATTGTGCTTCTGGGCGGCAGGCTGAGCCTGTGATTAATTCTTCTTCCTGATGGGAAATTAGAGTGACCTGTGCCTGTCCCAACACCTAGATCTAGTCTCTCATTGGTTGCCCCTCTTCCCGTTCATCCTCAGGACAAATTGCAACCTGTACAGAACAGGAGGTTAAAGGTGCTGATTCTCCAAGTAGGGAGATTGCTAGTAAAGTAGCTGGAATGGCGAACCCGAGCACAAGGAGATGAGAAATGAGGTGCGTTTTAGAAACCTTTCAAAATCACACGGTGTACCATCTTCTGAGTTTCTCATGCATGTTTTCGATGTAGGAAAATGCCCTTGAACCTGGAGACTTGGGACCCATGGGATGGGTACCACGCAGTATTACTTTAAAGGGTCTGTGTTTGCTCACCCAACCTAACCCAAACTTTCAGCCCCAAGAGTGTCCACCCTTATGTCTCATCCACCTGTGCGTGTAGATATGGTCAATCCAGGTTGCATCACAGCCCCTGAACGAATTTTGTAAGAATTTCTCTCTCTTTCACTGTCTTTGTTTTACGGGTTTTTAAAAGTAATTTATTTTTATAATGGGGTTTAGTTGCTTTTCACGGCTGTGTTTATGCGGCTTTACACCCACTTGACTCACTTCCAGACATATATCAATACATAGGTTTTAAGATTCTTACTAGTCACCTATATTCTTGTGCGGTGAATAGGGGGTGTTGAGTCCAGTTCACTGAGCAAGGAGTAGGTCTTGTCTATTACATATTGGGTGTATGGAACGGTATCTGAGCGAATTTGAACCCCTTGTTTTATGCATCACCCCACCTCACCTTTCCCGTTAAGCAGCCATAGTGTGTTTTCTAAACGTGTGACTCTGTTCTGTTTTGTAATTTAGTTCAAGTGTAGCGGTTTTTACATTCCCTCTATAAGTGATAGCTTATGATAAGTGTCTTTTTCTGTGTGACTTATTTCACTTAGAATCGTCGTACCTAACTCCACTCATCTTGCTTCTACTAGCCTTATGACATTGATTTCATGTCTGAGTGATATTCCATTGTACATAAGGACCACGACTTCTTTATCCATTTTTCTCTTTCCTGGGATATTTAAGTTGTCATGAAGTGGAGGTTCTTGTCAACAGAGCAGCCCTAAACTTTGGGGTGCCTGTGTCTTGCTGATTTTTCTTTTTCCCAATTTATACGCCCATGAGTGGACGTGCCGTACGCTCCCTAAGCTGTGTTTTTTCGATGTTTCAGGCCTCACCGTACACTTCTCCAGGGTGGCTGTTGGCAATTTACATCCCGCCCATGAGCGTAGCAAGGCTCCAATTTCTCCATGGCCTGTCCTGCATTTGTGGTTTTGACACTTTTATCAGCATGGCCCTTTTGACGGATGGGAAGCGAGACTTCTTTGTAGCGCTGATTTGCCTTTCCAGGTTGCTTGGTTGGCCAAAAAGGGCGTATGCGTTTTTTCCTGAATATATTCAGGAAAAAACGCATACGCCCTTTTTGGCCAAGGGCATCATTGTCCACGTTTTGCCGCTTTTCATGTGCTTTAAAGGCGATTCGAATCTACCTCCTGAAACCTGTTTCCTGCAATTCTGCCTTGCTTTCAAATCCTCTTCGTTGCCTTCCCTCAGTATATTTGTGGACGAGAGTTATCATTTATAACTCTGCAGGGTTGTGAATTGCAGTGCCCATGTGCTCCATTTTTCAACTGACTTTTTTGGGAGCTGGCCGCAGAAGCGCGGGATTGCCTCAGGCCCTATTCTGGTTCCGGGTGGCAGGCTGAGCCTGTGGTTATTTCTTCTTCCTGATGAGAAAATAGAGTGACCTGTGCCTGTCCCAACACCTATTTCTAGTCTCTCATTGCCTGCCCCTCTTCCCGTTCATCCTCAGGACAAATTGCAACCTGTACGGAACAGGAGGTTAAAGGTGCTGATTCTCCAAGTAGGGAGATTGCTAGTGAAGTAGCTGGAATGGCGAACCCGAGCACAAGGAGATGAGAAATGAGGTGCGTTTTAGAAACCTTTCAAAATCACACGGTGTACCATCTTCTGGGTTCCTCATGCAAGTTTTCGATGTAGGAAGATGCCCTTGAACCTGGAGATTTGGGACACATTGGATGGGTACCACGCAGTATTACCTTAAAGGGTCTGCTTTGGCTCACGCAACCTCACCAAACCTCTCAGCCCCAAGAATGTCCACCCTTATGTCTCATCCAGCTGTGGGTCTAGATATGGTCAATCCAGGTTGCGTCACAGCCCCTGAATGAATTTTGTAAGAATTTCTGTCTCTTTCTCTGTCTTTGTTTCATGGGTTTTTAAAACTAATTTATTTTTATAATGGGCTTTAGCTGCTTTTCACGGCTGTGTTTATGCGGCTTTACACCCACTTGACACACTTCCAGAGAGATATCAATACATAGGTTTTAAGATTCTTACTAGTCACATATATTCTTGTGCAGTGAATAGGGGGTGTTGAGTCCAGTTCACTGAGCAAGGAGTAGGTCTTGTCTATTACGTATTGGGTGTATGGAACGGTATCTGAGCTAATTTGAAACCCTTGTTTTATCCATCACCCCACCTCACCTTTCCCGTTAAGCAACCATAGTTTTTTTTCTAAATGTGTGACTTTGTTCTGTTTTGTAATTCAGTTCAAATGTAGCGGTTTTTACATTCCCTGTATAAGTTATAGCTTTTGATAAGTGTCTTTTTCTGTGTGACTTATTTCACTTAGAATCGTCGTACCTACGTCCACCCATCTTGCTTCTACTAGCCTTATGACATTGATTTCATGGCTGAGTGATATTCCATTGTACATAAGGACCACAACTTCTTTATCCATTTTTCTCTTTCCTGGGATATTTAAGGTGTCATGAAGTGGAGGTTCTTGTCAACAGAGCAGCCCTAAACTTTGGGGTGCCTGTGTCTTGCTGATTTTTAGTTTTCAAAATTTATACGCCCATGAGTGGAAGTGCCCTATGCTCCCTAAGCTGTGTTTTTTCGATGTTTCAGGCCTCACCGTAAACTTCTCCAGAGTGGCTGTTGGCAGTTTACATCCCGCCCATCAGCGTAGCAAGGCTCCAATTTCTCCATGGCCTGTCCTGCATTTGTGGTTTTGACACTTTTATCAGCATGGCCCTTTTGACGGATGGGAAGCGAGACTTCTTTGTAGCGCTGATTTGACTTTCCAGGTTGCTTGGTTGGCCAAAAAGGGCGTATGCGTTTTTTCCTGAATATATTCAGGAAAAAACGCATACGCCCTTTTTGGCCCAGGGCATCATTGTCCACGTTTTGCCGCTTTTCATGTGCTTTAAAGGCGATTTGAATCTACCTCCTGAAACCTGTTTCCTGCAATTCTGCCTTGCTTTCAAATCCTCTTCGTTGCCTTCCCTCAATATATTTGTGGACGAGAGTTATCATTTATAACTCTGCAGGGTTGTGAATTGCAGTGCCCATGTGCTCCATTTTTCAACTGGCTTTTTTGGGAGCTGGCCGCAGAAGCGCGGGATTGCCTCAGGCCCTATTCTGGTTCCGGGTGGCAGGCTGAGCCTGTGGTTATTTCTTCTTCCTGACGAGAAAATAGAGTGACCTGTGCCTGTCCCAACACCTAGATCTAGTCTCTCATTGGCTGCCCCTCTTCCCGTTCATCCTCAGGACAAATTGCAACCTGTACGGAACAGGAGGTTAAAGGTGCTGATTCTCCAAGTAGGGAGATTGCTAGTGAAGTAGCTGGAATGGCGAACCCGAGTACAAGGAGATGAGAAATGAGGTGCGTTTTAGAAACCTTTCAAAATCACACGGTGTACCATCTTCTGGGTTCCTCATGCAAGTTTTCGATGTAGGAAGATGCCCTTGAACCTGGAGATTTGGGACCCAAGGGATGGGTACCACGCAGTATTACCTTAAAGGGTCTGCGTTGGCTCACCCAACCTCACCAAACCTCTCAACCCCAAGAATGTCCACCCTTATGTCTCATCCAGCTGTGGGTCTAGATATGGTCAATCCAGGTTGCGTCACAGCCCCTGAATGAATTTTGTAAGAATTTCTGTCTCTTCCACTGTCTTTGTTTCATGGGTTTTTAAAACTAATTTATTTTTATAATGGGGTTTAGCTGCTTTTCACGGTTGTGTTTATGCGGCTTTACACCCACTTGACACACTTCCAGAGAGATATCAATACATAGGTTTTAAGATTCTTACTAGTCAAATATATTCTTGTGCCGTGAATAGGGGGTGTTGAGTCCAGTTCACTGAGCAAGGAGTAGGTCTTGTCTATTACGTATTGGGTGTATGGAACGGTATCTGAGCTAATTTGAAACCCTTGTATTATGCATCACCCCACCTCACCTTCCCCGTTAAGCAACCATAGTTTTTTTTCTAAATGTGTGACTTTGTTCTGTTTTCTAATTCAGTTCAAATGTAGCGGTTTTTACATTCCCTGTATAAGATATAGCTTTTGATAAGTGTCTTTTTCTGTGTGATTTATTTCACTTAGAATCGTCGTACCTAAGTCCACCCATCTTGCTTCTACTAGCCTTATGACATTGATTTCATGGCTGAGTGATATTCCATTGTACATAAGGACCACAACTTCTTTATCCATTTTTCTCTTTCCTGGGATATTTAAGGTGTCATGAAGTGGAGGTTCTTGTCAACAGAGCAGCCCTTAACTTTGGGGTGCCTGTGTCTTGCTGATTTTTAGTTTTCCCAATTTATACGCCCATGAGTGGACGTGCCCTACGCTCCCTAAGCTGTGTTTTTTCGATGTTTCAGGACACACCGTACACTTCTCCAGAGTGGCTGTTGGCAATTTACATCCCGCCCGTCAGCGTAGCAAGGCTCCAATTTCTCCATGGCCTGTCCTGCATTTGTGGTTTTGACACTTTTATCAGCATGGCCCTTTTGACGGATGGGAAGCGAGACTTCTTTGTAGAGCTGATTTGACTTTCCAGGTTGCTTGGTTGGCCAAAAAGGGCGTATGCGTTTTTTCCTGAATATATTCAGGAAAAAACGCATACGCACTTTTTGGCCAAGGGCATCATTGTCCACGTTTTGCCGCTTTTCATGTGCTTTAAAGGCGATTCGAATCTACCTCCTGAAACCTGTTTCCTGCAATTCTGCCTTGCTTTCAAATCCTCTTCGTTGCCTTCCCTCAGTATATTTGTGGACGAGAGTTATCATTTATAACTCTGCAGGGTTGTGAATTGCAGTGCCCATGTGCTCCATTTTTCAACTGGCTTTTTTGGGAGCTGGCCGCAGAAGCGCGGGATTGCCTCAGGCCCTATTCTGGTTCCGGGTGGCAGGCTGAGCCTGTGGTTATTTCTTCTTCCTGACGAGAAAATAGAGTGACCTGTGCCTGTCCCAACACCTAGATCTAGTCTCTCATTGGCTGCCCCTCTTCCCGTTCATCCTCAGGACAAATTGCAACCTGTACGGAACAGGAGGTTAAAGGTGCTGATTCTCCAAGTAGGGAGATTGCTAGTGAAGTAGCTGGAATGGCGAACCCGAGCACAAGGAGATGAGAAATGAGGTGCGTTTTAGAAACCTTTCAAAATCACACGGTGTACCATCTTCTGGGTTCCTCATGCAAGTTTTCGATGTAGGAAGATGCCCTTGAACCTGGAGATTTGGGACCCATGGGATGGGTACCACGCAGTATTACCTTAAAGGGTCTGCGTTGGCTCACCCAACCTCACCAAACCTCTCAGCCCCAAGAATGTCCACCCTTATGTCTCATCCAGCTGTGGGTCTAGATAAGTTCAATCCAGGTTGCATCACAGCCTCTGAACGAATTTTGTAAGAATTTCTCTCTCTTTCACTGTCTTTGTTTTACGGGTTTTTACAAGGAATTTATTTTTATAATGGGGTTTAGATGCTTTTCACGGCTGTGTTTATGCGGCTTTACACCCACTTGACACACTTCCAGAGAGATATCAATACATAGGTTTTAAGATTCTTACTAGTCAGATATATACTTGTGCGGTGAATAGGGGGTGTTGAGTCCAGTTCACTGAGCAAGGAGTAGGTCTTGTCTATTACATATTGGGTGTATGGAACGGTATCTGAGCTAATTTGAAACCCTTATTTTATGCATCACACCACCTCACCTTTCACTTTAAGCAGCCATAGTGTGTTTTCTAAACGTCTGACTCTGTTCTCTTTTGTAATTCAGTTCAAGTGTAGAAGTTTTTACATTCCCTCTATACGTGATAGCTTATGATAAGTGTCTTTTTCTGTGTGACTAATATCACTTAGAGTCGTCGTACCTAAATCCACTCATCTTGCTGCTACTAGCCTTATGACATTGATTTCATGGCTGAGTGAAATTCCATTGTACATAAGGACCACAACTTCTTTATCCATTTTTCTCTTTCCTGGGATATTTAAGGTGTCATGAAGTGGAGGTTCTTGTCAACAGAGCAGCCCTAAACTTTGGGGTGCCTGTGTCTTGCTGATTTTTAGTTTTCCCAATTTATACGCCCATGAGTGGAAGTGCCCTATGCTCCCTAAGCTGTGTTTTTTCGATGTTTAAGGCCACACCGTACACTTCTCCAGAGTGGCTGTTGGCAATTTACATCCCGCCCATCAGTGTAGCAAGGCTCCCATTTCTCCATGGCCTGTCCTGCATTTCTGGTTTTGACACTTTTTTCAGCATGGCCCTTTTGACCGATTCGAAGCGAGACTCCTTTGTAGTGCAGATTTGCATGTCCATGTTGCTTGGTTGGCCAAAAAGGGCGTATGCGTTTTTTCCTGAATATATTCAGGAAAAAACGCATACGCCCTTTTTGGCCAAGGGCATCATTGTCCACGTTTTGCCGCTTTTCATGTGCTTTAAAGGCGATTCGAATCTACCTCCTGAAACCTGTTTCCTGCAATTCTGCCTTGCTTTCAAATCCTCTTCGTTGCCTTCCCTCAATATATTTCTGGACGAGAGTTATCATTTATAACTCTGCAGAGTTGTGAATTGCAGTGCCCATGTGCTCCATTTTTCAACTGGCTTTTTTGAGAGCTGGCCGCAGAAGCGCGGGATTGCCTCAGGCCCTATTCTGGTTCCAGGTGGCAGGCTGAGCCTGTGGTTATTTCTTCTTCCTGATGAGAAAATAGAGTGACCTGTGCCTGTCCCAACACCTAGATCTAGTCTCTCATTGGCTGCCCCTCTTCCCGTTCATCCTCAGGACAAATTGCAACCTGTACGGAACAGGCGGTTAAAGGTGCTGATTCTCTAAGTAGGGAGATTGCTAGTGAAGTAGCTGGAATGGCGAACCGGAGCACAAGGAGATGAGAAATGAGGTGCGTTTTAGAAACCTTTCAAAATCACATGGTGTACCATCTTCTGGGTTCCTAATGCAAGTTTTCGATGTAGGAAGATGCCCTTGAACCTGGAGATTTTGGACCCATGGGATGGGTACCACGCAGTATTTCCTTAAAGGGTCTGCGTTGGCTCACCCAACCTCACCAAACCTCTCAGCCCCAAGAATGTCCACCCTTATGTCTCATCCAGCTGTGGGTCTAGATATGGTCAATCCAGGTTGCATCACAGCCCCTGAATGAATTTTGTAAGAATTTCTGTCTCTTTCACTGTCTTTGTTTCATGGGTTTTTAAAACTAATTTATTTTTATAATGGGTTTTAGCTGCTTTTCACGGCTGTGTTTATGCAGCTTTACACCCACTTGACACACTTCCAGAGAGATATCAATACATAGGTTTTAAGATTCTTACTAGTCACATATATTCTTGTGCGGTGAATAGGGGGTCTTGAGTCCAGTTCACTGAGCAAGGAGTAGGTCTTTTCTATTACATATTGGGAGTATGGAACGGTATCTGAGCGAGTTTGAAACCCTTGTTTTATGCATCACCCCACCTCACCTTTCCCGTTAAGCAGCCATAGTGTGTTTTCTAAACGTGTGACTCTGTTCTGTTTTGTAATTCAGTTCAAGTGTAGCGGTTTTTAAATTCCCTCTATAAGTGATAGCTTACGATAAGTGTCTTTTTCTGTGTGACTTATTTCACTTAGAGTCGTCGTACCTAAATCCACTCATCATGCTGCTACTAGCCTTATGACATTGATTTCATGGCTGAGTGATATTCCATTGTACATAAGGACCACAAATTCTTTATCCATTTTTCTCTTTCCTGGGATATTTAAGGTGTCATGAAGTGGAGGTTCTTGTCAACAGAGCAGCCCTAAACTTTGGGGTGCCTGTGTCTTGCTGATTTTTAGTTTTCCCAATTTATACGCCCATGAGTGGAAGTGCCCTATGCTCCCTATGCTGTGTTTTTTCGATGTTTCAGGACACACCGTACACTTCTCCAGAGTGAATGTTGGCAATTTACATACCGCCCATCAGCGTAGCAAGGCTCCCCTTTCTCCATGGCCTGTACTGCATTTCTGGTTTTGACACTTTTTGCAGCATGGCCCTTTTGACCGATGGGAAGCGAGACTTCTTTGTAGCGCTGATTTGCCTTTCCAGGTTGCTTGGTTGGCCAAAAAGGGTGTATGCGTTTTTTCCTAAATATATTCAGGAAAAAACGCATACGCCCTTTTTGGCCAAGGGCATCATTGTCGACGTTTTGCCGCTTTTCATGTGCTTTAAAAGCGATTCGAATCTACCTCCTGAAACCTGTTTCCTGCAATTCTGCCTTGCTTTCAAATCCTCTTCGTTGCCTTCCCTCAATATATTTCTGGACGAGAGTTATCATTTATAACTCTGCAGGTTTGTGAATTGCAGTGAACCTGATCTCCATTTTTCAACTCGCTTTTTTGGGATATGCCCGCAAAAGCACGGGATTGCCTCAGGCCTTATTCTGGTTCCTGGCAGCAGGCTGAGCCTGTGGTTATTTCTTCTTCCTGATGGGAACATAGAGTGACCTGTGCCTGTCCCAACACCTAGATCTAGTCTGTAATTGGTTGCCCCTCTTCCCGTTCATCCTCAGGACAAATTGCAAGCTGTACGGAACAGGAGGTTAAAGGTGCTGATTCTCCAAGTAGGGAGATTGCTATTAAAGAAGCTGCAATGGCGAACCTGAGCACACGGAGTTGAGAAATGAGGTGCGTTTTAGAAACTTTCCCAATCACACGGTGTACCATCTTCTGGGTTTCTCATGCATGTTTTCGATGTAGGAAGATGCCCTTAAACCTGGAGATTTGGGACCCATGGGATGGGAACCGCGCAGTATTACTTTAAAGGGTCTGCGTTTGCTCACTCAACCTCACCAAACCTCTTAGCCCCAAGAGTGTCCATCCTTATGTCTCATCCAGCTGTGGGTCTAGATATGGTCAATCCAGGTTGTGTCACAGCCCCTGAATGAATTTTGTAAGAATTTCTCTCTCTTTCACTGTCTTTGTTTTACGGGTTTTTAAAAGTAATTTATTTTTATAATGGGGTTTAGCGGCTTTTCACGGCTGTGTTTATGCGGCTTTACACCCACTTGACTCACTTCCAGAGAGATATCAATACATAAGTTTTAAGATTCTCACTAGTCAGATATATTCTTGTGCGGTGAATAGGGGGTGTTGAGTCCAGTTCACTGAACAAGGAGTAGGTCTTGTCTATTACATATTGGGTGTATGGAACGGTATCTGAGCTAATTTGAAACCCTTGTTTTATGCATCACCCCACGTCACCTTTCCCGTTAAGCAGCCATAGTGTGTTTTCTAAATGTGTGACTCTGTTCTGATTTGTAATTCAATTCAAGTGTAGCGGTTTTTACATTCACTCTATAAGTGATAGCTTTTGATAAGTGTCTTTTTCTGTGTGTCTTATTTCCCTTAGAATCGTCGTACCTAATTCCACCCATCTTGCTTCTACTGGCCTTATGACATTGATTTCATGGCTGAGTGATATTTCATTGTACATAAGGACCACGATTTCTTTATCCATTTTTCTCTTTCCTGGGATATTTAAGGTTTCTTGAAGTGGAGGTTCTTCTCAACAGAGCAGCCCTAAACTTTGGGGTGCCTGAGTCTTGCTGATTTTTAGTTTTCCCAATTTATACGCCCATGAGTGGAAGTGCCCTATGCTCCCTTAGCTGTGTTTTTTCGATATTTCAGGCCACACCGTACACTTCTTCAGAGTGGCTGTTAGCAATTTACATCCCGCCCATCAGCGTAGCAAGGCTTCCATTTCTCCATGGCCTGTCCTGCATTTGTGGTTTTGACACTTTTTTCAGCATGGCCCTTTTAACCGATGGGAAGCGAGACTTCTTTGTAGCGCTGATTTGTCTTTCCAGGTTGCTTGGTTGGCCAAAAAGGGCGTATGCGTTTTTTCCTGAATATATTCAGGAAAAAACGCATACGCCCTTTTTGGCCAAGGGCATCATTGTCCACGTTTTGCCGATTTTCATGTGGTTTAAAGGCGATTCTAATCTACCTCCTGAAACCTGTTTTCTGCAATTCTGCCTTGCTTTCAAATCCTCTTCGTTTCCTTCCCTCAATATATTTGTGGACGAGAGTTATCATTTATAACTCTGCATGTTTGTGAATTGCAGTGCCCCTGAGCTCCATTTTTCAACTGTCTTTTTTGGGAGCTGGCCGCAAAAGCACGGGATTGCCTCAGGCCCTATTCTGATTCCGGGCGGCAGGCTGAGCCTGTAGTTAATACTTCTTCCTGATGGGAAAATAGAGTGACCTGTGCCTGTCCCAACACCTAGATCTAGTCTCTCATTGGTTGCCCCTCTTCCCGTAAATCCTCAGGACAAATTGCAACCTGTACGGAACAGGAGGTTAAAGGTGCTGATTCTCCAACTAGGGAGATTGCTAGTAAAGTAGCTGGAATGGTGAACCCGAGCACAAGGAGATGAGAAATGAGGTGCCTTTTAAAAACCTTTCAAAATCACACGGTGTACCGTCTTCTGGGTTCGTCATGCAAGTTTTCGATGTAGGAAGATGCCCTTGAAACTGGAGATTTGGGACCCATGGGATGGGTACCACGCAGTATTACCTTAAACGGTCTGTGTTTGCTCACCCAACCTCACCAAACCTGTCAGCCCCAAGAGTGTCCACCCTTAGGTTTCATCCAACTGTGGGTCTAGATTTGTTCAATCCAGGTTGCATCACATCTCCTGAAAGAATTGTGTAAGAATTTCTCTCTCTTTCACTGTCTTTGTTTTACGGGTTTTTACAAGTAATTTATTTTTATAATGGGGTTTAGCTGCTTTTCACGGATGTGTTTATGCGGCTTTACACCCACTTGACACACTTCCAAAGAGATATCAATACATAGGTTTTAAGATTCTTACTAGTCAGATATATACTTGTGCGGTGAATAGGGGGTGTTGAGTCCAGTTCACTGAGCAAGGAGTAGGTCTTGTCTATTACATATTGGGTGTATGGAACGGTATCTGAGCTAATGTGAAACCCTTGTTTTATGCATCACACCACCTCACCTTTCCCGTTAAACAGCCATAGTGTGTTTTCTAAACGTGTGACACTGTTCTCTTTTGTAATTCAGTTCAAGTGTAGCAGTTTTTACATTCCCTCTATAAGTGATAGCTTATGATAAGTGTGTTTTTCTGTGTGACTTATTTCACTTAGAGTCGTCGTACCTAAATCCACTCATCATGCTGCTACTAGCCTTATGACATTGATTTCATGGCTGAGTGATATTCCATTGTACATAAGGACCACAACTTCTTTATCCATTTTTCTCTTTCCTGGGATATTTAAGGTGTCATGAAGAGGAGGTTCTTGTCAACAGAGCAGCCCTAAAATTTGGGGTGCCTGTGTCTTGCTGATTTTTAGTTTTCCCAATTTATACGCCCATGAGTGGACGTGCTCTATGCTCCCTAAGCTGTGTTTTTTCGATGTTTAAGGCAACACCGTACACTTCTCGAGAGTGGCTGCTGGCAATTTACATCCCGCCCATCAGTGTAGCAAGGCTCCCATTTCTCCATGGCCTCTCCTGCTTTTGTGGTTTTGACACATTTTTCAGCATGGCCCTTTTGACCGATTCGAAGTGAGACTCCTTT
Source organism: Eschrichtius robustus (assembly GCF_028021215.1). Taxonomy (NCBI): domain Eukaryota; kingdom Metazoa; phylum Chordata; class Mammalia; order Artiodactyla; family Eschrichtiidae; genus Eschrichtius; species Eschrichtius robustus. The sequence goes on along the minus strand of NW_027175816.1, from coordinate 248,129 downwards.
TTAGCGCTGATTTGCCTTTCCAGGTTGCTTGGTTGGCCAAAAAGGGCGTATGCGTTTTTTCCTGAATATATTCAGGAAAAAACGCATACGCCCTTTTTGGCCAAGGGCATCATTGTCCACATTTTGCCGCTTTTCATGTGCTTTAAAGGCGATTCGAATCTACCTCCTGAAATCTGTTTCCTGCAATTCTGGCTTGCTTTCAAATCCTCTTCGTTGCCTTCCCTCAATATATTTCTGGACGAGAGTTATCATTTATACCTCTGCAGGTCTGTGAATTGCAGTGCCCATGTGCTCCAATTTTCAACTGCCTTTTTTGGGAGCTGGCCGCAGAAGCGCGGATTTGCCTCAGGCAATATTCTGGTTCCTGGCGGCAGGCCTAGCCTGTGCTTAATTCTTCTTCCTGATGGGAAAATACAGTGACCTGTGCCTGTCCAAACACCTAGATCTAGTCTCTCATTGGTTGCCCCTCTTCCCGTTCATCCTCAGGACAAATTGCAACCTGTACAGAACAGGAGGTTAAAGGTGCTGATTCTCCAAGTAGGGAGATTGCTAGTAAAGTAGCTGGAATGGCGAACCCGAGAACAAGGAAATGAGAAATGAGGTGCGTTTCAGAAACCTTTCCCGATCAGACGGTGTACCATCTTCTAGTTTTCCCATGCGTGTTTTCGATGTAGGAAGATGCCCTTGAACCTGGAGATTTGGGACCCATGGGATGGGTACCACGCAGTATTACTTTAAAGGGTCTGTGTTTGCTCACGCAACCTCACCCAACCTCTCAGCCCCAAGAGTGTCCACCCTTATGTCTCATCCAGCTGTGGGTCTAGATATGGTCAATCCAGGTTGCATCACAGCCTCTGAAAGAATTTTGTAAGAATGTCTCTCTCTTTCACTGTCTTTGTTTTACGGGTTTTTAAAAGTAATTTATTTTTATAATGGGGTTTAGCTGCTTTTCATGGCTCTGTTTATGCGGCTTTACACCCACTTGACTCACTTCCAGGTTGATATCAATACATAGGTTTTAAGATTCTCACTAGTCAGATATATTCTTGTGCGGTGAATAGGGGGTGTTGAGTCCAGTTCACTGAGCAAGGAGTAGGTCTTTTCTATTACTTATTGGGTGTATGGAACGGTATCTGAGCTAATTTGAAACCCTTGTTTTATGCATCACCGCACATCACCTTTCCCGTTAAGCAGCCATAGTGTGTTTTCTAAATGTGTGACTCTTTTCTGATTTGTAATTCAATTCAAGTGTAGCGGTTTTTACATTCCCTTTATAAGTGATAGCTTTTGATAAGTGTCTTTTTCTGTGTGACTTATTTCACTTAGAGTCATCGTACCTAAATCCACTCATCATGCTGCTACTAGCCTTATGACATTGATTTCATGGCTGAGTGATATTCCATTGTACATAAGGACCACAACTTCTTTATCCATTTTTCTCTTTCCTGGGATATTTAAGATTTCCTGAAGTGGAGGTTCTTGTCAACAGAGCAGCCCTAAACTTTGGGTTGCCTGAGTCTTGCTGATTTTTAGTTTTCCCAATTTATACGCCCATGAGTGGAAGTGCCCTATGCTCCATAAACTGTGTTTTTTCGATGTTTCAGGCCACACCATACAGTTCTCCAGAGTGGCTGTTGGCAATTTACATCCCGCTCATCAGCGTAGCAAGGCTCCTATTTCTCCATGGCCTGTCCTGCATTTGTGGTTTTGACACTTTTTTCAGCATGGCCCTTTGGACCGATGGGAAGCGAGACTTCTTGTAGCGCTGATTTGCCTTTCCAGGTTGCTTGGTTGGCCAAAAAGGGCGTATGCGTTTTTTCCTGAATATATTCAGGAAAAAACGCATACGCCCTTTTTGGCCAAGGGCATCATTGTCGACGTTTTGCCGCTTTTCATGTGCTTTAAAGGCGATTCGAATCTACCTCCTGAAACCTGTTTCCTGCAACTCTGCCTTGCTTTCAAATCCTCTTCGTTGCCTTCCCTCAATATATTTGTGGACGAGAGTTATCATTTATAACTCTGCAGGTTTGTGAATTGCAGTGCCCATGTGCTCCATTTTTCAACTGGCTTTTTTGGGAGCTGGCCGCAGAAGCGCGGTATTGCCTCAGGCCCTATTCTGGTTCCGGGCGGCAGGCTGAGCCTGTGGTTAATTCTTCTTTCTGATGGGAAAATAGAATGACCTGTGCCTGTCCCAACACCTAGATCTAATCTCTCATTCGTTGCCCCTCTTCCCATTCATCCTTAGGACAAATTGCAACCTGTACGGAACAGGAGCTTAAAGGTGCTGATTCTCCAAGTAGGGAGATTGCTAGTAAAGTAGCTGGAATGGCGAACCCGAGAACAAGGAAATGAGAAATGAGGTGCGTTTCAGAAACCTTTCCCGATCAGACGGTGTACCATCTTCTAGGTTTCCCATGCGTGTTTTCGATGTAGGAAGATGCCCTTGAACCTGGAGATTTCGGACCCATGGGATGGGTACCACGCAGTATTACTTTAAACGGTCTACGTTTGCTCTCCCAACCTCACTAAACCTCTCAGCCCCAAGAGTGTCCACCCTTAGGTCTCATCCAACTGTGGGTCTAGATATGTTCAACCCAGGTTGCGTCACAGCCCCTGAAGGAATTTTGTAAGAATTTCTCTCTCTTTCACTGTCTTTGTTTTACGGGTTTTTAGAAGTAATTTATTTTTATAATGGAGTTTAGCTGCTTTTCACGGCTGTGTTTATGCGGCTTTACACACACTTGACTCACTTCCAGAGAGATATCAATACATAGGTTTTAAGATTCTCACTAGTCAGATATATTCTTGTGCGGTGAATAGGGGGTGTTGAGTCCAGTTCACTGAGCAAGGAGTAGGTCTTTTCTATTACTTATTGGGTGTATGGAACGGTATCTGAGCTAATTTGAAACCCTTGTTTTATGCATCACCGCACATCACCTTTCCCGTTAAGCAGCCATAGTGTGTTTTCTAAATGTGTGACTCTGTTCTGATTTGTAATTCAATTCAAGTGTAGCGGTTTTTACATTCCCTTTATAAGTGATAGCTTTTGATAAGTGTCTTTTTCTGTGTGACTTATTTCACTTAGAGTCATCGTACCTAAATCCACTCATCATGCTGCCACTAGCCTTATGACATTGATTTCATGGCTGAGTGATATTCCTTTGTACATAAGGACCACAACTTCTTTATCCATTTTTCTCTTTCCTGGGATATTTAAGGTGTCATGAAGTGGAGGTTCTTGTCAACAGAGCAGCCCTTAACTTTGGGGTGCCTGTGTCTTGCTGATTTTTAGTTTTCCCAATTTATACGCCCATGAGTGGACGTGCCCTACGCTCCCTAAGCTGTGTTTTTTCGATGTTTCAGGACACACCGTACACTTCTCCAGAGTGGCTGTTGGCAATTTACATCCCGCCCATCAGCGTAGCAAGGCTGCCATTTCTCCATGGCCTGTCCTGCATTTCTGGTTTTGACACTTTTTGCAGCATGGCCCTTTTGACCGATGGGAAGCGAGACTTCTTTGTAGCGCTGATTTGCCTTTCCAGGTTGCTTGGTTGGCCAAAAAGGGCGTATGCGTTTTTTCCTGAATATATTCAGGAAAAAAGGCATACGCCCTTTTTTTCCAAGGGCATCATTTTCCACGTTTTGCCGCTTTTCATGTGCTTGAAAGGCGATTCGAATCTACCTCCTGAAATCTGTGTTTTGCAGTTCTGCCTTGCTTTCAAATCCTCTTCGTTGCCTTCCCTCAATATATTTGTGGACGAGAGTTATCATTTATAACTCTGCAGGCTTGTGAATTGCAGTGCCACTGAGCTCCATTTTTCAACTCGCTTTTTTGGGATCTGGCCGCAAAAGCGCGGGATTGCCTCAGGCCCTTTTCTGGTTCCGGGTGGCAGGCTGAGCCTGTGGTTATTTCTTCTTCCTGATGGGAAAATAGAGTGACCTGTGCCTGTCCCAACACCTAGATCTAGTCTCTCATTGGTTGCCCCTCTTCCCGTTCATCCTCAGGACAAATTGCAACCTATACGGAACTGGAGGTTAAAGGTGCTGATTCTCCAAGTAGGGAGATTGCTAGTAAATTAGCTAGAATGGCGTACCCGAGCACAAGGAGATGAGAAATGAGGTGCGTTTTAGAAACCTTTCAAAATCACATGCTGTAACATCTTCTAGGTTCCTCATGCAAGTTTTCAATGTAGGAAGATGCCCTTGAACCTGGAGATTTGGGACCCATGGGATGGGTACCATGCATTATTACTTTAAAGGGTCTGCGTTGGCTCACCCAACCTCACCAAACCTCTCAGCCCCAAGAGTGTCCACCATTATGTCTCATCCAGCTGTGGGTCTAGATATGGTCAATCCAGGTTGCGTCACAGCCCCTGAATGAATTTTGTAAGAATTTCTCTCTCTTTCACTGTCTTTGTTTCATGCGTTTTTAAAACTAATTTATTTTTATAATGGGGTTTAGCTGCTTTTCACGGCTGTGTTTATGCGGATTTACACCCACTTGACTCACTTCCAGAGAGATATCAATACATAGGTTTTAAGATTCTCACTAGTCAGATATATTCTTGTGCGGTGAATAGAGGTTGTTGAGTCCAGTTCACTGAGCAAGGAGTAGGTCTTGTCTATTACATATTGGGTGTATGGAACGGTATCTGAGCGAATTTGAAACCCTTGTTTTATGCATCACCCCACCTCACCTTTCCCGTTAAGCAGCCATAGTGTGTTTTCAAAATGGGTGACACTGTTCTGATTTGTAATTCAGTTCAAGTGTAGCGGTTTTTACATTCCCTCTATAAGTGATAGCTTTTGATATGTGTCTTTTTCTGTGTGACTTATTTCACTTAGAGTCGTCGTACCTAAAACCAATCATCATGCTGCTACTAGCCTTATGATATTGATTTCATGGCTGAGTGATATTCCATTGTACATAAGGACCACAACTTCTTTATCCATTTTTCTCTTTCCTGGGATATTTAAGGTGTCATGAAGTGGAGGTTCTTGTCAACAGAGCAGCCCTAAACTTTGGGGTGCCTGTGTCTTGCTGATTTTAGTTTTCCCAATTTATACGCCCATGAGTGGAAGTGCCCTATGCTCCCTAAGCTTTGTTTTTTCGATGTTTCAGGACACACCGTACACTTCTCCAGACTGGCTGTTGGCAATTTACATCCCGCTCATCAGCGTAGCAAGGCTCCTATTTCTCCATGGCCTGTCCTGCATTTGTGGTTTTGACACTTTTTTCAGCATGGCCTTTTGGACCGATGGGAAGCGAGACTTCTTTGTAGCGCTGATTTGCCTTTCCAGGTTGCTTGGTTGGCCAAAAAGGGCGTATGCGTTTTTTCCTGAATATATTCAGGAAAAAACGCATACGCCCTTTTTGGCCAAGGGCATCATTGTCGACGTTTTGCCGCTTTTCATGTGCTTTAAAGGCGATTCGAATCTACCTCCTGAAACCTGTTTCCTGCAACTCTGCCTTGCTTTCAAATCCTCTTCGTTGCCTTCCCTCAATATATTTGTGGACGAGAGTTATCATTTATAACTCTGCAGGTTTGTGAATTGCAGTGCCCATGTGCTGCATTTATCAACTGGCTTTTTTGGGAGCTGGCCGCAGAAGCGCGGGATTGCCTCAGGCCCTATTCTGGTTCCGGGCGGCAGGCTGAGCCTGTGGTTAATTCTTCTTCCTGATGGGAAAATAGAGTGACCTCTGCCTGTCCCAACACCTAGATCTAGTCTCTCATTGGTTGCCCCTCTTCCCATTCATCCTTAGGACAAATTGCAACCTGTATGGAACAGGAGGTTAAAGGTGCTGATTCTCCAAGTAGGGAGATTGCTAGTAAAGTAGCTGGAATGGGGAACCCGAGCACACGGAGTTGAGAAATGAGGTGCGTTTTAGAAACTTTCCCAATCTCACGGTGTACCATCTTCTGGGTTTCTCATGCATGTTTTCGATGTAGGAAGATGCCTTTGAACCTGGAGATTTGGGACCCATGGGATGGGTACCACGCAGTATTACTTTAAAGCGTCTGCATTTGCTCACCCAACCACACCAAACCTCTCAGCCCCAAGAGTGTCCACCCTTATGTCTCATCCAGCTGTGGGTATAGATATGGTCAATCCAGGTTGCGTCACAGCCCCTGAATGAATTTTGTAAGAATTTCTCTCTCTTTCACTGTCTTTGTTTCATGGGTTTTTAAAACTAATTTATTTTTATAATGGGGTTTAGCTGCTTTTCACGGCTGTGTTTATGCGGCTTTACACCCACTTGACTCACTTCCAGAGAGATATCAATACATATGTTTTACGATTCTCACTAGTCACATATATTCTTGTGTGGTGAATAGGGGGTGTTGAGTCCAGTTCACTGAGCAAGGAGTAGGTCTTGTCTATTACATATTGGGTGTATGGAACGGTATCTGAGCTAATTTGAAACCCTTGTTTTATGCATCACCCCACGTCACCTTTCCCGTTAAGCAGCCATAGTGTGTTTTCTAAATGTGTGACTCTGTTTTGATTTGTAATTCAGTTCAATTGTAGCGGTTTTTACATTCCCTTTATAAGTGATAGCTTTTGATAAGTGTATTTTTCTGTGTGACTTATTTCACTTAGAGTCGTCGTACCTAAATCCACTCATCATGCTGCTACTAGCCTTATGACATTGATTTCATGGCTGAGTGATATTCCATTGTACATAAGGACCACGACTTCTTTATCCATTTTTCTCCTTCCTGGGATATTTAAGGTTTCGTGAAGTGGAGGTTCTTGTCAACAGAGCAGCCCTAAACTTTGGGGTGCCTGAGTCTTGCTGATTTTTAGTTTTCCCAATTTATACGCCCATGAGTGGAAGTGCCCTATGCTCCATAAACTTTGTTTTTTCGATGTTTCAGGCCACACCGTACACTTCTCCAGAGTGGCTGTTGGCAATTTACATCCCGCCCATCAGCGTGGCAAGGCTCCCATTTCTCCATGGCCTGTCTGCATTTGTGGTTTTGACACTTTTTTCAGCATGGCCCTTTTGACCCATGGGAAGCGAGACTTCTTTGTAGCGCTGATTTGCCTTTCCAGGTTGCTTGGTTGGCCAAAAAGGGCGTATGCGTTTTTTCCTGAATATATTCAGGAAAAAACGCATACGCCCTTTTTGGCCAAGGGCATCATTTTCCACGTTTTGCCGCTTTTCATGTGCTTGAAAGGCGATTCGAATCTACCTCCTGAAACCTGTTTCATGCAACTCTGCCTTGCTTTCAAATCCTCTTCGTTGCCTTCCCTCAATATATTTGTGGACGAGAGTTATCATTTATAACTCTGCAGGTTTGTGAATTGCAGTGCCCATGTGCTCCATTTTTCAACTGGCTTTTTTCGGAGCTGGCCGCAGAAGCGCGGGATTGCCTCAGGCACTAATCTGGTTCCCGGCGGCAGGCTTAGCCTGTGCTTAATTCTTCTTCCTGATGGGAAAATAGAGTGACCTGTGCCTGTCCCAACACCTAGATGTAGTCTCTCATTGGTTGCCCCTCTTCCCGTTCATCCTCAGGACAAATTGCAACCTGTACAGAACAGGAGGTTAAAGGTGTTGATTCTCCAAGTAGGGAGATTGCTAGTAAAGTAGCTGGAATGGCAAACCCGAGCACAAGGAGATGAGAAATGAGGTGCGTTTTAGAAACCTTTCAAAATCACACGGTGTACCATCTTCTGAGTTTCTCATGCATGTTTTCGATGTAGGAAGATGCCCTTGAACCTGGAGACTTGGGACCCATGGGATGGGTACCACGCAGTATTACTTTAAAGGGTCTGCGTTTGCTCACCCAACCTAACCCAACCTTTCAGCCCCAAGAGTGTCCACCCTTATGTCTCATCCACCTGAGCGTGTAGATATGGTCAATCCAGGTTGCATCACAGCCTCTGAACGAATTTTGTAAGAATTTCTCTCTCTTTCACTGTCTTTGTTTTACGGGTTTTTAAAAGTAGTTTATTTTTATAATGGGGTTTAGCTGCTTTTCACGGCTGTGTTTATGCGGCTTTACACCCACTTGACTCACTTACAGACAGATATCAATACATAGGTTTAAAGATTGTTACTAGTCACATATATTCTTGTGCGGTGAATAGGGGGTGTTGAGTCCAGTTCACTGAGCAAGGAGTAGGTCTTGTCTATTACATATTGGGTGTATGGAACGGTATCTGAGCGAATTTGAACCCCTTGTTTTATGCATCACCCCACCTCACCTTTCCCGTTAAGCAGCCATAGTGTGTTTTCTAAACGTGTGACTCTGTTCTGTTTTGTAATTCAGTTCAAGTGTAGCGGTTTTTACATTCCCTCTATAAGTAATAGCTTATGATAAGTGTCTTTTTCTGTGTGACTTATTTCACTTAGAATCGTCGTACCTAACTCCACTCATCTTGCTTCTACTAGCCTTATGACATTGATTTCATGTCTGAGTGATATTCCATTGTACATAAGGACCACAACTTCTTTATCCATTTTTCTCTTTCCTGGGATATTTAAGGTGTCATGAAGTGGAGGTTCTTGTCAACATAGCAGCCCTAAACATTGGGGTGCCTGTGTCTTGCTGATTTTTAGTTTTCCCAATTTATACGCCCATGAGTGGAAGTGCCCTATGCTCCCTTAGCTGTGTTTTTTCGATATTTCAGGCCACACCGTACACTTCTTCAGAGTGGCTGTTAGCAATTTACATCCCGCCCATCAGCGTAGCAAGGCTTCCATTTCTCCATGGCCTGTCCTGCATTTCTGGTTTTGACACTTTTTGCAGCATGACCCTTTTGACCGATGGGAAGCGAGACTTCTTTGTAGCGCTGATTTGCATTTCCAGGTTGCTTGGTTGGCCAAAAAGGGCGTATGCGTTTTTTCCTGAATATATTCAGGAAAAAACGCCTACGCCCTTTTTGGCCAAGGGCATCATTGTCCACGTTTTGCCGCTTTTCATGTGCTTTAAAGGCGATTCGAATCTACCTCCTGAAACCTGTTTCCTGCAATTCTGCCTTGCTTTCAAATCCTCTTCGTTGCCTTCCCTCAATATATTTGTGGACGACAGTTATCATTTATAACTCAGCAGGTTTGTGAATGGCAGTGCCCCTGAGCTCCATTTTTCAACTGTCTTGTTTGGGAGCTGGCCGCAAAAGCACGGGATTGCCTCAGGCCCTATTCTGGTTCCCGGCGGCAGGCTGAGCCTGTGGTTAATTCTTCTTCCTGATGGGAAAATAGAGTGACCTGTGCCTGTCCCAACACCTAGATCTAGTCTCTCATTGGTTGCCCCTCTTCCCGTTCATCCTCAGGACAAATTGCAACCTGTACGGAACAGGAGGTTAAAGGTGCTGATTCTCCAAGTAGGGAGATTGCTAGTGAAGTAGCTGGAATGGCGAACCCGAGCACAAGGAAATGAGAAATGAGGTGCGTTTTAGAAACCTTTCAGAATCACACGGTGTACCTTCTTCTTGGTTCCTCATGCAAGATTTCGATGTAGGAAGATGCCCTTGAACCTGGAGATTGGGGACCCATGGGATGGGTACCATGCAGTATTACTTTAAAGGGTCTGCGTTTTCTCACCCAACCTCACCCAACCTCTCAGCCCCAAGAGTGTCCACCCTTATGTCTCATCCAGCTGTGGGTCTAGATATGGTCAATCCAGGTTGCATCACAACCCCTGAACGAATTTTGTAAGAATTTCTCTCTCTTTCACTGTCTTTGTTTTACGGGTTTTTAAAAGTAATTTATTTTTATAATGGGGTTTAGCTGCTTTTCACGGCTGTGTTTATGCGGATTTACACCCACTTGACTCACTTTCAGACAGATATCAATACATAGGTTTTAAGATTGTTACTAGTCACATATATTCTTGTTCGGTGAATAGGGGGTGTTGAATCCAGTTCACTGAGCAAAGAGTAGGTCTTGTCTATTACATATTGGGTGTATGGAACGGTATCTGAGCGAATTTGAAACCCTTGTTTTATGCATCACCCCACCTCACCTTTCCCGTTAAGCAGCCATAGTGTGTTTTCTAAACGTGTGACTCTGTTCTGTTTTGTAATTCAGTTCAAGTGTAGCGGTTTTTACATTCCCTCTATAAGTGATAGCTTATGATAAGTGTCTTTTTCTGTGTGACTTATTTCACTTAGAATCGTCGTACCTAACTCCACTCATCTTGCTTCTACTAGCCTTATGACATTGATTTCATGTCTGAGTGATATTCCATTGTACATAAGGACCACGACTTCTTTATCCATTTTTCTCTTTCCTGGGATATTTAAGTTGTCATGAAGTGGAGGTTCTTGTCAACAGAGCAGCCCTAAACTTTGGGGTGCCTGTGTCTTGCTGATTTTTAGTTTTCCCAATTTATACTCCCATGAGTGGACGTGCCCTATGCTCCATAAGCTATTTTTTTTCGATGTTTCAGTACACACTGTACACTTCTCCAGAGTGGCTGTTGGCAATTTACATCCCGCTCATCAGCGTAGCAAGGCTGCCATTTCTCCATGGCCTGTCCTGCATTTCTGGTTTTGACACTTTTTGCAGCATGGCCCTTTTGACCGATGGGAAGCGAGACTTCTTTGTAGCGCTGATTTGCCTTTCCAGGTTGCTTGGTTGGCCAAAAAGGGCGTATGCGTTTTTTCCTGAATATATTCAGGAAAAAACGCATACGCCCTTTTTGGACAAGGGCATCATTGTCGACCTTTTGCCGCTTTTCATGTGCTTTAAAGGCGATTCGAATCTACCTCCTGAAATCTGTTTTCTGCAATTCTGCCTTGCTTTCAAATCCTCTTCGTTGCCTTCCCTCAATATATCTGTGGATGAGAGTTATCATTTATAACTCTGCGGGTTTGTGAATTGCAGTGTCCCTGAGCTCCATTTTTCAACTCGCTTTTTTGGGAGCTGGCCGCAAAAGCGCGGGATTGCCTCAGGCCCTATTGTGCTTCTGGGCGGCAGGCTGAGCCTGTGATTAATTCTTCTTCCTGATGGGAAATTAGAGTGACCTGTGCCTGTCCCAACACCTAGATCTAGTCTCTCATTGGTTGCCCCCCTTCCCGTTCATCCTCAGGACAAATTGCAACCTGTACAGAACAGGAGGTTAAAGGTGCTGATTCTCCAAGTAGGGAGATTGCTAGTAAAGTAGCTGGAATGGCGAACCCGAGCACAAGGAGATGAGAAATGAGGTGCGTTTTAGAAACCTTTCAAAATCACACGGTGTACCATCTTCTGAGTCTCTCATGCATGTTTTCGATGTAGGAAGATGCCCTTGAACCTGGAGACTTGGGAACCATGGGATGGGTACCACGCAGTATTACTTTAAAGGGTCTGCGATTGCTCACCTAACCTAACCCAACCTTTCAGCCCCAAGAGTGTCCACCCTTATGTCTCATCCACCTGTGCGTGTAGATATGGTCAATCCAGGTTGCATCACAGCCTCTGAACGAATTTTGTAAGAATTTCTCTCTCTTTCACTGTCTTTGTTTTACGGGTTTTTAAAAGTAATTTATTTTTATAATGGGGTTTAGTTGCTTTTCACGGCTGTGTTTATGCGGCTTTACACCCACTTGACTCACTTCCAGACATATATCAATACATAGGTTTTAAGATTCTTACTAGTCACCTATATTCTTGTGCGGTGAATAGGGGGTGTTGCGTCCTGTTCACTGAGCAAGGAGTAGGTCTTGTCTATTACATATTGGGTGTATGGAACGGTATCTGAGCGAATTTGAACCCCTTGTTTTATGCATCACCCCACCTCACCTTTCCCGTTAAGCAGCCATAGTGTGTTTTCTAAACGTGTGACTCTGTTCTGTTTTGTAATTCAGTTCAAGTGTAGCGGTTTTTACATTCCCTCTATAAGTGATAGCTTATGATAAGTGTCTTTTTCTGTGTGACTTATTTCACTTAGAATCGTCGTACCTAACTCCACTCATCTTGCTTCTACTAGCCTTATGACATTGATTTCATGTCTGAGTGATATTCCATTGTACATAAGGACCACGACTTCTTTATCCATTTTTCTCTTTCCTGGGATATTTAAGTTGTCATGAAGTGGAGGTTCTTGTCAACAGAGCAGCCCTAAACTTTGGGGTGCCTGTGTCTTGCTGATTTTTCTTTTTCCCAATTTATACGCCCATGAGTGGACGTGCCCTACGCTCCCTAAGCTGTGTTTTTTCGATGTTTCAGGACACACCATACACTTCTCCAGAGTGGCTGCTGGCAATTAACATCCCGCCCATCAGCGTAGCAAGGCTGCCATTTCTCCATGGCCTGTCCTGCATTTCTGGTTTTGACACTTTTTGCAGCATGACCCTTTTGACCGATGGGAAGCGAGACTTCTTTGTAGCGCTGATTTGCCTTTCCAGGTTGCTTGGTTGGCCAAAAAGGGCGTATGCGTTTTTTCCTGAATATATTCAGGAAAAAACGCATACGCCCTTTTTGGCCAAGGGCATCATTGTCGACGTTTTGCCGCTTTTCATGTGCTTTAAAGGCGATTCGAATCTACCTCCTGAAACCTGTTTCCTGCAATTCTGCCTTGCTTTCAAATCCTCTTCGTTGCCTTCCCTCAATATATTTGTGGACGAGAGTTATCGTTTATAACTCAGCAGGTTTGTGAATGGCAGTGCCCGTGAGCTCCATTTTTCAACTGTCTTGTTTGGGAGCTGGCCGCAAAAGCACGGGATTGCCTCAGGCCCTATTCTGGTTCCCGGCGGCAGGCTGAGCCTGTGGTTAATTCTTCTTCCTGATGGGAAAATAGAGTGACCTGTGCCTGTCCCAACACCTAGATCTAGTCTCTCATTGGTTGCCCCTCTTCCCGTTCATCCTCAGGACAAATTGCAACCTGTACAGAACAGGAGGTTAAAGGTGCTGATTCTCCAAGTAGGGAGATTGCTAGTGAAGTAGCTGGAATGGCGAACCCGAGCACAAGGAGATGAGAAATGAGGTGCGTTTTAGAAACCTTTCAAAATCACACGGTGTACCTTCTTCTGGGTTCCTCATGCAAGATTTCGATGTAGGAAGATGCCCTTGAACCTGGAGATTTGGGACCCATGGGATGGGTACCATGCAGTATTACTTTAAAGGGTCTGCGTTTTCTCACCCAACCTCACCCAACCTCTCAGCCCCAAGAGTGTCCACCCTTATGTCTCATCCAGCTGTGGGTCTAGATATGGTCAATCCAGGTTGCATCACAGCCTCTGAACGAATTTTGTAAGAATTTCTCTCTCTTTCACTGTCTTTGTTTTACGGGTTTTTAAAAGTAATTTATTTTTATAATGGGGTTTAGCTGCTTTTCACGGCTGTGTTTATGCGGCTTTACACCCACTTGACTCACTTCCAGACAGATATCAATACATAGGTTTTAAGATTGTTACTAGTCACCTATATTCTTGTGCGGTGAATAGGGGGTGTTGAGTCCAGTTCACTGAGCAAAGAGTAGGTCTTGTCTATTACATATTGGGTGTATGGAACGGTATCTGAGCGAATTTGAAACCCTTGTTTTATGCATCACCCCACCTCACCTTTCCCGTTAAGCAGCCATAGTGTGTTTTCTAAACGTGTGATTCTGTTCTGTTCTGTAATTCAGTTCAAGTGTAGCGGTTTTTACATTCCCTCTATAAGTGATAGCTTATGATAAGTGTCTTTTTCTGTGTGACTTATTTCACTTAGAATCGTCGTACCTAAGTCCACTCATCTTGCTTCTACTAGCCTTATGACATTGATTTCATGTCTGAGTGATATTGCATTGTACATAAGGACCACAACTTCTTTATCCATTTTTCTCTTTCCTGGGATATTTAAGGTGTCATGAAGTGGAGGTTCTTGTCAACAGAGCAGCCCTAAACTTTGGGGTGCCTGTGTCTTGCTGATTTTTAGTTTTCCCAATTTATACGCCCATGAGTGGACGTGCCCTATGCTCCCTAAGCTGTGTTTTTTCGATGTTTCAGGACACACCGTACACTTCTCCAGAGTGGCTGTTGGCAATTTACATCCCGCTCATCAGCGTAGCAAGGCTGCCATTTCTCCATGGCCTGTCCTGCATTTCTGGTTTTGACACTTTTTGCAGCATGGCCCTTTTGACCGATGGGAAGCGAGACTTCTTTGTAGCGCTGATTTGCCTTTCCAGGTTGCTTGGTTGGCCAAAAAGGGCGTATGCGTTTTTTCCTGAATATATTCAGGAAAAAACGCATACGCCCTTTTTGGCCAAGGGCATCATTGTCGACCTTTTGCCGCTTTTCATGTGCTTTAAAGGCGATTCGAATCTACCTCCTGAAATCTGTTTTCTGCAATTCTGCCTTGCTTTCAAATCCTCTTCGTTGCCTTCCCTCAATATATCTGTGGATGAGAGTTATCATTTATAACTCTGCGGGTTTGTGAATTGCAGTGTCCCTGAGCTCCATTTTTCAACTCGCTTTTTTGGGAGCTGGCCGCAAAAGCACGGGATTGCCTCAGGCCCTATTGTGCTTCTGGGCGGCAGACTGAGCCTGTGATTAATTCTTCTTCCTGATGGGAAATTAGAGTGACCTGTGCCTGTCCCAACACCTAGATCTAGTCTCTCATTGGTTGCCCCTCTTCCCGTTCATCCTCAGGACAAATTGCAACCTGTACAGAAGAGGAGGTTAAAGTTGCTGATTCTCCAAGTAGGGAGATTGCTAGTAAAGTAGCTGGAATGGCGAACCCGAGCACAAGGAGATGAGAAATGAGGTGCGTTTTAGAAACCTTTCAAAATCACACGGTGTACCATCTTCTGAGTTTCTCATGCATGTTTTCGATGTAGGAAGATGCCCTTGAACCTGGAGACTTGGGACCCATGGGATGGGTACCACGCAGTATTACTTTAAAGGGTCTGCGTTTGCTCACCCAACCTAACCCAACCTTTCAGCCCCAAGAGTGTCCACCCTTATGTCTCATCCACCTGTGCGTGTAGATATGGTCAATCCAGGTTGCATCACAGCCTCTGAACGAATTTTGTAAGAATTTCTCTCTCTTTCACTGTCTTTGTTTTACGGGTTTTTAAAAGTAATTTATTTTTATAATGGGGTTTAGTTGCTTTTCACGGCTGAGTTTATGCGGCTTTACACCCACTTGACTCACTTCCAGACATATATCAATACATAGGTTTTAAGATTCTTACTAGTCACCTATATTCTTGTGCGGTGAATAGGGGGTGTTGAGTCCAGTTCACTGAGCAAGGAGTAGGTCTTGTCTATTACATATTGGGTGTATGGAACGGTATCTGAGCGAATTTGAACCCCTTGTTTTATGCATCACCCCACCTCACCTTTCCCGTTAAGCAGCCATAGTGTGTTTTCTAAACGTGTGACTCTGTTCTGTTTTGTAATTCAGTTCAAGTGTAGCGGTTTTTACATTCCCTCTATAAGTGATAGCTTATGATAAGTGTCTTTTTCTGTGTGACTTATTTCACTTAGAATCGTCGTACCTAACTCCACTCATCTTGCTTCTACTAGCCTTATGACATTGATTTCATGTCTGAGTGATATTCCATTGTACATAAGGACCACGACTTCTTTATCCATTTTTCTCTTTCCTGGGATATTTAAGTTGTCATGAAGTGGAGGTTCTTGTCAACAGAGCAGCCCTAAACTTTGGGGTGCCTGTGTCTTGCTGATTTTTCTTTTTCCCAATTTATACGCCCATGAGTGGACGTGCCGTACGCTCCCTAAGCTGTGTTTTTTCGATGTTTCAGGACACACCATACACTTCTCCAGAGTGGCTGCTGGCAATTAACATCCCGCCCATCAGCGTAGCAAGGCTGCCATTTCTCCATGGCCTGTCCTGCCTTTCTGGTTTTGACACTTTTTGCAGCATGACCCTTTTGACCGATGGGAAGCGAGACTTCTTTGTAGCGCTGATTTGCCTTTCCAGGTTGCTTGGTTGGCCAAAAAGGGCGTATGCGTTTTTTCCTGAATATATTCAGGAAAAAACGCATACGCCCTTTTTGGCCAAGGGCATCATTGTCGACGTTTTGCCGCTTTTCATGTGCTTTAAAGGCGATTCGAATCTACCTCCTGAAACCTGTTTCCTGCAATTCTGCCTTGCTTTCAAATCCTCTTCGTTGCCTTCCCTCAATATATTTGTGGACGAGAGTTATCGTTTATAACTCAGCAGGTTTGTGAATGGCAGTGCCCCTGAGCTCCATTTTTCAACTGTCTTTTTTGGGTGCTGGCCGCAAAAGCACGGGATTGCCTCAGGCCCTATTCTGGTTCCCTGCGGCAGGCTGAGCCTGTGGTTAATTCTTCTTCCTGATGGGAAAATAGAGTGACCTCTGCCTGTCCCAACACCTAGATCTAGTCTCTCATTGGTTGCCCCTCTTCCCGTTCATCCTCAGGACAAATTGCAACCTGTACAGAACAGGAGGTTAAAGGTGCTGATTCTCCAAGTAGGGAGATTGCTAGTGAAGTAGCTGGAATGGCGAACCCGAGCACAAGGAGATGAGAAATGAGGTGCGTTTTAGAAACCTTTCAAAATCACACGGTGTACCTTCTTCTGGGTTCCTCATGCAAGATTTCGATGTAGGAAGATGCCCTTGAACCTGGAGATTTGGGACCCATGGGATGGGTACCATGCAGTATTACTTTAAAGGGTCTGCATTTGCTCACCCAACCTCACCCAACCTCTCAGCCCCAAGAGGGTCCACCCTTATGTCTCATCCAGCTGTGGGTCTAGATATGGTCAATCCAGGTTGCATCACAGCCCCTGAACGAATTTTGTAAGAATTTGTCTCTCTTTCACTGTCTTTGTTTTACGGGTTTTTATAAGTAATTTATTTTTTTAATGGGGTTTAGCTGCTTTTCACGGCTGTGTTTATGCGGATTTACACCCACTTGACTCACTTCCAGACAGATATCAATACATAGGTTTTAAGATTGTTACTAGTCACATATATTCTTGTGCGGTGAATAGGGGGTGTTGAGTCCAGTTCACTGAGCAAGGAGTAGGTCTTGTCTATTACATATTGGGTGTATGGAACGGTATCTGAGCGAATTTGAACCCCTTGTTTTATGCATCACCCCACCTCACCTTTCCCGTTAAGCAGCCATAGTGTGTTTTCTAAACGTGTGATTCTGTTCTGTTCTGTAATTCAGTTCAAGTGTAGCAGGTTTTTACATTCCCTCTCTAAGTGATAGCTTATGATAAGTGTCTTTTTCTGTGTGACTTATTTCACTTAGAATCGTCGTACCTAAGTCCACTCATCTTGCTTCTACTAGCCTTATGACATTGATTTCATGTCTGAGTGATATTGCATTGTACATAAGGACCACAACTTCTTTATCCATTTTTCTCTTTCCTGGGATATTTAAGGTGTCATGAAGTGGAGGTTCTTGTCAACAGAGCAGCCCTAAACTTTGGGGTGCCTGTGTCTTGCTGATTTTTAGTTTTCCCAATTTATACGCCCATGAGTGGACGTGCCCTATGCTCCCTAAGCTGTGTTTTTTCGATGTTTCAGGACACACCGTACACTTCTCCAGAGTGGCTGTTGGCAATTTACATCCCGCTCATCAGCGTAGCAAGGCTGCCATTTCTCCATGGCCTGTCCTGCATTTCTGGTTTTGACACTTTTTGCAGCATGGCCCTTTTGACCGATGGGAAGCGAGACTTCTTTGTAGCGCTGATTTGCCTTTTCAGGTTGCTTGGTTGGCCAAAAAGGGCGTATGCGTTTTTTCCTGAATATATTCAGGAAAAAACGCATACGCCCTTTTTGGCCAAGGGCATCATTGTCGACGTTTTGCCGCTTTTCATGTGCTTTAAAGGCGATTCGAATCTGCCTCCTGAAATCTGTTTTCTGCAATTCTGCCTTGCTTTCAAATCCTCTTCGTTGCCTTCCCTCAATATATCTGTGGATGAGAGTTATCATTTATAACTCTGCGGGTGTGTGAATTGCAGTGTCCCTGAGCTCCATTTTTCAACTCGCTTTTTTGGGAGCTGGCCGCAAAACACGGGATTGCCTCAGGCCCTATTGTGCTTCTGGGCGGCAGGCTGAGCCTGTGATTAATTCTTCTTCCTGATGGGAAATTAGAGTGACTTGTGCCTGTCCCAACACCTAGATCTAGTCTCTCATTGGTTGCCCCTCTTCCCTTTCATCCCCAGGACAAATTGCAACCTGTACAGAACAGGAGGTTAAAGGTGCTGATTCTCCAAGTAGGGAGATTTCTAGTAAAGTAGCTGGAATGGCGAACCCGAGCACAAGGAGATGAGAAATGAGGTGCGTTTTAGAAACCTTTCAAAATCACATGGTGTACCATCTTCTGAGTTTCTCATGCATGTTTTCGATGTAGGAAGATGCCCTTGAACCTGGAGACTTGGGACCCATGGGATGGGTACCACGCAGTATTACTTTAAAGGGTCTGCATTTGCTCACCCAACCTAACCCAACCTTTCAGCCCCAAGAGTGTCCACCCTTATGTCTCATCCACCTGTGCGTGTAGATATGGTCAATCCAGGTTGCATCACAGCCTCTGAACGAATTTTGTAAGAATTTCTCTCTCTTTCACTGTCTTTGTTTTACGGGTTGTTAAAAGTAATTTATTTTTATAATGGGGTTTAGTTGCTTTTCACGGCTGTGTTTATGCGGCTTTACACCCACTTGACTCACTTCCAGACATATATCAATACATAGGTTTTAAGATTCTTACTAGTCACCTATATTCTTGTGCAGTGAATAGGGGGTGTTGAGTCCAGTTCACTGAGCAAGGAGTAGGTCTTGTCTAATACATATTGGGTGTATGGAACGGTATCTGAGCGAATTTGAACCCCTTGTTTTATGCATCACCCCACCTCACCTTTCCCGTTAAGCAGCCATAGTGTGTTTTCTAAACGTGTGACTCTGTTCTGTTTTGTAATTCAGTTCAAGTGTAGCGGTTTTTACATTCCCTCTATAAGTGATAGCTTATGATAAGTGTCTTTTTCTGTGTGACTTATTTCACTTAGAATCGTCGTACCTAAGTCCACTCATCTTGCTTCTACTAGCCTTATGACATTGATTTCATGTCTGAGTGATATTCCATTGTACATAATGACCACAACTTCTTTATCCATTTTTCTCTTTCCTGGGATATTTAAGGTGTCATGAAGTGGAGGTTCTTGTCAACAGAGCAGCCCTAAACTTTGGGGTGCCTGTGTCTTGCTGATTTTTCTTTTTCCCAATTTATACGCCCATGAGTGGACGTGCCGTACGCTCCCTAAGCTGTGTTTTTTCGATGTTTCAGGACACACCATACACTTCTCCAGAGTGGCTGCTGGCAATTAACATCCCGCCCATCAGCGTAGCAAGGCTGCCATTTCTCCATGGCCTGTCCTGCATTTCTGGTTTTGACACTTTTTGCAGCATGGCCCTTTTGGCCGATGGGAAGCGAGACTTCTTTGTAGCGGTGATTTGCCTTTCCAGGTTGCTTGGTTGTCCAAAAAGGGCGTATGCGTTTTTTCTGAATATATTCAGGAAAAAACGCATACGCCCTTTTTGGCCAAGGGCATCATTGTCGACGTTTTGCCGCTTTTCATGTGCCTTAAAGGCGATTCGAATCTACCTCCTGAAATCTGTTTCCTGCAATTCTGCCTTGCTTTCAAATCCTCTTCGTTGCCTTCCCTCAATATATCTGTGGATGAGAGTTATCACTTATAACTCTGCGGGTTTGTGAATTGCAGTGTCCCTGAGCTCCATGTTTCAACTGTCTTTTTTGAGAGCTGGCCGCAAAAGCACGGGATTGCCTCAGGCCCTATTCTGGTTCCTGGCAGCAGGCTGAGCCTGTGGTTAATTCTTCTTCCTGATGGGAAAATAGAGTGACCTGTGCCTGTCCCAACACCTAGATCTAGTCTCTCATTGGTTGCCCCTCTTCCCGTTCATCCTCAGGACAAATTGCAACCTGTACAGAACAGGAGGTTAAAGGTGCTGATTCTCCAAGTAGGGAGATTGCTAGTGAAGTAGCTGGAATGGCGAACCCGAGCACAAGGAGATGAGAAATGAGGTGCCTTTTAGAAACCTTTCAAAATCACACGGTGTACCTTCTTCTGGGTTCCTCATGCAAGATTTCGATGTAGGAAGATGCCCTTGAACCTGGAGATTTGGGACCCATGGGATGGGTATCACGCAGTATTACTTTAAAGGGTCTGCGTTTGCTCACCCCACCTCTCAGCCCCAAGAGTGTCCACCCTTATGTCTCATCCAGCTGTGGGTCTAGATATGGTCAATCCAGGTGGCATCACAGCCCCTGAACGAATTTTGTAAGAATTTCTCTCTCTTTCACTGTCTTTGTTTTACGGGTTTTTAAAAGTAATTTATTT
This sequence comes from Eschrichtius robustus, assembly GCF_028021215.1. Taxonomy (NCBI): domain Eukaryota; kingdom Metazoa; phylum Chordata; class Mammalia; order Artiodactyla; family Eschrichtiidae; genus Eschrichtius; species Eschrichtius robustus. The sequence continues at coordinate 227,857 of NW_027175816.1, read as the reverse complement.
TTATAATGGGGTTTAGCTGCTTTTCACGGCTGTGTTTATGCGGATTTACACCCACTTGACTCACTTCCAGACAGATATCAATACATAGGTTTTAAGATTGTTACTAGTCACATATATTCTTGTGCTGTGAATAGGGGGTGTTGAGTCCAGTTCACTGAGTAAGGAGTAGGTCTTGTCTATTACATATTGGGTGTATGGAACGGTATCTGAGCGAATTTGAACCCCTTGTTTTATGCATCACCCCACCTCACCTTTCCCGTTAAGCAGCCATAGTGTGTTTTCTAAACGTGTGATTCTGTTCTGTTCTGTAATTCAGTTCAAGTGTAGCAGGTTTTTACATTCCCTCTATAAGTGATAGCTTATGATAAGTGTCTTTTTCTGTGTGACTTATTTCACTTAGAATCGTCGTACCTAAGTCCACTCATCTTGCTTCCACTAGCCTTATGACATTGATTTCATGTCTGAGTGATATTGCATTGTACATAAGGACCACAACTTCTTTATCCATTTTTCTCTTTCCTGGGATATTTAAGGTGTCATGAAGTGGAGGTTCTTGTCAACAGAGCAGCCCTAAACTTTGGGGTGCCTGTGTCTTGCTGATTTTTAGTTTTCCCAATTTATACGCCCATGAGTGGACGTGCCCTATGCTCCCTAAGCTGTGTTTTTTCGATGTTTCAGGACACACCGTACACTTCTCCAGAGTGACTGTTGGCAATTTACATCCTGCCCATCAGCGTAGCAAGGCTGCCATTTCTCCATGGCCTGTCCTGCATTTCTGGTTTTGACACTTTTTGCAGCATGGCCCTTTTGACCGATGGGAAGCGAGACTTCTTTGTAGCGCTGATTTGCCTTTTCAGGTTGCTTGGTTGGCCAAAAAGGGCGTATGCGTTTTTTCCTGAATATATTCAGGAAAAAACGCATACGCCCTTTTTGGCCAAGGGCATCATTGTCGACGTTTTGCCGCTTTTCATGTGCTTTAAATGCGATTCGAATCTACCTCCTGAAATCTGTTTTCTGCAATTCTGCCTTGCTTTCAAATCCTCTTCGTTGCCTTCCCTCAATATATCTGTGGATGAGAGTTATCATTTATAACTCTGCGGGTTTGTGAATTGCAGTGTCCCTGAGCTCCATTTTTCAACTCGCTTTTTTGGGAGCTGGCCGCAAAAGCATGGGATTGCCTCAGGCACTATTGTGCTTCTGGGCGGCAGGCTGAGCCTGTGATTAATTCTTCTTCCTGATGGGAAATTAGAGTGACCTGTGCCTGTCCCAACACCTAGATCTAGTCTCTCATTGGTTGCCCCTCTTCCCGTTCATCCCCAGGACAAATTGCAACCTGTACAGAACAGGAGGTTAAAGGTGCTGATTCTCCAAGTAGGGAGATTGTTAGTAAAGTAGCTGGAATGGCGAACCCGAGCACAAGGAGATGAGAAATGAGGTGCGTTTTAGAAATCTTTCAAAATCACACGGTGTACCATCTTCTGTGTTTCTCATGCATGTTTTCGATGTAGGAAGATGCCCTTGAACCTGGAGACTTGGGACACATGGGATGGGTACCACGCAGTATTACTTTAAAGGGTCTGCATTTGCTCACACAACCTAACCCAACCTTTCAGCCCCAAGAGTGTCCACCCTTATGTCTCATCCAGCTGTGCGTGTAGATATGGTCAATCCAGGTTGCATCACAGCCTCTGAACGAATTTTGTAAGAATTTCTCTCTCTTTCACTGTCTTTGTTTTACGGGTTTTTAAAAGTAATTTATTTTTATAATGGGGTTTAGCTGCTTTTCACGGCTGTGTTTATGCGGCTTTACACCTACTTGACTCACTTCCAGACATATATCAATACATAGGTTTTAAGATTCTTACTAGTCACATATATTCTTGTGCGGTGAATAGGGGGTGTTGAGTCCAGTTCACTGAGCAAGGAGTAGGTCTTGTCTATTACATATTGGGTGTATGGAACGGTATCTGAGCGAATTTGAACCCCTTGTTTTATGCATCACCCCACGTCACCTTTCCCGTTAAGCAGCCATAGTGTGTTTTCTAAACGTGTGACTCTGTTCTGTTTTGTAATTCAGTTCAATGTAGCGGTTTTTACATTCCCTCTATAAGTGATAGCTTATGATAAGTGTCTTTTTCTGTGTGACTTATTTCACTTAGAATCGTCGTACCTAACTCCACTCATCTTGCTTCTACTAGCCTTATGACATTGATTTCATGTCTGAGTGATATTGCATTGTACATAAGGACCACAACTTCTTTATCCATTTTTCTCTTTCCTGGGATATTTAAGGTGTCATGAAGTGGAGGTTCTTGTCAACAGAGCAGCCCTAAACTTTGGGGTGCCTGTGTCTTGCTGATTTTTAGTTTTCCCAATTTATACGCCCATGAGTGGACGTGCCCTATGCTCCCTAAGCTGTGTTTTTTCGATGTTTCAGGACACACTGTACACTTCTCCAGAGTGGCTGTTGGCAATTTACATCCCGCTCATCAGCGTAGCAAGGCTGCCATTTCTCCATGGCCTGTCCTGCATTTCTGGTTTTGACACTTTTTGCAGCATGGCCCTTTTGACCGATGGGAAGCGAGACTTCTTTGTAGCGCTGATTTGCCTTTCCAGGTTGCTTGGTTGGCCAAAAAGGGCGTATGCGTTTTTTCCTGAATATATTCAGGAAAAAACGCATACGCCCTTTTTGGCCAAGGGCATCATTGTCGACCTTTTGCCGCTTTTCATGTGCTTTAAAGGCGATTCGTATCTACCTCCTGAAATCTGTTTTCTGCAATTCTGCCTTGCTTTCAAATCCTCTTCGTTGCCTTCCCTCAATATATCTGTGGATGAGAGTTATCATTTATAACTCTGCGGGTTTGTGAATTGCAGTGTCCCTGAGCTCCATTTTTCAACTCGCTTTTTTGGGAGCTGGCCGCAAAAGCGCGGGATTGCCTCAGGCCCTATTGTGCTTCTGGGCGGCAGGCTGAGCCTGTGATTAATTCTTCTTCCTGATGGGAAATTAGAGTGACCTGTGCCTGTCCCAACACCTAGATCTAGTCTCTCATTGGTTGCCCCTCTTCCCGTTCATCCCCAGGACAAATTGCAACCTGTACAGAACAGGAGGTTAAAGGTGCTGATTCTCCAAGTAGGGAGATTGCTAGTAAAGTAGCTGGAATGGCGAACCCGAGCACAAGGAGATGAGAAATGAGGTGCGTTTTAGAAACCTTTCAAAATCACACGGTGTACCATCTTCTGAGTTTCTCATGCATGTTTTCGATGTAGGAAGATGCCCTTGAACCTGGAGACTTGGGACACATGGGATGGGTACCACGCAGTATTACTTTAAAGGGTCTGCGTTTGCTCACCCAACCTAACCCAACCTTTCAGCCCCAAGAGTGTCCACCCTTATGTCTCATCCACCTGTGCATGTAGATATGGTCAATCCAGGTTGCATCACAGCCTCTGAACGAATTTTGTAAGAATTTCTCTCTCTTTCACTGTCTTTGTTTTATGGGTTTTTAAAAGTAATTTATTTTTATAATGGGGTTTAGTTGCTTTTCACGGCTGTGTTTATGCGGCTTTACACCCACTTGACTCACTTCCAGACATATATCAATACATAGGTTTTAAGATTCTTACTAGTCACCTATATTCTTGTGCGGTGAATAGGGGGTGTTGAGTCCAGTTCACTGAGCAAGGAATAGGTCTTGTCTATTACATATTGGGTGTATGGAACGGTATCTGAGCGAATTTGAACCCCTTGTTTTATGCATCACCCCACCTCACCTTTCCCGTTAAGCAGCCATAGTGTGTTTTCTAAACGTGTGACTCTGTTCTGTTTTGTAATTCAGTTCAAGTGTAGCGGTTTTTACATTCCCTCTATAAGTGATAGCTTATGATAAGTGTCTTTTTCTGTGTGACTTATTTCACTTAGAATCGTCGTACCTAACTCCACTCATCTTGCTTCTACTAGCCTTATGACATTGATTTCATGTCTGAGTGATATTCCATTGTACATAAGGACCACGACTTCTTTATCCATTTTTCTCTTTCCTGGGATATTTAAGGTGTCATGAAGTGGAGGTTCTTGTCAACAGAGCAGCCCTAAACTTTGGGGTGCCTGTGTCTTGCTGATTTTTCTTTTTCCCAATTTATACGCCCATGAGTGGACGTGCCGTACGCTCCCTAAGCTGTGTTTTTTCGATGTTTCAGGACACACCATACACTTCTCCAGAGTGGCTGCTGGCAATTAACATCCCGCCCATCAGCGTAGCAAGGCTGCCATTTCTCCATGGCCTGTCCTGCATTTCTGGTTTTGACACTTTTTGCAGCATGGCCCTTTTGGCCGATGGGAAGCGAGACTTCTTTGTAGCGCTGATTTGCCTTTCCAGGTTGCTTGGTTGGCCAAAAAGGGCGTATGCGTTTTTTCCTGAATATATTCAGGAAAAAACGCATATGCCCTTTTTAGCCAAGGGCATCATTGTCGACCTTTTGCCGCTTTTCATGTGCCTTAAAGGCGATTCGAATCTACCTCCTGAAATCTGTTTCCTGCAATTCTGCATTGCTTTCAAATCCTCTTCGTTGCCTTCCCTCAATATATCTGTGGATGAGAGTTATCACTTATAACTCTGCGGGTTTGTGAATTGCAGTGTCCCTGAGCTCCATTTTTCAACTGTCTTTTTTGAGAGCTGGCCGCAAAAGCACGGGATTGCCTCAGGCCCTATTCTGGTTCCTGGCAACAGGCTGAGCCTGTGGTTAATTCTTCTTCCTGATGGGAAAATAGAGTGACCTGTGCCTGTCCCAACCCCTAGATCTAGTCTCTCATTGGTTGCCCCTCTTCCCGTTCATCCTCAGGACAAATTGCAACCTGTACAGAACAGGAGGTTAAAGGTGCTGATCCTCCAAGTAGGGAGATTGCTAGTAAAGTAGCTGGAATGGCGAACCCGAGCACAAGGAGATGAGAAATGAGGTGCGTTTTAGAAACCTTTCAAAATCACACGGTGTACCTTCTTCTGGGTTCCTCATGCAAGATTTCGATGTAGGAAGATGCCCTTGAACCTGGAGATTTGGGACCCATGGGATGGGTACCATGCAGTATTACTTTAAAGGGTCTGCGTTTGCTCACCCAACCTCACCCAACCTCTCAGCCCCAAGAGTGTCCACCCTTATGTCTCATCCAGCTGTGGGTCTAGATATGGTCAATCCAGGTTGCATCACAGCCCCTGAACGAATTTTGTAAGAATTTGTCTCTCTTTCACTGTCTTTGTTTTACGGGTTTTTAAAAGTAATTTATTTTTATAATGGGGTTTATCTGCTTTTCACGTCTGTGTTTATGCGGATTTACACCCACTTGACTCACTTCCAGACAGATATCAATACATAGGTTTTAAGATTGTTACTAGTCACATATATTCTTGTGCGGTGAATAGGGGGTGTTGAGTCCAGTTCACTGAGCAAGGAGTAGGTCTTGTCTATTACATATTGGGTGTATGGAACGGTATCTGAGCGAATTTGAACCCCTTGTTTTATGCATCACCCCACCTCACCTTTCCCGTTAAGCAGCCATAGTGTGTTTTCTAAACGTGTGATTCTGTTCTGTTCTGTAATTCAGTTCAAGTGTAGCAGGTTTTTACATTCCCTCTATAAGTGATAGCTTATGATAAGTGTCTTTTTCTGTGTGACTTATTTCACTTAGAATCGTCGTACCTAAGTCCACTCATCTTGCTTCTACTAGCCTTATGACATTGATTTCATGTCTGAGTGATATTGCATTGTACATAAGGACCACAACTTCTTTATCCATTTTTCTCTTTCCTGGGATATTTAAGGTGTCATGAAGTGGAGGTTCTTGTCAACAGAGCAGCCCTAAACTTTGGGGTGCCTGTGTCTTGCTGATTTTTAGTTTTCCCAATTTATACGCCCATGAGTGGACGTGCCCTATGCTCCCTAAGCTGTGTTTTTTCGATGTTTCAGGACACACCGTACACTTCTCCAGAGTGGCTGTTGGCAATTTACATCCCGCCCATCAGCGTAGCAAGGCTGCCATTTCTCCATGGCCTGTCCTGCATTTCTGGTTTTGACACTTTTTGCAGCATGGCCCTTTTGACCGATGGGAAGCGAGACTTCTTTGTAGCGCTGATTTGCCTTTTCAGGTTGCTTGGTTGGCCAAAAAGGGCGTATGCGTTTTTTCCTGAATATATTCAGGAAAAAACGCATACGCCCTTTTTGGCCAAGGGCATCATTGTCGACGTTTTGCCGCTTTTCATGTGCATTAAAGGCGATTTGAATCTACCTCCTGAAATCTGTTTTCTGCAATTCTGCCTTGCTTTCAAATCCTCTTCGTTGCCTTCCCTCAATATATCTGTGGATGAGAGTTATCATTTATAACTCTGCGGGTTTGTGAATTGCAGTGTCCCTGAGCTCCATTTTTCAACTCGCTTTTTTGGGAGCTGGCCGCAAAAGCGCGGGATTGCCTCAGGCCCTATTGTGCTTCTGGGCGGCAGGCTGAGCCTGTGATTAATTCTTCTTCCTGATGGGAAATTAGAGTGACCTGTGCCTGTCCCAACACCTAGATCTAGTCTCTCATTGGTTGCCCCTCTTCCCGTTCATCCCCAGGACAAATTGCAACCTGTACAGAACAGGAGGTTAAAGGTGCTGATTCTCCAAGTAGGGAGATTGCTAGTAAAGTAGCTGGAATGGCGAACCCGAGCACAAGGAGATGAGAAATGAGGTGCGTTTTAGAAACCTTTCAAAATCACACGGTGTACCATCTTCTGAGTTTCTCATGCATGTTTTCGATGTAGGAAGATGCCCTTGAACCTGGAGACTTGGGACCCATGGGATGGGTACCACGCAGTATTACTTTAAAGGGTCTGCGTTTGCTCACCCAACCTAACCCAACCTTTCAGCCCCAAGAGTGTCCACCCTTATGTCTCATCCACCTGTGCATGTAGATATGGTCAATCCAGGTTGCATCACAGCCTCTGAACGAATTTTGTAAGAATTTCTCTCTCTTTCACTGTCTTTGTTTTATGGGTTTTTAAAAGTAATTTATTTTTATAATGGGGTTTAGTTGCTTTTCACGGCTGTGTTTATGCGGCTTTACACCCACTTGACTCACTTCCAGACATATATCAATACATAGGTTTTAAGATTCTTACTAGTCACCTATATTCTTGTGCGGTGAATAGGGGGTGTTGAGTCCAGTTCACTGAGCAAGGAATAGGTCTTGTCTATTACATATTGGGTGTATGGAACGGTATCTGAGCGAATTTGAACCCCTTGTTTTATGCATCACCCCACCTCACCTTTCCCGTTAAGCAGCCATAGTGTGTTTTCTAAACGTGTGACTCTGTTCTGTTTTGTAATTCAGTTCAAGTGTAGCGGTTTTTACATTCCCTCTATAAGTGATAGCTTATGATAAGTGTCTTTTTCTGTGTGACTTATTTCACTTAGAATCGTCGTACCTAACTCCACTCATCTTGCTTCTACTAGCCTTATGACATTGATTTCATGTCTGAGTGATATTCCATTGTACATAAGGACCACGACTTCTTTATCCATTTTTCTCTTTCCTGGGATATTTAAGTTGTCATGAAGTGGAGGTTCTTGTCAACAGAGCAGCCCTAAACTTTGGGGTGCCTGTGTCTTGCTGATTTTTCTTTTTCCCAATTTATACGCCCATGAGTGGACGTGCCGTACGCTCCCTAAGCTGTGTTTTTTCGATGTTTCAGGACACACCATACACTTCTCCAGAGTGGCTGCTGGCAATTAACATCCCGCCCATCAGCGTAGCAAGGCTGCCATTTCTCCATGGCCTGTCCTGCATTTCTGGTTTTGACACTTTTTGCAGCATGGCCCTTTTGGCCGATGGGAAGCGAGACTTCTTTGTAGCGCTGATTTGCCTTTCCAGGTTGCTTGGTTGGCCAAAAAGGGCGTATGCGTTTTTTCCTGAATATATTCAGGAAAAAACGCATATGCCCTTTTTAGCCAAGGGCATCATTGTCGACCTTTTGCCGCTTTTCATGTGCCTTAAAGGCGATTCGAATCTACCTCCTGAAATCTGTTTCCTGCAATTCTGCCTTGCTTTCAAATCCTCTTCGTTGCCTTCCCTCAATATATCTGTGGATGAGAGTTATCACTTATAACTCTGCGGGTTTGTGAATTGCAGTGTCCCTGAGCTCCATTTTTCAACTGTCTTTTTTGAGAGCTGGCCGCAAAAGCACGGGATTGCCTCAGGCCCTATTCTGGTTCCTGGCAACAGGCTGAGCCTGTGGTTAATTCTTCTTCCTGATGGGAAAATAGAGTGACCTGTGCCTGTCCCAACCCCTAGATCTAGTCTCTCATTGGTTGCCCCTCTTCCCGTTCATCCTCAGGACAAATTGCAACCTGTACAGAACAGGAGGTTAAAGGTGCTGATCCTCCAAGTAGGGAGATTGCTAGTAAAGTAGCTGGAATGGCGAACCCGAGCACAAGGAGATGAGAAATGAGGTGCGTTTTAGAAACCTTTCAAAATCACACGGTGTACCTTCTTCTGGGTTCCTCATGCAAGATTTCGATGTAGGAAGATGCCCTTGAACCTGGAGATTTGGGACCCATGGGATGGGTACCATGCAGTATTACTTTAAAGGGTCTGCGTTTGCTCACCCAACCTCACCCAACCTCTCAGCCCCAAGAGTGTCCACCCTTATGTCTCATCCAGCTGTGGGTCTAGATATGGTCAATCCAGGTTGCATCACAGCCCCTGAACGAATTTTGTAAGAATTTGTCTCTCTTTCACTGTCTTTGTTTTACGGGTTTTTAAAAGTAATTTATTTTTATAATGGGGTTTATCTGCTTTTCACGGCTGTGTTTATGCGGATTTACACCCACTTGACTCACTTCCAGACAGATATCAATACATAGGTTTTAAGATTGTTACTAGTCACATATATTCTTGTGCGGTGAATAGGGGGTGTTGAGTCCAGTTCACTGAGCAAGGAGTAGGTCTTGTCTATTACATATTGGGTGTATGGAACGGTATCTGAGCGAATTTGAACCCCTTGTTTTATGCATCACCCCACCTCACCTTTCCCGTTAAGCAGCCATAGTGTGTTTTCTAAACGTGTGATTCTGTTCTGTTCTGTAATTCAGTTCAAGTGTAGCAGGTTTTTACATTCCCTCTATAAGTGATAGCTTATGATAAGTGTCTTTTTCTGTGTGACTTATTTCACTTAGAATCGTCGTACCTAAGTCCACTCATCTTGCTTCTACTAGCCTTATGACATTGATTTCATGTCTGAGTGATATTGCATTGTACATAAGGACCACAACTTCTTTATCCATTTTTCTCTTTCCTGGGATATTTAAGGTGTCATGAAGTGGAGGTTCTTGTCAACAGAGCAGCCCTAAACTTTGGGGTGCCTGTGTCTTGCTGATTTTTAGTTTTCCCAATTTATACGCCCATGAGTGGACGTGCCCTATGCTCCCTAAGCTGTGTTTTTTCGATGTTTCAGGACACACCGTACACTTCTCCAGAGTGGCTGTTGGCAATTTACATCCCGCCCATCAGCGTAGCAAGGCTGCCATTTCTCCATGGCCTGTCCTGCATTTCTGGTTTTGACACTTTTTGCAGCATGGCCCTTTTGACCGATGGGAAGCGAGACTTCTTTGTAGCGCTGATTTGCCTTTTCAGGTTGCTTGGTTGGCCAAAAAGGGCGTATGCGTTTTTTCCTGAATATATTCAGGAAAAAACGCATACGCCCTTTTTGGCCAAGGGCATCATTGTCGACGTTTTGCCGCTTTTCATGTGCATTAAAGGCGATTCGAATCTACCTCCTGAAATCTGTTTTCTGCAATTCTGCCTTGCTTTCAAATCCTCTTCGTTGCCTTCCCTCAATATATCTGTGGATGAGAGTTATCATTTATAACTCTGCGGGTTTGTGAATTGCAGTGTCCCTGAGCTCCATTTTTCAACTCGCTTTTTTGGGAGCTGGCCGCAAAAGCACGGGATTGCCTCAGGCCCTATTGTGCTTCTGGGCGGCAGGCTGAGCCTGTGATTAATTCTTCTTCCTGATGGGAAATTAGAGTGACCTGTGCCTGTCCCAACACCTAGATCTAGTCTCTCATTGGTTGCCCCTCTTCCCGTTCATCCTCAGGACAAATTGCAACCTTTACAGAACAGGAGGTTAAAGGTGCTGATTCTCCAAGTAGGGAGATTGCTAGTAAAGTAGCTGGAATGGCGAACCCGAGCACAAGGAGATGAGAAATGAGGTGCGTTTTAGAAACCTTTCAAAATCACACGGTGTACCATCTTCTGAGTTTCTCATGCATGTTTTCGATGTAGGAAGATGCCCTTGAACCTGGAGACTTGGGACCCATGGGATGGGTACCACGCAGTATTACTTTAAAGGGTCTGCGTTTGCTCACCCAACCTAACCCAACCTTTCAGCCCCAAGAGTGTCCACCCTTATGTCTCATCCACCTGTGCGTGTAGATATGGTCAATCCAGGTTGCATCACAGCCTCTGAACGAATTTTGTAAGAATTTCTCTCTCTTTCACTGTCTTTGTTTTACGGGTTTTTAAAAGTAATTTATTTTTATAATGGGGTTTAGTTGCTTTTCACGGCTGTGTTTATGCGGCTTTACACCCACTTGACTCACTTCCAGACATATATCAATACATAGGTTTTAAGATTCTTACTAGTCACCTATATTCTTGTGCGGTGAATAGGGGGTGTTGAGTCCAGTTCACTGAGCAAGGAGTAGGTCTTGTCTATTACATATTGGGTGTATGGAACGGTATGTGAGCGAATTTGAACCCCTTGTTTTATGCATCACCCCACCTCACCTTTCCCGTTAAGCAGCCATAGTGTGTTTTCTAAACGTGTGACTCTGTTCTGTTTTGTAATTCAGTTCAAGTGTAGCGGTTTTTACATTCCCTCTATAAGTGATAGCTTATGATAAGTGTCTTTTTCTGTGTGACTTATTTCACTTAGAATCGTCGTACCTAACTCCACTCATCTTGCTTCTACTAGCCTTATGACATTGATTTCATGTCTGAGTGATATTCCATTGTACATAAGGACCACGACTTCTTTATCCATTTTTCTCTTTCCTGGGATATTTAAGTTGTCATGAAGTGGAGGTTCTTGTCAACAGAGCAGCCCTAAACTTTGGGGTGCCTGTGTCTTGCTGATTTTTCTTTTTCCCAATTTATACGCCCATGAGTGGACGTGCCGTACGCTCCCTAAGCTGTGTTTTTTCGATGTTTCAGGACACACCATACACTTCTCCAGAGTGGCTGCTGGCAATTAACATCCCGCCCATCAGCGTAGCAAGGCTGCCATTTCTCCATGGCCTGTCCTGCATTTCTGGTTTTGACACTTTTTGCAGCATGGCCCTTTTGGCCGATGGGAAGCGAGACTTCTTTGTAGCGCTGATTTGCCTTTCCAGGTTGCTTGGTTGGCCAAAAAGGGCGTATGCGTTTTTTCCTGAATATATTCAGGAAAAAACGCATACGCCCTTTTTGGCCAAGGGCATCATTGTCGACGTTTTGCCGCTTTTCATGTGCCTTAAAGGCGATTCGAATCTACCTCCTGAAATCTGTTTCCTGCAATTCTGCCTTGCTTTCAAATCCTCTTCGTTGCCTTCCCTCAATATATCTGTGGATGAGAGTTATCACTTATAACTCTGCGGGTTTGTGAATTGCAGTGTCCCTGAGCTCCATTTTTCAACTGTCTTTTTTGAGAGCTGGCCGCAAAAGCACGGGATTGCCTCAGGCCCTATTCTGGTTCCTGGCAGCAGGCTGAGCCTGTGGTTAATTCTTCTTCCTGATGGGAAAATAGAGTGACCTGTGCCTGTCCCAACACCTAGATCTAGTCTCTCATTGGTTGCCCCTCTTCCCGTTCATCCTCAGGACAAATTGCAACCTGTACAGAACAGGAGGTTAAAGGTGCTGATTCTCCAAGTAGGGAGATTGCTAGTGAAGTAGCTGGAATGGCGAACCCGAGCACAAGGAGATGAGAAATGAGGTGCGTTTTAGAAACCTTTCAAAATCACACGGTGTACCTTCTTCTGGGTTCCTCATGCAAGATTTCGATGTAGGAAGATGCCCTTGAACCTGGAGATTTGGGACCCATGGGATGGGTACCATGCAGTATTACTTTAAAGGGTCTGCGTTTGCTCACCCAACCTCACCCAACCTCTCAGCCCCAAGAGTGTCCACCCTTATGTCTCATCCAGCTGTGGGTCTAGATATGGTCAATCCAGGTTGCATCACAGCCCCTGAACGAATTTTGTAAGAATTTCTCTCTCTTTCACTGTCTTTGTTTTACGGGTTTTTAAAAGTAATTTATTTTTATAATGGGGTTTAGCTGCTTTTCACGGCTGTGTTTATGCGGATTTACACCCACTTGACTCACTTTCAGACAGATATCAATACATAGGTTTTAAGATTGTTACTAGTCACATATATTCTTGTGCTGTGAATAGGGGGTGTTGAGTCCAGTTCACTGAGCAAGGAGTAGGTCTTGTCTATTACATATTGGGTGTATGGAACGGTATCTGAGCGAATTTGAACCCCTTGTTTTATGCATCACCCCACCTCACCTTTCCCGTTAAGCAGCCATAGTGTGTTTTCTAAACGTGTGACTCTGTTCTGTTTTGTAATTCAGTTCAAGTGTAGCGGTTTTTACATTCCCTCTATAAGTGATATCTTATGATAAGTGTCTTTTTCTGTGTGACTTATTTCACTTAGAATCGTCATACCTAAATCCACTCATCTTGCTTCTACTAGCCTTATGACATTGATTTCATGTCTGAGTGATATTCCTTTGTACATAAGGACCACAACTTCTTTATCCATTTTTCTCTTTCCTGGGATATTTAAGGTGTCATGAAGTGGAGGTTCTTGTCAACAGAGCAGCCCTAAACTTTGGGGTGCCTGTGTCTTGCTGATTTTTCTTTTTCCCAATTTATACGCCCATGAGTGGACGTGCCGTACGCTCCCTAAGCTGTGTTTTTTCGATGTTTCAGGACACACCATACACTTCTCCAGAGTGGCTGCTGGCAATTAACATCCCGCCCATCAGCGTAGCAAGGCTGCCATTTCTCCATGGCCTGTCCTGCATTTCTGGTTTTGACACTTTTTGCAGCATGGCCCTTTTGGCCGATGGGAAGCGAGACTTCTTTGTAGCGCTGATTTGCCTTTCCAGGTTGCTTCGTTGGCCAAAAAGGGCGTATGCGTTTTTTCCTGAATATATTCAGGAAAAAACGCATATGCCCTTTTTAGCCAAGGGCATCATTGTCGACCTTTTGCCGCTTTTCATGTGCCTTAAAGGCGATTCGAATCTACCTCCTGAAATCTGTTTCCTGCAATTCTGCCTTGCTTTCAAATCCTCTTCGTTGCCTTCCCTCAATATATCTGTGGATGAGAGTTATCACTTATAACTCTGCGGGTTTGTGAATTGCAGTGTCCCTGAGCTCCATTTTTCAACTGTCTTTTTTGAGAGCTGGCCGCAAAAGCACGGGATTGCCTCAGGCCCTATTCTGGTTCCTGGCAACAGGCTGAGCCTGTGGTTAATTCTTCTTCCTGATGGGAAAATAGAGTGACCTGTGCCTGTCCCAACCCCTAGATCTAGTCTCTCATTGGTTGACCCTCTTCCCGTTCATCCTCAGGACAAATTGCAACCTGTACAGAACAGGAGGTTAAAGGTGCTGATCCTCCAAGTAGGGAGATTGCTAGTAAAGTAGCTGGAATGGCGAACCCGAGCACAAGGAGATGAGAAATGAGGTGCGTTTTAGAAACCTTTCAAAATCACACGGTGTACCTTCTTCTGGGTTCCTCATGCAAGATTTCGATGTAGGAAGATGCCCTTGAACCTGGAGATTTGGGACCCATGGGATGGGTACCATGCAGTATTACTTTAAAGGGTCTGCGTTTGCTCACCCAACCTCACCCAACCTCTCAGCCCCAAGAGTGTCCACCCTTATGTCTCATCCAGCTGTGGGTCTAGATATGGTCAATCCAGGTTGCATCACAGCCCCTGAACGAATTTTGTAAGAATTTCTCTCTCTTTCACTGTCTTTGTTTTACGGGTTTTTAAAAGTAATTTATTTTTATAATGGGGTTTAGCTGCTTTTCACGGCTGTGTTTATGCGGATTTACACCCACTTGACTCACTTTCAGACAGATATCAATACATAGGTTTTAAGATTGTTACTAGTCACATATATTCTTGTGCGGTGAATAGGGGGTGTTGAGTCCAGTTCACTGAGCAAGGAGTAGGTCTTGTCTATTACATATTGGGTGTATGGAACGGTATCTGAGCGAATTTGAACCCCTTGTTTTATGCATCACCCCACCTCACCTTTCCCGTTAAGCAGCCATAGTGTGTTTTCTAAACGTGTGACTCTGTTCTGTTTTGTAATTCAGTTCAAGTGTAGCGGTTTTTACATTCCCTCTATAAGTGATATCTTATGATAAGTGTCTTTTTCTGTGTGACTTATTTCACTTAGAATCGTCATACCTAAATCCACTCATCTTGCTTCTACTAGCCTTATGACATTGATTTCATTTCTGAGTGATATTCCTTTGTACATAAGGACCACAACTTCTTTATCCATTTTTCTCTTTCCTGGGATATTTAAGGTGTCATGAAGTGGAGGTTCTTGTCAACAGAGCAGCCCTAAACTTTGGGGTGCCTGTGTCTTGCTGATTTTTCTTTTTCCCAATTTATACGCCCATGAGTGGACGTGCCGTACGCTCCCTAAGCTGTGTTTTTTCGATGTTTCAGGACACACCATACACTTCTCCAGAGTGGCTGCTGGCAATTAACATCCCGCCCATCAGCGTAGCAAGGCTGCCATTTCTCCATGGCCTGTCCTGCATTTCTGGTTTTGACACTTTTTGCAGCATGGCCCTTTTGGCCGATGGGAAGCGAGACTTCTTTGTAGCGCTGATTTGCCTTTCCAGGTTGCTTGGTTGGCCAAAAAGGGCGTATGCGTTTTTTCCTGAATATATTCAGGAAAAAACGCATATGCCCTTTTTAGCCAAGGGCATCATTGTCGACCTTTTGCCGCTTTTCATGTGCCTTAAAGGCGATTCGAATCTACCTCCTGAAATCTGTTTCCTGCAATTCTGCCTTGCTTTCAAATCCTCTTCGTTGCCTTCCCTCAATATATCTGTGGATGAGAGTTATCACTTATAACTCTGCGGGTTTGTGAATTGCAGTGTCCCTGAGCTCCATTTTTCAACTGTCTTTTTTGAGAGCTGGCCGCAAAAGCACGGGATTGCCTCAGGCCCTATTCTGGTTCCTGGCAACAGGCTGAGCCTGTGGTTAATTCTTCTTCCTGATGGGAAAATAGAGTGACCTGTGCCTGTCCCAACCCCTAGATCTAGTCTCTCATTGGTTGACCCTCTTCCCGTTCATCCTCAGGACAAATTGCAACCTGTACTGAACAGGAGGTTAAAGGTGCTGATCCTCCAAGTAGGGAGATTGCTAGTAAAGTAGCTGGAATGGCGAACCCGAGCACAAGGAGATGAGAAATGAGGTGCGTTTTAGAAACCTTTCAAAATCACACGGTGTACCTTCTTCTGGGTTCCTCATGCAAGATTTCGATGTAGGAAGATGCCCTTGAACCTGGAGATTTGGGACCCATGGGATGGGTACCATGCAGTATTACTTTAAAGGGTCTGCGTTTGCTCACCCAACCTCACCCAACCTCTCAGCCCCAAGAGTGTCCACCCTTATGTCTCATCCAGCTGTGGGTCTAGATATGGTCAATCCAGGTTGCATCACAGCCCCTGAACGAATTTTGTAAGAATTTGTCTCTCTTTCACTGTCTTTGTTTTACGGGTTTTTAAAAGTAATTTATTTTTATAATGGGGTTTATCTGCTTTTCACGGCTGTGTTTATGCGGATTTACACCCACTTGACTCACTTCCAGACAGATATCAATACATAGGTTTTAAGATTGTTACTAGTCACATATATTCTTGTGCGGTGAATACGGGGTGTTGAGTCCAGTTCACTGAGCAAGGAGTAGGTCTTGTCTATTACATATTGGGTGTATGGAACGGTATCTGAGCGAATTTGAACCCCTTGTTTTATGCATCACCCCACCTCACCTTTCCCGTTAAGCAGCCATAGTGTGTTTTCTAAACGTGTGATTCTGTTCTGTTCTGTAATTCAGTTCAAGTGTAGCAGGTTTTTACATTCCCTCTATAAGTGATAGCTTATGATAAGTGTCTTTTTCTGTGTGACTTATTTCACTTAGAATCGTCGTACCTAAGTCCACTCATCTTGCTTCCACTAGCCTTATGACATTGATTTCATGTCTGAGTGATATTGCATTGTACATAAGGACCACAACTTCTTTATCCATTTTTCTCTTTCCTGGGATATTTAAGGTGTCATGAAGTGGAGGTTCTTGTCAACAGAGCAGCCCTAAACTTTGGGGTGCCTGTGTCTTGCTGATTTTTAGTTTTCCCAATTTATACGCCCATGAGTGGACGTGCCCTATGCTCCCTAAGCTGTGTTTTTTCGATGTTTCAGGACACACCGTACACTTCTCCAGAGTGGCTGTTGGCAATTTACATCCCGCTCATCAGCGTAGCAAGGCTGCCATTTCTCCATGGCCTGTCCTGCATTTCTGGTTTTGACACTTTTTGCAGCATGGCCCTTTTGACCGATGGGAAGCGAGACTTCTTTGTAGCGCTGATTTGCCTTTTCAGGTTGCTTGGTTGGCCAAAAAGGGCGTATGCGTTTTTTCCTGAATATATTCAGGAAAAAACGCATACGCCCTTTTTGGCCAAGGGCATCATTGTCGACGTTTTGCCGCTTTTCATGTGCTTTAAAGGCGATTCGAATCTACCTCCTGAAATCTGTTTTCTGCAATTCTGCCTTGCTTTCAAATCCTCTTCGTTGCCTTCCCTCAATATATCTGTGGATGAGAGTTATCATTTATAACTCTGCGGGTTTGTGAATTGCAGTGTCCCTGAGCTCCATTTTTCAACTCGCTTTTTTGGGAGCTGGCCGCAAAAGCACGGGATTGCCTCAGGCCCTATTGTGCTTCTGGGCGGCAGGCTGAGCCTGTGATTAATTCTTCTTCCTGATGGGAAATTAGAGTGACCTGTGCCTGTCCCAACACCTAGATCTAGTCTCTCATTGGTTGCCCCTCTTCCCGTTCATCCTCAGGACAAATTGCAACCTTTACAGAACAGGAGGTTAAAGGTGCTGATTCTCCAAGTAGGGAGATTGCTAGTAAAGTAGCTGGAATGGCGAACCCGAGCACAAGGAGATGAGAAATGAGGTGCGTTTTAGAAACCTTTCAAAATCACACGGTGTACCATCTTCTGAGTTTCTCATGCATGTTTTCGATGTAGGAAGATGCCCTTGAACCTGGAGACTTGGGACCCATGGGATGGGTACCACGCAGTATTACTTTAAAGGGTCTGCGTTTGCTCACCCAACCTAACCCAACCTTTCAGCCCCAAGAGTGTCCACCCTTATGTCTCATCCACCTGTGCGTGTAGATATGGTCAATCCAGGTTGCATCACAGCCTCTGAACGAATTTTGTAAGAATTTCTCTCTCTTTCACTGTCTTTGTTTTACGGGTTTTTAAAAGTAATTTATTTTTATAATGGGGTTTAGCTGCTTTTCACGGCTGTGTTTATGCGGCTTTACACCCACTTGACTCACTTCCAGACATATATCAATACATAGGTTTTAAGATTCTTACTAGTCACCTATATTCTTGTGCGGTGAATAGGGGGTGTTGAGTCCAGTTCACTGAGCAAGGAGTAGGTCTTGTCTATTACATATTGGGTGTATGGAACGGTATCTGAGCGAATTTGAACCCCTTGTTTTATGCATCACCCCACCTCACCTTTCCCGTTAAGCAGCCATAGTGTGTTTTCTAAACGTGTGACTCTGTTCTGTTTTGTAATTCAGTTCAAGTGTAGCGGTTTTTACATTCCCTCTATAAGTGATAGCTTATGATAAGTGTCTTTTTCTGTGTGACTTATTTCACTTAGAATCGTCGTACCTAACTCCACTCATCTTGCTTCTACTAGCCTTATGACATTGATTTCATGTCTGAGTGATATTCCATTGTACATAAGGACCACGACTTCTTTATCCATTTTTCTCTTTCCTGGGATATTTAAGTTGTCATGAAGTGGAGGTTCTTGTCAACAGAGCAGCCCTAAACTTTGGGGTGCCTGTGTCTTGCTGATTTTTCTTTTTCCCAATTTATACGCCCATGAGTGGACGTGCCGTACGCTCCCTAAGCTGTGTTTTTTCGATGTTTCAGGACACACCATACACTTCTCCAGAGTGGCTGCTGGCAATTAACATCCCGCCCATCAGCGTAGCAAGGCTGCCATTTCTCCATGGCCTGTCCTGCATTTCTGGTTTTGACACTTTTTGCAGCATGGCCCTTTTGGCCGATGGGAAGCGAGACTTCTTTGTAGCGCTGATTTGCCTTTCCAGGTTGCTTCGTTGGCCAAAAAGGGCGTATGCGTTTTTTCCTGAATATATTCAGGAAAAAACGCATATGCCCTTTTTAGCCAAGGGCATCATTGTCGACCTTTTGCCGCTTTTCATGTGCCTTAAAGGCGATTCGAATCTACCTCCTGAAATCTGTTTCCTGCAATTCTGCCTTGCTTTCAAATCCTCTTCGTTGCCTTCCCTCAATATATCTGTGGATGAGAGTTATCACTTATAACTCTGCGGGTTTGTGAATTGCAGTGTCCCTGAGCTCCATTTTTCAACTGTCTTTTTTGAGAGCTGGCCGCAAAAGCACGGGATTGCCTCAGGCCCTATTCTGGTTCCTGGCAGCAGGCTGAGCCTGTGGTTAATTCTTCTTCCTGATGGGAAAATAGAGTGACCTGTGCCTGTCCCAACACCTAGATCTAGTCTCTCATTGGTTGCCCCTCTTCCCGTTCATCCTCAGGACAAATTGCAACCTGTACAGAACAGGAGGTTAAAGGTGCTGATCCTCCAAGTAGGGAGATTGCTAGTAAAGTAGCTGGAATGGCGAACCCGAGCACAAGGAGATGAGAAATGAGGTGCGTTTTAGAAACCTTTCAAAATCACACGGTGTACCTTCTTCTGGGTTCCTCATGCAAGATTTCGATGTAGGAAGATGCCCTTGAACCTGGAGACTTGGGACCCATGGGATGGGTACCACGCAGTATTACTTTAAAGGGTCTGCGTTTGCTCACCCAACCTAACCCAACCTTTCAGCCCCAAGAGTGTCCACCCTTATGTCTCATCCACCTGTGCGTGTAGATATGGTCAATCCAGGTTGCATCACAGCCTCTGAACGAATTTTGTAAGAATTTCTCTCTCTTTCACTGTCTTTGTTTTACGGGTTTTTAAAAGTAATTTATTTTTATAATGGGGTTTAGTTGCTTTTCACGGCTGTGTTTATGCGGCTTTACACCCACTTGACTCACTTCCAGACATATATCAATACATAGGTTTTAAGATTCTTACTAGTCACCTATATTCTTGTGCGGTGAATAGGGGGTGTTGAGTCCAGTTCACTGAGCAAGGAGTAGGTCTTGTCTATTACATATTGGGTGTATGGAACGGTATGTGAGCGAATTTGAACCCCTTGTTTTATGCATCACCCCACCTCACCTTTCCCGTTAAGCAGCCATAGTGTGTTTTCTAAACGTGTGACTCTGTTCTGTTTTGTAATTCAGTTCAAGTGTAGCGGTTTTTACATTCCCTCTATAAGTGATAGCTTATGATAAGTGTCTTTTTCTGTGTGACTTATTTCACTTAGAATCGTCGTACCTAACTCCACTCATCTTGCTTCTACTAGCCTTATGACATTGATTTCATGTCTGAGTGATATTCCATTGTACATAAGGACCACGACTTCTTTATCCATTTTTCTCTTTCCTGGGATATTTAAGTTGTCATGAAGTGGAGGTTCTTGTCAACAGAGCAGCCCTAAACTTTGGGGTGCCTGTGTCTTGCTGATTTTTCTTTTTCCCAATTTATACGCCCATGAGTGGACGTGCCGTACGCTCCCTAAGCTGTGTTTTTTCGATGTTTCAGGACACACCATACACTTCTCCAGAGTGGCTGCTGGCAATTAACATCCCGCCCATCAGCGTAGCAAGGCTGCCATTTCTCCATGGCCTGTCCTGCATTTCTGGTTTTGACACTTTTTGCAGCATGGCCCTTTTGGCCGATGGGAAGCGAGACTTCTTTGTAGCGCTGATTTGCCTTTCCAGGTTGCTTGGTTGGCCAAAAAGGGCGTATGCGTTTTTTCCTGAATATATTCAGGAAAAAACGCATACGCCCTTTTTGGCCAAGGGCATCATTGTCGACGTTTTGCCGCTTTTCATGTGCCTTAAAGGCGATTCGAATCTACCTCCTGAAATCTGTTTCCTGCAATTCTGCCTTGCTTTCAAATCCTCTTCGTTGCCTTCCCTCAATATATCTGTGGATGAGAGTTATCACTTATAACTCTGCGGGTTTGTGAATTGCAGTGTCCCTGAGCTCCATTTTTCAACTGTCTTTTTTGAGAGCTGGCCGCAAAAGCACGGGATTGCCTCAGGCCCTATTCTGGTTCCTGGCAGCAGGCTGAGCCTGTGGTTAATTCTTCTTCCTGATGGGAAAATAGAGTGACCTGTGCCTGTCCCAACACCTAGATCTAGTCTCTCATTGGTTGCCCCTCTTCCCGTTCATCCTCAGGACAAATTGCAACCTGTACAGAACAGGAGGTTAAAGGTGCTGATTCTCCAAGTAGGGAGATTGCTAGTGAAGTAGCTGGAATGGCGAACCCGAGCACAAGGAGATGAGAAATGAGGTGCGTTTTAGAAACCTTTCAAAATCACACGGTGTACCTTCTTCTGGGTTCCTCATGCAAGATTTCGATGTAGGAAGATGCCCTTGAACCTGGAGATTTGGGACCCATGGGATGGGTACCATGCAGTATTACTTTAAAGGGTCTGCGTTTGCTCACCCAACCTCACCCAACCTCTCAGCCCCAAGAGTGTCCACCCTTATGTCTCATCCAGCTGTGGGTCTAGATATGGTCAATCCAGGTTGCATCACAGCCCCTGAACGAATTTTGTAAGAATTTCTCTCTCTTTCACTGTCTTTGTTTTACGGGTTTTTAAAAGTAATTTATTTTTATAATGGGGTTTAGCTGCTTTTCACGGCTGTGTTTATGCGGATTTACACCCACTTGACTCACTTTCAGACAGATATCAATACATAGGTTTTAAGATTGTTACTAGTCACATATATTCTTGTGCTGTGAATAGGGGGTGTTGAGTCCAGTTCACTGAGCAAGGAGTAGGTCTTGTCTATTACATATTGGGTGTATGGAACGGTATCTGAGCGAATTTGAACCCCTTGTTTTATGCATCACCCCACCTCACCTTTCCCGTTAAGCAGCCATAGTGTGTTTTCTAAACGTGTGACTCTGTTCTGTTTTGTAATTCAGTTCAAGTGTAGCGGTTTTTACATTCCCTCTATAAGTGATATCTTATGATAAGTGTCTTTTTCTGTGTGACTTATTTCACTTAGAATCGTCATACCTAAATCCACTCATCTTGCTTCTACTAGCCTTATGACATTGATTTCATGTCTGAGTGATATTCCTTTGTACATAAGGACCACAACTTCTTTATCCATTTTTCTCTTTCCTGGGATATTTAAGGTGTCATGAAGTGGAGGTTCTTGTCAACAGAGCAGCCCTAAACTTTGGGGTGCCTGTGTCTTGCTGATTTTTCTTTTTCCCAATTTATACGCCCATGAGTGGACGTGCCGTACGCTCCCTAAGCTGTGTTTTTTCGATGTTTCAGGACACACCATACACTTCTCCAGAGTGGCTGCTGGCAATTAACATCCCGCCCATCAGCGTAGCAAGGCTGCCATTTCTCCATGGCCTGTCCTGCATTTCTGGTTTTGACACTTTTTGCAGCATGGCCCTTTTGGCCGATGGGAAGCGAGACTTCTTTGTAGCGCTGATTTGCCTTTCCAGGTTGCTTCGTTGGCCAAAAAGGGCGTATGCGTTTTTTCCTGAATATATTCAGGAAAAAACGCATATGCCCTTTTTAGCCAAGGGCATCATTGTCGACCTTTTGCCGCTTTTCATGTGCCT
Source organism: Eschrichtius robustus (assembly GCF_028021215.1). Classification (NCBI taxonomy): domain Eukaryota; kingdom Metazoa; phylum Chordata; class Mammalia; order Artiodactyla; family Eschrichtiidae; genus Eschrichtius; species Eschrichtius robustus. The sequence goes on along the minus strand of NW_027175816.1, from coordinate 205,758 downwards.
TAAAGGCGATTCGAATCTACCTCCTGAAATCTGTTTCCTGCAATTCTGCCTTGCTTTCAAATCCTCTTCGTTGCCTTCCCTCAATATATCTGTGGATGAGAGTTATCACTTATAACTCTGCGGGTTTGTGAATTGCAGTGTCCCTGAGCTCCATTTTTCAACTGTCTTTTTTGAGAGCTGGCCGCAAAAGCACGGGATTGCCTCAGGCCCTATTCTGGTTCCTGGCAACAGGCTGAGCCTGTGGTTAATTCTTCTTCCTGATGGGAAAATAGAGTGACCTGTGCCTGTCCCAACCCCTAGATCTAGTCTCTCATTGGTTGACCCTCTTCCCGTTCATCCTCAGGACAAATTGCAACCTGTACAGAACAGGAGGTTAAAGGTGCTGATCCTCCAAGTAGGGAGATTGCTAGTAAAGTAGCTGGAATGGCGAACCCGAGCACAAGGAGATGAGAAATGAGGTGCGTTTTAGAAACCTTTCAAAATCACACGGTGTACCTTCTTCTGGGTTCCTCATGCAAGATTTCGATGTAGGAAGATGCCCTTGAACCTGGAGATTTGGGACCCATGGGATGGGTACCATGCAGTATTACTTTAAAGGGTCTGCGTTTGCTCACCCAACCTCACCCAACCTCTCAGCCCCAAGAGTGTCCACCCTTATGTCTCATCCAGCTGTGGGTCTAGATATGGTCAATCCAGGTTGCATCACAGCCCCTGAACGAATTTTGTAAGAATTTCTCTCTCTTTCACTGTCTTTGTTTTACGGGTTTTTAAAAGTAATTTATTTTTATAATGGGGTTTAGCTGCTTTTCACGGCTGTGTTTATGCGGATTTACACCCACTTGACTCACTTTCAGACAGATATCAATACATAGGTTTTAAGATTGTTACTAGTCACATATATTCTTGTGCGGTGAATAGGGGGTGTTGAGTCCAGTTCACTGAGCAAGGAGTAGGTCTTGTCTATTACATATTGGGTGTATGGAACGGTATCTGAGCGAATTTGAACCCCTTGTTTTATGCATCACCCCACCTCACCTTTCCCGTTAAGCAGCCATAGTGTGTTTTCTAAACGTGTGACTCTGTTCTGTTTTGTAATTCAGTTCAAGTGTAGCGGTTTTTACATTCCCTCTATAAGTGATATCTTATGATAAGTGTCTTTTTCTGTGTGACTTATTTCACTTAGAATCGTCATACCTAAATCCACTCATCTTGCTTCTACTAGCCTTATGACATTGATTTCATTTCTGAGTGATATTCCTTTGTACATAAGGACCACAACTTCTTTATCCATTTTTCTCTTTCCTGGGATATTTAAGGTGTCATGAAGTGGAGGTTCTTGTCAACAGAGCAGCCCTAAACTTTGGGGTGCCTGTGTCTTGCTGATTTTTCTTTTTCCCAATTTATACGCCCATGAGTGGACGTGCCGTACGCTCCCTAAGCTGTGTTTTTTCGATGTTTCAGGACACACCATACACTTCTCCAGAGTGGCTGCTGGCAATTAACATCCCGCCCATCAGCGTAGCAAGGCTGCCATTTCTCCATGGCCTGTCCTGCATTTCTGGTTTTGACACTTTTTGCAGCATGGCCCTTTTGGCCGATGGGAAGCGAGACTTCTTTGTAGCGCTGATTTGCCTTTCCAGGTTGCTTGGTTGGCCAAAAAGGGCGTATGCGTTTTTTCCTGAATATATTCAGGAAAAAACGCATATGCCCTTTTTAGCCAAGGGCATCATTGTCGACCTTTTGCCGCTTTTCATGTGCCTTAAAGGCGATTCGAATCTACCTCCTGAAATCTGTTTCCTGCAATTCTGCCTTGCTTTCAAATCCTCTTCGTTGCCTTCCCTCAATATATCTGTGGATGAGAGTTATCACTTATAACTCTGCGGGTTTGTGAATTGCAGTGTCCCTGAGCTCCATTTTTCAACTGTCTTTTTTGAGAGCTGGCCGCAAAAGCACGGGATTGCCTCAGGCCCTATTCTGGTTCCTGGCAACAGGCTGAGCCTGTGGTTAATTCTTCTTCCTGATGGGAAAATAGAGTGACCTGTGCCTGTCCCAACCCCTAGATCTAGTCTCTCATTGGTTGACCCTCTTCCCGTTCATCCTCAGGACAAATTGCAACCTGTACTGAACAGGAGGTTAAAGGTGCTGATCCTCCAAGTAGGGAGATTGCTAGTAAAGTAGCTGGAATGGCGAACCCGAGCACAAGGAGATGAGAAATGAGGTGCGTTTTAGAAACCTTTCAAAATCACACGGTGTACCTTCTTCTGGGTTCCTCATGCAAGATTTCGATGTAGGAAGATGCCCTTGAACCTGGAGATTTGGGACCCATGGGATGGGTACCATGCAGTATTACTTTAAAGGGTCTGCGTTTGCTCACCCAACCTCACCCAACCTCTCAGCCCCAAGAGTGTCCACCCTTATGTCTCATCCAGCTGTGGGTCTAGATATGGTCAATCCAGGTTGCATCACAGCCCCTGAACGAATTTTGTAAGAATTTGTCTCTCTTTCACTGTCTTTGTTTTACGGGTTTTTAAAAGTAATTTATTTTTATAATGGGGTTTATCTGCTTTTCACGGCTGTGTTTATGCGGATTTACACCCACTTGACTCACTTCCAGACAGATATCAATACATAGGTTTTAAGATTGTTACTAGTCACATATATTCTTGTGCGGTGAATACGGGGTGTTGAGTCCAGTTCACTGAGCAAGGAGTAGGTCTTGTCTATTACATATTGGGTGTATGGAACGGTATCTGAGCGAATTTGAACCCCTTGTTTTATGCATCACCCCACCTCACCTTTCCCGTTAAGCAGCCATAGTGTGTTTTCTAAACGTGTGATTCTGTTCTGTTCTGTAATTCAGTTCAAGTGTAGCAGGTTTTTACATTCCCTCTATAAGTGATAGCTTATGATAAGTGTCTTTTTCTGTGTGACTTATTTCACTTAGAATCGTCGTACCTAAGTCCACTCATCTTGCTTCCACTAGCCTTATGACATTGATTTCATGTCTGAGTGATATTGCATTGTACATAAGGACCACAACTTCTTTATCCATTTTTCTCTTTCCTGGGATATTTAAGGTGTCATGAAGTGGAGGTTCTTGTCAACAGAGCAGCCCTAAACTTTGGGGTGCCTGTGTCTTGCTGATTTTTAGTTTTCCCAATTTATACGCCCATGAGTGGACGTGCCCTATGCTCCCTAAGCTGTGTTTTTTCGATGTTTCAGGACACACCGTACACTTCTCCAGAGTGGCTGTTGGCAATTTACATCCCGCTCATCAGCGTAGCAAGGCTGCCATTTCTCCATGGCCTGTCCTGCATTTCTGGTTTTGACACTTTTTGCAGCATGGCCCTTTTGACCGATGGGAAGCGAGACTTCTTTGTAGCGCTGATTTGCCTTTTCAGGTTGCTTGGTTGGCCAAAAAGGGCGTATGCGTTTTTTCCTGAATATATTCAGGAAAAAACGCATACGCCCTTTTTGGCCAAGGGCATCATTGTCGACGTTTTGCCGCTTTTCATGTGCTTTAAAGGCGATTCGAATCTACCTCCTGAAATCTGTTTTCTGCAATTCTGCCTTGCTTTCAAATCCTCTTCGTTGCCTTCCCTCAATATATCTGTGGATGAGAGTTATCATTTATAACTCTGCGGGTTTGTGAATTGCAGTGTCCCTGAGCTCCATTTTTCAACTCGCTTTTTTGGGAGCTGGCCGCAAAAGCACGGGATTGCCTCAGGCCCTATTGTGCTTCTGGGCGGCAGGCTGAGCCTGTGATTAATTCTTCTTCCTGATGGGAAATTAGAGTGACCTGTGCCTGTCCCAACACCTAGATCTAGTCTCTCATTGGTTGCCCCTCTTCCCGTTCATCCTCAGGACAAATTGCAACCTTTACAGAACAGGAGGTTAAAGGTGCTGATTCTCCAAGTAGGGAGATTGCTAGTAAAGTAGCTGGAATGGCGAACCCGAGCACAAGGAGATGAGAAATGAGGTGCGTTTTAGAAACCTTTCAAAATCACACGGTGTACCATCTTCTGAGTTTCTCATGCATGTTTTCGATGTAGGAAGATGCCCTTGAACCTGGAGACTTGGGACCCATGGGATGGGTACCACGCAGTATTACTTTAAAGGGTCTGCGTTTGCTCACCCAACCTAACCCAACCTTTCAGCCCCAAGAGTGTCCACCCTTATGTCTCATCCACCTGTGCGTGTAGATATGGTCAATCCAGGTTGCATCACAGCCTCTGAACGAATTTTGTAAGAATTTCTCTCTCTTTCACTGTCTTTGTTTTACGGGTTTTTAAAAGTAATTTATTTTTATAATGGGGTTTAGCTGCTTTTCACGGCTGTGTTTATGCGGCTTTACACCCACTTGACTCACTTCCAGACATATATCAATACATAGGTTTTAAGATTCTTACTAGTCACCTATATTCTTGTGCGGTGAATAGGGGGTGTTGAGTCCAGTTCACTGAGCAAGGAGTAGGTCTTGTCTATTACATATTGGGTGTATGGAACGGTATCTGAGCGAATTTGAACCCCTTGTTTTATGCATCACCCCACCTCACCTTTCCCGTTAAGCAGCCATAGTGTGTTTTCTAAACGTGTGACTCTGTTCTGTTTTGTAATTCAGTTCAAGTGTAGCGGTTTTTACATTCCCTCTATAAGTGATAGCTTATGATAAGTGTCTTTTTCTGTGTGACTTATTTCACTTAGAATCGTCGTACCTAACTCCACTCATCTTGCTTCTACTAGCCTTATGACATTGATTTCATGTCTGAGTGATATTCCATTGTACATAAGGACCACGACTTCTTTATCCATTTTTCTCTTTCCTGGGATATTTAAGTTGTCATGAAGTGGAGGTTCTTGTCAACAGAGCAGCCCTAAACTTTGGGGTGCCTGTGTCTTGCTGATTTTTCTTTTTCCCAATTTATACGCCCATGAGTGGACGTGCCGTACGCTCCCTAAGCTGTGTTTTTTCGATGTTTCAGGACACACCATACACTTCTCCAGAGTGGCTGCTGGCAATTAACATCCCGCCCATCAGCGTAGCAAGGCTGCCATTTCTCCATGGCCTGTCCTGCATTTCTGGTTTTGACACTTTTTGCAGCATGGCCCTTTTGGCCGATGGGAAGCGAGACTTCTTTGTAGCGCTGATTTGCCTTTCCAGGTTGCTTCGTTGGCCAAAAAGGGCGTATGCGTTTTTTCCTGAATATATTCAGGAAAAAACGCATATGCCCTTTTTAGCCAAGGGCATCATTGTCGACCTTTTGCCGCTTTTCATGTGCCTTAAAGGCGATTCGAATCTACCTCCTGAAATCTGTTTCCTGCAATTCTGCCTTGCTTTCAAATCCTCTTCGTTGCCTTCCCTCAATATATCTGTGGATGAGAGTTATCACTTATAACTCTGCGGGTTTGTGAATTGCAGTGTCCCTGAGCTCCATTTTTCAACTGTCTTTTTTGAGAGCTGGCCGCAAAAGCACGGGATTGCCTCAGGCCCTATTCTGGTTCCTGGCAGCAGGCTGAGCCTGTGGTTAATTCTTCTTCCTGATGGGAAAATAGAGTGACCTGTGCCTGTCCCAACACCTAGATCTAGTCTCTCATTGGTTGCCCCTCTTCCCGTTCATCCTCAGGACAAATTGCAACCTGTACAGAACAGGAGGTTAAAGGTGCTGATCCTCCAAGTAGGGAGATTGCTAGTAAAGTAGCTGGAATGGCGAACCCGAGCACAAGGAGATGAGAAATGAGGTGCGTTTTAGAAACCTTTCAAAATCACACGGTGTACCTTCTTCTGGGTTCCTCATGCAAGATTTCGATGTAGGAAGATGCCCTTGAACCTGGAGATTTGGGACCCATGGGATGGGTACCATGCAGTATTACTTTAAAGGGTCTGCGTTTGCTCACCCAACCTCACCCAACCTCTCAGCCCCAAGAGTGTCCACCCTTATGTCTCATCCAGCTGTGGGTCTAGATATGGTCAATCCAGGTTGCATCACAGCCCCTGAACGAATTTTGTAAGAATTTGTCTCTCTTTCACTGTCTTTGTTTTACGGGTTTTTAAAAGTAATTTATTTTTATAATGGGGTTTAGCTGCTTTTCACGGCTGTGTTTATGCGGATTTACACCCACTTGACTCACTTCCAAACAGATATCAATACATAGGTTTTAAGATTGTTACTAGTCACATATATTCTTGTGCGGTGAATAGGGGGTGTTGAGTCCAGTTCACTGAGCAAGGAGTAGGTCTTGTCTATTACATATTGGGTGTATGGAACGGTATCTGAGCGAATTTGAACCCCTTGTTTTATGCATCACCCCACCTCACCTTTCCCTTTAAGCAGCCATAGTGTGTTTTCTAAACGTGTGATTCTGTTCTGTTCTGTAATTCAGTTCAAGTGTAGCAGGTTTTTACATTCCCTCTATAAGTGATAGCTTATGATAAGTGTCTTTTTCTGTGTGACTTATTTCACTTAGAATCGTCGTACCTAAGTCCACTCATCTTGCTTCTACTAGCCTTATGACATTGATTTCATGTCTGAGTGATATTGCATTGTACATAAGGACCACAACTTCTTTATCCATTTTTCTCTTTCCTGGGATATTTAAGGTGTCATGAAGTGGAGGTTCTTGTCAACAGAGCAGCCCTAAACTTTGGGGTGCCTGTGTCTTGCTGATTTTTAGTTTTCCCAATTTATACGCCCATGAGTGGACGTGCCCTATGCTCCCTAAGCTGTGTTTTTTCGATGTTTCAGGACACACCGTACACTTCTCCAGAGTGGCTGTTGGCAATTTACATCCCTCTCATCAGCGTAGCAAGGCTGCCATTTCTCCATGGCCTGTCCTGCATTTCTGGTTTTGACACTTTTTGCAGCATGGCCCTTTTGACCGATGGGAAGCGAGACTTCTTTGTAGCGCTGATTTGCCTTTTCAGGTTGCTTGGTTGGCCAAAAAGGGCGTATGCGTTTTTTCCTGAATATATTCAGGAAAAAACGCATACGCCCTTTTTGGCCAAGGGCATCATTGTCGACGTTTTGCCGCTTTTCATGTGCTTTAAAGGCGATTCGAATCTACCTCCTGAAATCTGTTTTCTGCAATTCTGCCTTGCTTTCAAATCCTCTTCGTTGCCTTCCCTCAATATATCTGTGGATGAGAGTTATCATTTATAACTCTGCGGGTTTCTGAATTGCAGTGTCCCTGAGCTCCATTTTTCAACTCGCTTTTTTGGGAGCTGGCCGCAAAAGCGCGGGATTGCCTCAGGCCCTATTGTGCTTCTGGGCGGCAGGCTGAGCCTGTGATTAATTCTTCTTCCTGATGGGAAGTTAGAGTGACCTGTGCCTGTCCCAACACCTAGATCTAGTCTCTCATTGGTTGCCCCTCTTCCCGTTCATCCCCAGGACAAATTGCAACCTGTACAGAACAGGAGGTTAAAGGTGCTGATTCTCCAAGTAGGGAGATTGCTAGTAAAGTAGCTGGAATGGCGAACCCGAGCACAAGGAGATGAGAAATGAGGTGCGTTTTAGAAACCTTTCAAAATCACACGGTGTACCATCTTCTGAGTTTCTCATGCATGTTTTCGATGGAGGAAGATGCCCTTGAACCTGGAGACATGGGACCCATGGGATGGGTACCACGCAGTATTACTTTAAAGGGTCTGCGTTTGCTCACCCAACCTAACCCAACCTTTCAGCCCCAAGAGTGTCCACCCTTATGTCTCATCCAGCTGTGCCTGTAGATATGGTCAATCCAGGTTGCATCACAGCCTCTGAACGAATTTTGTAAGAATTTCTCTCTCTTTCACTGTCTTTGTTTTACGGGTTTTTAAAAGTAATTTATTTTTATAATGGGGTTTAGCTGCTTTTCACGGCTGTGTTTATGTGGCTTTACACCCACTTGACTCACTTCCAGACATATATCAATACATAGGTTTTAAGATTCTTACTAGTCACCTATATTCTTGTGCGGTGAATAGGGTGTGTTGAGTCCAGTTCACTGAGCAAGGAGTAGGTCTTGTCTATTACATATTGGGTGTATGGAACGGTATCTGAGCGAATTTGAACCCCTTGTTTTATGCATCACCCCACCTCACCTTTCCCGTTAAGCAGCCATAGTGTGTTTTCTAAACGTGTGACTCTGTTCTGTTTTGTAATTCAGTTCAAGTGTAGTGGTTTTTACATTCCCTCTATAAGTGATAGCTTATGATAAGTGTCTTTTTCTGTGTGACTTATTTCACTTAGAATCGTCGTACCTAACTCCACTCATCTTGCTTCGACTAGCCTTATGACATTGATTACATGTCTGAGTGATATTCCATTGTACATAAGGACCACGACTTCTTTATCCATTTTTCTCTTTCCTGGGATATTTAAGTTGTCATGAAGTGGAGGTTCTTGTCAACAGAGCAGCCCTAAACTTTTGGGTGCCTGTGTCTTCCTGATTTTTAATTTTCCCAATTTATACACCCATGAGTGGAGGTGCCCTATGCTCCCTAAGCTGTGTTTTTTCGATGTTTCAGGACACACCGTACACTTCTCCAGAGTGGCTGTTGGCAATTTACATCCCGCCCATCAGCGTAGCAAGGCTGCCATTTCTCCATGGCCTGTCCTGCATTTCTGGTTTTGACACTTTTTGCAGCATGGCCCTTTTGACCGATGGGAAGCGAGACTTCTTTGTAGCGCTGATTTGCCTTTCCAGGTTGCTTGGTTGGCCAAAAAGGGCATATGCGTTTTTTGCTGAATATATTCAGGAAAAAACGCATACGCCCTTTTTGGCCAAGGGCATCATTTTCCACGTTTTGCCGCTTTTCATGTGCTTGAAAGGTGATTCGAATCTACCTCCTGAAACCTGTTTCCTGCAACTCTGCCTTGCTTTCAAATCCTCTTCGTTGCCTTCCCTCAATATATTTGTGGACGAGAGTTATCATTTATAACTCTGCATGTTTGTGAATTGCAGTGCCCATGTGCTCCATTTTTCAACTGGCTTTTTTCGGAGCTGGCCGCAGAAGCGCGGGATTGCCTCAGGCACTAATCTGGTTCCCGGCGGCAGGCTGAGCCTGTGCTTAATTCTTCTTCCTGATGGGAAAATAGAGTGACCTGTGCCTGTCCCAACACCTACATCTAGTCTCTCATTGGTTGCCCCTCTTCCCGTTCATCCTCAGGACAAATTGCAACCTGTACAGAACCGGAGGTTAAAGGTGTTGATTCTCCAAGTAGGGAGATTGCTAGTAAAGTAGCTGGAATGGCGAACCCGAGCACAAGGAGATGAGAAATGAGGTGCGTTTTAGAAACCTTTCCCGATCACATGATGTACCATCTTCTGGGTTTCTCATGCATGTTTTCAATGCAGGAAGATGCCCTTAAAACTGGAGATTTGTGACCCATGGGATGGGTACCACGCAGTATTACCTTAAAGGGTCTGTGTTTGCTCACCCAACCTCACCAAACCTGTCAGCCCCAAGAGTGTCCACCCTTAGGTCTCATCCAACTGTGTGTCTAGATATTTTCAATCCAGGTTGCATCACAGCCCCTGAATGAATTTTGTAAGAATTTCTCTGTCTTTCACTGTCTTTGTTTCATGGGTTTTTAAAACTAATTTATTTTTATAATGGGGTTTAGCTGCTTTTCACAGCTGTGTTTATGCGGCTTTACACCCACTTGACTCACTTCCAGAGAGATATCAATACATAAGTTTTAAGATTCTCACTAGTCAGATATATTCTTGTGCGGTGAATAGTGGGTGTTGAGTCCAGTTCACTGAGCAAGGAGTAGGTCTTTTCTATTACATATTGGGTGTATGGAACGGTATCTGAGCTAATTTGAAACCCTTGTTTTATGCATCACCCCACGTCACCTTTCCCGTTAAGCAGCCATAGTGTGTTTTAAATGTGTGACTATGTTCTAATTTGTAATTCAATTCAAGTGTAGCGGTTTTTACATTCCCTCTATAAGTGATAGCTTTTGATAAGTGTCTTTTTCTGTGTGACTTATTTCACTTAGAATCGTCGTACCAACTCCACTCATCTTGCTTCTACTAGCCTTATGACATTGATTTCATGTCTGAGTGATATTCCATTGTACATAAGGACCACGACTTCTTTATCCATTTTTCTCTTTCCTGGGATATTTAAGGTGTCATGAAGTGGAGGTTCTTGTCAACAGAGTAGCCCTAAACTTTGGGGTGCCTGTGTCTTGCTGATTTTTAGTTTTCCCAATTTATACGCCCATGAGTGGAAGTGTCCTATGCTACCTAAGCTGTGTTTTTTCGATGTTTCAGGACACACCGTACACTTCTCCAGAGTGGCTGTTGGCAATTTACATCCTGCCCATCAGAGTAGCAAGGCTGCCATTTCTCCATGGCCTGTCCTGCATTTGTGGTTTTGACACATTTTTCAGCATTGCCCTTTTGACCGATGGGAAGCGAGACTTCTTTGTAGTGCTGATTTGCCTTTCCAGGTTGCTTGGTTGGCCAAAAAGGGCGTATGCGTTTTTTCCTGAATATATTCAGGAAAAATCGCATACGCCTTTTTTGGCCAAGGGCATCACTGTCAACGTTTTGCCCCTTTTCTTGAGCTTTAAAGGCGATTCGAATCTACCTCCTGAAATCTGTTTCCTGCAATACTGCCTTGCTTTCAAATCCTCTTCGTTGCCTTCCCTCAATATATTTGTGGACGAGAGTTATCATTTATAACTCTGCAGGTTTGTGAATTGCAGTGCCCATGTGCTCCATTTTTCAACTGGCTTTTTTGGGAGCTGGCCGCAGAAGCGCGGGTTTGCCTCAGGCCCTATTCTGGTTCCGGGCGGCAGGCTGAGCCTGTGGTTAATTCTTCTTCCTGATGGGAAAATAGAGTGACCTGTGCCTGTCCCAACACCTAGATCTAGTCTCTCATTGGTTGCCCCTCTTCCCATTCATCCTTAGGACAAATTGCAACCTGTATGGAACAGGAGGTTAAAGGTGCTGATTCTCCAAGTAGGGAGATTGCTAGTAAAGTAGCTGGAATGGGGAACCCGAGCACACGGAGTTGAGAAATGAGGTGCGTTTTAGAAACTTTCCCAATCTCACGGTGTACCATCTTCTGGGTTTCTCATGCATGTTTTCGATGTAGGAAGATGCCTTTGAACCTGGAGATTTGGGACCCATGGGATGGGTACCACACAGTATTACTTTAAAGGGTCTGCATTTGCTCACCCAACCACACCAAACCTCTCAGCCCCAAGAGTGTCCACCCTTATGTCTCATCCAGCTGTGGGTCTAGATATGGTCAATCCAGGTTGCGTCACAGCCCCTGAATGAATTTTGTAAGAATTTCTCTCTCTTTCACTGTCTTTGTTTCATGGGTTTTTAAAACTAATTTATTTTTATAATGGGGTTTAGCTGCTTTTCACGGCTGTGTTTATGCGGCTTTACACCCACTTGACTCACTTCCAGAGAGATATCAATACATAAGTTTTACGATTCTCACTAGTCAGATATATTCCTTTGTGGTGAATAGGGGGTGTTGAGTCCAGTTCACTGAGCAAGGAGTAGGTCTTGTCTATTACATATTGGGTGTATGGAACGGTATCTGAGCTAATTTGAAACCCTTGTTTTATGCATCACCCCACGTCACCTTTCCCGTTAAGCAGCCATAGTGTGTTTTCTAAATGTGTGACTCTGTTGTGATTTTAATTCAGTTCAATTGTAGCGGTTTTTACATTCCCTTTATAAGTCATAGCTTTTGATAAGTGTATTTTTCTGTGTGACTTATTTCACTTAGAGTCGTCGTACCTAAATCCACTCATCATGCTGCTACTAGCCTTATGACATTGATTTCATGGCTGAGTGATATTCCATTGTACATAAGGACCACGACTTCTTTATCCATTTTTCTCCTTCCTGGGATATTTAAGGTTTCGTGAAGTGGAGGTTCTTGTCAACAGAGCAGCCCTAAACTTTGGGGTGCCTGAGTCTTGCTGATTTTTAGTTTTCCCAATTTATACGCCCATGAGTGGAAGTGCCCTATGCTCCATAAACTTTGTTTTTTCGATGTTTCAGGCCACACCGTATACTTCTCCAGAGTGGCTGTTGGCAATTTACATCCCGCCCATCAGCGTGGCAAGGCTCCCATTTCTCCATGGCCTGTCCTGCATTTGTGGTTTTGACACTTTTTTCAGCATGGCCCTTTTGACCCATGGGAAGCGAGACTTCTTTGTAGCGCTGATTTTCCTTTCCAGGTTGCTTGGTTGACCAAAAAGGGCGTATGCGTTTTTTCCTGAATATATTCAGGAAAAAACGCATACGCCCTTTTTGGCCAAGGGCATCATTTTCCACGTTTTGCCGCTTTTCATGTGCTTGAAAGGCGATTCGAATCTACCTCCTGAAACCTGTTTCATGCAACTCTGCCTTGCTTTCAAATCCTCTTCGTTGCCTTCCCTCAATATATTTGTGGACGAGAGTTATCATTTATAACTCTGCAGGTTTTTGAATTGCAGTGCCCATGTGCTCCATTTTTCAACTGGCTTTTTTCGGAGCTGGCCGCAGAAGCGCGGGATTGCCCCAGGCACTAATCTGGTTCCTGGCGGCAGGCTGAGCCTGTGCTTAATTCTTCTTCCTGATGGGAAAATAGAGTGACCTGTGCCTGTCCCAACACCTAGATCTAGTCTCTCATTGGTTGCCCCTCTTCCCGTTCATCCTCAGGACAAATTGCAACCTGTACAGAACAGGAGGTTAAAGGTGTTGATTCTCCAAGTAGGGAGATTGCTAGTAAAGTAGCTGGAATGGCGAACCCGAGCACAAGGAGATGAGAAATGAGGTGCGTTTTAGAAACCTTTCAAAATCACACGGTGTACCATCTTCTGGGTTCCTCATGCAAGTTTTCGATGTAGGAAGATGCCCTTGAACCTGGAGATTTGTGACCCATGGGATGGGTACCACGCAGTATTACCTTAAAGGGTCTGTGTTTGCTCACCCAACCTCACCAAACCTGTCAGCCCCAAGAGTGTCCACCCTTAGGTCTCATCCAACTGTGGGTCTAGATATTTTCAATCCAGGTTGCATCACAACCCCTGAATGAATTTTGTAAGAATTTCTCTGTCTTTCACTGTCTTTGTTTCATGGGTTTTTAAAACTAATTTATTTTTATAATGGGGTTTAGCTGCTTTTCACAGCTGTGTTTATGCGGCTTTACACCCACTTGACTCACTTCCAGAGAGATATCAATACATAAGTTTTAAGATTCTCACTAGTCAGATATATTCTTGTGCGGTGAATAGGGGGTGTTGAGTCCAGTTCACTGAGCAAGGAGTAGGTCTTTTCTATTACATATTGGGTGTATGGAACGGTATCTGAGCTAATTTGAAACCCTTGTTTTATGCATCACCCCACGTCACCTTTCCCGTTAAGCAGCCATAGTGTGTTTTAAATGTGTGACTATGTTCTAATTTGTAATTCAATTCAAGTGTAGCGGTTTTTACATTCCCTCTATAAGTGATAGCTTTTGATAAGTGTCTTTTTCTGTGTGACTTATTTCCCTTAGAATCGTCGTACCTAAGTACACGCATCTTGCGTCTACTGGCCTTATGACATTGATTTCATGGCAGAGTGATATTCCATTTTACATAAGAACCACAATTTCTTTATCCATTTTTCTCTTTCCTGGGATATTTAAGGTGTCATGAAGTGGAGGTTCTTGTCAACAGAGTAGCCCTAAACTTTGGGGTGCCTGTGTCTTGCTGATTTTTAGTTTTCCCAATTTATACGCCCATGAGTGGAAGTGTCCTATGCTACCTAAGCTGTGTTTTTTCGATGTTTCAGGACACACCGTACACTTCTCCAGAGTGACTGTTGGCAATTTACATCCTGCCCATCAGCGTAGCAAGGCTCCCTTTTCTCCATGGCCTGTCCTGCATTTGTGGTTTTGACACATTTTTCAACATTGCCCTTTTGACCGATGGGAAGCGAGACTTCTTTGTAGTGCTGATTTGCCTTTCCAGGTTGCTTGGTTGGCCAAAAAGGGCGTATGCGTTTTTTCCTGAATATATTCAGGAAAAAACGCATACGCCCTTTTTGGCCAAGGGCATCATTGTCGACGTTTTGCCGCTTTTCTTGAGCTTTAAAGGCGATTCGAATCTACCTCCTGAAATCTGTTTCCTGCAATACTGCCTTGCTTTCAAATCCTCTTCGTTGCTTTCCCTCAATATATTTGTGGACGAGAGTTATCATTTATAACTCCGCAGGTTTGTGAATTGCAGTGCCCCTGAGCTCCATTTTTCAACTCGCTTTTTTGGTAGCTGGCCGCAAAAGCGCGGGATTGCCTCAGGCCCTATTCTGGTTCCGGGCGGCAGACTGAGCCTGTGGTTAATTCTTCTTCCTAATGGGAAAATAGAGTGACCTGTGCCTGTCCCAACACCTAGATCTAGTCTCTCATTGGTTGCTCCTCTTCCCGTTCATCCTCAGGACAAATTGCAACCTGTACAGAACAGGAGGTTAAAGGTGCTGATTCTCCAAAAAGGGAGATTGCTAGTAAAGTAGCTGGAATGGCGAACCCGAGCACAAGGAGGTGAGAAATGAGGTGCGTTTTAGAAACCTTTCCCGATCACACGGTGTACCATCTTCTGGGTTTCTCATGCATGTTTTCGATGCAGGAAGATGCCCTTGAACCTGGAGATTTGGGACCCATGGGATGGGTACCACGCAGTATTACTTTAAAGGGTCTGCGTTTGCTCACCCAACCTCACCCAACCTTTCAGCCCCAAGAGTGTCCACCCTTAGGTCTCATCCACCTGTTGGTCTAGAATTGGTCAATCCAGGTTGCATCACGGCCCCTGAACGAACTGTGTAAGAACTTCTCTCTCTTTCACTGTCTTTGTTTTACGGGTTTTTACAAGTAATTTATTTTTATAATGGGGTTTAGCTGCTTTTCACGGCTGTGTTTATGCGGCTTTACACCCACTTGACACACTTCCAGAGAAATATCAATACATAGGTTTGAAGATTCTTACTAGTCAGATATATACTTGTGTGGTGAATAGGGGATGTTGAGTCCAGTTCACTGAGCAAGGAGTAGGTCTTGTCTATTACATATTGGGTGTATGGAACGGTATCTGTGCTAATTTGAAACCCTTGTTTTATGCATCACCCCACCTCACCTTTCCCGTTAAGCAGCCATAGCGTGTTTTCTAAACGTGTGACTCTGTTCTCTTTTGTAATTCAGTTCAAGTGTAGCAGTTTTTACATTCCCTCTATAAGTGATAGCTTACGATAAGTGTCTTTTTCTGTGTGACTTATTTCACTTAGAGTCGTCGTACCTAAATCCACTCATCATGCTGCTACTAGCCTTATGACATTGATTTCATGTCTGAGTGATATTCCATTGTACATAAGGACCACAACTTCTTTATCCATTTTTCTCTTTCCTGGGATATTTAAGGTGTCATGAAGTGGAGGTTCTTGTCAACAGAGCAGCCCTAAACTTTGTGGTGCCTGTGTCTTGTGATTTTTAGTTTTCCCAATTTATACGCCCATGAGTGGAAGTGCCCTATGCTCCCTAAGCTGTGTTTTTTCGATGTTTCAGTACACACCGTACACTTCTCCAGAGTGGCTGTTGGCAATTTACATACCGCCCATCAGCGTGGCAAGGCTCCCATTTCTCCTTGGCCTGTCCTGCATTTGTGGTTTTGACACTTTTTTCAGCATGGCCCTTTTGACGGATCGAAAGCGAGACTTCTTTGTAGCGCTGATTTGCCTTTCCAGGTTGCTTGGTTGGCCAAAAAGGGCGTATGCGTTTTTTCCTGAATATATTCAGGAAAAAACGCATACGCCCTTTTTGGCCAAGGGCATCATTGTCGACGTTTTGCCGCTTTTCATGTGCTTTAAAGGCGATTCGAATCTACCTCCTGAAATGTGTTTCCTGCAGTTCTGCCTTGCTTTCAATTCCTCTTCGTTGCCTTCCCTCAATATATTTGTGGACGAGAGTTATCATTTATAACTCTGCAGGTTTGTGAATTGCAGTGCCCATGTGCTCCATTTTTCAACTGGCTTTTTTGGGAGCTGGCCGCAGAAGTTCGGGATTGCCTCAGGCCCTATTCTGGTTCCGGGCGGCAGGCTGAGCCTGTGGTTATTTCTTCTTCCTGATGGGAAAATAGAGTGACCTGTGCCTGTCCCAACACCTAGATCTAGTCTCTCATTGGTTGCCCCTCTTCCCGTTCATCCTCAGGACAAATTGCAACCTGTATGGAACAGGAGCTTAAAGGTGCTGTTTCTCCATGTAGGGAGATTACTAGTTAAGAAGCTGGAATGGCGAACCCGAGCACAAGGAGATGAGAAATGAGGTGCGTTTCAGAAACCTTTCCCGATCAGACAGTGTACCATGATCTGGGTTACTCATGCATGTTTTTGATGTAGGAAGATGCCCTTGAACCTGGAGATTTGGGACCCATGGGATGGGGACCACGCAGTATTACTTTAAAGGGTCTGCGTTTGCTCACCCAACCTCACCAAAACTCTCAGCCCCAAGAGTGTCCACCCTTATGTCTCATCCAGCTGTGGGTCTAGATATGGTCAATCCAGGTTGCATCACAACCCCTGAACGAATTTTGTAAGAATTACTCTCTCTTACACTGTCTTTGTTTTACGGGTTTTTAAAAGTAATTTATTTTTAAAATGGGTTTTAGCTGCTTTTCACGGCTGTGTTTATGCCGCTTTACACTCACTTGACTCTCTTCCAGAGAGAGATCAATACATAGGTTTTCAGATTCTTACTACTCAGATATATTCTTGTGCGCTGAATAGGGGGTGTTGAGTCTAGTTCACTGATCAAGGAGTAGGTCTTGTCTACTACATATTGGGTTTATGGAACGGTATCTGAGCTAATTTGAAACCCTTGTTTTATGCATCACCCCACCTCACCTTTCCCGTTAAGCAGCCATAGTGTGTTTTTAAAATGGGTGACTGTGTTCTGTTTTGTAATTCAGTTTAAGGCTAACGGTTTTTACATTCCCTCTATAAGTGATATCTTATGATAAGTGTCTTTTTCTGTGTGACTTATTTCACTTAGAATCGTCGTACCTAAATCCACTCATCATGCTGCTACTAGCCTTATGATATTGATTTCATGGCTGAGTGATATTCCATTGTACATAAGTACCACAACTTCTTTACCATTTTTCTCATCCCTGGGATATTTAAGATGTACACAAGTGGAGGTTCTTGTAACCAGAGCAGCCCTAAACTTTGGGGTGCCTGTGTCTTGTTGATTTTAATTTTTCCAATTTATACGCCCATGAATGGATGTGCCCCTTTCTCTCTAGCTGTGTTTTTTAGATGTTTTAGGAAACACCGTACCGTTCTCCAGAGTCGCCATTGGCAATTTACATCCCGACCATCAGTGTAACAATGCTCCCTTTCCTCCCTGGCCTCTCCTGTATTTTTTTTACACTTTTTTAGGAAGGCCCTTTTGACCGATGGGAAGTGAGACTTCTTTGTAGTGCTGCATTGCATTTCCGGCTTGCTTGGTTGGCCAAAAAGGGCCTATGCGTTTTTTCCTGAATTTATTCAGAAAAAAAACACATATGCTCTTTTTGGCCATGTGCATCGTTGTCGACTTTTGGCCGCTTTTCATGTGCTTTAGGGGCTATTCGAATCTAACTCCTGAAATCTGTTTCCTGCAATTCTGCCTTGCTTTCCAATCCTGTTCGTTGCCTTCCCTCAATATAGTTTTGGACGATAGTTATAATTTATAACTTTGCAGGTTTGTGAATTGCAGTGCCCCTGAGCTCCATTTTTCAACTCGCTTTTTTGGGAGCTGTCCGCAGAACCGCTGCTTTGCTTCTGGCCCTACTCTGGTTCCCGGTGGCAGGCTAAGCCTTTGCTTAATTCTTCTTCCTGATTGGAAATTAGAGTGACATGTGCCTGTCCGAACATCTAGGGCTTGGCTCTCCTTGTTTCTCCTCCTTCCCCTTCTTCCTTTCGAAAAATTCCAAATTTTGTGCAACTGGATGTTGAAGGTGCTGACATCCTCAGGTGGGGAGATTTTAAGGAAAAAGGCTGGAGGTGTGACCCCAACAACCAGGAAATTAGGAGTTTTGGTGCCTTTTCCAAAATCTCCCTGATCCAACCGTGTTCCATCTTCTGGGTGTCACAGGCATGTTTTAGCTGTAGGAAAGGTCCCGTGTATGTAAGGAGAACACCAGGGATTTTTCCAAATCAGTGTCTCCCCGAACTCCAATCTGGGGAATTTTTAAGCTACTGGTACATGTGTGTTCATTAAGGGACTTGGGCCGTAGGCAGAGTCCGAACTTTAGATGATTGAAGTCTTCAGGTTCAGAAACGCTCACCATCGGCCTCCTTTAGTTTCCATTTTATCTGTAGTTGATAGATGATGTCGATATAGATATCTATTGTTTTTCAGATTATTTCCCCTTAGGGGTCATTACAAAATATTGAGTATAGTTCCCTGTGTTATACAGTAGTTCCTTGTTGATGATATATTTTATACATAGCAGTGTGTATATGTTAATCTGAAACTGTTAATTTATCCCTCCTCCCACCTTTCCCCTTTGGTAATAAAAAATATAAGATTTTATACTTCTCAGAAATCTAGGAGCTGAAAGAGAGGTATCATTTTCAATGGAAAATCAGTCAAAACAAGGTTGAAACTTCAACCAAGATTATTAGATGTACATCCTTGGAAAGAAATCACTGCATTTCTCTACTGTTGACCTGACAAATAAGACAAACCCCTCCACTGAACTTGCTTATAATAAAGTGATGGAAATATCAAATGGAAGTGTTAGAAACATCTTATTTTACACGAGCCTTATACACTGCTCTATGTTAATTACAGTTTGGCTCGCACATCTGTTCTTTGAAGTTACAATGTTCTCAAATTCTGTTACTGATCCTGCAGAGTGGGCCCCAACAAGGGTCTCCCTGCCTAGTGTCATTGGAGCCAACAGATCGAGACTGACTTTGGTTCAGAAGCAAAGGAAAACTTTATATTTTGATCAGAGAATGGAGAGGTGAGAGTGTGTGCTTCCCTGCGGGTTGTGGGCCGGGCTGCTGTGTAGAGATCCTGGCACCGTCAGCGGGAGGGAGGGGGCGGAGCTCTCGAGGGCCGGGTTGGCTGGAGCTCAGGCTCTATGTCGCAGAGTCTGCACGGGGCCCCACGAGCTGAGGTGTCGGCCCAGCCATTTTGCACTAGGAAATCGGGTCTGAAGTGTCGGGTGTGGGACCTCTGCATGTGGAAACCTAGGAGCAAGTGAAATTAGACAAAGCACAAAGGAAAAAATGGTTAGACTTTATTTTATTGCCCAGATTCTATTTTCATCTCCCAGGAATTTTTCATGGGCTTTGCCAGTGACAAAGCCCTCCTCTGCCTTTTGTCCCATTCCTCATTCTTGGGGTGCTGAGGGTGCAGACACCTCTTCTGTAAATGCTTCGTGCTGAGTTGGGTGTCCTCATACCCGGGGCGAGGGGGAGGACTTCTCCCAAGCAGCCTCCAGGTGAGGTTGATTGTCCCCAGGCCTCCTCCCTCACTGCTCGTCTGCCTGAGCACCAGCATTGGAAGTTTTATAGATTCTAATGACCTTTAAGGGTCCAGGAAAGAGATGTGCAGAGACGCTGGGGGTGGGGTGGGCCGTTTTACCATGCTCCACATTGGTTCGGCCCCCTTAGGCTGACAGTTCCTGCTAGCCTAGATGCTCTGACCAGTACTCTGCGCTTTCTTCAGTTAGGCCACTGAATTAACGTACAAACAACACCAGGTGTCAGAGCCCTGCTTGCTCAACTCCCAGACAGTCCAGGGCCGGTGGTGATCCAGGACCTTCACGGCCACTCAGTCAACGGCCTTTTGAAGTAGCCAGGAGTGCAGCCGGTCTCATTGGCCGCCGTCACCGCGGTGTCTGTAGGCTTTTCTATGGTGGCAGCGTTATTTACGGTTCCCCTGCCAAGTTTATTAGCTCCGCTCTGGGTGCAGTAAGTCCTGTAAGCAATAGTCTGCTCTTTTGGGACACACTCTTGTTGTTTTCTGAGAGAAGCTCCAGGTCAAGTGATGGTCAAACGAGTCGTCATGGGGGCCCATTGCTCCAGGTTTTCTCTCTGGAGGTTGGTGTTGGAGGGCCTCCTCACTCGAGGTCATTGTGCCCACGGAGCAATCCCTGCAACTTCAGGGCATGGTGGGTGGTTAGGATCACCAAGTGGCGTCCTTTTCCCTTAGGAGGGAGCTGGCCTTGCAGGCTGCTGATTTCCAGGTTTTTAGATACCCCCAGTATCCTGGTCGGATGGGGTGGCTGGCCAATGCCTGGAGGGCATTCTTGCATTGTTCCATTTCAAGTGGTCCCAGTTTTTGCACTAATACTCCAAGGGCGATTCGCCTTGGACCAGGAATGTAAAGGTCAAAGGGTTTAGCTAACTTAGGGAGGTCCAGGGCAAGGATCTGAACTGACTGCTCTTTCCATTCTTGAAAGGCCGCTTCTGGATTCTATTCAAAAGGATCATCATCTTTTCCTTTCAGTGTTTCATATAGAGGCCCAGCTATTAGACTGTAGTTAGGGATCCAGATGCAGCAAACCCCGGTCTCCCCAGGAACCCCTAAGCTGTCTTCTAGTTTCAGGAAGGGTGAGGCTGCAAATGGCTTCTTCCCTTTCCTGGGGTGGGCTTCTCCGACATTCTGAGCGAATGAAGCCCAGGAAGGTCACCTTAGTTTGTGATATTTGAGCCTTTTTCTTGGACACCTTCTATCTTTTATTGGCTAGGTAGTTCAGAGGCCTCCTTAGTCGGGCTGGTGATCAGAATGTCATCTGCATATTGAAGGAGGGTTCCCTTCTCCAGAGGTAGATTTTTTAGGTCTTTAGCTAACATTTCCCCAAAGATGGTGTGGGAATTTTTGAACCCCTGGGGCAGGACGGCCCAGCAGTATTGTTTTTGTTGTATGTTGAGTCCTGCCACTCACAGCCAAAATTTCTTGTGACTCTGGGACGAATGGAATACAGAAGAAGGCATCATTGAAGTCTAATACAGAATACCATGTCCTGGTGGATGGTAGAATGACCAGCAGGGTGTAGGAATTAGGAACTACTAGATGTATATCCTCTGTGGCTTCACTGACTGTCCTGGCGTCCTCTACCAGGTCCCCAGCAGCTCACGGGGCTCTTGTGGTCAGGTCCCTCCCAGGATATGGAGCTCACCTGGGCAGGTACCCAGCAGCCCACGGGGCTGTGGTGGTTAGGCCCCTCCCAGGATATGGAGCTCACCTGGGCAGGTACCCAGCAGCCCATGGGGCCATCATGGTCAGGCCCCTCCCAGGATATGGAGCTCACCTGGGCAGGTACGCAGCAGCCCACGGGGCTCTCGTGGGCATGCCCCTCCCTGGATATGGAGCTCCCGTGGACAGGTACCCCGACAGGGCTGGGCACACAGGAACTGTGCATATAGCCCTCATTGCAGAGCACCCCCAGCACACCTGTCACTCAGAGCTGACACAGAGCACCTCAGAGCAGAGCTTGAACTAATAAACAGCAGCTCCAACAGGTCTGTGACCCTAGGCTTCACTCTGTGCGGCCTCCCTCTGCCTGGTCTTCTAGGGGCTTCCACAGCAGCCGGGGCACCAGGCCTCTGTCTCCACCCACCACCCCTCCTCTCCCTGACTCCTGGGTTCCTCTCATTAGCAGAGGGTCTTCTTGAAGTTGTCTCCCACTCCTGGACCAGATAAAATGATTAGAAAACAAGCCAGGGCTGCCGCCCCTTATCTATCCTGACTCTCGGGACCCTACACCTGTTCCTTGGATCTGGCCGGTGCAGCAAGGCCCATTTTCTGCAAATCTGAGCCCCTGAGGGGCGAGGATTGGCTGACCTGGGCAGCCTGACCCGGCCGGCCAGCCCTTCCCAGGTGTGCCTGGGTTGAGGTCAATATAAACACCCCTCCAGGCAGCAAAAGCCTCTGCAGCTGTGCCTGACGCCATATTCTCTGCCCCGTCAGCAGTCTCGGGGTTGGGCTGGTGGGAGGCAGTAGGGCCCACGGCTCTATGAGTGGCCCGTTGTGACTGGGGCTCTACTGGACTTTCTGCAGGAGTTGCCGGGCTGCCACCTGCTAAAGAAGAGGATGTGTCACCCATACTTGCTGCTGGAATTTCTCCCCGGGCAGAGGTAAGGAAGGAAAAAAGCAGTGGGGGCCGGGACAGGAGGGGTACCTCAGGCAGGGAAATGGAAAGTTTCCAGACGAGCGCCCGGGGCCAGGACCATCCTGGCTGGCCTGCAGGCACCAAGTCGGCCTGCGTGCTGTCGCTGGTGTGACTCCAAGCCCCTTCCTCTAGTTTTTAGTCTTTGCACACATTCAGGTGTTTTACCTGGGAACGGTGGGAAAAGTTCAGCAGCAGCTGGCCTGGGGCTCAGCTCACGTTTAGTCAGAGACGCCTCCTCACGGTCCCCCAGCTTTGCAATGAGGACGCTCCTTGTGTGGGGGCTGCTGGCTGCATGGGAGATGATTCCCCACCTGTGACCAACTTAAGAATTGTTTACCACTGGAGCAAGTGCGCTGATAGGGTTTTCCTCTGTATGACCAGTGGGTTCAGTTTTTTTTTTTTTCTTTTTTGGTTCAAGGTAAGTTTTATTCCTCTTTTTGTATTTATGGATATAAGCATGGAAATCATTCATTCATATAAATACGTCTATGGGAAGGACAGAACTTTTTTTTCTGTTTTATTTTCTTAAGTATTATTTATTTTTTAATTTTTGAATTTATTTTATTCATTTTTTTATACAGCAGGCTCTTATTGGTTATCTATTTTATACATATAAGTGTATATGTGTCAATCCCAGGGTTGCAATTCATCCCACCACCACCACCCTGCCACTTTCCCCCCTTGGTGTCCATACATTTGTTCTCTACATCTGTGTCTCTATTTCTGCCTTGCAAACCAGTTCATCTTTACCATTTTTCTAGGTTCTACATGTATGCGTTAATATACGATATTTGTTTTTCTCTTTCTGACTTACTTCACTCTGTATGACAGTCTCTAGATCTATCCACGTCTCTACAAATGACCCAATTTCATTCCTTTTTATGGCTGAGTAATATTCCATTTTATATATGTAGCACATCTTTTCCGTTCGTCTGTCTATGGGCATTTAGGTTGCTTCCATGACCTGGCTATTGTAAATAGTGCTGCAATGAATATTGTGGTGAATATGTCTTTTTGAATTATGGTTTTCTCTGGGTATATGGCCAGTAGTGGGATTGCTGGGTCATATGGTTATTCTATTTTTAGTTTTTTAAGGAACCTCCATACTGTTCTCCATAGTGACTGTATCAATTTACATTCCCACAAATAGTGTAAGAGGGTTCCCTTTTCTCCACACCCTCTCCAGCATTTGTTGTTTGTAGATTTTCTGATGATGCCCATTCTAACTCGTGTGAGGTGATACCTCATTGTAGTTTTGGTTTATATTTCTCTAATAATTAGTGATGTTGAGTAGCTTTTCATGTGTTTCTTGGTCATCTGTATGTCTTCTTGGGACAAATGTCTATTTACGTCATCTGCCCATTTTTGGATTGGTTTGTTTGTTTTTTTACTGTTGAGCTGCATGAGCTGTTTATATACATTGGAGATTAATCCTTTGTCCATTGATTCGTTTGCAAATATTTTCTCCCATTCTGAGGGTTGTCTTTTCGTCTTGTTTGTAGTTTCCTTTGCTTTGCAAAAGCTTTTAGGTTTCATTTGCTTCCATTTGTTTTTTTTTTTTTTTTTTTATTCCATTACTCTAGGAGGTGGATCAAAAAATATCTTGCTGTGATTTATGTCAAAGAGTATTCTTCCTATGTTTTCCTCTAAGAGTTTTATAGTGTCCGGTCTTACATTTCGGTCTCTAATCCATTTGGAGTTTATTTTTTGTGTATGGTGTTAGGGAGTGTTCTAATTTCATTCTTTTACATGTAGCTGTCCATTTTTCCCAGCACCACTTATTGAAGAGACTGTCTTTTCTCCATTGTATACCCTTGCCTCCTTTGTCATAGATTAGCGGGCCATAGGTGTGTAGGTTTATCTCTGGGCTTTCTTTCTTTTTTTTTTTTTTTCTTTACATCTTTATTGGAGTATAATTGCTTTACAATTGTGTGTTAGTTTCTGCTGTATAAAAAAGTGAATCAGCTATGCGTATACATATAACACCATATCCCCTCCCTCTTGCACCTCCCTCTCACTCCCTTATCCCACCCTTTTAGGTGGTCACAAAGCACAGAGCTGATCTCCCTGTGCTATGTGGCTGCTTCCCAGTAGCTATCAATTTTACATTTGGTAGTGTATATATGTCCATACCACTCTCTCACTTTGTCCCAGCTTACCCTTCCCTCTCCCCATGTCCTCAAGTCCTTTCTCTACGTCTGTGTCCTTAATCCTTTCCTGCCCCTAGGTTCTTCATAAACTTTTTTTTTTTAGATTCCATATATATGTGTTAGCATATGGTATTTGTTTTTCTCTTTCTGACTTACTTCACTCTGTAGGACAGACTCTAGATCCATCCACCTCACTAAAAATAACTCAATTTCGTTTCTTTTTATGGCTGAATAATGTTCCATCGTATATATGTGCCACATCTTCTTTTTCCATTTATCTGTTGATGGACACTTAGGTTGCTTCCATGTCCTGGCTATTGTAAATAGAGCTACAGTGAACATTGTGGTACATGACTCTTTTTGAATTATGGTTTTCTCAGGGTAAATGTCCAGGAGTGGGTTTGCTGGGTTGTATGGTAGTTCTATTTTTAGTTTTTAAGGAAGCCCCATACCGTTCTCCCTAGTGGCTATATCAATTTACATTCCCACCTACAGTGCAAGAGGGTTCCCTTTTCTCCAATAAATGCCTCTCCAGCATTTACTGTTGGTAGATTTTTTGATGATGGCCATTCTGACTGGTGTGAGGTGATACCTCACTGTAGTTTTGATTTGCATTTCTCTAATGATTAGTGATGCTCAGCATCCTTTCATGTGTTTGTTGGCAACCTGTATATCTTCTTTGGAGAAATTTCTATTTAGGTCTTCTGCCCATTTTTGGATTGGGTTGTTTGGTTTTGTGATATTGAGCTACATGAGCTGCTTTTTGTAGATTAATCCTTTGCCATTTGCTTCATTTGAAAATATTTTCTCCCATTCTGATGGTTGTCTTTTCATCTTGCTTAAGTTTTCCTTTGCTGTGCAAAAGAATTTATGTTTCATTCGGTCCCATTTTTTAATTTTTGTTTTTATTTCCATTTCTCTAGGAGGTGGGTCAAAAAGGATCTTGCTGTGATTTATGTCATAGACTGTTCTGCTTATGTTTTCTTCTAAGAGTTTTATAGTGGCTGGTCTTATATTTAGGTCTCTAATCCATTTTGAGTTACTTTTGTGTATGGTGTTAGGGAGTGTACTAATTTCATTCTTTTACATGTAGCTGTCCAGTTTTCCCAGCACCACTTACTGAAGACACTGTCTTTTCTCCATTGTATACCCTTGCCTCCTTTGTCATAGATTAGTTAACCATAGGTACGTGGGTTTATCTCTGTGCTTTCTATCCTTTTCTATTGACCTATATTTCTGTGTTTGTGTCAGTACCATATTATCTTGATTACTGTAGCTTTGTAATATAGTCTGAAGTCTGGAAGTCTGATTCCTCCAGCTCTTTTTTTTCCCCCTCAAGACTGCTTTGGCTATCCAGGGTCTTTTGTGTCTCCCTACAAATTTTAAGATTTTTTTTCTTGTTCTGTAGAAAATGCCAAAGGTATTTTGATCGGGATTGCATTGAATCTGTAGATTGCTTTGGGTAGTATAGTCATTTTCACAATATTGATTCTTCTAATCCAAGGACATGGTATATGTCTCCATCTGTTTATATCATCTTTGATTTCTTTCATCAGTGTCTTATAGTTTTCTGAGTACAGGTCTTTTACTTCCTTAGGTAGGTTTATTCCTAGGTATTTTATTCTTTTTGTTGCAGTGGTAATGGGATTGTTTCCTTAATTTCTCTTTCTGATCTTTCATTGTTAGTGTATAGGAATGCAAGCAATTTCTGTGCATTAATTTTGTATCCTGCAACTTTACCAAATTCATTGATTAGCTCCAGTGGTTTTCTGGTGGCATCTTTAAGATTCTCTATCTATGATATCATGTCATCTGCAAACAGTGACAATTTTACTTCTTCTTTTCCGTTTTGTATTCCTTTTATTTCTTTTTCTTCTCTGATTGCCATGGCTAGGACTTCCAAAACTATGTTGAATAGCAGTGGTGAGAGTGGACATCCTCGTCTTGTTCCTGATCTTAGAGGAAACGCTTTCAGTTTTTCACCATTGAGAATGCTGTTTGCTGTGGGTTTGTCATATATGGCCTTTATTATGTTGAGGTAGTTTCCGTCTATGCCCACACTCTGCAGAGTTTTTATCGTAAATGAGTGTTGAATTTTCTCAAAATCTTTTCCTTCATCTATTGAGATGACCATATGGTTTTATTCTACAATTTGTTAATATGGTGTATCACATTGATTTGTGTATATTGAAGAATCCTTGCATCCCTGGGATAAACCCCACTTGATCATGGTGTATGATCCTTTTAATGTGTTGTTCGATTCTGTTTGCTAGTATTTTGTTGAGGATTTTTGCATCTATATTCATCAGGGATATTGGTCTATAATTTTCTTTCCTTGTAGTATCTCTGTCTGATTTTGGTATCAGGGTGATGGTGGTCTCATAGAATGAGTTTGGGAGTGTTCCTTCCCCTGCAATTGTTTTGAAGAATTTGAGAAGGTTGGGTGTTAGCTCTTCTCTAAATGTTTGATAGAATTCACCTGTAATGCCATCTGGTTCTGGACTTTTGTTTGTTGGAAGATTTTTAATCACAGTTTCAATTTCATTGCTTGTGATAGGTTTGTTCATATTTTCTATTTCTTCCTGGTTCAGTCTTAGAAGGTTATACCTTTCTAAGAATTTGTCCATTTCTTCCAGATTGTCCATTTTATTGGCACAGAGTTGCTTGTAGTAGTCTCTTAGGATGCTTTGTATTCCTGTGGTGTCTGTTGTAACTTCTCCTTTTTCACTTCTAATTTTGTTGATTTGCGTCCTCTCCCTCTTTTTCTTGAGTGTGGCTAAAGGTTGATCATTTTTGCTTATCTTCTCAAAGAACCAGCTTTTAGTTTTGATGATCTTTGCTTCCGTTTTCTTTGTTTCTATTTCATTTATTTCTGCTCTGATCTTTAGGATTTCTTTCCTTCTACTAACTTTGGGTTTTGTTCTTCTTTCTCTAGTTCCTCTAGGTGTAAGGTTAGATTGTTTATTTGAGATTTTTCTTGTTTCTTGAGGTAGGCTTGTATTGCTATAAACTTCCCTCTTAGAACTCCTTTTGCTGCATCCCATAGGTTTTGGATCATCGTGTTTTGGTTGTCATTTGTCTCTAGGTAGTTTTTGATTTCCCCTTTGATTTCTTCAGTGATCTCTTGGTTATTTAGTAACGTATTGTTTAGCCTCCATGTGTTTGTGTTTTTTACAGTTTTTTCCGTGTAATTGATTTCTAATCTCATAGCATTGTGGTCGGAACAGCTGCTTGATATGATTTCAGTTTTCTTAAATTTACTGAGGCTTTATCTGTGACCCAAGATGTGATCTATCCTGGAGAATGTTCCGTGTGCAGTTGAGAAGAACGTGTAATCTGCTGTTTTTGGATGGAATGTCCTATAAATATCAATGAACTCTATCTGGTCTATTGTGTCATTTAAAGCTTGTGTTTCCTTATTAATTTTCTGTCTGGCTGATCTCCACTGGTGTAAGTGAGCTGTTAAAGTCCCCCGCTATTATTGTGTTACTGTCGATTTCCTCTTTTATAGCTGTTAGCAGTTGCCTTATACATTGAGGTGCTCCTATGTTGGGTACATATATATTTATAATTGTTATATCTTCTTCTTGGATTGATCCCTTGACCATTATGTAGTGTCTTTCCTTGTCTCTTGTAACATTCTTTATTTTAAAGTCTATTTTATCTGATATGAGTATTGCTACTCCAGCTTTCTTTTGATTTTCATTAGCATAGAATATATTTTTCCATCGCCTCACTTTCAGTCTGTATGTGTCCCTAGGTCTGAAATGGGTCTCTTGTAGACAGCATATATATGGGTCTTGTTTTTGTATCCATTCAGCCAGTCTATGTCTTTTGGTTGGAACATTTAGTGCATTCACGTTTAAGGTAATTATCGATATGTATGTTCCTACTACTATTTTCTTAATTGTTATGGGTTTGTCTTGGTGGGTCCTTTTCTTCTCTTGTGTTTCCCACTTAGAGAAGTTCTTTTAGCATTTGGTGTAGAGCTGGTTGCATGGTGCTGAATTCTCTTAGCTTTTGCTTGTCTGTAAGGCTTTTGATTTCTCCATCAAATCTGAATGAGCTCTTTGCAGGGTGCAGTACCCTTGGTTGTAGGTTCTTCCCTTTCATCACTTTAAATTTATCATGCCACTTCCTTCTGGCTTGTAGATTTTCTGCTGAGAAATCAGCTGTTATCCTTATGGGATTTCCCTTGTATGTTATTTGTCATTTTTCCCTTGCTGCTTTCAATAATTTTTCTTTGTCGTTAATTTTTGTCAATTTGATTACTATGTGTCTTGTCATTTTTCTCCTTTGGTTTCTCCTGCCTGGGACACTCTGTGCTTCTGGACTTGGGTGGCTATTTCTTTTCCCATGCTAGGGAAGTTTTTGACCATAATCTCTTCAAATATATTCTCGGGTCCTTTCTCTCTCTCTTCTCCTTCTGGGACCCCTATAATGCGAATGTTGTTGCGTTTAATGTTGTCCCAGAGGACTCTTGGGGTGTCTTCATTTATTTTCATTCTTTTTCTTTATTCTGTTCCATGGCAGTGATTTCCACCTTTCTGTCTTCCAGGCCACTTATCCGTTCTTCTGCCACAGTTATTCTGCTACTGATTCCTTCTAGTGTATTTTTCATTTCAGTTATTACATTGTTCACCTCTGTTTGTTTGTTCTTTAACTCTTCTAGGTGTTTGTTCCTTAATTCTTCTAGGTCTTTGTTAAGCATTTCTTGTGTCTTCTCGATCTTTGCCTCCTTTCTTTTTCTAAGGTCTTGGCTCAACTTCACTATCATTATTCTGAATTCTTTTTCTGGAAGGTTCCCTATCTCCACCTCATTCCGTTTTTTTCTGGGGTTTTATCTTGTTCCTTGATCTGGTATAAAGTCCTCTGCCTTTTCATTTTGTCTATCTTTCTGTGAATGTGGTTTTCCTTCCACAGGCTGCAGAATTGTAGTTCTTCTTGCTTCTGCTGTCTGCTCTCTGGTGGATGAGTCTATCTTAGAGGCTTGTGCAAGCTTCCTGATGGGAGGGACTGGTGGTGGGTAGAGCTGGGTGTTGCTTTGGTGGGCAGAGCTTTAATCCGCTTGTCTACGGATTAAATAAAACTTTAATAAAAAGTTGAATCTGCTTGTCTGCTGATGCATGGGGCTGGGTTCCCTCCCTGTTGGTTGTTTGGCCTGAGGCGACCCAGCACTGGAGCCTACCTTGCTCTTGGTGGGGCTAATGGCGGACTCTGGGAGGGCTCACACCAAGGAGTATTTCCCAGAACTTCTGCTGCCAGTGTTGTTGTCCTCACGGTGAGCCACAGCCACAGCCACCAGCTGCCTCTGCAGGAGACCCTCTAAAAGTAGCAGGTAGTTCTGGTCATTCCCCTACGGGGTCACTGCTCCTTCCCCTGGGTCCTGATGTGCACACTACTTTGTGTGTGCCCTCCAAGAGTGGAGTATCTGAGTGGAGTTGAGACTCTGAGACTCTGTGTGGAGTCGCACAGACTCTGGGTCCTGTGAAGCTTCGATGTTTTGTGATTCTAGAAATCCTATAGGAGACGGTCCACAGCAGGTGAAGCTAATGTTGTCAGTAGAGGTGTTGAAGCCAAAGATCTGCAGTTCCGGCTATAGGTGCCGATGTACATACAGGACAAAATCATCTCGTGTGAATGTAGTTCAGGCATGTTTAAGATGAATGCAGTCATGTTAATGCCTACCATATTCTATCTTGAGCCTCTCCTCAGGGACCTCCTCCTCAGTTCCTGAGGCTCCTGTAAGTCATGTACAGGGGACTGGAGAGTGGGCTCTGTCCAGTCTGAGCCCTGAGTTACCCTGTGTGTATCTTAGGATACTTTGTATTTCTGTGGTGTCTGTTGTAACATCATCTCTTTCATTTCAGATTTATTTGGGCCCTCTCTTTTTTAACAAAACATACTACTGTTGTCTTTTATTCTTTACAGAAGTTTAATCAGTGTTTGATCTACTATCCTTACCCTATGTATACTTTTTGCAGTGAGATTTTTACTTTTCTTTGTTTCCTTGTTACTATCAATAATTAGTGAGACTTCTTTTAAGCTACCTTCAACATTGCTTATAAAGCTGCTTTATTAGTGATGACAGAGCCTTAATGGAAGTCATGTTCTGGTTGTAAATTAGAATGCAATGTGCCAGCACAAAGCCCCTTAAGTTTATGTCTCATTACTTCTTGTTCTTTTTTTAATTTAATTTTTATTTTTTGTCAGAGCAAATTTGATTAAAATGTTTTGTTTCTTCTAGGTGTGCAAGATGTGGTTCTTTTAAACATATACATATATCTATTCTTCTTTGGATCATTTTCCCATGTAGGTTATGACACCATGTTGAGTAGTCTTGTCTTGGTATTACGTAGGTCTTTGGTGATTACATATTTCACATGTGTTTCTATATCTATCTTAACCCCAATATCCTAATGTATCCAATCCTCACACCTTTCCATTTGGTGAACCCTAAGTTTGTTTAATGAATCTGTGATTGCATTTCTCTGTGGAAATATCTTCATTGGTATCAATTTTTAGCTAAGACCTATAAGTGATATTATAGGATATGTGTCTTTTGCTTTCTGACTTAGTACAATTTGCCTGATTAACTCAAGAATCATACACAGTGCTGCAAATGGCATTGTTTTGGTTTTTTCCCTGGCTAATATTCCACCTGTACGTGTACCAGTTATTCTTTGGCCACGCACCTCTTGATGGACTTTTTGGTTGCCTCCATGTCTTGGTTATTGTAATACTGCTGCAATGCACATTTGCTTGCCTGTGTCTTTCCAGTTCTATCTCCTTATGTTATAGGCCAAGGAGTGGGCTTGCTGTATCATATGGTAGCTCAGTGTGTACGTTTTAAAGGCACCACCATTCAGTTCTCATTAGTGGCTCTTTCCAGGTTATGTCCCACTTAAAATTGAGGGTATGCATTTCTCCAAAACACCTTCAATATTTATTGTTTGTAGTTTGCTTGCTGCTGGTTATTCTAACAGGTGCGAGCTGATACCTCTGTGTGGCTGAATTTGCATGTGTCCCATAATCTGTTGAAATTGATCTTTAAAGCATGCTCTTTTTATTTATCAAACTGTGATTACAGCTTAGTTCTTCAAATTGTTTTCTTAAAGTAAGTGTCACATTTTGAAAAGTTTTGGCCACTACCTCCCTCAAGACATTTTGAGGGCAGGTTTCATTTACAGCCCTGAAGTACTTGTTCATATGAAGTGACCATTAACACAGATTTTAAAGCTGCATTTGCAGGTAACGGCCAGAGGGCGGCAGCCTTTTTACGTTCCCCAATCTGGTAACTAGGGAAAGAGTCCTTCAGCTGCAAGAGTGTCCAGCTTTATTTCTCATCCAGCTGTGGGTCTAGATATGATCAAACAAGGTTGCATCACAGCCCAGGAACGAATTATGTAAAATTTCCTCTCTCTATCACTGTCTTATTTTTTTGGGTTTTTTAAAGTTATTTAATTTAAAATGGGGATTCGCTACTTTTCACTGCTGTGTTTATGCCGCTTTACACCCACTTGACTCACTTCCAGACAGATATCAATACATAGGTTTTAAGATTCTTACTAGTCACATATATTCTTGTGCGGTGAATAGGGGGTGTTGAGTCCAGTTCACTGAGCAAGGAGTAGGTCTTGTCTATTACATATTGGGTGTATGGAACGGTATCTGAGCGAATTTGAAACCCTTGTTTTATGCATCACCCCACCTCACCTTTCCCGTTAAGCAGCCATAGTGTGTTTTCTAAACGTGTGACTCTGTTCTGTTTTGTAATTCAGTTCAAGTGTAGCGGTTTTTACATTCCCTCTATAAGTGATAGCTTATGATAAGTGTCTTTTTCTGTGTGACTTATTTCACTTAGAATTGTCATACCTAAATCCACTCATCTTGCTTCTACTAGCCTTATGACATTGATTTCATGTCTGAGTGATATTCCTTTGTACATAAGGAACACAACTTCTTTATCCATTTTTCTCTTTCCTGGGATATTTAAGGTGTCATGAAGTGGAGGTTCTTGTCAACAGAGCAGCCCTAAACATTGGGGTGCCTGTGTCTTGCTGATTTTTAGTTTTCCCAATTTATACGCCCATGAGTGGACGTGCCCTATGCTCCCTAAGCTGTGTTTTTTCGATGTTTCAGGACACACCGTACATTTCTTCAGAGTGGCTGTTGGCAATTTACATCCCGCCCATCAGCGTAGCAAGGCTGCCATTTCTCCATGGCCTGTCCTGCATTTCTGGTTTTGACACTTTATGCAGCATGGCCCTTTTGACCGATGGGAAGCGAGACTTCATTGTAGCGCTGATTTGCCTTTCCAGGTTGCTTGGTTGGCAAAAAAGGGTGTATGCGTTTTTTCCTGAATATATTCAGGAAAAAACACATACGCCCTTTTTGGCCAAGGGCATCATTGTCGAAGATTTGCCACTTTTCATGTGCTTTAAAGGCGATTCGAATCTACCTCCTGAAACCTGTTTCCTGCAATTCTGCCTTGCTTTCAAATACTCTTCGTTGCCTTCCCTCAATACATTTGTGGATGAGAGTTATCATTTATAACTCTGCGGGTTTGTGAACTGCAGTGTGCCTGAGTTCCATTTTTCAACTCGCTTTTTTGGGAGCTGGCCGCAAAAGCGCGGGATTGCCTCAGGCCCTATTCTGGTTCCTGGCGGCAGGCTGAGCCTGTGGTTAATTCTTCTTCCTGATGGGAAAATAGAGTGACCTGGGCCTGTCCCAACACCTAGATCTAGTCTCTCATTGGTTGCCCCTCTTCCCGTTCATCCTCAGGAGAAATTGCAACCTGTAGGGAACAGGAGCTTAAAGGTGCTGATTCCCCAAGTAGAGAGATTGCTAGTAAAGTAGCTGGAAAGGCGAACCGGAGTACAAGGAGATGAGAAATTGGGTGCGTTTTAGAAACCTTTCAAAATCACACGGTGTACCATCTTCTGGGTTTCTCATGCATGTTTTCGATGTAGGAAGATGCCCTTGAACCTGGAGATTTGGGACCCATGGGATGGGTACCACACAGTATTACTTTAAAGGGTGTGCGTTTGCTCACCCAACCTCACCCAACCTCTAAGCCCCAAGAGTGTCCACCCTTATGTCTCATCCAGCTGTGGGTCTAGATATGGTCAATCCAGGTTGCATCACAGCCTCTGAACGAATTTTGTAAGAATTTCTCTCTCTTTCACTGTCTTTGTTTTACGGGTTTTTAAAAGTAATTTATTTTTATAATGGGGTTTAGCTGCTTTTCACGGCTGTGTTTATGCGGCTTTACACCCACTTGACTCACTTCCAGAGAGATATCAATACATAGGTTTTAAGATTCTTACTAGTCACATATATTCTTGTGCGGTGAATAGGGGGTGTTGAGTCCAGTTCACTGAGCAAGGAGTAGGTCTTGTCTATTACATATTGGGTGTATGGAACAGTATCTGAGCGAATTTGAAACCCTTGTTTTATGCATCACCCCACCTCACCTTTCCCGTTAAGCAGCCATAGTGTGTTTTCTAAACGTGTGACTCTGTTCTGTTTTGTAATTCAGTTCAAGTGTAGCGGTTTTTACATTCCCCCTATAAGTGATAGCTTATGATAAGTGTCTTTTTCTGTGTGACTTATTTCACTTAGAATCGTTGTACTTAAGTCCACTCATCTTGCGTCTACTAGCCTTATGACATTGATTTCATGTCTGAGTGATATTCCATTGTACATAAGGACCACAACTTCTTTATCCATTTTTCTCTTTCCTGGGATATTTAAGTTGTCATGAAGTGGAGGTTCTTGTCAACAGAGCAGCCCTAAACTTTGGGGTGCCTGTGTCTTGCTGATTTTTAGTTTTCCCAATTTATACGCCCATGAGTGGACGTGCCCTATGCTCCCTAAGCTGTGTTTTTTCGATGTTTCAGGACACACCGTACACTTCTCCAGAGTGGCTGTTGGCAATTTACATCCCGCCCATCAGCGTAGCAAGGCTGCCATTTCTCCATGGCCTGTCCTGCATTTCTGGTTTTGACACTTTTTGCAGCATCACCCTTTTGACTGATGGGAAGCGAAACTTCTTTGAAGTGCTGATTTGCCTTTCCAGGTTGCTGGGTTGGCCAAAAAGGGCGTATGCGTTTTTTCCTGAATATATTCAGGAAAAAACGCATACGCCCTTTTTGGCCAAGGGCATCATTGTCGACGTTTTGCCGCTTTTCATGTGCTTTAAAGGCGATTGGAATCTACCTCCTGAAATCTGTTTCCTGCAATTCTGCCTTGCTTTCAAATCCTCTTCGTTGCCTTCCCTCAATATATCTGTGGATGAGAGTTATCATTTATAACTCTGCGGGTTTGTGAATTGCAGTGTCCCTGAGCTCCATTTTTCAACTCGCTTTTTTGGTAGCTGGCCGCAAAAGCGCGGGATTGCCTCAGTCCCTATTCTGGTTCCTGGCGGCAGGCTGAGCCTGTGGTTAATTCTTCTTCCTGATGGGAAAATAGAGTGACCTGGGCCTGTCCCAACACCTAGATCTAGTCTCTCATTGGTTGCCCCTCTTCCCGTTCATCCTCAGGATAAATTGCAACCTGTAGGGAACAGGAGCTTAAAGGTGCTGATTCTCCAAGTAGGGAGATTTCTAGTAAAATAGCTGGAAAGGCGAACCCGAGCACAAGAAGATGAGAAATGGGGTGCGTTTTAGAAACCTTTCAAAATCACACGGTGTACCATCTTCTGGGTTTCTCATGCATGTTTTCGATGTAGGAAGATGCCCTTGAACCTGGAGATTTGGGACCCATGGGATGGGTACCACACAGTATTACTTTAAAGGGTCTGCGTTTGCTCACCCAACCTCTCAGCCCCAAGAGTGTCCACCCTTATGTCTCATCCAGCTGTGGGTCTAGATATGGTCAATCCAGGTTGCATCACAGCCTCTGAACGAATTTTGTAAGAATTTCTCTCTCTTTCACTGTCTTTGTTTTACGGGTTTTTAAAAGTAATTTATTTTTATAATGGGGTTTAGCTGCTTTTCACGGCTGTGTTTATGCGGCTTTACACCCACTTGGCTCACTTCCAGAGAGATATCAATACATAGGTTTTACGATTCTTACTAGTCAGATATATTCTTGTGCGGTGAATAGGGGGTGATGTGTCCAGTTCACTGAGCAAGGAGTAGGTCTTGTCTATTACATATTGGGTGTATGGAACAGTATCTGAGCGAATTTGAAACCCTTGTTTTATGCATCACCCCACCTCACCTTTCCCGTTAAGCAGCCATAGTGTGTTTTCTAAACGTGTGACTCTGTTCTGTTTTGTAATTCAGTTCAAGTGTAGCGGTTTTTACATTCCCTCTATAAGTGATAGCTTATGATAAGTGTCTTTTTCTGTGTGACTTATTTCACTTAGAATCGTCATACCTAAATCCACTCATCTTGCTTCTACTAGCCTTATGACATTGATTTCATGTCTGAGTGATATTCCATTGTACATAAGAACTACAACTTCTTTATCCATTTTTCTCTTTCCTGGGATATTTAAGGTGTCATGAAGTGGAGGTTCTTGTCAACAGAGCAGCCCTAAACTTTTGGGTGCCTGTGTCTTGCTGATTTTTAGTTTTCCCAATTTATACGCCCATGAGTGGAGGTGCCCTATGCTCCCTAAGCTGTGTTTTTTCAATGTTTCAGGACACACCGTACACTTCTCCAGAGTGGCTGTTGGCAATTTACATCCCGCCCATCAGCGTAGCAAGGCTGCCATTTCTCCATGGCCTGTCCTGCATTTCTGGTTTTGACACTTTTTGCAGCATGACCCTTTTGACCGATGGGTAGCGAAACTTCTTTGAAGCGCTGATTTGCCTTTCCAGGTTGCTTGGTTGGCCAAAAAGGGCGTATGCGTTTTTTCCTGAATATATTCAGGAAAAAACGCATACGCCTTTTTTGGCCAAGGGCATCATTGTCGACGTTTTGCCGCTTTTCATGTGCTTTAAATGCGATTCGAATCTACCTCCTGAAATCTGTTTCCTGCAATTCTGCCTTGCTTTCAAATCCTCTTTGTTGCCTTCCCTCAATATATCTGTGGATGAGAGTTATCATTTATAACTCTGCGGGTTTGTGAATTGCAGTGTCCCTGAGCTCCATTTTTCAACTCGCTTTTTTGGGAGCTGGCCGCAAAAGCGCGGGATTGCCTCAGGCCCTATTCTGGTTCCTGGCGGCATGCTGAGCCTGTGGTTAATTCTTCTTTCTGATGGGAAAATAGAGTGACCTGGGCCTGTCCCAACACCTAGATCTAGTCTCTCATTGGTTGCCCCTCTTCCCGTTCATCCTCAGGACAAATTGCAACCTGTAGGGAACAGGAGCTTAAAGGTGCTGATTCTCCAAGTAGGGAGATTGCTAGTAAAATAGCTGGAAAGGCGAACCCGAGCACAAGAAGATGAGAAATGGGGTGCGTTTTAGAAACCTTTCAAAATCACACGGTGTACCATCTTCTGGGTTTCTCATGCATGTTTTCGATGTAGGAAGATGCCCTTGAACCTGGAGATTTGGGACCCATGGGATGGGTACCACACAGTATTACTTTAAAGGGTCTGCGTTTGCTCACCCAACCTCTCAGCCCCAAGAGTGTCCACCCTTATGTCTCATCCAGCTGTGGGTCTAGATATGGTCAATCCAGGTTGCATCACAGCCCCTGAACGAATTTTGTAAGAATTTCTCTCTCTTTCACTGTCTTTGTTTTACGGGTTTTTAAAAGTAATTTATTTTT
Organism: Eschrichtius robustus; assembly: GCF_028021215.1. NCBI lineage: Eukaryota > Metazoa > Chordata > Mammalia > Artiodactyla > Eschrichtiidae > Eschrichtius > Eschrichtius robustus. The sequence goes on along the minus strand of NW_027175816.1, from coordinate 168,742 downwards.
ATAATGGGGTTTAGCTGCTTTTCACGGCTGTGTTTATGCGGCTTTACACCCACTTGGCTCACTTCCAGAGAGATATCAATACATAGGTTTTACGATTCTTACTAGTCAGATATATTCTTGTGCGGTGAATAGGGGGTGTTGAGTCCAGTTCACTGAGCAAGGAGTAGGTCTTGTCTATTACATATTGGGTGTATGGAACAGTATCTGAGCGAATTTGAAACCCTTGTTTTATGCATCACCCCACCTCACCTTTCCCGTTAAGCAGCCATAGTGTGTTTTCTAAACGTGTGACTCTGTTCTGTTTTGTAATTCAGTTCAAGTGTAGCGGTTTTTACATTCCCTCTATAAGTGATAGCTTATGATAAGTGTCTTTTTCTGTGTGACTTATTTCACTTAGAATCGTCATACCTAAATCCACTCATCTTGCTTCTACTAGCCTTATGACATTGATTTCATGTCTGAGTGATATTCCTTTGTACATAAGGACCACAACTTCTTTATCCATTTTTCTCTTTCCTGGGATATTTAAGGTGTCATGAAGTGGAGGTTCTTGTCAACATAGCAGCCCTAAACATTGGGGTGCCTGTGTCTTGCTGATTTTTAGTTTTCCCAATTTATACGCCAATGAGTGGACGTGCCCTATGCTCCCTAAGCTGTGTTTTTTCGATGTTTCAGGACACACCGTACACTCCTCCAGAGTGGCTGTTGGCAATTTACATCCCGCCCATCAGCGTAGCAAGGCTGCCATTTCTCCATGGCCTGTCCTGCATTTCTGGTTTTGACACTTTTTGCAGCATGGCCCTTTTGACCGATGGGAAGCGAGACTTCTTTGTAGCGCTGATTTGCATTTCCAGTTTGCTTGGTTGGCCAAAAAGGGCGTATGCGTTTTTTCCTGAATATATTCAGGAAAAAACGCATACGCCCTTTTTGGCCAAGGGCATCACTGTCGACGTTTTGCCACTTTTCATGTGCTTTAAAGGCGATTCGAATCTACATCCTGAAACCTGTTTCCTGCAATTCTGCCTTGCTTTCAAATCCTCTTCGTTGCCTTCCCTCAATATATCTGTGGACGAGAGTTATCATTTATAACTCAGCAGGTTTGTGAATTGCAGTGCCCCTGAGCTCCATTTTTCAACTGTCTTTTTTGGGAGCTGGCCGCAAAAGCGCGGGATTGCCTCAGGCCCTATTCTGGTTCCCGGCGGCAGGCTGAGCCTGTGTTTAATTCTTCTTCCTGATGGGAAAATAGAGTGACCTGAGCCTGTCCCAACACCTAGATCTAGTCTCTCATTATTTGCCCCTCTTCCCGTTCATTCTCAGGACAAATTGCAACCTGTAGGGAACAGGAGCTTAAAGGTGCTGATTCTCCAAGTAGGGAGATTGCTAGTAAAGTAGCTGGAAAGGCGAACCCGAGCACAAGGAGATGAGAAATTGGGTGCGTTTTAGAAACCTTTCAAAATCACACTGTGTACCATCTTCTGGGTTTCTCATGCATGTTTTCGATGTAGGAAGATGCCTTTGAACCTGGAGATTTGGGACCCATGGAATGGGTACCACGCAGTATTAATTTAAAGGGTCTGAGTTTGCTCACCCAACCTCTCAGCCCCAAGAGTGTCCACCCTTATGTCTCATCCCAGTGTGGGTCTAGATATGGTCAATCCAGGTTGCATCACAGCCCCTGAACGAATTGTGTAAGAATTTCTCTCTCTTTCACTCTTTGTTTTACGGGTTTTTAAAAGTAATTTATTTTTATAATGGGGTTTAGCTGCTTTTCACGGCTGTGTTTATGCGGCTTTACACCCACTTGACTCACTTCCAGACAGATATCAATACATAGGTTTTAAGATTCTTACTAGTCACATATATTCTTGTGCGGTGAATAGGGGGTGTTGAGTCCAGTTCACTGAGCAAGGAGTAGGTCTTGTCTATTACATATTGGGTGTATTGAACAGTATCTGAGCGAATTTGAAACCCTTGTTTTATGCATCACCCCACCTCACCTTTCCCGTTAAGCAGCCATAGTGTGTTTTCTAAACGTGTGACTCTGTTCTGTTTTGTAATTCAGTTCAAGTGTAGCGGTTTTTACATTCCCTCTATAAGTGATAGCTTATGATAAGTGTCTTTTTCTGTGTGACTTATTTCACTTAGAATCGTCGTACCTAAGTCCACTCATCTTGCTTCTACTAGCCTTATGACATTGATTTCATGTCTGAGTGATATTCCATTGTACATAAGGACCACAACATCTTTATCCATTTTTCTCTTTCCTGGGATATTTAAGTTGTCATGAAGTGGAGGTTCTTGTCAACAGAGCAGCCCTAAATTTTGGGGTGCCTGTGTCTTGCTGATTTTTAGTTTTCCCAATTTATACGCCCATGAGTGGACGTGCCCTATGCTCCCTAAGCTGTGTTTTTTTGATGTTTCAGGACACACCGTACACTTCTCCAGAGTGGCTGTTGGCAATTTACATCCCGCCCATCAGCGTAGCAAGGCTGCCATTTCTCCATGGCCTGTCCTGCATTTCTGGTTTTGACACTTTTTGCAGCATCACCCTTTTGACTGATGGGAAGTGAAACTTCTTTGAAGCGCTGATTTGCCTTTCCAGGTTGCTTGGTTGGCCAAAAAGGGCGTATGCGTTTTTTCCTGAATATATTCAGGAAAAAACGCATACGCCCTTTTTGGCCAAGGGCATCATTGTCGACGTTTTGCCGCTTTTCATGTGCTTTAAAGGCGATTCGAATCTACCTCCTGAAATCTGTTTCCTGCAATTCTGCCTTGCTTTCAAATCCTCTTCGTTGCCTTCCCTCAATATATCTGTGGATGAGAGTTATCATTTATAACTCTGCGGGTTTGTGAATTGCAGTGTCCCTGAGCTCCATTTTTCAACTCGCTTTTTTGGTTCCTGGCCGCAAAAGCGCGGGATTGCCTCAGGCCCTATTCTGGTTCCTGGCGGCAGGCTGAGCCTGTGGTTAATTCTTCTTCCTGATGGGAAAATAGAGTGACCTGGGCCTGTCCCAACACCTAGATCTAGTCTCTCATTGGTTGCCCCTCTTCCCGTTCATCCTCAGGACAAATTGCAACCTGTAGGGAACAGGAGCTTAAAGGTGCTGATTCTCCAAGTAGGGAGATTGCTAGTAAAATAGCTGGAAAGGCGAACCCGAGCACAAGAAGATGAGAAATGGGGTGCGTTTTAGAAACCTTTCAAAATCACACGGTGTACCATCTTCTGGGTTTCTCATGCATGTTTTCGATGTAGGAAGAATGCCCTTGAACCTGGAGATTTGGGACCCATGGGATGGGTACCACACAGTATTACTTTAAAGGGTCTGCGTTTGCTCACCCAACCTCTCAGCCCCAAGAGTGTCCACCCTTATGTCTCATCCAGCTGTGGGTCTAGATATGGTCAATCCAGGTTGCATCACAGCCCCTGAACGAATTTTGTAAGAATTTCTCTCTCTTTCACTGTCTTTGTTTTACGGGTTTTTAAAAGTAATTTATTTTTATAATGGGGTTTAGCTGCTTTTCACGGCTGTGTTTATGCGGCTTTACACCCACTTGGCTCACTTCCAGAGAGATATCAATACATAGGTTTTACGATTCTTACTAGTCAGATATATTCTTGTGCGGTGAATAGGGGGTGTTGAGTCCAGTTCACTGAGCAAGGAGTAGGTCTTGTCTATTACATATTGGGTGTATGGAACAGTATCTGAGCGAATTTGAAACCCTTGTTTTATGCATCACCCCACCTCACCTTTCCCGTTAAGCAGCCATAGTGTGTTTTCTAAACGTGTGACTCTGTTCTGTTTTGTAATTCAGTTCAAGTGTAGCGGTTTTTACATTCCCTCTATAAGTGATAGCTTATGATAAGTGTCTTTTTCTGTGTGACTTATTTCACTTAGAATCGTCATACCTAAATCCACTCATCTTGCTTCTACTAGCCTTATGACATTGATTTCATGTCTGAGTGATATTCCTTTGTACATAAGGACCACAACTTCTTTATCCATTTTTCTCTTTCCTGGGATATTTAAGGTGTCATGAAGTGGAGGTTCTTGTCAACATAGCAGCCCTAAACATTGGGGTGCCTGTGTCTTGCTGATTTTTAGTTTTCCCAATTTATACGCCAATGAGTGGACGTGCCCTATGCTCCCTAAGCTGTGTTTTTTCGATGTTTCAGGACACACCGTACACTCCTCCAGAGTGGCTGTTGGCAATTTACATCCCGCCCATCAGCGTAGCAAGGCTGCCATTTCTCCATGGCCTGTCCTGCATTTCTGGTTTTGACACTTTTTGCAGCATGGCCCTTTTGACCGATGGGAAGCGAGACTTCTTTGTAGCGCTGATTTGCATTTCCAGTTTGCTTGGTTGGCCAAAAAGGGCGTATGCGTTTTTTCCTGAATATATTCAGGAAAAAACGCATACGCCCTTTTTGGCCAAGGGCATCACTGTCGACGTTTTGCCACTTTTCATGTGCTTTAAAGGCGATTCGAATCTACATCCTGAAACCTGTTTCCTGCAATTCTGCCTTGCTTTCAAATCCTCTTCGTTGCCTTCCCTCAATATATCTGTGGACGAGAGTTATCATTTATAACTCAGCAGGTTTGTGAATTGCAGTGCCCCTGAGCTCCATTTTTCAACTGTCTTTTTTGGGAGCTGGCCGCAAAAGCGCGGGATTGCCTCAGGCCCTATTCTGGTTCCCGGCGGCAGGCTGAGCCTGTGTTTAATTCTTCTTCCTGATGGGAAAATAGAGTGACCTGAGCCTGTCCCAACACCTAGATCTAGTCTCTCATTATTTGCCCCTCTTCCCGTTCATTCTCAGGACAAATTGCAACCTGTAGGGAACAGGAGCTTAAAGGTGCTGATTCTCCAAGTAGGGAGATTGCTAGTAAAGTAGCTGGAAAGGCGAACCCGAGCACAAGGAGATGAGAAATTGGGTGCGTTTTAGAAACCTTTCAAAATCACACTGTGTACCATCTTCTGGGTTTCTCATGCATGTTTTCGATGTAGGAAGATGCCTTTGAACCTGGAGATTTGGGACCCATGGAATGGGTACCACGCAGTATTAATTTAAAGGGTCTGAGTTTGCTCACCCAACCTCTCAGCCCCAAGAGTGTCCACCCTTATGTCTCATCCCAGTGTGGGTCTAGATATGGTCAATCCAGGTTGCATCACAGCCCCTGAACGAATTGTGTAAGAATTTCTCTCTCTTTCACTCTTTGTTTTACGGGTTTTTAAAAGTAATTTATTTTTATAATGGGGTTTAGCTGCTTTTCACGGCTGTGTTTATGCGGCTTTACACCCACTTGACTCACTTCCAGACAGATATCAATACATAGGTTTTAAGATTCTTACTAGTCACATATATTCTTGTGCGGTGAATAGGGGGTGTTGAGTCCAGTTCACTGAGCAAGGAGTAGGTCTTGTCTATTACATATTGGGTGTATTGAACAGTATCTGAGCGAATTTGAAACCCTTGTTTTATGCATCACCCCACCTCACCTTTCCCGTTAAGCAGCCATAGTGTGTTTTCTAAACGTGTGACTCTGCTCTGTTTTGTAATTCAGTTCAAGTGTAGCGGTTTTTACATTCCCTCTATAAGTGATAGCTTATGATAAGTGTCTTTTTCTGTGTGACTTATTTCACTTAGAATCGTCGTACCTAAGTCCACTCATCTTGCTTCTACTAGCCTTATGACATTGATTTCATGTCTGAGTGATATTCCATTGTACATAAGGACCACAACATCTTTATCCATTTTTCTCTTTCCTGGGATATTTAAGTTGTCATGAAGTGGAGGTTCTTGTCAACAGAGCAGCCCTAAACTTTGGGGTGCCTGTGTCTTGCTGATTTTTAGTTTTCCCAATTTATACGCCCATGAGTGGACGTGCCCTATGCTCCCTAAGCTGTGTTTTTTCGATGTTTCAGGACACACCGTACACTTCTCCAGAGTGGCTGTTGGCAATTTACATCCCGCCCATCAGCGTAGCAAGGCTGCCATTTCTCCATGGCCTGTCCTGCATTTCTGGTTTTGACACTTTTTGCAGCATCACCCTTTTGACTGATGGGAAGTGAAACTTCTTTGAAGCGCTGATTTGCCTTTCCAGGTTGCTTGGTTGGCCAAAAAGGGCGTATGCGTTTTTTCCTGAATATATTCAGGAAAAAACGCATACGCCCTTTTTGGCCAAGGGCATCATTGTCGACGTTTTGCCGCTTTTCATGTGCTTTAAAGGCGATTCGAATCTACCTCCTGAAATCTGTTTCCTGCAATTCTGCCTTGCTTTCAAATCCTCTTCGTTGCCTTCCCTCAATATATCTGTGGATGAGAGTTATCATTTATAACTCTGCGGGTTTGTGAATTGCAGTGTCCCTGAGCTCCATTTTTCAACTCGCTTTTTTGGTTCCTGGCCGCAAAAGCGCGGGATTGCCTCAGGCCCTATTCTGGTTCCTGGCGGCAGGCTGAGCCTGTGGTTAATTCTTCTTCCTGATGGGAAAATAGAGTGACCTGGGCCTGTCCCAACACCTAGATCTAGTCTCTCATTGGTTGCCCCTCTTCCCGTTCATCCTCAGGACAAATTGCAACCTGTAGGGAACAGGAGCTTAAAGGTGCTGATTCTCCAAGTAGGGAGATTGCTAGTAAAATAGCTGGAAAGGCGAACCCGAGCACAAGAAGATGAGAAATGGGGTGCGTTTTAGAAACCTTTCAAAATCACACGGTGTACCATCTTCTGGGTTTCTCATGCATGTTTTCGATGTAGGAAGAATGCCCTTGAACCTGGAGATTTGGGACCCATGGGATGGGTACCACACACTATTACTTTAAAGGGTCTGCGTTTGCTCACCCAACCTCACCCAACCTCTCAGCCCCAAGAGTGTCCACCCTTATGTCTCATCCAGCTGTGGGTCTAGATATGGTCAATCCAGGTGTCATCACAGCCCCTGAACGAATTTTGTAAGAATTTCTCTCTCTTTCACTGTCTTTGTTTTAGGGGTTTTTAAAAGTAATTTATTTTTATAATGGGGTTTAGCTGCTTTTCACGGCTGTGTTTATGCGGCTTTACACCCACTTGGCTCACTTCCAGAGAGATATCAATACATAGGTTTTACGATTCTTACTAGTCAGATATATTCTTGTGCGGTGAATAGGGGGTGTTGAGTCCAGTTCACTGAGCAAGGAGTAGGTCTTGTCTATTACATATTGGGTGTATGGAACAGTATCTGAGCGAATTTGAAACCCTTGTTTTATGCATCACCCCACCTCACCTTTCCCGTTAAGCAGCCATAGTGTGTTTTCTAAACGTGTGACTCTGTTCTGTTTTGTAATTCAGTTCAAGTGTAGCGGTTTTTACATTCCCTCTATAAGTGATAGCTTATGATAAGTGTCTTTTTCTGTGTGACTTATTTCACTTAGAATCGTCATACCTAAATCCACTCATCTTGCTTCTACTAGCCTTATGACATTGATTTCATGTCTGAGTGATATTCCTTTGTACATAAGGACCACAACTTCTTTATCCATTTTTCTCTTTCCTGGGATATTTAAGGTGTCATGAAGTGGAGGTTCTTGTCAACATAGCAGCCCTAAACATTGGGGTGCCTGTGTCTTGCTGATTTTTAGTTTTCCCAATTTATACGCCAATGAGTGGACGTGCCCTATGCTCCCTAAGCTGTGTTTTTTCGATGTTTCAGGACACACCGTACACTTCTCCAGAGTGGCTGTTGGCAATTTACATCCCGCCCATCAGCGTAGCAAGGCTGCCATTTCTCCATGGCCTGTCCTGCATTTCTGGTTTTGACACTTTTTGCAGCATGGCCCTTTTGACCGATGGGAAGCGAGACTTCTTTGTAGCGCTGATTTGCATTTCCAGTTTGCTTGGTTGGCCAAAAAGGGCGTATGCGTTTTTTCCTGAATATATTCAGGAAAAAACGCATACGCCCTTTTTGGCCAAGGGCATCACTGTCGACGTTTTGCCACTTTTCATGTGCTTTAAAGGCGATTCGAATCTACATCCTGAAACCTGTTTCCTGCAATTCTGCCTTGCTTTCAAATCCTCTTCGTTGCCTTCCCTCAATATATTTGTAGACGAGAGTTATCATTTATAACTCAGCAGGTTTGTGAATTGCAGTGCCCCTGAGCTCCATTTTTCAACTGTCTTTTTTGGGAGCTGGCCGCAAAAGCACGGGATTGCCTCAGGCCCTATTCTGGTTCCCGGCGGCAGGCTGAGCCTGTGTTTAATTCTTCTTCCTGATGGGAAAATAGAGTGACCTGTGCCTGTCCCAACACCTAGATCTAGTCTCTCATTATTTGCCCCTCTTCCCGTTCATTCTCAGGACAAATTGCAACCTGTAGGGAACAGGAGCTTAAAGGTGCTGATTCTCCAAGTAGGGAGATTGCTAGTAAAGTAGCTGGAAAGGTGAACCCGAGCACAAGGAGATGAGAAATTGGGTGCGTTTTAGAAACCTTTCAAAATCACACGGTGTACCATCTTCTGGGTTTCTCATGCATGTTTTCGATGTAGGAAGATGCCTTTGAACCTGGAGATTTGGGACCCATGGGATGGGTACCACGCAGTATTACTTTAAAGGGTCTGAGTTTGCTCACCCAACCTCTCAGCCCCAAGAGTGTCCACCCTTATGTCTCATCCCAGTGTGGGTCTAGATATGGTCAATCCAGGTTGCATCACAGCCCCTGAACGAATTTTGTAAGAATTTCTCTCTCTTTCACTGTCTTTGTTTTACGGGTTTTTAAAAGTAATTTATTTTTATAATGGGGTTTAGCTGCTTTTCACGGCTGTGTTTATGCGGCTTTACACCCACTTGGCTCACTTCCAGAGAGATATCAATACATAGGTTTTACGATTCTTACTAGTCAGATATATTCTTGTGCGGTGAATAGGGGGTGTTGAGTCCAGTTCAGTGAGCAAGGAGTACGTCTTGTCTATTACATATTGGGTGTATGGAACAGTATCTGAGCGAATTTGAAACCCTTGTTTTATGCATCACCCCACCTCACCTTTCCCGTTAAGCAGCCATAGTGTGTTTTCTAAACGTGTGACTCTGTTCTGTTTTGTAATTCAGTTCAAGTGTAGCGGTTTTTACATTCCCTCTATAAGTGATAGCTTATGATAAGTGTCTTTTTCTGTGTGACTTATTTCACTTAGAATCGTCATACCTAAATCCACTCATCTTGCTTCTACTAGCCTTATGCCATTGATTTCATGTCTGAGTGATAGTCCATTGTACATAAGAACTACAACTTCTTTATCCATTTTTCTCTTTCCTGGGATATTTAAGGTGTCATGAAGTGGAGGTTCTTGTCAACAGAGCAGCCCTAAACTTTTGGGTGCCTGTGTCTTGCTGATTTTTAGTTTTCCCAATTTATACGCCCATGAGTGGAGGTGCCCTATGCTCCCTAAGCTGTGTTTTTTCGATGTTTCAGGACACACCGTACACTTCTCCAGAGTGGCTGTTGGCAATTTACATCCTGCCCATCAGCGTAGCAAGGCTGCCATTTCTCCATGGCCTGTCCTGCATTTCTGGTTTTGACACTTTTTGCAGCATGACCCTTTTGACCGATGGGAAGCGAAACTTCTTTGAAACGCTGATTTGCCTTTCCAGGTTGCTTGGTGGGCCAAAAAGGGCGTATGCGTTTTTTCCTGAATATATTCAGGAAAAAACGCATACGCCTTTTTTGGCCAAGGGCATCATTGTCGACGTTTTGCCGCTTTTCATGTGCTTTAAAGGCGATTCGAATCTACCTCCTGAAATCTGTTTCCTGCAATTCTGCCTTGCTTTCAAATCCTCTTCGTTGCCTTCCCTCAATATATCTGTGGATGAGAGTTATCATTTATAACTCTGCGGGTTTGTGAATTGCAGTGTCCCTGAGCTCCATTTTTCAACTCGCTTTTTTGGGAGCTGGCCGCAAAAGCGTGGGATTGCCTCAGGCCCTATTCTGGTTCCTGGCGGCAGGCTGAGCCTGTGGTTAATTCTTCTTCCTGATGGGAAAATAGAGTGACCTGGGCCTGTCCCAACACCTAGATCTAGTCTCTCATTGGTTGCCCCTCTTCCCGTTCATCCTCAGGACAAATTGCAACCTGTAGGGAACAGGAGCTTAAAGGTGCTGATTCTCCAAGTAGGGAGATTGCTAGTAAAGTAGCTGGAAAGGCGAACCCGAGCACAAGGAGATGAGAAGTTGGGTGCGTTTTAGAAACCTTTCAAAATCACACGGTGTACCATCTTCTGGGTTTCTCATGCATGTTTTCTATGTAGGAAGATGCCTTTGAACCTGGAGATTTGGGACCCATGGGATGGGTACCACGCAGTATTACTTTAAAGGGTCTGAGTTTGCTCACCCAACCTCACCCAACCTCTCAGCCCCAAGAGTGTCCACCCTTATGTCTCATCCCGGTGTGGGTCTAGATATGGTCAATCCAGGTTGCATCACAGCCCCTGAACGAATTTTGTAAGAATTTCTCTCTCTTTCACTGTCTTTGTTTTACGGGTTTTTAAAAGTAATTTATTTTTATAATGGTGTTTAGCTGCTTTTCACGGCTGTGTTTATGCGGCTTTACACCCACTTGGCTCACTTCCAGAGAGATATCAATACATAGGTTTTAAGATTCTTACTAGTCAGATATATTCTTGTGCGGTGAATAGGGGGTGTTGAGTCCAGTTCACTGAGCAAGGAGTAGGTCTTGTCTATTACATATTGGGTGTATGGAACGGTATCTGAGCGAATTTGAAATCCTTGTTTTATGCATCACCCCACCTCACCTTTCCCGTTAAGCAGCCATAGTGTGTTTTCTAAACGTGTGACTCTGTTATGTTTTGTAATTCATTTCAGGTGTAGCGGTTTTTACATTCCCTCTATAAGTGATAGCTTATGATAAGTGTCTTTTTCTGTGTCACTTATTTCACTTAGAATCGTCGTACCTAAATCCACTCATCTTGCTTCTACTAGCCTTATGACATTGATTTCATGTCTGAGGGATATTCCTTTGTACATAAGGACCACAACTTCTTTATCCATTTTTCTCTTTCCTGGGATATTTAAGGTGTCATGAAGTGGAGGTTCTTGTCAACATAGCAGCACTAAACATTGGGGTGCCTGTGCCTTGCTGATTTTTAGTTTTCCCAATTTATACGCCCATGAGTGGACGTGCCCTATGCTCCCTAAGCTGTGTTTTTTCGATGTTTCAGGACACACCGTACATTTCTCCAGAGTGGCTTTTGGCAATTTACATCCCACCCATCAGCGTAGCAAGGCTGCCATTTCTCCATGACCTGTCCTGCATTTCTGGTTTTGACACTTTTTGCAGCATGACCCTTTTGACCGATGGGAAGCGAGACTTCTTTGTAGCGCTGATTTGCCTGTCCAGGTTGCTTGGTTGGCCAAAAAGGGCGTATGCGTTTTTTCCTGAATATATTCAGGAAAAAACGCATACGCCCTTTTTGGCCAAGGGCATCATTGTCGACATTTTGCCGCTTTTCATGTGCTTTAAAGGCGATTCGAATCTACCTCCTGAAATCTGTTTCCTGCAATTCTGCCTTGCTTTCAAATCCTCTTCGTTGCCTTCCCTCAATATATCTGTGGATGAGAGTTATCATTTATAACTCTGCGGGTTTGTGAATTGCAGTGTCCCTGAGCTCCATTTTTCAACTCGCTTTTTTGGTAGCTGGCCGCAAAAGCGCGGGATGGCCTCAGGGCCTATTCTGGTTCCTGGCGGCAGGCTGAGCCTGTGGTTAATTCTTCTTCCTGATGGGAAAATAGAGTGACCTGGGCCTGTCCCAACACCTAGATCTAGTCTCTCATTGGTTGCCCCTCTTCCCGTTCATCCTCAGGACAAATTGCAACCTGTAGGGAACAGGAGCTTAAAGGTGCTGATTCTCCAAGTAGGGAGATTGCTAGTAAAATAGCTGGAAAGGCGAACCCGAGCACAAGAAGATGAGAAATGGGGTGCGTTTTAGAAACCTTTCAAAATCACACGGTGTACCATCTTCTGGGTTTCTCATGCATGTTTTCGATGTAGGAAGATGCCCTTGAACCTGGAGATTTGGGACCCATGGGATGGGTACCACACAGTATTACTTTAAATGGTCTGCGTTTGCTCACCCAACCTCACCCAACCTCTCAGCCCCAAGAGTGTCCACCCTTATGTCTCATCCAGCTGTGGGTCTAGATATGGTCAATCCAGGTTGCATCACAGCCCCTGAACGAATTTTGTAAGAATTTCTCTCTCTTTCACTGTCTTTGTTTTACGGGTTTTTAAAAGTAATTTATTTTTATAATGGGGTTTAGCTGCTTTTCACGGCTGTGTTTATGCGGCTTTACACCCACTTGGCTCACTTCCAGAGAGATATCAATACATAAGTTTTACGATTCTTACTAGTCAGATATATTCTTGTGCGGTGAATAGGGGGTGTTGAGTCCAGTTCACTGAGCAAGGAGTAGGTCTTGTCTATTACATATTGGGTGTATGGAACGGTATCTGAGCGAATTTGAAACCCTTGTTTTATGCATCACCCCACCTCACCTTTCCCGTTAAGCAGCCATAGTGTGTTTTCTAAACGTGTGACTCTGTTCTGTTTTGTAATTCAGTTCAAGTGTAGCGGTTTTTACATTCCCTCTATAAGTGATAGCTTATGATAAGTGTCTTTTTCTGTGTGACTTATTTCACTTAGAATCGTCATACCTAAATCCACTCATCTTGCTTCTACTAGCCTTATGACATTGATTTCATGTCTGAGTGATATTCCTTTGTACATAAGGACCACAACTTCTTTATCCATTTTTCTCTTTCCTGGGATATTTAAGGTGTCATGAAGTGGAGGTTCTTGTCAACATAGCAGCCCTAAACATTGGGGTGCCTGTGTCTTGCTGATTTTTAGTTTTCCCAATTTATACGCCCATGAGTGGAGGTGCCCTATGCTCCCTAAGCTGTGTTTTTTCGATGTTTCAGGACACACCATACACTTCTCCAGAGTGGCTGTTGGCAATTTACATCCCGCCCATCAGCGTAGCAAGGCTGCCATTTCTCCATGGCCTGTCCTGCATTTCTGGTTTTGACACTTTTTGCAGCATGACCCTTTTGACCGATGGGAAGCGAAACTTCTTTGAAGCGCTGATTTGCCTTTCCAGGTTGCTTGGTTGGCCAAAAAGGGCGTATGCGTTTTTTCCTGAATATATTCAGGAAACAACGCATACGCCTTTTTTGGCCAAGGGCATCATTGTCGACGTTTTGCCGCTTTTCATGTGCTTTAAAGGCGATTCGAATCTACCTCCTGAAATCTGTTTCCTGCAATTCTGCCTTGCTTTCAAATCCTCTTCGTTGCCTTCCCTCAATATATCTGTGGATGAGAGTTATCATTTATAACTCTGCGGGTTTGTGAATTGCAGTGTCCCTGAGCTCCATTTTTCAACTCGCTTTTTTGGGAGCTGGCCGCAAAAGCGCGGGATTGCCTCAGGCCCTATTCTGGTTCCTGGCGGCAGGCTGAGCCTGTGGTTAATTCTTCTTCCTGATGGGAAAATAGAGTGACCTGGGCCTGTCCCAACACCTAGATCTAGTCTCTCATTGGTTGCCCCTCTTCCCGTTCATCCTCAGGACAAATTGCAACCTGTAGGGAACAGGAGCTTAAAGGTGCTGATTCTCCAAGTAGGGAGATTGCTAGTAAAGTAGCTGGAAAGGCGAACCCGAACACAGGGAGATGAGAAATTGGGTGCGTTTTAGAAACCTTTCAAAATCACACGGTGTACCATCTTCTGGGTTTCTCATGCATGTTTTCGATGTAGGAAGATGGCTTTGAACCTGGAGATTTGGGACACATGGGATGGGTACCACGCAGTATTACTTTAAAGGGTCTGAGTTTGCTCACCCAACCTCTCAGCCCCAAGAGTGTCCACCCTTATGTCTCATCCCAGTGTGGGTCTAGATATGGTCAATCCAGGTTGCATCACAGCCCCTGAACGAATTTTGTAAGAATTTCTCTCTCTTTCACTGTCTTTGTTTTACGGGTTTTTAAAAGTAATTTATTTTTATAATGGGGTTTAGCTGCTTTTCACGGCTGTGTTTATGCGGCTTTACACCCACTTGGCTCACTTCCAGAGAGATATCAATACATAGGTTTTACGATTCTTACTAGTCAGATATATTCTTGTGCGGTGAATAGGGGGTGTTGAGTCCAGTTCACTGAGCAAGGAGTAGGTCTTGTCTATTACATATTGGGTGTATGGAACAGTATCTGAGCGAATTTGAAACCCTTGTTTTATGCATCACCCCACCTCACCTTTCCCGTTAAGCAGCCATAGTGTGTTTTCTAAACGTGTGACTCTGTTCTGTTTTGTAATTCAGTTCAAGTGTAGCGGTTTTTACATTCCCTCTATAAGTGATAGCTTATGATAAGTGTCTTTTTCTGTGTGACTTATTTCACTTAGAATCGTCATACCTAAATCCACTCATCTTGCTTCTACTAGCATTATAACATTGATTTCATGTCTGAGTGATATTCCATTGTACATAAGGACCACAACTTCTTTATCCATTTTTCTCTTTCCTGGGATATTTAAGGTGTCATGAAGTGGAGGTTCTTGTCAACATAGCAGCCCTATACATTGGGGTGCCTGTGTCTTGCTGATTTTTAGTTTTCCCAATTTATACGCCCATGATTGGTCGTGCCCTATGCTCCCTAAGCTGTGTTTTTTCGATGTTTCAGGACACACCGTACACTTCTCCAGAGTGGCTGTTGGCAATTTACATCCCGCCCATCAGCGTAGCAAGGCTGCCATTTCTCCATGGCCTGTCCTGCATTTCTGGTTTTGACACTTTTTGCAGCATGGCCCTTTTGCCCGATGGGAAGCGAGACTTCTTTGTAGCGCTGATTTGCCTTTCCAGGTTGCTTGGTTGGCCAAAATGGGCGTATGCGTTTTTTCCTGAATATATTCAGGAAAAAACGCTTACGCCCTTTTTGGCCAAGGGCATCACTGTCGATGTTTTGCCACTTTTCATGTGCTTTAAAGGCGATTCGAATCTACCTCCTGAAACCTGTTTCCTGCAATTCTGCCTTGCTTTCAACTCCTCTTCGTTGCCTTCCCTCAATATATTTGTGGACGAGAGTTATCATTTATAACTCAGCAGGTTTGTGAATTGCAGTGCCCTTGAGCTCCATTTTTCAACTGTCTTTTTTGGGAGCTGGCCGCAAAAGCTCGGGATTGCCTCAGGCCCTATTCTGGTTCCCGGCGGCAGGCTGAGCCTGTGTTTAATTCTTCTTCCTGATGGGAAAATAGAGTGACCTGTGCCTGTCCCAACACCTAGATCTAGTCTCTCATTGGTTTCCCCTCTTCCCGTTCATCCTCAGGACAAATTGCAACCTGTAGGGAACAGGAGCTTAAAGGTGCTGATTCTCCAAGTAGGGAGATTGCTAGTAAAGTAGCTGGAAAGGCGAACCCGAGCACAAGGAGATGAGAAATGAGGTGCGTATTAGAAACCTTTCAAAATCACACGGTGTACCATCTTCTGGGTTTCTCATGCATGTTTTCGATGTAGGAAGATGCCCTTGAACCTGGAGATTTGGGACCCATGGGATGGATACCAGGCAGTATTACTTTAAAGGGTCTGCGTTTGCTCACCCAACCTAACCCAACCTTTCAGCCCCAAGAGTGTCCACCCTTATGTCTCATCCAGCTGTGCGTGTAGATATGGTCAATCCAGGTTGCATCACAGCCTCTGAACGAATTTTGTAAGAATTTCTCTCTCTTTCACTGTCTTTGTTTTACGGGTTTTTAAAAGTAATTTATTTTTATAATGGGGATTAGCTGCTTTTCACGGCTGTGTTTATGCGGCTTTACACCCACTTGACTCACTTCCAGACATATATCAATACATAGGTTTTAAGATTCTTACTAGTCACATATATTCTTGTGCGGTGAATAGGGGGTGTTGAGTCCAGTTCACTGAGCAAGGAGTAGGTCTTTTCTATTACATATTGGGTGTATGGAACGGTATCTGAGCGAATTTGAACCCCTTGTTTTATGCATCACCCCACGTCACCTTTCCCGTTAAGCAGCCATAGTGTGTTTTCTAAACGTGTGACTCTGTTCTGTTTTGTAATTCAGTTCAAGTGTAGCGGTTTTTACATTCCCTCTATAAGTGATAGCTTATGATAAGTGTCTTTTTCTGTGTGACTTATTTCACTTAGAATCGTCGTACCTAAGTCCACTCATCTTGCTTCTACTAGCCTTATGACATTGATTTCATGTCTGAGTGATATTGCATTGTACATAAGGACCACAACTTCTTTATCCATTTTTCTCTTTCCTGGGATATTTAAGGTGTCATGAAGTGGAGGTTCTTGTCAACAGAGCAGCCCTAAACTTTGGGGTGCCTGTGTCTTGCTGATTTTTAGTTTTCCCAATTTATACGCCCATGAGTGGACGTGCCCTATGCTCCCTAAGCTGTGTTTTTTCGATGTTTCAGGACACACCGTACACTTCTCCAGAGTGGCTGTTGGCAATTTACATCCCGCCCATCAGCGTAGCAAGGCTGCCATTTCTCCATGGCCTGTCCTGCATTTCTGGTTTTGACACTTTTTGCAGCATGGCCCTTTTGACCGATGGGAAGCGAGACTTCTTTGTAGCGCTGATTTGCCTTTCCAGGTTGCTTGGTTGGCCAAAAAGGGCGTATGCGTTTTTTCCTGAATATATTCAGGAAAAAACGCATACGCCCTTTTTGGCCAAGGGCATCATTGTCGACCTTTTGCCGCTTTTCATGTGCTTTAAAGGCGATTCGAATCTACCTCCTGAAATCTGTTTTCTGCAATTCTGCCTTGCTTTCAAATCCTCTTCGTTGCCTTCCCTCAATATATCTGTGGATGAGAGTTATCATTTATAACTCTGCGGGTTTGTGAATTGCAGTGTCCCTGAGCTCCATTTTTCAACTCGCTTTTTTGGGAGCTGGCCGCAAAAGCGCGGGATTGCCTCAGGCCCTATTGTGCTTCTGGGCGGCAGGCTGAGCCTGTGATTAATTCTTCTTCCTGATGGGAAATTAGAGTGACCTGTGCCTGTCCCAACACCTAGATCTAGTCTCTCATTGGTTGCCCCTCTTCCCGTTCATCCCCAGGACAAATTGCAACCTGTACAGAACAGGAGGTTAAAGGTGCTGATTCTCCAAGTAGGGAGATTGCTAGTAAAGTAGCTGGAATGGCGAACCCGAGCACAAGGAGATGAGAAATGAGGTGCGTTTTAGAAACCTTTCAAAATCACACGGTGTACCATCTTCTGAGTTTCTCATGCATGTTTTCGATGTAGGAAGATGCCCTTGAACCTGGAGACTTGGGACCCATGGGATGGGTACCACGCAGTATTGCTTTAAAGGGTCTGCGTTTGCTCACCCAACCTAACCCAACCTTTCAGCCCCAAGAGTGTCCACCCTTATGTCTCATCCACCTGTGCGTGTAGATATGGTCAATCCAGGTTGCATCACAGCCTCTGAACGAATTTTGTAAGAATTTCTCTCTCTTTCACTGTCTTTGTTTTATGGGTTTTTAAAAGTAATTTATTTTTATAATGGGGTTTAGTTGCTTTTCACGGCTGTGTTTATGCGGCTTTACACCCACTTGACTCACTTCCAGACATATATCAATACATAGGTTTTAAGATTCTTACTAGTCACCTATATTCTTGTGCGGTGAATAGGGGGTGTTGAGTCCAGTTCACTGAGCAAGGAGTAGGTCTTGTCTATTACATATTGGGTGTATGGAACGGTATCTGAGCGAATTTGAACCCCTTGTTTTATGCATCACCCCACCTCACCTTTCCCGTTAAGCAGCCATAGTGTGTTTTCTAAACGTGTGACTCTGTTCTGTTTTGTAATTCAGTTCAAGTGTAGCGGTTTTTACATTCCCTCTATAAGTGATAGCTTATGATAAGTGTCTTTTTCTGTGTGACTTATTTCACTTAGAATCGTCGTACCTAACTCCACTCATCTTGCTTCTACTAGCCTTATGACATTGATTTCATGTCTGAGTGATATTCCATTGTACATAAGGACCACGACTTCTTTATCCATTTTTCTCTTTCCTGGGATATTTAAGTTGTCATGAAGTGGAGGTTCTTGTCAACAGAGCAGCCCTAAACTTTGGGGTGCCTGTGTCTTGCTGATTTTTCTTTTTCCCAATTTATACGCCCATGAGTGGACGTGCCGTACGCTCCCTAAGCTGTGTTTTTTCGATGTTTCAGGACACACCATACACTTCTCCAGAGTGGCTGCTGGCAATTAACATCCCGCCCATCAGCGTAGCAAGGCTGCCATTTCTGAATGGCCTGTCCTGCATTTCTGGTTTTGACACTTTTTGCAGCATGGCCCTTTTGGCCGATGGGAAGCGAGACTTCTTTGTAGCGCTGATTTGCCTTTCCAGGTTGCTTCGTTGGCCAAAAAGGGCGTATGCGTTTTTTCCTGAATATATTCAGGAAAAAACGCATATGCCCTTTTTAGCCAAGGGCATCATTGTCGACCTTTTGCCGCTTTTCATGTGCCTTAAAGGCGATTCGAATCTACCTCCTGAAATCTGTTTCCTGCAATTCTGCCTTGCTTTCAAATCCTCTTCGTTGCCTTCCCTCAATATATCTGTGGATGAGAGTTATCACTTATAACTCTGCGGGTTTGTGAATTGCAGTGTCCCTGAGCTCCATTTTTCAACTGTCTTTTTTGAGAGCTGGCCGCAAAAGCACGGGATTGCCTCAGGCCCTATTCTGGTTCCTGGCAGCAGGCTGAGCCTGTGGTTAATTCTTCTTCCTGATGGGAAAATAGAGTGACCTGTGCCTGTCCCAACACCTAGATCTAGTCTCTCATTGGTTGCCCCTCTTCCCGTTCATCCTCAGGACAAATTGCAACCTGTACAGAACAGGAGGTTAAAGGTGCTGATCCTCCAAGTAGGGAGATTGCTAGTAAAGTAGCTGGAATGGCGAACCCGAGCACAAGGAGATGAGAAATGAGGTCCGTTTTAGAAACCTTTCAAAATCACACGGTGTACCTTCTTCTGGGTTCCTCATGCAAGATTTCGATGTAGGAAGATGCCCTTGAACCTGGAGATTTGGGACCCATGGGATGGGTACCATGCAGTATTACTTTAAAGGGTCTGCGTTTGCTCACCCAACCTCACCCAACCTCTCAGCCCCAAGAGTGTCCACCCTTATGTCTCATCCAGCTGTGGGTCTAGATATGGTCAATCCAGGTTGCATCACAGCCCCTGAACGAATTTTGTAAGAATTTGTCTCTCTTTCACTGTCTTTGTTTTACGGGTTTTTAAAAGTAATTTATTTTTATAATGGGGTTTAGCTGCTTTTCACGGCTGTGTTTATGCGGATTTACACCCACTTGACTCACTTCCAGACAGATATCAATACATAGGTTTTAAGATTGTTACTAGTCACATATATTCTTGTGCGGTGAATAGGGGGTGTTGAGTCCAGTTCACTGAGCAAGGAGTAGGTCTTGTCTATTACATATTGGGTGTATGGAACGGTATCTGAGCGAATTTGAACCCCTTGTTTTATGCATCACCCCACCTCACCTTTCCCGTTAAGCAGCCATAGTGTGTTTTCTAAACGTGTGATTCTGTTCTGTTCTGTAATTCAGTTCAAGTGTAGCAGGTTTTTACATTCCCTCTATAAGTGATAGCTTATGATAAGTGTCTTTTTCTGTGTGACTTATTTCACTTAGAATCGTCGTACCTAAGTCCACTCATCTTGCTTCTACTAGCCTTATGACATTGATTTCATGTCTGAGTGATATTGCATTGTACATAAGGACCACAACTTCTTTATCCATTTTTCTCTTTCCTGGGATATTTAAGGTGTCATGAAGTGGAGGTTCTTGTCAACAGAGCAGCCCTAAACTTTGGGGTGCCTGTGTCTTGCTGATTTTTAGTTTTCCCAATTTATACGCCCATGAGTGGACGTGCCCTATGCTCCCTAAGCTGTGTTTTTTCGATGTTTCAGGACACACCGTACACTTCTCCAGAGTGGCTGTTGGCAATTTACATCCCTCTCATCAGCGTAGCAAGGCTGCCATTTCTCCATGGCCTGTCCTGCATTTCTGGTTTTGACACTTTTTGCAGCATGGCCCTTTTGACCGATGGGAAACGAGACTTCTTTGTAGCGCTGATTTGCCTTTTCAGGTTGCTTGGTTGGCCAAAAAGGGCGTATGCGTTTTTTCCTGAATATATTCAGGAAAAAACGCATACGCCCTTTTTGGCCAAGGGCATCATTGTCGACGTTTTGCCGCTTTTCATGTGCTTTAAAGGCGATTCGAATCTACCTCCTGAAATCTGTTTTCTGCAATTCTGCCTTGCTTTCAAATCCTCTTCGTTGCCTTCCCTCAATATATCTGTGGATGAGAGTTATCATTTATAACTCTGCGGGTTTCTGAATTGCAGTGTCCCTGAGCTCCATTTTTCAACTCGCTTTTTTGGGAGCTGGCCGCAAAAGCGCGGGATTGCCTCAGGCCCTATTGTGCTTCTGGGCGGCAGGCTGAGCCTGTGATTAATTCTTCTTCCTGATGGGAAGTTAGAGTGACCTGTGCCTGTCCCAACACCTAGATCTAGTCTCTCATTGGTTGCCCCTCTTCCCGTTCATCCCCAGGACAAATTGCAACCTGTACAGAACAGGAGGTTAAAGGTGCTGATTCTCCAAGTAGGGAGATTGCTAGTAAAGTAGCTGGAATGGCGAACCCGAGCACAAGGAGATGAGAAATGAGGTGCGTTTTAGAAACCTTTCAAAATCACACGGTGTACCATCTTCTGAGTTTCTCATGCATGTTTTCGATGGAGGAAGATGCCCTTGAACCTGGAGACATGGGACCCATGGGATGGGTACCACGCAGTATTACTTTAAAGGGTCTGCGTTTGCTCACCCAACCTAACCCAACCTTTCAGCCCCAAGAGTGTCCACCCTTATGTCTCATCCAGCTGTGCGTGTAGATATGGTCAATCCAGGTTGCATCACAGCCTCTGAACGAATTTTGTAAGAATTTCTCTCTCTTTCACTGTCTTTGTTTTACGGGTTTTTAAAAGTAATTTATTTTTATAATGGGGTTTAGCTGCTTTTCACGGCTGTGTTTATGCGGCTTTACACCCACTTGACTCACTTCCAGACATATATCAATACATAGGTTTTAAGATTCTCACTAGTCACCTATATTCTTGTGCGGTGAATAGGGGGTGTTGAGTCCAGTTCACTGAGCAAGGAGTAGGTCTTGTCTATTACATATTGGGTGTATGGAACGGTATCTGAGCGAATTTGAACCCCTTGTTTTATGCAACACCCCACCTCACCTTTCCCGTTAAGCAGCCATAGTTTGTTTTAAATGTGTGACTATGTTCTAATTTGTAATTCAATTCAAGTGTAGCGGTTTTTACATTCCCTCTATAAGTGATAGCTTTTGATAAGTGTCTTTTTCTGTGTGACTTATTTCCCTTAGAATCGTCGTACCTAAGTACACGCATCTTGCGTCTACTGGCCTTATGACATTGATTTCATGGCAGAGTGATATTCCATTTTACATAAGAACCACAATTTCTTTATCCATTTTTCTCTTTCCTGGGATATTTAAGGTGTCATGAAGTGGAGGTTCTTGTCAACAGAGTAGCCCTAAACTTTGGGGTGCCTGTGTCTTGCTGATTTTTAGTTTTCCCAATTTATACGCCCATGAGTGGAAGTGTCCTATGCTACCTAAGCTGTGTTTTTTCGATGTTTCAGGACACACCGTACACTTCTCCAGAGTGACTGTTGGCAATTTACATCCTGCCCATCAGCGTAGCAAGGCTCCCTTTTCTCCATGGCCTGTCCTGCATTTGTGGTTTTGACACATTTTTCAACATTGCCCTTTTGACCGATGGGAAGCGAGACTTCTTTGTAGTGCTGATTTGCCTTTCCAGGTTGCTTGGTTGGCCAAAAAGGGCGTATGCGTTTTTTCCTGAATATATTCAGGAAAAAACGCATACGCCCTTTTTGGCCAAGGGCATCATTGTCGACGTTTTGCCGCTTTTCTTGAGCTTTAAAGGCGATTCGAATCTACCTCCTGAAATCTGTTTCCTGCAATACTGCCTTGCTTTCAAATCCTCTTCGTTGCTTTCCCTCAATATATTTGTGGACGAGAGTTATCATTTATAACTCCGCAGGTTTGTGAATTGCAGTGCCCCTGAGCTCCATTTTTCAACTCGCTTTTTTGGTAGCTGGCCGCAAAAGCGCGGGATTGCCTCAGGCCCTATTCTGGTTCCGGGCGGCAGACTGAGCCTGTGGTTAATTCTTCTTCCTAATGGGAAAATAGAGTGACCTGTGCCTGTCCCAACACCTAGATCTAGTCTCTCATTGGTTGCTCCTCTTCCCGTTCATCCTCAGGACAAATTGCAACCTGTACAGAACAGGAGGTTAAAGGTGCTGATTCTCCAAAAAGGGAGATTGCTAGTAAAGTAGCTGGAATGGCGAACCCGAGCACAAGGAGGTGAGAAATGAGGTGCGTTTTAGAAACCTTTCCCGATCACACGGTGTACCATCTTCTGGGTTTCTCATGCATGTTTTCGATGCAGGAAGATGCCCTTGAACCTGGAGATTTGGGACCCATGGGATGGGTACCACGCAGTATTACTTTAAAGGGTCTGCGTTTGCTCACCCAACCTCACCCAACCTTTCAGCCCCAAGAGTGTCCACCCTTAGGTCTCATCCACCTGTTGGTCTAGAATTGGTCAATCCAGGTTGCATCACGGCCCCTGAACGAACTGTGTAAGAACTTCTCTCTCTTTCACTGTCTTTGTTTTACGGGTTTTTACAAGTAATTTATTTTTATAATGGGGTTTAGCTGCTTTTCACGGCTGTGTTTATGCGGCTTTACACCCACTTGACACACTTCCAGAGAAATATCAATACATAGGTTTGAAGATTCTTACTAGTCAGATATATACTTGTGTGGTGAATAGGGGATGTTGAGTCCAGTTCACTGAGCAAGGAGTAGGTCTTGTCTATTACATATTGGGTGTATGGAACGGTATCTGTGCTAATTTGAAACCCTTGTTTTATGCATCACCCCACCTCACCTTTCCCGTTAAGCAGCCATAGCGTGTTTTCTAAACGTGTGACTCTGTTCTCTTTTGTAATTCAGTTCAAGTGTAGCAGTTTTTACATTCCCTCTATAAGTGATAGCTTACGATAAGTGTCTTTTTCTGTGTGACTTATTTCACTTAGAGTCGTCGTACCTAAATCCACTCATCATGCTGCTACTAGCCTTATGACATTGATTTCATGTCTGAGTGATATTCCATTGTACATAAGGACCACAACTTCTTTATCCATTTTTCTCTTTCCTGGGATATTTAAGGTGTCATGAAGTGGAGGTTCTTGTCAACAGAGCAGCCCTAAACTTTGTGGTGCCTGTGTCTTGTGATTTTTAGTTTTCCCAATTTATACGCCCATGAGTGGAAGTGCCCTATGCTCCCTAAGCTGTGTTTTTTCGATGTTTCAGTACACACCGTACACTTCTCCAGAGTGGCTGTTGGCAATTTACATACCGCCCATCAGCGTGGCAAGGCTCCCATTTCTCCTTGGCCTGTCCTGCATTTGTGGTTTTGACACTTTTTTCAGCATGGCCCTTTTGACGGATCGAAAGCGAGACTTCTTTGTAGCGCTGATTTGCCTTTCCAGGTTGCTTGGTTGGCCAAAAAGGGCGTATGCGTTTTTTCCTGAATATATTCAGGAAAAAACGCATACGCCCTTTTTGGCCAAGGGCATCATTGTCGACGTTTTGCCGCTTTTCATGTGCTTTAAAGGCGATTCGAATCTACCTCCTGAAATGTGTTTCCTGCAGTTCTGCCTTGCTTTCAATTCCTCTTCGTTGCCTTCCCTCAATATATTTGTGGACGAGAGTTATCATTTATAACTCTGCAGGTTTGTGAATTGCAGTGCCCATGTGCTCCATTTTTCAACTGGCTTTTTTGGGAGCTGGCCGCAGAAGTTCGGGATTGCCTCAGGCCCTATTCTGGTTCCGGGCGGCAGGCTGAGCCTGTGGTTATTTCTTCTTCCTGATGGGAAAATAGAGTGACCTGTGCCTGTCCCAACACCTAGATCTAGTCTCTCATTGGTTGCCCCTCTTCCCGTTCATCCTCAGGACAAATTGCAACCTGTATGGAACAGGAGCTTAAAGGTGCTGTTTCTCCATGTAGGGAGATTACTAGTTAAGAAGCTGGAATGGCGAACCCGAGCACAAGGAGATGAGAAATGAGGTGCGTTTCAGAAACCTTTCCCGATCAGACAGTGTACCATGATCTGGGTTACTCATGCATGTTTTTGATGTAGGAAGATGCCCTTGAACCTGGAGATTTGGGACCCATGGGATGGGGACCACGCAGTATTACTTTAAAGGGTCTGCGTTTGCTCACCCAACCTCACCAAAACTCTCAGCCCCAAGAGTGTCCACCCTTATGTCTCATCCAGCTGTGGGTCTAGATATGGTCAATCCAGGTTGCATCACAACCCCTGAACGAATTTTGTAAGAATTACTCTCTCTTACACTGTCTTTGTTTTACGGGTTTTTAAAAGTAATTTATTTTTAAAATGGGTTTTAGCTGCTTTTCACGGCTGTGTTTATGCCGCTTTACACTCACTTGACTCTCTTCCAGAGAGAGATCAATACATAGGTTTTCAGATTCTTACTACTCAGATATATTCTTGTGCACTGAATAGGGGGTGTTGAGTCTAGTTCACTGAGCAAGGAGTAGGTCTTGTCTACTACATATTGGGTTTATGGAACGGTATCTGAGCTAATTTGAAACCCTTGTTTTATGCATCACCCCACCTCACCTTTCCCGTTAAGCAGCCATAGTGTGTTTTTAAAATGGGTGACTGTGTTCTGTTTTGTAATTCAGTTTAAGGCTAACGGTTTTTACATTCCCTCTATAAGTGATATCTTATGATAAGTGTCTTTTTCTGTGTGACTTATTTCACTTAGAATCGTCGTACCTAAATCCACTCATCATGCTGCTACTAGCCTTATGATATTGATTTCATGGCTGAGTGATATTCCATTGTACATAAGTACCACAACTTCTTTACCATTTTTCTCATCCCTGGGATATTTAAGATGTACACAAGTGGAGGTTCTTGTAACCAGAGCAGCCCTAAACTTTGGGGTGCCTGTGTCTTGTTGATTTTAATTTTTCCAATTTATACGCCCATGAATGGATGTGCCCCTTTCTCTCTAGCTGTGTTTTTTAGATGTTTTAGGAAACACCGTACCGTTCTCCAGAGTCGCCATTGGCAATTTACATCCCGACCATCAGTGTAACAATGCTCCCTTTCCTCCCTGGCCTCTCCTGTATTTTTTTTACACTTTTTTAGGAAGGCCCTTTTGACCGATGGGAAGTGAGACTTCTTTGTAGTGCTGCATTGCATTTCCGGCTTGCTTGGTTGGCCAAAAAGGGCCTATGCGTTTTTTCCTGAATTTATTCAGAAAAAAAACACATATGCTCTTTTTGGCCATGTGCATCGTTGTCGACTTTTGGCCGCTTTTCATGTGCTTTAGGGGCTATTCGAATCTAACTCCTGAAATCTGTTTCCTGCAATTCTGCCTTGCTTTCCAATCCTGTTCGTTGCCTTCCCTCAATATAGTTTTGGACGATAGTTATAATTTATAACTTTGCAGGTTTGTGAATTGCAGTGCCCCTGAGCTCCATTTTTCAACTCGCTTTTTTGGGAGCTGTCCGCAGAACCGCTGCTTTGCTTCTGGCCCTACTCTGGTTCCCGGTGGCAGGCTAAGCCTTTGCTTAATTCTTCTTCCTGATTGGAAATTAGCGTGACATGTGCCTGTCCGAACATCTAGGGCTTGGCTCTCCTTGTTTCTCCTCCTTCCCCTTCTTCCTTTCGAAAAATTCCAAATTTTGTGCAACTGGATGTTGAAGGTGCTGACATCCTCAGGTGGGGAGATTTTAAGGAAAAAGGCTGGAGGTGTGACCCCAACAACCAGGAAATTAGGAGTTTTGGTGCCTTTTCCAAAATCTCCCTGATCCAACCGTGTTCCATCTTCTGGGTGTCACAGGCATGTTTTAGCTGTAGGAAAGGTCCCGTGTATGTAAGGAGAACACCAGGGATTTTTCCAAATCAGTGTCTCCCCGAACTCCAATCTGGGGAATTTTTAAGCTACTGGTACATGTGTGTTCATTAAGGGACTTGGGCCGTAGGCAGAGTCCGAACTTTAGATGATTGAAGTCTTCAGGTTCAGAAACGCTCACCATCGGCCTCCTTTAGTTTCCATTTTATCTGTAGTTGATAGATGATGTCGATATAGATATCTATTGTTTTTCAGATTATTTCCCCTTAGGGGTCATTACAAAATATTGAGTATAGTTCCCTGTGTTATACAGTAGTTCCTTGTTGATGATATATTTTATACATAGCAGTGTGTATATGTTAATCTGAAACTGTTAATTTATCCCTCCTCCCACCTTTCCCCTTTGGTAATAAAAAATATAAGATTTTATACTTCTCAGAAATCTAGGAGCTGAAAGAGAGGTATCATTTTCAATGGAAAATCAGTCAAAACAAGGTTGAAACTTCAACCAAGATTATTAGATGTACATCCTTGGAAAGAAATCACTGCATTTCTCTACTGTTGACCTGACAAATAAGACAAACCCCTCCACTGAACTTGCTTATAATAAAGTGATGGAAATATCAAATGGAAGTGTTAGAAACATCTTATTTTACACGAGCCTTATACACTGCTCTATGTTAATTACAGTTTGGCTCGCACATCTGTTCTTTGAAGTTACAATGTTCTCAAATTCTGTTACTGATCCTGCAGAGTGGGCCCCAACAAGGGTCTCCCTGCCTAGTGTCATTGGAGCCAACAGATCGAGACTGACTTTGGTTCAGAAGCAAAGGAAAACTTTATATTTTGATCAGAGAATGGAGAGGTGAGAGTGTGTGCTTCCCTGCGGGTTGTGGGCCGGGCTGCTGTGTAGAGATCCTGGCACCGTCAGCGGGAGGGAGGGGGCGGAGCTCTCGAGGGCCGGGTTGGCTGGAGCTCAGGCTCTATGTCGCAGAGTCTGCACGGGGCCCCACGAGCTGAGGTGTCGGCCCAGCCATTTTGCACTAGGAAATCGGGTCTGAAGTGTCGGGTGTGGGACCTCTGCATGTGGAAACCTAGGAGCAAGTGAAATTAGACAAAGCACAAAGGAAAAAATGGTTAGACTTTATTTTATTGCCCAGATTCTATTTTCATCTCCCAGGAATTTTTCATGGGCTTTGCCAGTGACAAAGCCCTCCTCTGCCTTTTGTCCCATTCCTCATTCTTGGGGTGCTGAGGGTGCAGACACCTCTTCTGTAAATGCTTCGTGCTGAGTTGGGTGTCCTCATACCCGGGGCGAGGGGGAGGACTTCTCCCAAGCAGCCTCCAGGTGAGGTTGATTGTCCCCAGGCCTCCTCCCTCACTGCTCGTCTGCCTGAGCACCAGCATTGGAAGTTTTATAGATTCTAATGACCTTTAAGGGTCCAGGAAAGAGATGTGCAGAGACGCTGGGGGTGGGGTGGGCCGTTTTACCATGCTCCACATTGGTTCGGCCCCCTTAGGCTGACAGTTCCTGCTAGCCTAGATGCTCTGACCAGTACTCTGCGCTTTCTTCAGTTAGGCCACTGAATTAACGTACAAACAACACCAGGTGTCAGAGCCCTGCTTGCTCAACTCCCAGACAGTCCAGGGCCGGTGGTGATCCAGGACCTTCACGGCCACTCAGTCAACGGCCTTTTGAAGTAGCCAGGAGTGCAGCCGGTCTCATTGGCCGCCGTCACCGCGGTGTCTGTAGGCTTTTCTATGGTGGCAGCGTTATTTACGGTTCCCCTGCCAAGTTTATTAGCTCCGCTCTGGGTGCAGTAAGTCCTGTAAGCAATAGTCTGCTCTTTTGGGACACACTCTTGTTGTTTTCTGAGAGAAGCTCCAGGTCAAGTGATGGTCAAACGAGTCGTCATGGGGGCCCATTGCTCCAGGTTTTCTCTCTGGAGGTTGGTGTTGGAGGGCCTCCTCACTCGAGGTCATTGTGCCCACGGAGCAATCCCTGCAACTTCAGGGCATGGTGGGTGGTTAGGATCACCAAGTGGCGTCCTTTTCCCTTAGGAGGGAGCTGGCCTTGCGGGCTGCTGATTTCCAGGTTTTTAGATACCCCCAGTATCCTGGTCGGATGGGGTGGCTGGCCAATGCCTGGAGGGCATTCTTGCATTGTTCCATTTCAAGTGGTCCCAGTTTTTGCACTAATACTCCAAGGGCGATTCGCCTTGGACCAGGAATGTAAAGGTCAAAGGGTTTAGCTAACTTAGGGAGGTCCAGGGCAAGGATCTGAACTGACTGCTCTTTCCATTCTTGAAAGGCCGCTTCTGGATTCTATTCAAAAGGATCATCATCTTTTCCTTTCAGTGTTTCATATAGAGGCCCAGCTATTAGACTGTAGTTAGGGATCCAGATGCAGCAAACCCCGGTCTCCCCAGGAACCCCTAAGCTGTCTTCTAGTTTCAGGAAGGGTGAGGCTGCAAATGGCTTCTTCCCTTTCCTGGGGTGGGCTTCTCCGACATTCTGAGCGAATGAAGCCCAGGAAGGTCACCTTAGTTTGTGATATTTGAGCCTTTTTCTTGGACACCTTCTATCTTTTATTGGCTAGGTAGTTCAGAGGCCTCCTTATTCGGGCTGGTGATCAGAATGTCATCTGCATATTGAAGGAGGGTTCCCTTCTCCAGAGGTAGATTTTTTAGGTCTTTAGCTAACATTTCCCCAAAGATGGTGTGGGAATTTTTGAACCCCTGGGGCAGGACGGCCCAGCAGTATTGTTTTTGTTGTATGTTGAGTCCTGCCACTCACAGCCAAAATTTCTTGTGACTCTGGGACGAATGGAATACAGAAGAAGGCATCATTGAAGTCTAATACAGAATACCATGTCCTGGTGGATGGTAGAATGACCAGCAGGGTGTAGGAATTAGGAACTACTAGATGTATATCCTCTGTGGCTTCACTGACTGTCCTGGCGTCCTCTACCAGGTCCCCAGCAGCTCACGGGGCTCTTGTGGTCAGGTCCCTCCCAGGATATGGAGCTCACCTGGGCAGGTACCCAGCAGCCCACGGGGCTGTGGTGGTTAGGCCCCTCCCAGGATATGGAGCTCACCTGGGCAGGTACCCAGCAGCCCATGGGGCCATCATGGTCAGGCCCCTCCCAGGATATGGAGCTCACCTGGGCAGGTACGCAGCAGCCCACGGGGCTCTCGTGGGCATGCCCCTCCCTGGATATGGAGCTCCCGTGGACAGGTACCCCGACAGGGCTGGGCACACAGGAACTGTGCATATAGCCCTCATTGCAGAGCACCCCCGGCACACCTGTCACTCAGAGCTGACACAGAGCACCTCAGAGCAGAGCTTGAACTAATAAACAGCAGCTCCAACAGGTCTGTGACCCTAGGCTTCACTCTGTGCGGCCTCCCTCTGCCTGGTCTTCTAGGGGCTTCCACAGCAGCCAGGGCACCAGGCCTCTGTCTCCACCCACCACCCCTCCTCTCCCTGACTCCTGGGTTCCTCTCATTAGCAGAGGGTCTTCTTGAAGTTGTCTCCCACTCCTGGACCAGATAAAATGATTAGAAAACAAGCCAGGGCTGCCGCCCCTTATCTATCCTGACTCTCGGGACCCTACACCTGTTCCTTGGATCTGGCCGGTGCAGCAAGGCCCATTTTCTGCAAATCTGAGCCCCTGAGGGGCGAGGATTGGCTGACCTGGGCAGCCTGACCCGGCCGGCCAGCCCTTCCCAGGTGTGCCTGGGTTGAGGTCAATATAAACACCCCTCCAGGCAGCAAAAGCCTCTGCAGCTGTGCCTGACGCCATATTCTCTGCCCCGTCAGCAGTCTCGGGGTTGGGCTGGTGGGAGGCAGTAGGGCCCACGGCTCTATGAGTGGCCCGTTGTGACTGGGGCTCTACTGGACTTTCTGCAGGAGTTGCCGGGCTGCCACCTGCTAAAGAAGAGGATGTGTCACCCATACTTGCTGCTGGAATTTCTCCCCGGGCAGAGGTAAGGAAGGAAAAAAGCAGTGGGGGCCGGGACAGGAGGGGTACCTCAGGCAGGGAAATGGAAAGTTTCCAGACGAGCGCCCGGGGCCAGGACCATCCTGGCTGGCCTGCAGGCACCAAGTCGGCCTGCGTGCTGTCGCTGGTGTGACTCCAAGCCCCTTCCTCTAGTTTTTAGTCTTTGCACACATTCAGGTGTTTTACCTGGGAACGGTGGGAAAAGTTCAGCAGCAGCTGGCCTGGGGCTCAGCTCACGTTTAGTCAGAGACGCCTCCTCACGGTCCCCCAGCTTTGCAATGAGGACGCTCCTTGTGTGGGGGCTGCTGGCTGCATGGGAGATGATTCCCCACCTGTGACCAACTTAAGAATTGTTTACCACTGGAGCAAGTGCGCTGATAGGGTTTTCCTCTGTATGACCAGTGGGTTCAGTTTTTTTTTTTTTCTTTTTTGGTTCAAGGTAAGTTTTATTCCTCTTTTTGTATTTATGGATATAAGCATGGAAATCATTCATTCATATAAATACGTCTATGGGAAGGACAGAACTTTTTTTTCTGTTTTATTTTCTTAAGTATTATTTATTTTTTAATTTTTGAATTTATTTTATTCATTTTTTTATACAGCAGGCTCTTATTGGTTATCTATTTTATACATATAAGTGTATATGTGTCAATCCCAGGGTTGCAATTCATCCCACCACCACCACCCTGCCACTTTCCCCCCTTGGTGTCCATACATTTGTTCTCTACATCTGTGTCTCTATTTCTGCCTTGCAAACCAGTTCATCTTTACCATTTTTCTAGGTTCTACATGTATGCGTTAATATACGATATTTGTTTTTCTCTTTCTGACTTACTTCACTCTGTATGACAGTCTCTAGATCTATCCACGTCTCTACAAATGACCCAATTTCATTCCTTTTTATGGCTGAGTAATATTCCATTTTATATATGTAGCACATCTTTTCCGTTCGTCTGTCTATGGGCATTTAGGTTGCTTCCATGACCTGGCTATTGTAAATAGTGCTGCAATGAATATTGTGGTGAATATGTCTTTTTGAATTATGGTTTTCTCTGGGTATATGGCCAGTAGTGGGATTGCTGGGTCATATGGTTATTCTATTTTTAGTTTTTTAAGGAACCTCCATACTGTTCTCCATAGTGACTGTATCAATTTACATTCCCACAAATAGTGTAAGAGGGTTCCCTTTTCTCCACACCCTCTCCAGCATTTGTTGTTTGTAGATTTTCTGATGATGCCCATTCTAACTCGTGTGAGGTGATACCTCATTGTAGTTTTGGTTTATATTTCTCTAATAATTAGTGATGTTGAGTAGCTTTTCATGTGTTTCTTGGTCATCTGTATGTCTTCTTGGGACAAATGTCTATTTACGTCATCTGCCCATTTTTGGATTGGTTTGTTTGTTTTTTTACTGTTGAGCTGCATGAGCTGTTTATATACATTGGAGATTAATCCTTTGTCCATTGATTCGTTTGCAAATATTTTCTCCCATTCTGAGGGTTGTCTTTTCGTCTTGTTTGTAGTTTCCTTTGCTTTGCAAAAGCTTTTAGGTTTCATTTGCTTCCATTTGTTTTTTTTTTTTTTTTTATTCCATTACTCTAGGAGGTGGATCAAAAAATATCTTGCTGTGATTTATGTCAAAGAGTATTCTTCCTATGTTTTCCTCTAAGAGTTTTATAGTGTCCGGTCTTACATTTCGGTCTCTAATCCATTTGGAGTTTATTTTTTGTGTATGGTGTTAGGGAGTGTTCTAATTTCATTCTTTTACATGTAGCTGTCCATTTTTCCCAGCACCACTTATTGAAGAGACTGTCTTTTCTCCATTGTATACCCTTGCCTCCTTTGTCATAGATTAGCGGGCCATAGGTGTGTAGGTTTATCTCTGGGCTTTCTTTCTTTTTTTTTTTTTTTCTTTACATCTTTATTGGAGTATAATTGCTTTACAATTGTGTGTTAGTTTCTGCTGTATAAAAAAGTGAATCAGCTATGCGTATACATATAACACCATATCCCCTCCCTCTTGCACCTCCCTCTCACTCCCTTATCCCACCCTTTTAGGTGGTCACAAAGCACAGAGCTGATCTCCCTGTGCTATGTGGCTGCTTCCCAGTAGCTATCAATTTTACATTTGGTAGTGTATATATGTCCATACCACTCTCTCACTTTGTCCCAGCTTACCCTTCCCTCTCCCCATGTCCTCAAGTCCTTTCTCTACGTCTGTGTCCTTAATCCTTTCCTGCCCCTAGGTTCTTCATAAACTTTTTTTTTTTAGATTCCATATATATGTGTTAGCATACGGTATTTGTTTTTCTCTTTCTGACTTACTTCACTCTGTAGGACAGACTCTAGATCCATCCACCTCACTAAAAATAACTCAATTTCGTTTCTTTTTATGGCTGAATAATGTTCCATTGTATATATGTGCCACATCTTCTTTATCCATTTATCTGTTGATGGACACTTAGGTTGCTTCCATGTCCTGGCTATTGTAAATAGAGCTACAGTGAACATTGTGGTACATGACTCTTTTTGAATTATGGTTTTCTCAGGGTAAATGTCCAGGAGTGGGTTTGCTGGGTTGTATGGTAGTTCTATTTTTAGTTTTTAAGGAAGCCCCATACCGTTCTACCTAGTGGCTATATCAATTTACATTCCCACCAACAGTGCAAGAGGGTTCCCTTTTCTCCAATAAATGCCTCTCCAGCATTTACTGTTGGTAGATTTTTTGATGATGGCCATTCTGACTGGTGTGAGGTGATACCTCACTGTAGTTTTGATTTGCATTTCTCTAATGATTAGTGATGCTCAGCATCCTTTCATGTGTTTGTTGGCAACCTGTATATCTTCTTTGGAGAAATTTCTATTTAGGTCTTCTGCCCATTTTTGGATTGGGTTGTTTGGTTTTGTGATATTGAGCTACATGAGCTGCTTTTTGTAGATTAATCCTTTGCCATTTGCTTCATTTGAAAATATTTTCTCCCATTCTGATGGTTGTCTTTTCATCTTGCTTAAGTTTTCCTTTGCTGTGCAAAAGAATTTATGTTTCATTCGGTCCCATTTTTTAATTTTTGTTTTTATTTCCATTTCTCTAGGAGGTGGGTCAAAAAGGATCTTGCTGTGATTTATGTCATAGACTGTTCTGCTTATGTTTTCTTCTAAGAGTTTTATAGTGGCTGGTCTTATATTTAGGTCTCTAATCCATTTTGAGTTACTTTTGTGTATGGTGTTAGGGAGTGTACTAATTTCATTCTTTTACATGTAGCTGTCCAGTTTTCCCAGCACCACTTACTGAAGACACTGTCTTTTCTCCATTGTATACCCTTGCCTCCTTTGTCATAGATTAGTTAACCATAGGTACGTGGGTTTATCTCTGTGCTTTCTATCCTTTTCTATTGACCTATATTTCTGTGTTTGTGTCAGTACCATATTATCTTGATTACTGTAGCTTTGTAATATAGTCTGAAGTCTGGAAGTCTGATTCCTCCAGCTCTTTTTTTTCCCCCTCAAGACTGCTTTGGCTATCCAGGGTCTTTTGTGTCTCCCTACAAATTTTAAGATTTTTTTTCTTGTTCTGTAGAAAATGCCAAAGGTATTTTGATCGGGATTGCATTGAATCTGTAGATTGCTTTGGGTAGTATAGTCATTTTCACAATATTGATTCTTCTAATCCAAGGACATGGTATATGTCTCCATCTGTTTATATCATCTTTGATTTCTTTCATCAGTGTCTTATAGTTTTCTGAGTACAGGTCTTTTACTTCCTTAGGTAGGTTTATTCCTAGGTATTTTATTCTTTTTGTTGCAGTGGTAATGGGATTGTTTCCTTAATTTCTCTTTCTGATCTTTCATTGTTAGTGTATAGGAATGCAAGCAATTTCTGTGCATTAATTTTGTATCCTGCAACTTTACCAAATTCATTGATTAGCTCCAGTGGTTTTCTGGTGGCATCTTTAAGATTCTCTATCTATGATATCATGTCATCTGCAAACAGTGACAATTTTACTTCTTCTTTTCCGTTTTGTATTCCTTTTATTTCTTTTTCTTCTCTGATTGCCATGGCTAGGACTTCCAAAACTATGTTGAATAGCAGTGGTGAGAGTGGACATCCTCGTCTTGTTCCTGATCTTAGAGGAAACGCTTTCAGTTTTTCACCATTGAGAATGCTGTTTGCTGTGGGTTTGTCATATATGGCCTTTATTATGTTGAGGTAGTTTCCGTCTATGCCCACACTCTGCAGAGTTTTTATCGTAAATGAGTGTTGAATTTTCTCAAAATCTTTTCCTTCATCTATTGAGATGACCATATGGTTTTATTCTACAATTTGTTAATATGGTGTATCACATTGATTTGTGTATATTGAAGAATCCTTGCATCCCTGGGATAAACCCCACTTGATCATGGTGTATGATCCTTTTAATGTGTTGTTCGATTCTGTTTGCTAGTATTTTGTTGAGGATTTTTGCATCTATATTCATCAGGGATATTGGTCTATAATTTTCTTTCCTTGTAGTATCTCTGTCTGATTTTGGTATCAGGGTGATGGTGGTCTCATAGAATGAGTTTGGGAGTGTTCCTTCCCCTGCAATTGTTTTGAAGAATTTGAGAAGGTTGGGTGTTAGCTCTTCTCTAAATGTTTGATAGAATTCACCTGTAATGCCATCTGGTTCTGGACTTTTGTTTGTTGGAAGATTTTTAATCACAGTTTCAATTTCATTGCTTGTGATAGGTTTGTTCATATTTTCTATTTCTTCCTGGTTCAGTCTTAGAAGGTTATACCTTTCTAAGAATTTGTCCATTTCTTCCAGATTGTCCATTTTATTGGCACAGAGTTGCTTGTAGTAGTCTCTTAGGATGCTTTGTATTCCTGTGGTGTCTGTTGTAACTTCTCCTTTTTCACTTCTAATTTTGTTGATTTGCGTCCTCTCCCTCTTTTTCTTGAGTGTGGCTAAAGGTTGATCATTTTTGCTTATCTTCTCAAAGAACCAGCTTTTAGTTTTGATGATCTTTGCTTCCGTTTTCTTTGTTTCTATTTCATTTATTTCTGCTCTGATCTTTAGGATTTCTTTCCTTCTACTAACTTTGGGTTTTGTTCTTCTTTCTCTAGTTCCTCTAGGTGTAAGGTTAGATTGTTTATTTGAGATTTTTCTTGTTTCTTGAGGTAGGCTTGTATTGCTATAAACTTCCCTCTTAGAACTCCTTTTGCTGCATCCCATAGGTTTTGGATCATCGTGTTTTGGTTGTCATTTGTCTCTAGGTAGTTTTTGATTTCCCCTTTGATTTCTTCAGTGATCTCTTGGTTATTTAGTAACGTATTGTTTAGCCTCCATGTGTTTGTGTTTTTTACAGTTTTTTCCGTGTAATTGATTTCTAATCTCATAGCATTGTGGTCGGAACAGCTGCTTGATATGATTTCAGTTTTCTTAAATTTACTGAGGCTTTATCTGTGACCCAAGATGTGATCTATCCTGGAGAATGTTCCGTGTGCAGTTGAGAAGAACGTGTAATCTGCTGTTTTTGGATGGAATGTCCTATAAATATCAATGAACTCTATCTGGTCTATTGTGTCATTTAAAGCTTGTGTTTCCTTATTAATTTTCTGTCTGGCTGATCTCCACTGGTGTAAGTGAGCTGTTAAAGTCCCCCGCTATTATTGTGTTACTGTCGATTTCCTCTTTTATAGCTGTTAGCAGTTGCCTTATACATTGAGGTGCTCCTATGTTGGGTACATATATATTTATAATTGTTATATCTTCTTCTTGGATTGATCCCTTGACCATTATGTAGTGTCTTTCCTTGTCTCTTGTAACATTCTTTATTTTAAAGTCTATTTTATCTGATATGAGTATTGCTACTCCAGCTTTCTTTTGATTTTCATTAGCATAGAATATATTTTTCCATCGCCTCACTTTCAGTCTGTATGTGTCCCTAGGTCTGAAATGGGTCTCTTGTAGACAGCATATATATGGGTCTTGTTTTTGTATCCATTCAGCCAGTCTATGTCTTTTGGTTGGAACATTTAGTGCATTCACGTTTAAGGTAATTATCGATATGTATGTTCCTACTACTATTTTCTTAATTGTTATGGGTTTGTCTTGGTGGGTCCTTTTCTTCTCTTGTGTTTCCCACTTAGAGAAGTTCTTTTAGCATTTGGTGTAGAGCTGGTTGCATGGTGCTGAATTCTCTTAGC
Organism: Eschrichtius robustus; assembly: GCF_028021215.1. Lineage (NCBI taxonomy): Eukaryota > Metazoa > Chordata > Mammalia > Artiodactyla > Eschrichtiidae > Eschrichtius > Eschrichtius robustus. The sequence continues at coordinate 132,471 of NW_027175816.1, read as the reverse complement.
TTTTGCTTGTCTGTAAGGCTTTTGATTTCTCCATCAAATCTGAATGAGCTCTTTGCAGGGTGCAGTACCCTTGGTTGTAGGTTCTTCCCTTTCATCACTTTAAATTTATCATGCCACTTCCTTCTGGCTTGTAGATTTTCTGCTGAGAAATCAGCTGTTATCCTTATGGGATTTCCCTTGTATGTTATTTGTCATTTTTCCCTTGCTGCTTTCAATGATTTTTCTTTGTCGTTAATTTTTGTCAATTTGATTACTATGTGTCTTGTCATTTTTCTCCTTTGGTTTCTCCTGCCTGGGACACTCTGTGCTTCTGGACTTGGGTGGCTATTTCTTTTCCCATGCTAGGGAAGTTTTTGACCATAATCTCTTCAAATATATTCTCGGGTCCTTTCTCTCTCTCTTCTCCTTCTGGGACCCCTATAATGCGAATGTTGTTGCGTTTAATGTTGTCCCAGAGGACTCTTGGGGTGTCTTCATTTATTTTCATTCTTTTTCTTTATTCTGTTCCATGGCAGTGATTTCCACCTTTCTGTCTTCCAGGCCACTTATCCGTTCTTCTGCCACAGTTATTCTGCTACTGATTCCTTCTAGTGTATTTTTCATTTCAGTTATTACATTGTTCACCTCTGTTTGTTTGTTCTTTAATTCTTCTAGGTGTTTGTTCCTTAATTCTTCTAGGTCTTTGTTAAGCATTTCTTGTGTCTTCTCGATCTTTGCCTCCTTTCTTTTTCTAAGGTCTTGGCTCAACTTCACTATCATTATTCTGAATTCTTTTTCTGGAAGGTTCCCTATCTCCACCTCATTCCGTTTTTTTTCTGGGGTTTTATCTTGTTCCTTGATCTGGTATAAAGTCCTCTGCCTTTTCATTTTGTCTATCTTTCTGTGAATGTGGTTTTCCTTCCACAGGCTGCAGAATTGTAGTTCTTCTTGCTTCTGCTGTCTGCTCTCTGGTGGATGAGTCTATCTTAGAGGCTTGTGCAAGCTTCCTGATGGGAGGGACTGGTGGTGGGTAGAGCTGGGTGTTGCTTTGGTGGGCAGAGCTTTAATCCGCTTGTCTACGGATTAAATAAAACTTTAATAAAAAGTTGAATCTGCTTGTCTGCTGATGCATGGGGCTGGGTTCCCTCCCTGTTGGTTGTTTGGCCTGAGGCGACCCAGCACTGGAGCCTACCTTGCTCTTGTTGGGGCTAATGGCGGACTCTGGGAGGGCTCACACCAAGGAGTATTTCCCAGAACTTCTGCTGCCAGTGTTGTTGTCCTCACGGTGAGCCACAGCCACAGCCACCAGCTGCCTCTGCAGGAGACCCTCTAAAAGTAGCAGGTAGTTCTGGTCATTCTCCTACGGGGTCACTGCTCCTTCCCCTGGGTTCTGATGTGCACACTACTTTGTGTGTGCCCTCCAAGAGTGGAGTATCTGAGTGGAGTTGAGACTCTGAGACTCTGTGTGGAGTCGCACAGACTCTGGGTCCTGTGAAGCTTCGATGTTTTGTGATTCTAGAAATCCTATAGGAGACGGTCCACAGCAGGTGAAGCTAATGTTGTCAGTAGAGGTGTTGAAGCCAAAGATCTGCAGTTCCGGCTAGAGGTGCCGATGTACATACAGGACAAAATCATCTCGTGTGAATGTAGTTCAGGCATGTTTAAGATGAATGCAGTCATGTTAATGCCTACCATATTCTATCTTGAGCCTCTCCTCAGGGACCTCCTCCTCAGTTCCTGAGGCTCCTGTAAGTCATGTACAGGGGACTGGAGAGTGGGCTCTGTCCAGTCTGAGCCCTGAGTTACCCTGTGTGTATCTTAGGATACTTTGTATTTCTGTGGTGTCTGTTGTAACATCATCTCTTTCATTTCAGATTTATTTGGGCCCTCTCTTTTTTAACAAAACATACTACTGTTGTCTTTTATTCTTTACAGAAGTTTAATCAGTGTTTGATCTACTATCCTTACCCTATGTATACTTTTTGCAGTGAGATTTTTACTTTTCTTTGTTTCCTTGTTACTATCAATAATTAGTGAGACTTCTTTTAAGCTACCTTCAACATTGCTTATAAAGCTGCTTTATTAGTGATGACAGAGCCTTAATGGAAGTCATGTTCTGGTTGTAAATTAGAATGCAATGTGCCAGCAAAAAGCCCCTTAAGTTTATGTCTCATTACTTCTTGTTCTTTTTTTAATTTAATTTTTATTTTTTGTCAGAGCAAATTTGATTAAAATGTTTTGTTTCTTCTAGGTGTGCAAGATGTGGTTCTTTTAAACATATACATATATCTATTCTTCTTTGGATCATTTTCCCATGTAGGTTATGACACCATGTTGAGTAGTCTTGTCTTGGTATTACTTAGGTCTTTGGTGATTACATATTTCACATGTGTTTCTATATCTATCTTAACCCCAATATCCTAATGTATCCAATCCTCACACCTTTCCATTTGGTGAACCCTAAGTTTGTTTAATGAATCTGTGATTGCATTTCTCTGTGGAAATATCTTCATTGGTATCAATTTTTAGCTAAGACCTATAAGTGATATTATAGGATATGTGTCTTTTGCTTTCTGACTTAGTACAATTTGCCTGATTAACTCAAGAATCATACACAGTGCTGCAAATGGCATTGTTTTGTTTTTTTCCCTGGCTCATATTCCATCTGTACGTGTACCAGTTATTCTTTGGCCACGCACCTCTTGATGGACTTTTTGGTTGCCTCCATGTCTTGGTTATTGTAATACTGCTGCAATGCACATTTGCTTGCCTGTGTCTTTCCAGTTCTATCTCCTTATGTTATAGGCCAAGGAGTGGGCTTGCTGTATCATATGGTAGCTCAGTGTGTACGTTTTAAAGGCACCACCATTCAGTTCTCATTAGTGGCTCATTCCAGGTTATGTCCCACTTAAAATTGAGGGTATGCATTTCTCCAAAACACCTTCAATATTTATTGTTTGTAGTTTGCTTGCTGCTGGTTATTCTAACAGGTGCGAGCTGATACCTCTGTGTGGCTGAATTTGCATGTGTCCCATAATCTGTTGAAATTGATCTTTAAAGCATGCTCTTTTTATTTATCAAACTGTGATTACAGCTTAGTTCTTCACATTGTTTTCTTAAAGTAAGTGTCACATTTTGAAAAGTTTTGGCCACTACCTCCCTCAAGACATTTTGAGGGCAGGTTTCATTTACAGCCCTGAAGTACTTGTTCATATGAAGTGACCATTAACACAGATTTTAAAGCTGCTTTTGCAGGTAACGGCCAGAGAGCGGCAGCCTATTTACGTTCCCCAATCTGGTAACTAGGGAAAGAGTCCTTCAGCTGCAAGAGTGTCCAGCTTTATTTCTCATCCAGCTGTGGGTCTAGATATGATCAAACAAGGTTGCATCACAGCCCAGGAACAAATTATGTAAAATTTCCTCTCTCTATCACTGTCTTATTTTTTTGGGTTTTTAAAAGTTATTTAATTTAAAATGGGGATTCGCTACTTTTCACTGCTGTGTTTATGCCGCTTTACACCCACTTGACTCACTTCCAGACAGATATCAATACATAGGTTTTAAGATTCTTACTAGTCACATATATTCTTGTGCGGTGAATAGGGGGTGTTGAGTCCAGTTCACTGAGCAAGGAGTAGGTCTTGTCTATTACATATTGGGTGTATGGATCGGTATCTGAGCGAATTTGAAACCCTTGTTTTATGCATCACCCCACCTCACCTTTCCCGTTAAGCAGCCATAGTGTGTTTTCTAAACGTGTGACTCTGTTCTGTTTTGTAATTCAGTTCAAGTGTAGCGGTTTTTACATTCCCTCTATAAGTGATAGCTTATGATAAGTGTCTTTTTCTGTGTGACTTATTTCACTTAGAGTCGTCGTACCTAAATCCACTCATCATGCTGCTACTAGCCTTATGACATTGATTTCATGTCTGAGTGATATTCCTTTGTACATAAGGACCACAACTTCTTTATCCATTTTTCTCTTTCCTGGGATATTTAAGGTGTCATGAAGTGGAGGTTCTTGTCAACAGAGCAGCCCTAAACTTTGGGGTGCCTGTGTCTTGCTGATTTTTATTTTTCCCAATTTATACGCCCATGAGTGGACGTGCCCTACGCTCCCTAAGCTGTGTTTTTTCGATGTTTCAGGACACACCGTACACTTCTCCAGAGTGGCTGTTGGCAATTTACATCCCGCTCATCAGCGTAGCAAGGCTGCCATTTCTCCATGGCCTGTCCTGCATTTCTGGTTTTGACACTTTTTGCAGCATGGCCCTTTTGACCGATGGGAATCGAGACTTCTTTGTAGCGCTGATTTGCATTTTCAGGTTGCTTGGTTGGCCAAAAAGGGCGTATGCGTTTTTTCCTGAATATATTCAGGAAAAAACGCATACGCACTTTTTGGCCAAGGGCATCATTGTCGACGTTTTGCGACTTTTCATGTGCTTTAAAGGTGATTCGAATCTACCTCCCGAAACCTGTTTCCTGCAATTCTGCCTTGCTTTCAAATCCTCTTCGTTGCCTTCCCTCAATATATTTGTGGACGAGAGTTATCATTTATAACTCTGCGGGTTTGTGAATGGCAGTGTCCCTGGGCTCCATTTTTCAACTCGCTTTTTTGGGAGCTGGCCCTAAGAGCGTGGGATTGCCTCAGGCCCTATTCTGCTTCTGGGCGGCAGGCTGAGCCTGTGGTTAATTCTTCTTCCTGATGGGAAAATAGAGTGACCTGTGCCTGTCCCAACACCTAGATCTAGTCTCTCATTGGTTGGCCCTCTTCCCGTTCATCCTCAGGACAAATTGCAACCTGTAGGGAACAGGAGGTTAAAGGTGCTGATTCTCCAAGTAGGGAGATTGCTAGTAAAGTACCTGGAATGGCGAACCCGAGCACAAGGAGATGAGAAATGAGGTGTGTTTTAGAAACCTTTCAAAATCACACGGTGTACCATCTTCTGGGTTACTCATGTATGTTTTCGATGTAGGAAGATGCCCTTGAACCTGGAGATTTGGGACCCATGGGATGCGTACCACGCAGTATTACTTTAAAGGTTCTGCGTTTGCTCACCCAACCTCACCCAAACTCTCAGCCCCAAGACTGTCCACCCTTATGTCTTATCCAGCTGTATGTCTAGATATGGTCAATCCAGGTTGCATCCCAGCCCCAGACCGAATTTTGGAAGAATTTCTCTCTGTTTCACTGTCTTTGTTTTACGGGTTTTTAAAAGTAATTTATTTTTATAATGGGGTTTATCTGCTTTTAACGGCTGTGTTTATGCGGCTTTACACCCACTTGACTCACTTCCAGACAGATATCGATACATAGGTTTTAAGATTCTTACTAGTCACATATATTCTTGTGCGGTGAATAGGGGGTGTTGAGTCCAGTTCACTGAGCAAGGAGTAGGTCTTGTCTATTACATATTGGGTGTATGGAACGGTATCTGAGCGAATTTGAAACCCTTGTTTTATGCATCACCTCACCTCACCTTTCCCGTTAAGCAGCCATAGTGTGTTTTCTAAACGTGTGACTCTGTTCTGTTTTGTAATTCAGTTCAAGTGTAGCGGTTTTTACATTCCCTCTATAAGTGATAGCTTATGATAAGTGTCTTTTTCTGTGTGACTTATTTCACTTAGAATCGTCGTACCTAAATCCAATCATCTTGCTTCTCCTAGCCTTATGACATTGATTTCATGTCTGAGTGATATTCCATTGTACATAAGGACCACAACTTCTTTATCCATTTTTCTCTTTCCTGGGATATTTAAGGTGTCATGAAGTGGAGGTTCTTGTCAACAGAGCAGCCCTAAACTTTGGGGTGCCTGTGTCTTGCTGATTTTTAGTTTTCCCAATTTATACGCCCATGAGTGGACGTGCCCTATGCTCCCTAAGCTGTGTTTTTTCGATGTTTCAGGACACACAGTACACTTCTCCAGAGTGGCTGTTGGCAATTTACATCCCACCCATCAGCATAGCAAGGCTGCCATTTCTCCATGGCCTGTCCTGCATTTCTGGTTTTGACACTTTTTGCAGCATGGCCCTTTTGACCGATGGGAAGCGAGACTTCTTTGTAGCGCTGATTTGCCTTTCCAGGTTGCTTGGTTGGCCAAAAAGGGCGTATGCGTTTTTTCCTGAATATATTCAGGAAAAAACGCATACGCCCTTTTTGGCCAAGGGCATCATTGTCGAAGTTTTACCACTTTACATATGTTTAAAGGCGATTCGAATCTACCTCCTGAAACATGTTTCCTGCAATTCTGCCTTGCTTTCAAATCCTCTTCGTTGCCTTCCCTCAATATATTTGTGGAAGAGAGTTATCATTTATAACTCTGCGGGTTTGTGAATGGCAGTGCCCCTGAGCTCCATTTTTCAACTGTCTTTTTTGGGAGCTGTCCGCAAAAGCACGGGATTGCCTCAGACCCTATTCAGGTTCCGGGGGGCAGGCTGAGCCTGTGGTTAATTCTTCTTCCTGATGGGAAAATAGAGTGACCTGTGCCTGTCCCAACACCTAGATCTAGTCTCTCATTGGTTGCCCCTCTTCCCTTTCATCCTCAGGACAAATTGCAACCTGTACGGAACAGGAGGTTAAAGGTGCTGATTCTCCAAGTACTGAGATTTCTAGTAAAGTAGCTGGAATGGCGAACCCGAACACAAGGAAATGAGAAATGAGGTGCGTTTTAGAAACCTTTCAAAATCACACAGTGTACCACCTTCTGGGTTTCTCATGCATGTTTTCGATATAGGAATATGCCCTTCAACCTGGAGATTTGGGACCCATGGGAAGTGTACCAGGCAGTATTACTTTAAAGGGTCTGTGTTTGCTCACCCAACCTCACCCAACCTCTCAGCCCCAAGTGTGTCCACCCTTATGTCTCATCCAGCTGTGCGTCTAGATATGGTCAATCCAGGTTGCATCACAGCCCCTGAACGAATTTTGTAAGAATTTCTCTCTCTTTCACTGTCTTTGTTTTACGGGTTTTTAAAAGTAATTTATTTTTATAATGGGGTTTAGCTGCTTTTCACGGCTGTGTTTATGCGGCTTTACACCCACCTGACTCTCTTCCAGACAGATATCAATACATAAGTTTTAAGATTCTTACTAGTCACATATATTCTTGTGCGGTGAATAGGGGGTGTTGAGTCCAGTTCAATGAGCAAGGAGTAGGTCTTATCTATTACATATTGGGTGTATGGAACGGTATCTGAGCCAATTTGAAACCCTTGTTTTATGCATCACCCCACCTCACCTTTCCCGTTAAGCAGCCATAGTGTGTTTTCTAAACGTGTGACTCTGTTCTGTTTTGTAATTCAGTTCAAGTGTAGCGGTTTTTACATTCCCTCTATAAGTGATACCTTATGATAAGTGTCTTTTTCTGTGTGACTTATTTCACTTAGAATCATCGTACCTAAGTCCACTCATCTTGCTTTTTCTATACTTATGACATTGATTTCATGTCTGAGTGATATTCCATTGTACATAAGGACCACAACTTCTTTATCCATTTTTCTCTTTCCTGGGATATTTAAGGTGTCATGAAGTGGAGGTTCTTGTCAACAGAGCAGCCCTAAACTTTGGGGTGCCTGTGTCTTGCTGATTTTTAGTTTTCCCAATTTATACGCCCATGAGTGGACGTGCCCTATGCTCCCTAAGCTGTGTTTTCTCGATGTTTCAGGACACACCGTACTCTTCTCCAGAGTGGCTGTTGGCAATTTACATCCCGCCCATCAGCATAGCAAGGCTGCCATTTCTCCATGGCCTGTCCTGCATTTCTGGTTTTGACACTTTTTGCAGCATGGCCCTTTTGACCGATGGGAAGCGAGACTACTTTGTAGCGCTGATTTGCCTTTCCAGGTTGCTTGGTTGGCCAAAAAGGGCGTATGCGTTTTTTCCTGAATATATTCAGGAAAAAACGCATACGCCCTTTTTGGCCAAGGGCATCATTGTCGACGTTTTGCGACTTTTCATGTGCTTTAAAGGCGATTCGAATCTACCTCCCGAAACCTGTTTCCTGCAATTCTGCCTTGCTTTCAAATCCTCTTCGTTGCCTTCCCTCAATATATTTGTGGACGAGAGTTATCATTTATAACTCTGCGGGTTTGTGAATGGCAGTGTCCCTGGGCTCCATTTTTCAACTCGCTTTTTTGGGAGCTGGCCCTAAGTGCGTGGGATTGCCTCAGGCCCTATTCTGCTTCTGGGCGGCAGCCTGAGCCTGTGGTTAATTCTTCTTCCTGATGGGAAAATAGAGTGACCTGTGCCTGTCCCAACACCTAGATCTAGTCTCTCATTGGTTGGCCCTCTTCCCGTTCATCCTCAGGACAAATTGCAACCTGTAGGGAACAGGAGGTTAAAGGTGCTGATTCTCCAAGTAGGGAGATTGCTAGTAAAGTACCTGGAATGGCGAACCCGAGCACAAGGAGATGAGAAATGAGGTGCGTTTTAGAAACCTTTCAAAATCACACGGTGTACCATCTTCTGGGTTACTCATGTATGTTTTCGATGTAGGAAGATGCCCTTGAACCTGGAGATTTGGGACCCATGGGATGCGTACCACGCAGTATTACTTTAAAGGTTCTGCGTTTGCTCACCCAACCTCACCCAAACTCTCAGCCCCAAGAGTGTCCACCCTTATGTCTCATCCAGCTGTATGTCTAGATATGGTCAATCCAGGTTGCATCCCAGCCCCAGACCGAATTTTGGAAGAATTCCTCTCTGTTTCACTGTCTTTGTTTTACGGGTTTTTAAAAGTAATTTATTTTTATAATGGGGTTTATCTGCTTTTAACGGCTGTGTTTATGCGGCTTTACACCCACTTGACTCACTTCCAGACAGATATCAATACATAGGTTTTAAGATTCTTACTAGTCACATATATTCTTGTGCGGTGAATAGGGGGTGTTGAGTCCAGTTCACTGAGCAAGGAGTAGGTCTTGTCTATTACATATTGGGTGTATGGAACGGTATCTGAGCGAATTTGAAACCCTTGTTTTATGCATCACCTCACCTCACCTTTCCCGTTAAGCAGCCATAGTGTGTTTTCTAAACGTGTGACTCTGTTCTGTTTTGTAATTCAGTTCAAGTGTAGCGGTTTTTACATTCCCTCTATAAGTGATAGCTTATGATAAGTGTCTTTTTCTGTGTGACTTATTTCACTTAGAATCGTCGTACCTAAATCCAATCATCTTGCTTCTCCTAGCCTTATGACATTGATTTCATGTCTGAGTGATATTCCATTGTACATAAGGACCACAACTTCTTTATCCATTTTTCTCTTTCCTGGGATATTTAAGGTGTCATGAAGTGGAGGTTCTTGTCAACAGAGCAGCCCTAAACTTTGGGGTGCCTGTGTCTTGCTGATTTTTAGTTTTCCCAATTTATACGCCCATGAGTGGACGTGCCCTATGCTCCCTAAGCTGTGTTTTTTCGATGTTTCAGGACACACCGTACTCTTCTCCAGAGTGGCTGTTCGCAATTTACATCCCACCCATCAGCGTAGCAAGGCTGCCATTTCTCCATGGCCTGTCCTGCATTTCTGGTTTTGACACTTTTTGCAGCATGGCCCTTTTGACCGATGGGAAGCGAAACTTCTTTGTAGCGCTGATTTGCCTTTCCAGGTTGCTTGGTTGGCCAAAAAGGGCGTATGCGTTTTTTCCTGAATATATTCAGGAAAAAACGCATACGCCCTTTTTGGCCAAGGGCATCATTGTCGACGTTTTGCCGCTTTTCATGTGTTTTAAAGGCGATTCGTATCTACCTCCTGAAACCTGTTTCCTGCAATTCTGCCTTGCTTTCAAATCCTCTTCGTTGCCTTCCCTCAAAATATTTGTGGACGAGAGTTATCATTTATAACTCTGCAGGTTTGTGAATTGCAGTGCCCATGTGCTCCATTTTTCAACTGGCTTTTTTGGGAGCTGGCCGCAGAAGCGCGTGATTGCCTCAGGCCCTATTCTGGTTCTGGGCGGCAGGCTGAGCCTGTGGTTAATTCTTCTTCCTGATGGGAAAATAGAGTGACCTGTGCCTGTCCCAAAACCTAGATCTAGTCTCTCATTGGTTGCCCCTCTTCCCATTCATCCTTAGGACAAACTGCAACCTGTATGGAACAGGAGGTTAAAGGTGCTGATTCTCCAAGTAGGGAGATTGCTAGTAAAGAAGCTGGAATGGCGAACCCAAGCACACGGTGTTGAGAAATGAGGTGCGTTTTAGAAACCTTTCAAAATCACACGGTGTACCATCTTCTGGGTTTCTCATGCATGTTTTCGATGTAGGAAGATGCCCTTGAACTTGGAGATTTGGGACCCATGGGATGGGTACCACGCAGTATTACTTTAAAGGGTCTGCGTTGGCTCACCCAACCTCACCAAACCTCTCAGCCCCAAGAGTGTCCACCCTTATGTCTCATCCAGCTGTGGGTCTAGATATGGTCAATCCAGGTTGAGTCACAGCCCCTGAATGAATTTTGTAAGAACTTCTCTCTCTTATACTGTCTTTGTTTCATGGGTTTTTAAAACTAATTTATTTTTATAATGGGGTTTAGCTGCTTTTCACGGCTGTGTTTATGCGGCTTTACACCCACTTGACTCACTTCCAGAGAGATATCAATACATAAGTTATAAGATTCTCACTAGTCAGATATATTCTTGTGCAGTGAATAGGGGGTGTTGAGTCCAGTTCACTTAGCAAGGAGTAGGTCTTGTCTATAACATATTGGGTGTATGGAACGGTATCAGAGCTAATTTGAAACCCTTTTTTTATGCATCACCCCACCTCACCTTTCCCGTTAAGCAGCCATAGTGTGTTTTCTAAACGTGTGACTCTGTTCTGTTTTGTAATTCAGTTCAAGTGTAGCGGTTTTTACATTCCCTCTATAAGTGATAGCTTATGATAAGTGTCTTTTTCTGTGTGACTTATTTCACTTAGAATCGTCGTACATAAGTCCACTCATCTTGCTTCTACTAGCCTTATGACATTGATTTCATGTCTGAGTGATATTGCATTGTACATAAGGACCACGACTTCTTTATCCATTTTTCTCTTTCCTGGGATATTTAAGGTGTCATGAAGTGGAGGTTCTTGTCAACAGAGCAGCCCTAAACTTTGGGGTGCCTGTGTCTTGCTGATTTTTAGTTTTCCCAATTTCTACGCCCATGAGTGGACGTGCCCTATTCTCCCTAAGCTGTGTGTTTTAGATGTTTCAGGACACACCGTACACTTCTCCAGAGTGTCTGTTGGCAATTTACATCCCGCCCATCAGCGTAGCAAGGCTGCCATTTCTCCATGGCCTGTCCTGCATTTCTGGTTTTGACACTTTTTGCAGCATGACCCTTTTGACCGATGGGAAGCGAGACTTCTTTGTAACGCTGATTTGCCTTTCCAGGTTGCTTGGTTGGCCAAAAAGGGCGTATGCGTTTTTTCCTGAATACATTCAGGAAAAAACGCATACGCCCTTTTTGGCCAAGGGCATCATTGTCGACGTTTTGCCGCTTTTCATGTGCTTTAAAGGCGATTCGAATCTACCTCCTGAAACCTGTTTCCTGCAATTCTGCCTTGCTTTCAAATCCTCTTCGTTGCCTTCCCTCAATATATTTGTGGACGAGAGTTATCATTTATAACTCTGCAGGTTTGTGAATTGCAGTGCCCATGTGCTCAATTTTTCAACTGGCTTTTTTCGGAGCTGGCCGCAGAAGCGCGGGATTGCCTCAGGCACTATTCTGGTTCCCAGCGGCAGGCTGAGCCTGTGCTTAATTCTTCTTCCTGATGGGAAAATAGAGTGACCTGTGCCTGTCCCAACACCTACATCTAGTCTCTCATTGGTTGCCCCTCTTCCCGTTCATCCTCAGGACAAATTGCAACCTGTACAGAACAGGAGGTTAAAGGTGTTGATTCTCCAAGTAGGGAGATTGCTAGTAAAGTAGCTGGAATGGCGAACCCGAGCACAAGGAGATGAGAAATGAGGTGCGTTTTAGAAAATTTTCCCGATCACATGGTGTACCATCTTCTGGGTTTCTCATGCATGTTTTCAATGCAGGAAGATGCCCTTAAAACTGGAGATTTGGGACCCATGGGATGGGTACCACGCAGTATTACCTTAAAGGGTCTGTGTTTGCTCACCCAACCTCACCAAACCTGTCAGCCCCAAGAGTGTCCACCCTTAGGTCTCATCCAACTGTGGGTCTAGATATTTTCAATCCAGGTTGCATCACAGCCCCTGAACTAATTGTGTAAGAATTTCTCTCTCTTTCACTGTCTTTGTTTTACGGGTTTCTACAAGTAATTTATTTTTATAATGGGGTTTAGCTGCTTTTCACGGTTGTGTTTATGCGGCTTTACACCCACTTGACACTCTTCCAGAGAGATATCAATACATAGGTTTTAAGATTCTCACTAGTCAGATATATACTTGTGAGGTGAATAGGGGGTGTTGAGTCCAGTTCACTGAGCAAGGAGTAGGTCTTGTCTATTACATATTGGGTGTATGGAACGGTATCTGATCTAATTTGAAACCCTTGTTTTATGCATCACACCACCTCATCTTTCCCGTTAAGCAGCCATAGTGTGTTTTCTAAACGTGTGACTCTGTTCTCTTTTGTAATTCAGTTCAAGTGTAGCAGTTTTTACATTCCCTCTATACGTGATAGATTATGATAAGTGTCTTTTTCTGTGTGACTTATTTCACTTAGAGTCGTCGTACCTAAATCCACTCATCATGCTGCTACTAGCCTTATGACATTGATTTCATGGCTGAGTGATATTCCATTGTACATAAGGACCACAACTTCTTTATCCATTTTTCTCTTTCCTGGGATATATAAGGTGTCATGAAGTGGAGGTTCTTGTCAACAGAGCAGCCCTAAACTTTGGGGTGCCTGTGTCTTGCTGATTTTTAATTTTCCCAATTTATACGCCCATGAGTGGAAGTGCCCTATGTTCCCTAAGCTGTGTTTTTTTGATGTTTCACGCCACACCGTACACTTCTCCAGAGCGGTTGCTGGCAATTTACATCCCGCCCATCAGTGTAGCAAGGCTCACATTTCTCCATGGCCTGTCCTGCTTCTGTGGTTTTGACACTTTTTTCAGCATGGCCCTTTTGACCAATGGGAAGCGAGACTTCTTTGTAGCGCTGATTAGCCTTTCCAGGTTGCTTGGTTGGCCAAACAGGGCGTATGCGTTTTTTCCTGAATATATTCAGGAAAAAACGCATACGCCCTGTTTGGCCAAGGGCATCATTGTCGAAGTTTTGCCGCTTTTCATGTGCTTTAAAGGCGATTCGAATCTACCTCCTGAAACCAGTTTCCTGCAATTCTGCCTTGCTTTCAAATCCTCTTCGTTGCCTTCCCTCAATATATTTGTGGACGAGAGTTATCATTTATAACTCTGCAGGTTTGTGAATTGCAGTGCCCATGTGCTCCATTTTTCAACTGGCTTTTTTGGGAGCTGGCCGCAGAAGCGCGGGATTGCATCAGGCCCTATTCTGGTTACCGGTGGTAGGCTGAGCCTGTGGTTAATGCTTCTTCCTGATGGGAAAATAGAGTGACCTGTGCCTGTCCCAACACCTAGATCTAGTCTCTCATTGGTTGCCCCTCTTCCCATTCATCCTTAGGACAAATTGCAACCTGTATGGAACAGGAGGTTAAAGGTGCTGATTCTCCAAGTAGGGAGATTGCTAGTAAAGTAGCTGGAATGGCAAACCCGAGCACAAGGAGGTGAGAAATGAGGTGCGTTTTAGAAACCTTTCAAAATCACACGGTGTACCATCTTCTGGGTTCCTCATGCAAGTTTTCGATGTAGGAAGATGCCCTTGAACCTGGAGATTTGGGACCCATGGGATGGGTACCACGCAGTATTACTTTAAAGGGTCTGCGTTTGCTCACCCAACCTCACCAAACCTGTCAGCCCCAAGAGTGTCCACCCTTAGGTCTCATCCACCTGTTGGTCTAGAATTGGTCAATCCAGTTTGCATCACAGCCTATGAACGAATTGTGTAAGAACTTCTCTCTCTTTCACTGTCTTTGTTTTACGGGTTTTTACAAGTAATTTATTTTTATAATGGGGTTTAGCTGCTTTTCACGGCTGTGTTTATGCGGCTTTACACCCACTTGACACACTTCCAGAGAAATATGAATACATAGGTTTTAAGATTCTTACTAGTCAGATATATACTTGTGCGGTGAATAGGGGGTGTTGAGTCCAGTTCACTGAGCAAGGAGTAGGTCTTGTCTATTACATATTGTGTGTATGGAACGGTATCTGATCTAATTTGAAACCCTTGTTTTATGCATCACCCCACCTCATCTTTCCCGTTAAGCAGCCATAGTGTGTTTTCTAAACGTGTGACTCTGTTCTCTTTTGTAATTCAGTTCAAGTGTAGCAGGTTTACATTCCCTCTATACGTGATAGATTATGATAAGTGTCTTTTTCTGTGTGACTTATTTCACTTAGAGTCGTCGTACCTAAATCCACTCATCATGCTGCTACTAGCCTTATGACATTGATTTCATGGCTGAGTGATATTCCATTGTACATAAGGACCACAACTTCTTTATCCATTTTTCTCTTTCCTGGGATATATAAGGTGTCATGAAGTGGAGGTTTTTGTCAACAGAGCAGCCCTAAACTTTGGGGTGCCTGTGTCTTGCTGATTTTTAATTTTCCCAATTTATACGCCCATGAGTGGAAGTGCCCTATGTTCCCTAAGCTGTGTTTTTTTGATGTTTCACGCCACACCGTACACTTCTCCAGAGCGGTTGCTGGCAATTTACATCCCGCCCATCAGTGTAGCAAGGCTCACATTTCTCCATGGCCTGTCCTGCTTCTGTGGTTTTGACACTTTTTTCAGCATGGCCCTTTTGACCAATGGGAAGCGAGACTTCTTTGTAGCGCTGATTAGCCTTTCCAGGTTGCTTGGTTGGCCAAACAGGGCGTATGCGTTTTTTCCTGAATATATTCAGGAAAAAACGCATACGCCCTGTTTGGCCAAGGGCATCATTGTCGAAGTTTTGCCGCTTTTCATGTGCTTTAAAGGCGATTCGAATCTACCTCCTGAAACCAGTTTCCTGCAATTCTGCCTTGCTTTCAAATCCTCTTCGTTGCCTTCCCTCAATATATTTGTGGACGAGAGTTATCATTTATAACTCTGCAGGTTTGTGAATTGCAGTGCCCATGTGCTCCATTTTTCAACTGGCTTTTTTGGGAGCTGGCCGCAGAAGCGCGGGATTGCCTCAGGCCCTATTCTGGTTACCGGTGGTAGGCTGAGCCTGTGGTTAATTCTTCTTCCTGATGGGAAAATAGAGTGTCCTGTGCCTGTCCCAACACCTAGATCTAGTCTCTCATTGGTTGCCCCTCTTCCCATTCATCTTTAGGACAAATTGCAACCTGTATGGAACAGGAGGTTAAAGGTGCTGATTCTCCAAGTAGGGAGATTTCTAGTAAAGTAGCTGGAATGGAGAACCCGAGCACAAGGAGGTGAGAAATGAGGTGCGTTTTAGAAACCTTTCAAAATCACACGGTGTACCATCATCTGGGTTCCTCATGCAAGTTTTCGATGTAGGAAGATGCCCTTGAACCTGGAGATTTGGGACCCATGGGATGGGTACCACGCAGTATTACTTTAAAGGGTCTGCGTTTGCTCACCCAACCTCACCAAACCTGTCAGCCCCAAGAGTGTCCACCCTTAGGTCTCATCCACCTGTTGGTCTAGAATTGGTCAATCCAGTTTGCATCACAGCCTATGAACGAATTGTTTAAGAACTTCTCTCTCTTTCACTGTCTTTGTTTTACGGGTTTTTACAAGTAATTTATTTTTATAATGGGGTTTAGCTGCTTTTCACGGCTGTGTTTATGCGGCTTTACACCCACTTGACACACTTCCAGAGAAATATGAATACATAGGTTTTAAGATTCTTACTAGTCAGATATATACTTGTGCGGTGAATAGGGGGTGTTGAGTCCAGTTCACTGAGCAAGGAGTAGGTCTTGTCTATTACATATTGTGTGTATGGAACGGTATCTGTGCTAATTTGAAACCCTTGTTTTATGCATCACCCCACCTCACCTTTCCCGTTAAGCAGCCATAGTGTGTTTTCTAAACGTGTGACTCTGTTCTCTTTTGTAATTCAGTTCAAGTGTAGCGGTTTTTACATTCCCTCTATAAGTGATAGCTTACGATAAGTGTCTTTTTCTTTGTGACTTATTTCACTTAGAGTCGTCGTACCTAAATCCACTCATCATGCTGCTACTAGCCTTATGACATTGATTTCATGTCTGAGTGATATTCCATTGTACATAAGGACCACAACTTCTTTATCCATTTTTCTCTTTCCTGGGATATTTAAGGTGTCATGAAGTGGAGGTTCTTGTCAACAGAGCAGCCCTAAACTTTGGGGTGCCTGTGTCTTGCTGATTTTTAGTTTTCCCAATTTATACGCCCATGAGTGGAAGTGCCCTATGCTCCCTAAGCTGTGTTTTTTCGATGTTTCAGGACACACCGTACACTTCTCCAGAGTGGCTGTTGGCAATTTTCATACCGCCCATCAGCGTGGCAAGGCTCCCATTTCTCCTTGGCCTGTCCTGCATTTGTGGTTTTGACACTTTTTTCAGCATGGCCCTTTTGACGGATTGGAAGCGAGACTTTTTTGTAGCGCTGATTTGCCTTTCCAGGTTGCTTGGTTGGTCAAAAAGGGCGTATGCGTTTTTTCCTGAATATATTCAGGAAAAAACGCATACGCACTTTTTGGCCAAGGGCATCATTGTCGACGTTTTGCCGCTTTTCATGTGCTTTAAAGGCGATTCGAATCTACCTCCTGAAATGTGTTTCCTGCAGTTCTGCCTTGCTTTCAAATCCTCTTCGTTGCCTTCCCTCAATATATTTGTGGACGAGAGTTATCATTTATAACTCTGCAGGTTTGTGAATTGCACTGCCCATATGCTCCATTTTTCAACTGGCTTTTTTGGGAGCTGGCCGCAGAAGTGCGGGATTGCCTCAGGCCCTATTCTGGTTCCGGGCGGCAGGCTGAGCCTGTGGTTATTTCTTCTTCCTGATGGGAAAATAGAGTGACCTGTGCCTGTCCCAACACCTAGATCTAGTCTCTCATTGGTTGCCCCTCTTCCCGTTCATCCTCAGGACAAATTGCAACCTGTATGGAACAGGAGCTTAAAGGTGCTGTTTCTCCATGTAGGGAGATTACTAGTTAAGAAGCTGGAATGGCGAACCCGAGCACAAGGAGATGAGAAATGAGGTGCGTTTCAGAACCCTTTCCCGATCAGACGGTGTACCATGATCTGGGTTACTCATGCATGTTTTCGATGTAGGAAGATGCCCTTGAACCTGGAGATTTGGGACCCATGGGATGGGTACCACGCAGTATTACTTTAAAGGGTCAGCGTTTGCTCACCCAACCTCACCAAACCTCTCAGCCCCAAGAGTGTCCACCCTTATGTCTCATCCAGCTGTGGGTCTAGATATGGTCAATCCAGGTTGCATCACAGCCCCTGAACGAATTTTGTAAGAATTACTCTCTCTTACACTGTCTTTGTTTTACGGGTTTTTAAAAGTAATTTATTTTTAAAATGGGTTTTAGCTGCTTTTCACGGCTGTGTTTATGCCGCTTTACACTCACTTGACTCTCTTCCAGAGAGAGATCAATACATAGGTTTTCAGATTCTTACTACTCAGATATATTCTTGTGCGCTGAATAGGGGGTGTTGAGTCTAGTTCACTGAGCAAGGAGTAGGTCTTGTCTACTACATATTGGGTTTATGGAACGGTATCTGAGCTAATTTGAAACCCTTGTTTTATGCATCACCCCACCTCACCTTTCCCGTTAAGCAGCCATAGTGTGTTTTTAAAATGGGTGACTCTGTTCTGTTTTGTAATTCAGTTTAAGGGTAACGGTTTTTACATTCCCTCTATAAGTGATAGCTTATGATAAGTGTCTTTTTCTGTGTGACTTATTTCACTTAGAATCGTCGTACCTAAATCCACTCATCATGCTGCTACTAGCCTTATGATATTGATTTCATGGCTGAGTGATATTCCATTGTACATAAGTACCACAACTTCTTTACCATTTTTCTCATCCCTGGGATATTTAAGATGTACACAAGTGGAGGTTCTTGTAACCAGAGCAGCCCTAAACTTTGGGGTGTCTGTGTCTTGTTGATTTTAATTTTTCCAATTTATACGCCCATGAATGGATGTGCCCCTTTCTCTCTAGCTGTGTTTTTTAGATGTTTTAGGAAACACCGAACCGTTCTTCAGAGTCGCCATTGGCAATTTACATCCCGACCATCAGTGTAACAATGCTCCCTTTCCTCCCTGGCCTCTCCTGTATTTTTTTTACACTTTTTTAGGAAGGCCCTTTTGACCGATGGGAAGTGAGACTTCTTTGTAGTGCTGCATTGCATTTCCGGCTTGCTTGGTTGGCCAAAAAGAGCCTATGCGTTTTTTCGTGAATTTATTCAGAAAAAAACACATATGCTCTTTTTGGCCATGTGCATCGTTGTCGACTTTTGGCCGCTTTTCATGTGCTTTAGGGGCTATTCGAATCTAACTCCTGAAATCTGTTTCCTGCAATTCTGCCTTGCTTTCCAATCCTGTTCGTTGCCTTCCCTCAATATAGTTTTGGACGATAGTTATAATTTATAACTCTGCAGGTTTGTGAATTGCAGTGCCCCTGAGCTCCATTTTTCAACTCGCTTTTTTGGGAGCTGTCCGCAGAATCGCTGGTTTGCTTCTGGCCCTACTGTGGTTCCCGGTGGCAGGCTAAGCCTTTGCTTAATTCTTCTTCCTGATTGGAAATTAGAGTGACATGTGCCTGTCCGAACATCTAGGGCTTGGCTCTCCTTGTTTCTCCTCCTTCCCCTTCTTCCTTTGGAAAAATTCCAAATTTTGTGCAACTGGATGTTGAAGGTGCTGACATCCTCAGGTGGGGAGATTTTAAGGAAAAAGGCTGGAGGTGTGAACCCGACAACCAGGAAATTAGGAGTTTTGGTGCCTTTTCCAAAAGCTCCCTGATCCAACCGTGTTCCATCTTCTGGGTGTCACAGGCATGTTTTAGCTGTAGGAAAGGTCCCGTGTATGTAAGGAGAACACCAGGGATTTTTCCAAATCAGTGTCTCCCCGAACTCCAATCTGGGGAATTTTTAAGCTACTGGTACATGTGTGTTCATTAAGGGACTTGGGCCGTAGGCAGAGTCCGAACTTTAGATGATTGAAGTCTTCAGGTTCAGAAACGCTCACCATCGGCCTCCTTTAGTTTCCATTTTATCTGTAGTTGATAGATGATGTCGATATAGATATCTATTGTTTTTCAGATTATTTCCCCTTAGGGGTCATTACAAAATATTGAGTATAGTTCCCTGTGTTATACAGTAGTTCCTTGTTGATGATATATTTTATACATAGCAGTGTGTATATGTTAATCTGAAACTGTTAATTTATCCCTCCTCCCACCTTTCCCCTTTGGTAATAAAAAATATAAGATTTTATACTTCTCAGAAATCTAGGAGCTGAAAGAGAGGTATCATTTTCAATGGAAAATCAGTCAAAACAAGGTTGAAACTTCAACCAAGATTATTAGATGTACATCCTTGGAAAGAAATCACTGCATTTCTCTACTGTTGACCTGACAAATAAGACAAACCCCTCCACTGAACTTGCTTATAATAAAGTGATGGAAATATCAAATGGAAGTCTTAGAAACATCTTATTTTACACGAGCCTTATACACTGCTCTATGTTAATTACAGTTTGGCTCGCACATCTGTTCTTTGAAGTTACAATGTTCTCAAATTCTGTTACTGATCCTGCAGAGTGGGCCCCAACAAGGGTCTCCCTGCCTAGTGTCATTGGAGCCAACAGATCGAGACTGACTTTGGTTCAGAAGCAAAGGAAAACTTTATATTTTGATCAGAGAATGGAGAGGTGAGAGTGTGTGCTCCCCTGCGGGTTGTGGGCCGGGCTGCTGTGTAGAGATCCTGGCAGCGTCAGCGGGAGGGAGTGGGCGGAGCTCTCGAGGGCCGGGTTGGCTGGAGCTCAGGCTCTATGTCGCAGAGTCTGCACGGGGCCCCACGAGCTGAGGTGTCGGCCCAGCCATTTTGCACTAGGAAATCGGGTCTGAAGTGTCGGGTGTGGGACCTCTGCATGTGGAAACCTAGGAGCAAGTGAAATTAGACAAAGCACAAAGGAAAAAATGGTTAGACTTTATTTTATTGCCCAGATTCTATTTTCATCTCCCAGGAATTTTTCATGGGCTTTGCCAGTGACAAAGCCCTCCTCTGCCTTTTGTCCCATTCCTCATTCTTGGGGTGCTGAGGGTGCAGACACCTCTTCTGTAAATGCTTCGTGCTGAGTTGGGTGTCCTCATACCCGGGGCGAGGGGGAGGACTTCTCCCAAGCAGCCTCCAGGTGAGGTTGATTGTCCCCAGGCCTCCTCCCTCACTGCTCGTCTGCCTGAGCACCAGCATTGGAAGTTTTATAGATTCTAATGACCTTTAAGGGTCCAGGAAAGAGATGTGCAGAGACGCTGGGGGGGGGGTGGGCCGTTTTACCCTGCTCCACATTGGTTCGGCCCCTTAGGCTGACAGTTCCTGCTAGCCTAGATGCTCTGACCAGTAGTCTGCACTTTCTTCAGTTAGGCCACTGAATTAACGTACAAACAACACCAGGTGTCAGAGCCCTGCTTGCTCAACTCCCAGACAGTCCAGGGCCGGTGGTGATCCAGGACCTTGACGGCCACTCAGTCAACGGCCTTTTGAAGTAGCCAGGAGTACAGCCGGTCTCATTGGCCGCCGTCACCGCGGTGTCTGTAGGCTTTTCTATGTTGGCAGCGTTATTTACGGTTCCCCTGCCAAGTTTATTAGCTCCGCTCTGGGTGCAGTAAGTCCTGTAAGCAATAGTCTGCTCTTTTGGGACACACTCTTGTTGTTTTCTGAGAGAAGCTCCAGGTCAAGTGATGGTCAAACGAGTCGTCATGGGGGCCCATTGCTCCAGGTTTTCTCTCTGGAGGTTGGTGTTGGAGCGCCTCCTCACTCGAGGTCATTGTGCCCACGGAGCAATCCCTGCAACTTCAGGGCATGGTGGGTGGTTAGGATCACCAAGTGGCGTCCTTTTCCCTTAGGAGGGAGCTGGCCTTGTGGGCTGCTGATTTCCAGGTTTTTAGATACCCCCAGTATCCTGGTCGGATGGGGTCGCTGGCCAATGCCTGGAGGGCATTCTTGCATTGTTCCATTTCAAGTGGTCCCAGTTTTTGCACTAATACTCCAAGGGCGATTCGCCTTGGACCAGGAATGTAAAGGTCAAAGGGTTTAGCTAACTTAGGGAGGTCCAGGGCAAGGATCTGAACTGACTGCTCTTTCCATTCTTGAAAGGCCGCTTCTGGATTCTATTCAAAAGGATCATCATCTTTTCCTTTCAGTGTTTCATATAGAGGCCCAGCTATTAGACTGTAGTTAGGGATCCAGATGCAGCAAACCCCGGTCTCCCCAGGAACCCCTAAGCTGTCTTCTAGTTTCAGGAAGGGTGAGGCTGCAAATGGCTTCTTCCCTTTCCTGGGGTGGGCTTTTCCGACCTTCTGTGCGAATGAAGCCCAGGAAGGTCACCTTAGTTTGTGATATTTGAGCCTTTTTCTTGGACACCTTCTATCTTTTATTGGCTAGGTATTTCAGAGGCCTCCTTAGTCGGGCTGGTGATCAGAATGTCATCTGCATATTGAAGGAGGGTTCCCTTCTCCAGAGGTAGATTTTTTAGGTCTTTAGCTAACGTTTCCCCAAAGATGGTGTGGGAATTTTTGAACCCCTGGGGCAGGACGGCCCAGCAGTATTGTTTTTGTTGTATGTTGAGTCCTGCCACTCACAGCCAAAATTTCTTGTGACTCTGGGACGAATGGAATACAGAAGAAGGCATCATTGAAGTCTAATACAGAATACCATGTCCTGGTGGATGGTAGAATGACCAGCAGGGTGTAGGAATTAGGAACTACTAGATGTATATCCTCTGTGGCTTCACTGACTGTCCTGGCGTCCTCTACCAGGTCCCCAGCAGCTCACGGGGCTCTTGTGGTCAGGTCCCTCCCAGGATATGGAGCTCACCTGGGCAGGTACCCAGCAGCCCACGGGGCTGTGGTGGTTAGGCCCCTCCCAGGATATGGAGCTCACCTGGGCAGGTACCCAGCAGCCCATGGGGCCATCATGGTCAGGCCCCTCCCAGGATATGGAGCTCACCTGGGCAGGTACGCAGCAGCCCACGGGGCTCTCGTGGGCATGCCCCTCCCTGGATATGGAACTCCCGTGAACAGGTACCCCGACAGGGCTGGGCACACAGGAACTGTGCACATAGCCCTCATTTCAGAGCACCCCCAGCACACCTGTCACTCAGAGCTGACACAGAGCACCTCAGAGCAGAGCTTGAACTAATAAACAGCAGCTCCAACAGGTCTGTGACCCTAGGCTTCACTCTGTGCGGCCTCCCTCTGCCTGGTCTTCTAGGGGCTTCCACAGCAGCCGGGGCACCAGGCCTCTGTTTCCACCCACCACCCCTCCTCTCCCTGACTCCTGGGTTCCTCTCATTAGCAGAGGGTCTTCTTGAAGTTGTCTCCCACTCATGGACCAGATAAAATGATTAGAAAACAAGCCAGGGCTGCCGCCCCTTATCTATCCTGACTCTCGGGACCCTACACCTGTTCCTTGGATCTGGCCGGTGCAGCAAGGCCCATTTTCTGCAAATCTGAGCCCCTGAGGGGCGAGGATTGGCTGACCTGGGTAGCCTGACCCGGCCGGCCAGCCCTTCCCAGGTGTGCCTGGGTTGAGGTCAATATAAACACCCCTCCAGGCAGCAAAAGCCTCTGCAGCTGTGCCTGACGCCATATTCTCTGCCCCGTCAGCAGTCTCGGGGTTGGGCTGGTGGGAGGCAGTAGGGCCTACGGCTCTATGAGTGGCCCGTTGTGACTGGGGCTCTACTGGACTTTCTGCAGGAGTTGCCGGGCTGCCACCTGCTAAAGAAGAGGATGTGTCACCCATACTTGCTGCTGGAATTTCTCCCCGGGCAGAGGTAAGGAAGGAAAAAAGCAGTGGGGGCCGGGACAGGAGGGGTACCTCAGGCAGGGAAATGGAAAGTTTCCAGACGAGCGCCCGGGGCCAGGACCATCCTGGCTGGCCTGCAGGCACCAAGTCGGCCTGCGTGCTGTCGCTGGTGTGACTCCAAGCCCCTTCCTCTAGTTTTTAGTCTTTGCACACATTCAGGTGTTTTACCTGGGAACGGTGGGAAAAGTTCAGCAGCAGCTGGCCTGGGGCTCAGCTCACGTTTAGTCAGAGACGCCTCCTCACGGTCCCCCAGCTTTGCAATGAGGACGCTCCTTGTGTGGGGGCTGCTGGCTGCATGGGAGATGATTCCCCACCTGTGACCAACTTAAGAATTGTTTACCACTGGAGCAAGTGCGCTGATAGGGTTTTCCTCTGTATGACCAGTGGGTTCAGTTTTTTTTTTTTTCTTTTTTGGTTCAAGGTAAGTTTTATTCCTCTTTTTGTATTTATGGATATAAGCATGGAAATCATTCATTCATATAAATACGTCTATGGGAAGGACAGAACTTTTTTTTCTGTTTTATTTTCTTAAGTATTATTTATTTTTTAATTTTTGAATTTATTTTATTCATTTTTTTATACAGCAGGCTCTTATTGGTTATCTATTTTATACATATAAGTGTATATGTGTCAATCCCAGGGTTGCAATTCATCCCACCACCACCACCCTGCCACTTTCCCCCCTTGGTGTCCATACATTTGTTCTCTACATCTGTGTCTCTATTTCTGCCTTGCAAACCAGTTCATCTTTACCATTTTTCTAGGTTCTACATGTATGCGTTAATATACGATATTTGTTTTTCTCTTTCTGACTTACTTCACTCTGTATGACAGTCTCTAGATCTATCCACGTCTCTACAAATGACCCAATTTCATTCCTTTTTATGGCTGAGTAATATTCCATTTTATATATGTAGCACATCTTTTCCGTTCGTCTGTCTATGGGCATTTAGGTTGCTTCCATGACCTGGCTATTGTAAATAGTGCTGCAATGAATATTGTGGTGAATATGTCTTTTTGAATTATGGTTTTCTCTGGGTATATGGCCAGTAGTGGGATTGCTGGGTCATATGGTTATTCTATTTTTAGTTTTTTAAGGAACCTCCATACTGTTCTCCATAGTGACTGTATCAATTTACATTCCCACAAATAGTGTAAGAGGGTTCCCTTTTCTCCACACCCTCTCCAGCATTTGTTGTTTGTAGATTTTCTGATGATGCCCATTCTAACTCGTGTGAGGTGATACCTCATTGTAGTTTTGGTTTATATTTCTCTAATAATTAGTGATGTTGAGTAGCTTTTCATGTGTTTCTTGGTCATCTGTATGTCTTCTTGGGACAAATGTCTATTTACGTCATCTGCCCATTTTTGGATTGGTTTGTTTGTTTTTTTACTGTTGAGCTGCATGAGCTGTTTATATACATTGGAGATTAATCCTTTGTCCATTGATTCGTTTGCAAATATTTTCTCCCATTCTGAGGGTTGTCTTTTCGTCTTGTTTGTAGTTTCCTTTGCTTTGCAAAAGCTTTTAGGTTTCATTTGCTTCCATTTGTTTTTTTTTTTTTTTTTTATTCCATTACTCTAGGAGGTGGATCAAAAAATATCTTGCTGTGATTTATGTCAAAGAGTATTCTTCCTATGTTTTCCTCTAAGAGTTTTATAGTGTCCGGTCTTACATTTCGGTCTCTAATCCATTTGGAGTTTATTTTTTGTGTATGGTGTTAGGGAGTGTTCTAATTTCATTCTTTTACATGTAGCTGTCCATTTTTCCCAGCACCACTTATTGAAGAGACTGTCTTTTCTCCATTGTATACCCTTGCCTCCTTTGTCATAGATTAGCGGGCCATAGGTGTGTAGGTTTATCTCTGGGCTTTCTTTCTTTTTTTTTTTTTTTCTTTACATCTTTATTGGAGTATAATTGCTTTACAATTGTGTGTTAGTTTCTGCTGTATAAAAAAGTGAATCAGCTATGCGTATACATATAACACCATATCCCCTCCCTCTTGCACCTCCCTCTCACTCCCTTATCCCACCCTTTTAGGTGGTCACAAAGCACAGAGCTGATCTCCCTGTGCTATGTGGCTGCTTCCCAGTAGCTATCAATTTTACATTTGGTAGTGTATATATGTCCATACCACTCTCTCACTTTGTCCCAGCTTACCCTTCCCTCTCCCCATGTCCTCAAGTCCTTTCTCTACGTCTGTGTCCTTAATCCTTTCCTGCCCCTAGGTTCTTCATAAACTTTTTTTTTTTAGATTCCATATATATGTGTTAGCATACGGTATTTGTTTTTCTCTTTCTGACTTACTTCACTCTGTAGGACAGACTCTAGATCCATCCACCTCACTAAAAATAACTCAATTTCGTTTCTTTTTATGGCTGAATAATGTTCCATTGTATATATGTGCCACATCTTCTTTATCCATTTATCTGTTGATGGACACTTAGGTTGCTTCCATGTCCTGGCTATTGTAAATAGAGCTACAGTGAACATTGTGGTACATGACTCTTTTTGAATTATGGTTTTCTCAGGGTAAATGTCCAGGAGTGGGTTTGCTGGGTTGTATGGTAGTTCTATTTTTAGTTTTTAAGGAAGCCCCATACCGTTCTACCTAGTGGCTATATCAATTTACATTCCCACCAACAGTGCAAGAGGGTTCCCTTTTCTCCAATAAATGCCTCTCCAGCATTTACTGTTGGTAGATTTTTTGATGATGGCCATTCTGACTGGTGTGAGGTGATACCTCACTGTAGTTTTGATTTGCATTTCTCTAATGATTAGTGATGCTCAGCATCCTTTCATGTGTTTGTTGGCAACCTGTATATCTTCTTTGGAGAAATTTCTATTTAGGTCTTCTGCCCATTTTTGGATTGGGTTGTTTGGTTTTGTGATATTGAGCTACATGAGCTGCTTTTTGTAGATTAATCCTTTGCCATTTGCTTCATTTGAAAATATTTTCTCCCATTCTGATGGTTGTCTTTTCATCTTGCTTAAGTTTTCCTTTGCTGTGCAAAAGAATTTATGTTTCATTCGGTCCCATTTTTTAATTTTTGTTTTTATTTCCATTTCTCTAGGAGGTGGGTCAAAAAGGATCTTGCTATGATTTATGTCATAGACTGTTCTGCTTATGTTTTCTTCTAAGAGTTTTATAGTGGCTGGTCTTATATTTAGGTCTCTAATCCATTTTGAGTTATTTTTGTGTATGGTGTTAGGGAGTGTACTAATTTCATTCTTTTACATGTAGCTGTCCAGTTTTCCCAACACCACTTACTGAAGACACTGTCTTTTCTCCATTGTATACCCTTGCCTCCTTTGTCATAGATTAGTTAACCATAGGTACGTGGGTTTATCTCTGTGCTTTCTATCCTTTTCTATTGACCTATATTTCTGTGTTTGTGTCAGTACCATATTATCTTGATTACTGTAGCTTTGTAATATAGTCTGAAGTCTGGAAGTCTGATTCCTCGAGCTCTTTTTTTTCCCCCTCAAGACTGCTTTGGCTATCCAGGGTCTTTTGTGTCTCCCTACAAATTTTAAGATTTTTTTTTCTTGTTCTGTAGAAAATGCCAAAGGTATTTTGATCGGGATTGCATTGAATCTGTAGATTGCTTTGGGTAGTATAGTCATTTTCACAATATTGATTCTTCTAATCCAAGGACATGGTATATGTCTCCATCTGTTTATATCATCTTTGATTTCTTTCATCAGTGTCTTATAGTTTTCTGAGTACAGGTCTTTTACTTCCTTAGGTAGGTTTATTCCTAGGTATTTTATTCTTTTTGTTGCAGTGGTAATGGGATTGTTTCCTTAATTTCTCTTTCTGATCTTTCATTGTTAGTGTATAGGAATGCAAGCAATTTCTGTGCATTAATTTTGTATCCTGCAACTTTACCAAATTCATTGATTAGCTCCAGTGGTTTTCTGGTGGCATCTTTAAGATTCTCTATCTATGATATCATGTCATCTGCAAACAGTGACAATTTTACTTCTTCTTTTCCGTTTTGTATTCCTTTTATTTCTTTTTCTTCTCTGATTGCCATGGCTAGGACTTCCAAAACTATGTTGAATAGCAGTGGTGAGAGTGGACATCCTCGTCTTGTTCCTGATCTTAGAGGAAACGCTTTCAGTTTTTCACCATTGAGAATGCTGTTTGCTGTGGGTTTGTCATATATGGCCTTTATTATGTTGAGGTAGTTTCCGTCTATGCCCACACTCTGCAGAGTTTTTATCGTAAATGAGTGTTGAATTTTCTCAAAATCTTTTCCTTCATCTATTGAGATGACCATATGGTTTTATTCTACAATTTGTTAATATGGTGTATCACATTGATTTGTGTATATTGAAGAATCCTTGCATCCCTGGGATAAACCCCACTTGATCATGGTGTATGATCCTTTTAATGTGTTGTTCGATTCTGTTTGCTAGTATTTTGTTGAGGATTTTTGCATCTATATTCATCAGGGATATTGGTCTATAATTTTCTTTCCTTGTAGTATCTCTGTCTGATTTTGGTATCAGGGTGATGGTGGTCTCATAGAATGAGTTTGGGAGTGTTCCTTCCCCTGCAATTGTTTTGAAGAATTTGAGAAGGTTGGGTGTTAGCTCTTCTCTAAATGTTTGATAGAATTCACCTGTAATGCCATCTGGTTCTGGACTTTTGTTTGTTGGAAGATTTTTAATCACAGTTTCAATTTCATTGCTTGTGATAGGTTTGTTCATATTTTCTATTTCTTCCTGGTTCAGTCTTAGAAGGTTATACCTTTCTAAGAATTTGTCCATTTCTTCCAGATTGTCCATTTTATTGGCACAGAGTTGCTTGTAGTAGTCTCTTAGGATGCTTTGTATTCCTGTGGTGTCTGTTGTAACTTCTCCTTTTTCACTTCTAATTTTGTTGATTTGCGTCCTCTCCCTCTTTTTCTTGAGTGTGGCTAAAGGTTGATCATTTTTGCTTATCTTCTCAAAGAACCAGCTTTTAGTTTTGATGATCTTTGCTTCCGTTTTCTTTGTTTCTATTTCATTTATTTCTGCTCTGATCTTTAGGATTTCTTTCCTTCTACTAACTTTGGGTTTTGTTCTTCTTTCTCTAGTTCCTCTAGGTGTAAGGTTAGATTGTTTATTTGAGATTTTTCTTGTTTCTTGAGGTAGGCTTGTATTGCTATAAACTTCCCTCTTAGAACTCCTTTTGCTGCATCCCATAGGTTTTGGATCATCGTGTTTTGGTTGTCATTTGTCTCTAGGTAGTTTTTGATTTCCCCTTTGATTTCTTCAGTGATCTCTTGGTTATTTAGTAACGTATTGTTTAGCCTCCATGTGTTTGTGTTTTTTACAGTTTTTTCCGTGTAATTGATTTCTAATCTCATAGCATTGTGGTCGGAACAGCTGCTTGATATGATTTCAGTTTTCTTAAATTTACTGAGGCTTTATCTGTGACCCAAGATGTGATCTATCCTGGAGAATGTTCCGTGTGCAGTTGAGAAGAACGTGTAATCTGCTGTTTTTGGATGGAATGTCCTATAAATATCAATGAACTCTATCTGGTCTATTGTGTCATTTAAAGCTTGTGTTTCCTTATTAATTTTCTGTCTGGCTGATCTCCACTGGTGTAAGTGAGCTGTTAAAGTCCCCCGCTATTATTGTGTTACTGTCGATTTCTTCTTTTATAGCTGTTAGCAGTTGCCTTATACATTGAGGTGCTCCTATGTTGGGTACATATATATTTATAATTGTTATATCTTCTTCTTGGATTGATCCCTTGACCATTATGTAGTGTCTTTCCTTGTCTCTTGTAACATTCTTTATTTTAAAGTCTATTTTATCTGATATGAGTATTGCTACTCCAGCTTTCTTTTGATTTTCATTAGCATAGAATATATTTTTCCATCGCCTCACTTTCAGTCTGTATGTGTCCCTAGGTCTGAAATGGGTCTCTTGTAGACAGCATATATATGGGTCTTGTTTTTGTATCCATTCAGCCAGTCTATGTCTTTTGGTTGGAACATTTAGTGCATTCACGTTTAAGGTAATTATCGATATGTATGTTCCTACTACTATTTTCTTAATTGTTATGGGTTTGTCTTGGTGGGTCCTTTTCTTCTCTTGTGTTTCCCACTTAGAGAAGTTCTTTTAGCATTTGGTGTAGAGCTGGTTGCATGGTGCTGAATTCTCTTAGCTTTTGCTTGTCTGTAAGGCTTTTGATTTCTCCATCAAATCTGAATGAGCTCTTTGCAGGGTGCAGTACCCTTGGTTGTAGGTTCTTCCCTTTCATCACTTTAAATTTATCATGCCACTTCCTTCTGGCTTGTAGATTTTCTGCTGAGAAATCAGCTGTTATCCTTATGGGATTTCCCTTGTATGTTATTTGTCATTTTTCCCTTGCTGCTTTCAATAATTTTTCTTTGTCGTTAATTTTTGTCAATTTGATTACTATGTGTCTTGTCATTTTTCTCCTTTGGTTTCTCCTGCCTGGGACACTCTGTGCTTCTGGACTTGGGTGGCTATTTCTTTTCCCATGCTAGGGAAGTTTTTGACCATAATCTCTTCAAATATATTCTCGGGTCCTTTCTCTCTCTCTTCTCCTTCTGGGACCCCTATAATGCGAATGTTGTTGCGTTTAATGTTGTCCCAGAGGACTCTTGGGGTGTCTTCATTTATTTTCATTCTTTTTCTTTATTCTGTTCCATGGCAGTGATTTCCACCTTTCTGTCTTCCAGGCCACTTATCCGTTCTTCTGCCACAGTTATTCTGCTACTGATTCCTTCTAGTGTATTTTTCATTTCAGTTATTACATTGTTCACCTCTGTTTGTTTGTTCTTTAATTCTTCTAGGTGTTTGTTCCTTAATTCTTCTAGGTCTTTGTTAAGCATTTCTTGTGTCTTCTCGATCTTTGCCTCCTTTCTTTTTCTAAGGTCTTGGCTCAACTTCACTATCATTATTCTGAATTCTTTTTCTGGAAGGTTCCCTATCTCCACCTCATTCCGTTTTTTTTCTGGGGTTTTATCTTGTTCCTTGATCTGGTATAAAGTCCTCTGCCTTTTCATTTTGTCTATCTTTCTGTGAATGTGGTTTTCCTTCCACAGGCTGCAGAATTGTAGTTCTTCTTGCTTCTGCTGTCTGCTCTCTGGTGGATGAGTCTATCTTAGAGGCTTGTGCAAGCTTCCTGATGGGAGGGACTGGTGGTGGGTAGAGCTGGGTGTTGCTTTGGTGGGCAGAGCTTTAATCCGCTTGTCTACGGATTAAATAAAACTTTAATAAAAAGTTGAATCTGCTTGTCTGCTGATGCATGGGGCTGGGTTCCCTCCCTGTTGGTTGTTTGGCCTGAGGCGACCCAGCACTGGAGCCTACCTTGCTCTTGTTGGGGCTAATGGCGGACTCTGGGAGGGCTCACACCAAGGAGTATTTCCCAGAACTTCTGCTGCCAGTGTTGTTGTCCTCACGGTGAGCCACAGCCACAGCCACCAGCTGCCTCTGCAGGAGACCCTCTAAAAGTAGCAGGTAGTTCTGGTCATTCTCCTACGGGGTCACTGCTCCTTCCCCTGGGTTCTGATGTGCACACTACTTTGTGTGTGCCCTCCAAGAGTGGAGTATCTGAGTGGAGTTGAGACTCTGAGACTCTGTGTGGAGTCGCACAGACTCTGGGTCCTGTGAAGCTTCGATGTTTTGTGATTCTAGAAATCCTATAGGAGACGGTCCACAGCAGGTGAAGCTAATGTTGTCAGTAGAGGTGTTGAAGCCAAAGATCTGCAGTTCCGGCTAGAGGTGCCGATGTACATACAGGACAAAATCATCTCGTGTGAATGTAGTTCAGGCATGTTTAAGATGAATGCAGTCATGTTAATGCCTACCATATTCTATCTTGAGCCTCTCCTCAGGGACCTCCTCCTCAGTTCCTGAGGCTCCTGTAAGTCATGTACAGGGGACTGGAGAGTGGGCTCTGTCCAGTCTGAGCCCTGAGTTACCCTGTGTGTATCTTAGGATACTTTGTATTTCTGTGGTGTCTGTTGTAACATCATCTCTTTCATTTCAGATTTATTTGGGCCCTCTCTTTTTTAACAAAACATACTACTGTTGTCTTTTATTCTTTACAGAAGTTTAATCAGTGTTTGATCTACTATCCTTACCCTATGTATACTTTTTGCAGTGAGATTTTTACTTTTCTTTGTTTCCTTGTTACTATCAATAATTAGTGAGACTTCTTTTAAGCTACCTTCAACATTGCTTATAAAGCTGCTTTATTAGTGATGACAGAGCCTTAATGGAAGTCATGTTCTGGTTGTAAATTAGAATGCAATGTGCCAGCAAAAAGCCCCTTAAGTTTATGTCTCATTACTTCTTGTTCTTTTTTTAATTTAATTTTTATTTTTTGTCAGAGCAAATTTGATTAAAATGTTTTGTTTCTTCTAGGTGTGCAAGATGTGGTTCTTTTAAACATATACATATATCTATTCTTCTTTGGATCATTTTCCCATGTAGGTTATGACACCATGTTGAGTAGTCTTGTCTTGGTATTACTTAGGTCTTTGGTGATTACATATTTCACATGTGTTTCTATATCTATCTTAACCCCAATATCCTAATGTATCCAATCCTCACACCTTTCCATTTGGTGAACCCTAAGTTTGTTTAATGAATCTGTGATTGCATTTCTCTGTGGAAATATCTTCATTGGTATCAATTTTTAGCTAAGACCTATAAGTGATATTATAGGATATGTGTCTTTTGCTTTCTGACTTAGTACAATTTGCCTGATTAACTCAAGAATCATACACAGTGCTGCAAATGGCATTGTTTTGTTTTTTTCCCTGGCTCATATTCCATCTGTACGTGTACCAGTTATTCTTTGGCCACGCACCTCTTGATGGACTTTTTGGTTGCCTCCATGTCTTGGTTATTGTAATACTGCTGCAATGCACATTTGCTTGCCTGTGTCTTTCCAGTTCTATCTCCTTATGTTATAGGCCAAGGAGTGGGCTTGCTGTATCATATGGTAGCTCAGTGTGTACGTTTTAAAGGCACCACCATTCAGTTCTCATTAGTGGCTCATTCCAGGTTATGTCCCACTTAAAATTGAGGGTATGCATTTCTCCAAAACACCTTCAATATTTATTGTTTGTAGTTTGCTTGCTGCTGGTTATTCTAACAGGTGCGAGCTGATACCTCTGTGTGGCTGAATTTGCATGTGTCCCATAATCTGTTGAAATTGATCTTTAAAGCATGCTCTTTTTATTTATCAAACTGTGATTACAGCTTAGTTCTTCACATTGTTTTCTTAAAGTAAGTGTCACATTTTGAAAAGTTTTGGCCACTACCTCCCTCAAGACATTTTGAGGGCAGGTTTCATTTACAGCCCTGAAGTACTTGTTCATATGAAGTGACCATTAACACAGATTTTAAAGCTGCTTTTGCAGGTAACGGCCAGAGAGCGGCAGCCTATTTACGTTCCCCAATCTGGTAACTAGGGAAAGAGTCCTTCAGCTGAAAGAGTGTCCAGCTTTATTTCTCATCCAGCTGTGGGTCTAGATATGATCAAACAAGGTTGCATCACAGCCCAGGAACAAATTATGTAAAATTTCCTCTCTCTATCACTGTCTTATTTTTTTGGGTTTTTAAAAGTTATTTAATTTAAAATGGGGATTCGCTACTTTTCACTGCTGTGTTTATGCCGCTTTACACCCACTTGACTCACTTCCAGACAGATATCAATACATAGGTTTTAAGATTCTTACTAGTCACATATATTCTTGTGCGGTGAATAGGGGGTGTTGAGTCCAGTTCACTGAGCAAGGAGTAGGTCTCGTCTATTACATATTGGGTGTATGGATCGGTATCTGAGCGAATTTGAAACCCTTGTTTTATGCATCACCCCACCTCACCTTTCCCGTTAAGCAGCCATAGTGTGTTTTCTAAACGTGTGACTCTGTTCTGTTTTGTAATTCAGTTCAAGTGTAGCGGTTTTTACATTCCCTCTATAAGTGATAGCTTATGATAAGTGTCTTTTTCTGTGTGACTTATTTCACTTAGAGTCGTCGTACCTAAATCCACTCATCATGCTGCTACTAGCCTTATGACATTGATTTCATGTCTGAGTGATATTCCTTTGTACATAAGGACCACAACTTCTTTATCCATTTTTCTCTTTCCTGGGATATTTAAGGTGTCATGAAGTGGAGGTTCTTGTCAACAGAGCAGCCCTAAACTTTGGGGTGCCTGTGTCTTGCTGATTTTTCTTTTTCCCAATTTATACGCCCATGAGTGGACGTGCCGTACGCTCCCTAAGCTGTGTTTTTTCGATGTTTCAGGACACACCGTACACTTCTCCAG
This sequence comes from Eschrichtius robustus, assembly GCF_028021215.1. Lineage (NCBI taxonomy): Eukaryota > Metazoa > Chordata > Mammalia > Artiodactyla > Eschrichtiidae > Eschrichtius > Eschrichtius robustus. The sequence continues at coordinate 99,111 of NW_027175816.1, read as the reverse complement.
AGTGGCTGTTGGCAATTTACATCCCGCTCATCAGCGTAGCAAGGCTGCCATTTCTCCATGGCCTGTCCTGCATTTCTGGTTTTGACACTTTTTGCAGCATGGCCCTTTTGACCGATGGGAAGCGAGACTTCTTTGTAGCGCTGATTTGCATTTTCAGGTTGCTTGGTTGGCCAAAAAGGGCGTATGCGTTTTTTCCTGAATATATTCAGGAAAAAACGCATACGCCCTTTTTGGCCAAGGGCATCATTGTCGACGTTTTGCGACTTTTCATGTGCTTTAAAGGTGATTCGAATCTACCTCCCGAAACCTGTTTCCTGCAATTCTGCCTTGCTTTCAAATCCTCTTCGTTGCCTTCCCTCAATATATTTGTGGAAGAGAGTTATCATTTATAACTCTGCGGGTTTGTGAATGGCAGTGTCCCTGGGCTCCATTTTTCAACTCGCTTTTTTGGGAGCTGGCCCTAAGAGCGTGGGATTGCCTCAGGCCCTATTCTGCTTCTGGGCGGCAGGCTGAGCCTGTGGTTAATTCTTCTTCCTGATGGGAAAATAGAGTGACCTGTGCCTGTCCCAACACCTAGATCTAGTCTCTCATTGGTTGGCCCTCTTCCCGTTCATCCTCAGGACAAATTGCAACCTGTAGGGAACAGGAGGTTAAAGGTGCTGATTCTCCAAGTAGGGAGATTGCTAGTAAAGTACCTGGAATGGCGAACCCGAGCACAAGGAGATGAGAAATGAGGTGTGTTTTAGAAACCTTTCAAAATCACACGGTGTACCATCTTCTGGGTTACTCATGTATGTTTTCGATGTAGGAAGATGCCCTTGAACCTGGAGATTTGGGACCCATGGGATGCGTACCACGCAGTATTACTTTAAAGGTTCTGCGTTTGCTCACCCAACCTCACCCAAACTCTCAGCCCCAAGACTGTCCACCCTTATGTCTTATCCAGCTGTATGTCTAGATATGGTCAATCCAGGTTGCATCCCAGCCCCAGACCGAATTTTGGAAGAATTTCTCTCTGTTTCACTGTCTTTGTTTTACGGGTTTTTAAAAGTAATTTATTTTTATAATGGGGTTTATCTGCTTTTAACGGCTGTGTTTATGCGGCTTTACACCCACTTGACTCACTTCCAGACAGATATCGATACATAGGTTTTAAGATTCTTACTAGTCACATATATTCTTGTGCGGTGAATAGGGGGTGTTGAGTCCAGTTCACTGAGCAAGGAGTAGGTCTTGTCTATTACATATTGGGTGTATGGAACGGTATCTGAGCGAATTTGAAACCCTTGTTTTATGCATCACCTCACCTCACCTTTCCCGTTAAGCAGCCATAGTGTGTTTTCTAAACGTGTGACTCTGTTCTGTTTTGTAATTCAGTTCAAGTGTAGCGGTTTTTACATTCCCTCTATAAGTGATAGCTTATGATAAGTGTCTTTTTCTGTGTGACTTATTTCACTTAGAATCGTCGTACCTAAATCCAATCATCTTGCTTCTCCTAGCCTTATGACATTGATTTCATGTCTGAGTGATATTCCATTGTACATAAGGACCACAACTTCTTTATCCATTTTTCTCTTTCCTGGGATATTTAAGGTGTCATGAAGTGGAGGTTCTTGTCAACAGAGCAGCCCTAAACTTTGGGGTGCCTGTGTCTTGCTGATTTTTAGTTTTCCCAATTTATACGCCCATGAGTGGACGTGCCCTATGCTCCCTAAGCTGTGTTTTTTCGATGTTTCAGGACACACAGTACACTTCTCCAGAGTGGCTGTTGGCAATTTACATCCCACCCATCAGCATAGCAAGGCTGCCATTTCTCCATGGCCTGTCCTGCATTTCTGGTTTTGACACTTTTTGCAGCATGGCCCTTTTGACCGATGGGAAGCGAGACTTCTTTGTAGCGCTGATTTGCCTTTCCAGGTTGCTTGGTTGGCCAAAAAGGGCGTATGCGTTTTTTCCTGAATATATTCAGGAAAAAACGCATACGCCCTTTTTGGCCAAGGGCATCATTGTCGAAGTTTTACCACTTTACATATGTTTAAAGGCGATTCGAATCTACCTCCTGAAACATGTTTCCTGCAATTCTGCCTTGCTTTCAAATCCTCTTCGTTGCCTTCCCTCAATATATTTGTGGAAGAGAGTTATCATTTATAACTCTGCGGGTTTGTGAATGGCAGTGCCCCTGAGCTCCATTTTTCAACTGTCTTTTTTGGGAGCTGTCCGCAAAAGCACGGGATTGCCTCAGACCCTATTCAGGTTCCGGGGGGCAGGCTGAGCCTGTGGTTAATTCTTCTTCCTGATGGGAAAATAGAGTGACCTGTGCCTGTCCCAACAACTAGATCTAGTCTCTCATTGGTTGCCCCTCTTCCCTTTCATCCTCAGGACAAATTGCAACCTGTACGGAACAGGAGGTTAAAGGTGCTGATTCTCCAAGTACTGAGATTTCTAGTAAAGTAGCTGGAATGGCGAACCCGAACACAAGGAAATGAGAAATGAGGTGCGTTTTAGAAACCTTTCAAAATCACACAGTGTACCACCTTCTGGGTTTCTCATGCATGTTTTCGATATAGGAATATGCCCTTCAACCTGGAGATTTGGGACCCATGGGAAGTGTACCAGGCAGTATTACTTTAAAGGGTCTGTGTTTGCTCACCCAACCTCACCCAACCTCTCAGCCCCAAGTGTGTCCACCCTTATGTCTCATCCAGCTGTGCGTCTAGATATGGTCAATCCAGGTTGCATCACAGCCCCTGAACGAATTTTGTAAGAATTTCTCTCTCTTTCACTGTCTTTGTTTTACGGGTTTTTAAAAGTAATTTATTTTTATAATGGGGTTTAGCTGCTTTTCACGGCTGTGTTTATGCGGCTTTACACCCACCTGACTCTCTTCCAGACAGATATCAATACATAGGTTTTAAGATTCTTACTAGTCACATATATTCTTGTGCGGTGAATAGGGGGTGTTGAGTCCAGTTCAATGAGCAAGGAGTAGGTCTTATCTATTACATATTGGGTGTATGGAACGGTATCTGAGCCAATTTGAAACCCTTGTTTTATGCATCACCCCACCTCACCTTTCCCGTTAAGCAGCCATAGTGTGTTTTCTAAACGTGTGACTCTGTTCTGTTTTGTAATTCAGTTCAAGTGTAGCGGTTTTTACATTCCCTCTATAAGTGATAGCTTATGATAAGTGTCTTTTTCTGTGTGACTTATTTCACTTAGAATCATCGTACCTAATTCCACTCATCTTGCTTTTTCTATCCTTATGACATTGATTTCATGTCTGAGTGATATTCCATTGTACATAAGGACCACAACTTCTTTATCCATTTTTCTCTTTCCTGGGATATTTAAGGTGTCGTGAAGTGGAGGTTCTTGTCAACAGAGCAGCCCTAAACTTTGGGGTGCCTGTGTCTTGCTGATTTTTAGTTTTCCCAATTTATACGCCCATGAGTGGACGTGCCCTATGCTCCCTAAGCTGTGTTTTCTCGATGTTTCAGGACACACCGTACACTTCTCCAGAGTGGCTGTTGGCAATTTACATCCCGCCCATCAGCGTAGCAAGGCTGCCATTTCTCCATGGCCTGTCCTGCATTTCTGGTTTTGACACTTTTTGCAGCATGGCCCTTTTGACCGATGGGAAGCGAGACTACTTTGTAGCGCTGATTTGCCTTTCCAGGTTGCTTGGTTGGCCAAAAAGGGCGTATGCGTTTTTTCCTGAATATATTCAGGAAAAAACGCATACGCCCTTTTTGGCCAAGGGCATCATTGTCGACGTTTTGCGACTTTTCATGTGCTTTAAAGGCGATTCGAATCTACCTCCCGAAACCTGTTTCCTGCAATTCTGCCTTGCTTTCAAATCCTCTTCGTTGCCTTCCCTCAATATATTTGTGGACGAGAGTTATCATTTATAACTCTGCGGGTTTGTGAATGGCAGTGTCCCTGGGCTCCATTTTTCAACTCGCTTTTTTGGGAGCTGGCCCTAAGAGCGTGGGATTGCCTCAGGCCCTATTCTGCTTCTGGGCGGCAGGCTGAGCCTGTGGTTAATTCTTCTTCCTGATGGGAAAATAGAGTGACCTGTGCCTGTCCCAACACCTAGATCTAGTCTCTCATTGGTTGGCCCTCTTCCCGTTCATCCTCAGGACAAATTGCAACCTGTAGGGAACAGGAGGTTAAAGGTGCTGATTCTCCAAGTAGGGAGATTGCTAGTAAAGTACCTGGAATGGCGAACCCGAGCACAAGGAGATGAGAAATGAGGTGTGTTTTAGAAACCTTTCAAAATCACACGGTGTACCATCTTCTGGGTTACTCATGTATGTTTTCGATGTAGGAAGATGCCCTTGAACCTGGAGATTTGGGACCCATGGGATGCGTACCACGCAGTATTACTTTAAAGGTTCTGCGTTTGCTCACCCAACCTCACCCAAACTCTCAGCCCCAAGACTGTCCACCCTTATGTCTTATCCAGCTGTATGTCTAGATATGGTCAATCCAGGTTGCATCCCAGCCCCAGACCGAATTTTGGAAGAATTTCTCTCTGTTTCACTGTCTTTGTTTTACGGGTTTTTAAAAGTAATTTATTTTTATAATGGGGTTTATCTGCTTTTAACGGCTGTGTTTATGCGGCTTTACACCCACTTGACTCACTTCCAGACAGATATCGATACATAGGTTTTAAGATTCTTACTAGTCACATATATTCTTGTGCGGTGAATAGGGGGTGTTGAGTCCAGTTCACTGAGCAAGGAGTAGGTCTTGTCTATTACATATTGGGTGTATGGAACGGTATCTGAGCGAATTTGAAACCCTTGTTTTATGCATCACCTCACCTCACCTTTCCCGTTAAGCAGCCATAGTGTGTTTTCTAAACGTGTGACTCTGTTCTGTTTTGTAATTCAGTTCAAGTGTAGCGGTTTTTACATTCCCTCTATAAGTGATAGCTTATGATAAGTGTCTTTTTCTGTGTGACTTATTTCACTTAGAATCGTCGTACCTAAATCCAATCATCTTGCTTCTCCTAGCCTTATGACATTGATTTCATGTCTGAGTGATATTCCATTGTACATAAGGACCACAACTTCTTTATCCATTTTTCTCTTTCCTGGGATATTTAAGGTGTCATGAAGTGGAGGTTCTTGTCAACAGAGCAGCCCTAAACTTTGGGGTGCCTGTGTCTTGCTGATTTTTAGTTTTCCCAATTTATACGCCCATGAGTGGACGTGCCCTATGCTCCCTAAGCTGTGTTTTTTCGATGTTTCAGGACACACAGTACACTTCTCCAGAGTGGCTGTTGGCAATTTACATCCCACCCATCAGCATAGCAAGGCTGCCATTTCTCCATGGCCTGTCCTGCATTTCTGGTTTTGACACTTTTTGCAGCATGGCCCTTTTGACCGATGGGAAGCGAGACTTCTTTGTAGCGCTGATTTGCCTTTCCAGGTTGCTTGGTTGGCCAAAAAGGGCGTATGCGTTTTTTCCTGAATATATTCAGGAAAAAACGCATACGCCCTTTTTGGCCAAGGGCATCATTGTCGAAGTTTTACCACTTTACATATGTTTAAAGGCGATTCGAATCTACCTCCTGAAACATGTTTCCTGCAATTCTGCCTTGCTTTCAAATCCTCTTCGTTGCCTTCCCTCAATATATTTGTGGAAGAGAGTTATCATTTATAACTCTGCGGGTTTGTGAATGGCAGTGCCCCTGAGCTCCATTTTTCAACTGTCTTTTTTGGGAGCTGTCCGCAAAAGCACGGGATTGCCTCAGACCCTATTCAGGTTCCGGGGGGCAGGCTGAGCCTGTGGTTAATTCTTCTTCCTGATGGGAAAATAGAGTGACCTGTGCCTGTCCCAACACCTAGATCTAGTCTCTCATTGGTTGCCCCTCTTCCCTTTCATCCTCAGGACAAATTGCAACCTGTACGGAACAGGAGGTTAAAGGTGCTGATTCTCCAAGTACTGAGATTTCTAGTAAAGTAGCTGGAATGGCGAACCCGAACACAAGGAAATGAGAAATGAGGTGCGTTTTAGAAACCTTTCAAAATCACACAGTGTACCACCTTCTGGGTTTCTCATGCATGTTTTCGATATAGGAATATGCCCTTCAACCTGGAGATTTGGGACCCATGGGAAGTGTACCAGGCAGTATTACTTTAAAGGGTCTGTGTTTGCTCACCCAACCTCACCCAACCTCTCAGCCCCAAGTGTGTCCACCCTTATGTCTCATCCAGCTGTGCGTCTAGATATGGTCAATCCAGGTTGCATCACAGCCCCTGAACGAATTTTGTAAGAATTTCTCTCTCTTTCACTGTCTTTGTTTTACGGGTTTTTAAAAGTAATTTATTTTTATAATGGGGTTTAGCTGCTTTTCACGGCTGTGTTTATGCGGCTTTACACCCACCTGACTCTCTTCCAGACAGATATCAATACATAGGTTTTAAGATTCTTACTAGTCACATATATTCTTGTGCGGTGAATAGGGGGTGTTGAGTCCAGTTCAATGAGCAAGGAGTAGGTCTTATCTATTACATATTGGGTGTATGGAACGGTATCTGAGCCAATTTGAAACCCTTGTTTTATGCATCACCCCACCTCACCTTTCCCGTTAAGCAGCCATAGTGTGTTTTCTAAACGTGTGACTCTGTTCTGTTTTGTAATTCAGTTCAAGTGTAGCGGTTTTTACATTCCCTCTATAAGTGATAGCTTATGATAAGTGTCTTTTTCTGTGTGACTTATTTCACTTAGAATCATCGTACCTAATTCCACTCATCTTGCTTTTTCTATCCTTATGACATTGATTTCATGTCTGAGTGATATTCCATTGTACATAAGGACCACAACTTCTTTATCCATTTTTCTCTTTCCTGGGATATTTAAGGTGTCGTGAAGTGGAGGTTCTTGTCAACAGAGCAGCCCTAAACTTTGGGGTGCCTGTGTCTTGCTGATTTTTAGTTTTCCCAATTTATACGCCCATGAGTGGACGTGCCCTATGCTCCCTAAGCTGTGTTTTCTCGATGTTTCAGGACACACCGTACACTTCTCCAGAGTGGCTGTTGGCAATTTACATCCCGCCCATCAGCGTAGCAAGGCTGCCATTTCTCCATGGCCTGTCCTGCATTTCTGGTTTTGACACTTTTTGCAGCATGGCCCTTTTGACCGATGGGAAGCGAGACTACTTTGTAGCGCTGATTTGCCTTTCCAGGTTGCTTGGTTGGCCAAAAAGGGCGTATGCGTTTTTTCCTGAATATATTCAGGAAAAAACGCATACGCCCTTTTTGGCCAAGGGCATCATTGTCGACGTTTTGCGACTTTTCATGTGCTTTAAAGGCGATTCGAATCTACCTCCCGAAACCTGTTTCCTGCAATTCTGCCTTGCTTTCAAATCCTCTTCGTTGCCTTCCCTCAATATATTTGTGGACGAGAGTTATCATTTATAACTCTGCGGGTTTGTGAATGGCAGTGTCCCTGGGCTCCATTTTTCAACTCGCTTTTTTGGGAGCTGGCCCTAAGAGCGTGGGATTGCCTCAGGCCCTATTCTGCTTCTGGGCGGCAGGCTGAGCCTGTGGTTAATTCTTCTTCCTGATGGGAAAATAGAGTGACCTGTGCCTGTCCCAACACCTAGATCTAGTCTCTCATTGGTTGGCCCTCTTCCCGTTCATCCTCAGGACAAATTGCAACCTGTAGGGAACAGGAGGTTAAAGGTGCTGATTCTCCAAGTAGGGAGATTGCTAGTAAAGTACCTGGAATGGCGAACCCGAGCACAAGGAGATGAGAAATGAGGTGTGTTTTAGAAACCTTTCAAAATCACACGGTGTACCATCTTCTGGGTTACTCATGTATGTTTTCGATGTAGGAAGATGCCCTTGAACCTGGAGATTTGGGACCCATGGGATGCGTACCACGCAGTATTACTTTAAAGGTTCTGCGTTTGCTCACCCAACCTCACCCAAACTCTCAGCCCCAAGACTGTCCACCCTTATGTCTTATCCAGCTGTATGTCTAGATATGGTCAATCCAGGTTGCATCCCAGCCCCAGACCGAATTTTGGAAGAATTTCTCTCTGTTTCACTGTCTTTGTTTTACGGGTTTTTAAAAGTAATTTATTTTTATAATGGGGTTTATCTGCTTTTAACGGCTGTGTTTATGCGGCTTTACACCCACTTGACTCACTTCCAGACAGATATCGATACATAGGTTTTAAGATTCTTACTAGTCACATATATTCTTGTGCGGTGAATAGGGGGTGTTGAGTCCAGTTCACTGAGCAAGGAGTAGGTCTTGTCTATTACATATTGGGTGTATGGAACGGTATCTGAGCGAATTTGAAACCCTTGTTTTATGCATCACCTCACCTCACCTTTCCCGTTAAGCAGCCATAGTGTGTTTTCTAAACGTGTGACTCTGTTCTGTTTTGTAATTCAGTTCAAGTGTAGCGGTTTTTACATTCCCTCTATAAGTGATAGCTTATGATAAGTGTCTTTTTCTGTGTGACTTATTTCACTTAGAATCGTCGTACCTAAATCCAATCATCTTGCTTCTCCTAGCCTTATGACATTGATTTCATGTCTGAGTGATATTCCATTGTACATAAGGACCACAACTTCTTTATCCATTTTTCTCTTTCCTGGGATATTTAAGGTGTCATGAAGTGGAGGTTCTTGTCAACAGAGCAGCCCTAAACTTTGGGGTGCCTGTGTCTTGCTGATTTTTAGTTTTCCCAATTTATACGCCCATGAGTGGACGTGCCCTATGCTCCCTAAGCTGTGTTTTTTCGATGTTTCAGGACACACAGTACACTTCTCCAGAGTGGCTGTTGGCAATTTACATCCCACCCATCAGCATAGCAAGGCTGCCATTTCTCCATGGCCTGTCCTGCATTTCTGGTTTTGACACTTTTTGCAGCATGGCCCTTTTGACCGATGGGAAGCGAGACTTCTTTGTAGCGCTGATTTGCCTTTCCAGGTTGCTTGGTTGGCCAAAAAGGGCGTATGCGTTTTTTCCTGAATATATTCAGGAAAAAACGCATACGCCCTTTTTGGCCAAGGGCATCATTGTCGAAGTTTTACCACTTTACATATGTTTAAAGGCGATTCGAATCTACCTCCTGAAACATGTTTCCTGCAATTCTGCCTTGCTTTCAAATCCTCTTCGTTGCCTTCCCTCAATATATTTGTGGAAGAGAGTTATCATTTATAACTCTGCGGGTTTGTGAATGGCAGTGCCCCTGAGCTCCATTTTTCAACTGTCTTTTTTGGGAGCTGTCCGCAAAAGCACGGGATTGCCTCAGACCCTATTCAGGTTCCGGGGGGCAGGCTGAGCCTGTGGTTAATTCTTCTTCCTGATGGGAAAATAGAGTGACCTGTGCCTGTCCCAACACCTAGATCTAGTCTCTCATTGGTTGCCCCTCTTCCCTTTCATCCTCAGGACAAATTGCAACCTGTACGGAACAGGAGGTTAAAGGTGCTGATTCTCCAAGTACTGAGATTTCTAGTAAAGTAGCTGGAATGGCGAACCCGAACACAAGGAAATGAGAAATGAGGTGCGTTTTAGAAACCTTTCAAAATCACACAGTGTACCACCTTCTGGGTTTCTCATGCATGTTTTCGATATAGGAATATGCCCTTCAACCTGGAGATTTGGGACCCATGGGAAGTGTACCAGGCAGTATTACTTTAAAGGGTCTGTGTTTGCTCACCCAACCTCACCCAACCTCTCAGCCCCAAGTGTGTCCACCCTTATGTCTCATCCAGCTGTGCGTCTAGATATGGTCAATCCAGGTTGCATCACAGCCCCTGAACGAATTTTGTAAGAATTTCTCTCTCTTTCACTGTCTTTGTTTTACGGGTTTTTAAAAGTAATTTATTTTTATAATGGGGTTTAGCTGCTTTTCACGGCTGTGTTTATGCGGCTTTACACCCACTTGACTCTCTTCCAGACAGATATCAATACATAGGTTTTAAGATTCTTACTAGTCACATATATTCTTGTGCGGTGAATAGGGGGTGTTGAGTCCAGTTCAATGAGCAAGGAGTAGGTCTTATCTATTACATATTGGGTGTATGGAACGGTATCTGAGCCAATTTGAAACCCTTGTTTTATGCATCACCCCACCTCACCTTTCCCGTTAAGCAGCCATAGTGTGTTTTCTAAACGTGTGACTCTGTTCTGTTTTGTAATTCAGTTCAAGTGTAGCGGTTTTTACATTCCCTCTATAAGTGATACCTTATGATAAGTGTCTTTTTCTGTGTGACTTATTTCACTTAGAATCATTGTACCTAAGTCCACTCATCTTGCTTTTTCTATCCTTATGACATTGATTTCATGTCTGAGTGATATTCCATTGTACATAAGGACCACAACTTCTTTATCCATTTTTCTCTTTCCTGGGATATTTAAGGTGTCATGAAGTGGAGGTTCTTGTCAACAGAGCAGCCCTAAACTTTGGGGTGCCTGTGTCTTGCTGATTTTTAGTTTTCCCAATTTATACGCCCATGAGTGGACGTGCCCTATGCTCCCTAAGCTGTGTTTTCTCGATGTTTCAGGACACACCGTACTCTTCTCCAGAGTGGCTGTTGGCAATTTACATCCCGCCCATCAGCATAGCAAGGCTGCCATTTCTCCATGGCCTGTCCTGCATTTCTGGTTTTGACACTTTTTGCAGCATGGCCCTTTTGACCGATGGGAAGCGAGACTACTTTGTAGCGCTGATTTGCCTTTCCAGGTTGCTTGGTTGGCCAAAAAGGGCGTATGCGTTTTTTCCTGAATATATTCAGGAAAAAACGCATACGCCCTTTTTGGCCAAGGGCATCATTGTCGACGTTTTGCGACTTTTCATGTGCTTTAAAGGCGATTCGAATCTACCTCCCGAAACCTGTTTCCTGCAATTCTGCCTTGCTTTCAAATCCTCTTCGTTGCCTTCCCTCAATATATTTGTGGACGAGAGTTATCATTTATAACTCTGAGGGTTTGTGAATGGCAGTGTCCCTGGGCTCCATTTTTCAACTCGCTTTTTTGGGAGCTGGCCCTAAGAGCGTGGGACTGCCTCAGGCCCTATTCTGCTTCTGGGCGGCAGCCTGAGCCTGTGGTTAATTCTTCTTCCTGATGGGAAAATAGAGTGACCTGTGCCTGTCCCAACACCTAGATCTAGTCTCTCATTGGTTGGCCCTCTTCCCGTTCATCCTCAGGACAAATTGCAACCTGTAGGGAACAGGAGGTTAAAGGTGCTGATTCTCCAAGTAGGGAGATTGCTAGTAAAGTACCTGGAATGGCGAACTCGAGCACAAGGAGATGAGAAATGAGGTGCGTTTTAGAAACCTTTCAAAATCACACGGTGTACCATCTTCTGGGTTACTCATGTATGTTTTCGATGTAGGAAGATGCCCTTGAACCTGGAGATTTGGGACCCATGGGATGCGTACCACGCAGTATTACTTTAAAGGTTCTGCGTTTGCTCACCCAACCTCACCCAAACTCTCAGCCCCAAGAGTGTCCACCCTTATGTCTCATCCAGCTGTATGTCTAGATATGGTCAATCCAGGTTGCATCCCAGCCCCAGACCGAATTTTGGAAGAATTCCTCTCTGTTTCACTGTCTTTGTTTTACGGGTTTTTAAAAGTAATTTATTTTTATAATGGGGTTTATCTGCTTTTAACGGCTGTGTTTATGCGGCTTTACACCCACTTGACTCACTTCCAGACAGATATCAATACATAGGTTTTAAGATTCTTACTAGTCACATATATTCTTGTGCGGTGAATAGGGGGTGTTGAGTCCAGTTCACTGAGCAAGGAGTAGGTCTTGTCTATTACATATTGGGTGTATGGAACGGTATCTGAGCGAATTTGAAACCCTTGTTTTATGCATCACCTCACCTCACCTTTCCCGTTAAGCAGCCATAGTGTGTTTTCTAAAAGTGTGACTCTGTTCTGTTTTGTAATTCAGTTCAAGTGTAGCGGTTTTTACATTCCCTCTATAAGTGATAGCTTATGATAAGTGTCTTTTTCTGTGTGACTTATTTCACTTAGAATCGTCGTACCTAAATCCAATCATCTTGCTTCTCCTAGCCTTATGACATTGATTTCATGTCTGAGTGATATTCCATTGTACATAAGGACCACAACTTCTTTATCCATTTTTCTCTTTCCTGGGATATTTAAGGTGTCATGAAGTGGAGGTTCTTGTCAACAGAGCAGCCCTAAACTTTGGGGTGCCTGTGTCTTGCTGATTTTTAGTTTTCCCAATTTATACGCCCATGAGTGGACGTGCCCTATGCTCCCTAAGCTGTGTTTTTTCGATGTTTCAGGACACACCGTACTCTTCTCCAGAGTGGCTGTTGGCAATTTACATCCCACCCATCAGCGTAGCAAGGCTGCCATTTCTCCATGGCCTGTCCTGCATTTCTGGTTTTGACACTTTTTGCAGCATGGCCCTTTTGACCGATGGGAAGCGAGAGTTCTTTGTAGCGCTGATTTGCCTTTCCAGGTTGCTTGGTTGGCCAAAAAGGGCGTATGCGTTTTTTCCTGAATATATTCAGGAAAAAACGCATACGCCCTTTTTGGCCAAGGGCATCATTGTCGAAGTTTTACCACTTTACATATGTTTAAAGGCGATTCGAATCTACCTCCTGAAACATGTTTCCTGCAATTCTGCCTTGCTTCCAAATCCTCTTCGTTGCCTTCCCTCAATATATTTGTGGAAGAGAGTTATCATTTATAACTCTGCGGGTTTGTGAATGGCAGTGCCCCTGAGCTCCATTTTTCAACTGTGTTTTTTGGGAGCTGTCCGCAAAAGCACGGGATTGCCTCAGACCCTATTCAGGTTCCGGGGGGCAGGCTGAGCCTGTGGTTAATTCTTCTTCCTGATGGGAAAATAGAGTGACCTGTGCCTGTCCCAACACCTAGATCTAGTCTCTCATTGGTTGCCCCTCTTCCCTTTCATCCTCAGGACAAATTGCAACCTGTACGGAACAGGAGGTTAAAGGTGCTGATTCTCCAAGTACTGAGATTTCTAGTAAAGTAGCTGGAATGGCGAACCCGAACACAAATAAATGAGAAATGAGGTGAGTTTTAGAAACCTTTCAAAATCACACAGTGTACCACCTTCTGGGTTTCTCATGCATGTTTTCGATATAGGAATATGCCCTTCAACCTGGAGATTTGGGACCCATGGGAAGTGTACCAGGCAGTATTACTTTAAAGGGTCTGTGTTTGCTCACCCAACCTCACCCAACCTCTCAGCCCCAAGTGTGTCCACCCTTATGTCTCATCCAGCTGTGCGTCTAGATATGGTCAATCCAGGTTGCATCACAGCCCCTGAACGAATTTTGTAAGAATTTCTCTCTCTTTCACTGTCTTTGTTTTACGGGTTTTTAAAAGTAATTTATTTTTATAATGGGGTTTAGCTGCTTTTCACGGCTGTGTTTATGCGGCTTTACACCCACTTGACTCTCTTCCAGACAGATATCAATACATAGGTTTTAAGATTCTTACTAGTCACATATATTCTTGTGCGGTGAATAGGGGGTGTTGAGTCCAGTTCAATGAGCAAGGAGTAGGTCTTATCTATTACATATTGGGTGTATGGAACGGTATCTGAGCCAATTTGAAACCCTTGTTTTATGCATCACCCCACCTCACCTTTCCCGTTAAGCAGCCATAGTGTGTTTTCTAAACGTGTGACTCTGTTCTGTTTTGTAATTCAGTTCAAGTGTAGCGGTTTTTACATTCCCTCTATAAGTGATACCTTATGATAAGTGTCTTTTTCTGTGTGACTTATTTCACTTAGAATCATTGTACCTAAGTCCACTCATCTTGCTTTTTCTATCCTTATGACATTGATTTCATGTCTGAGTGATATTCCATTGTACATAAGGACCACAACTTCTTTATCCATTTTTCTCTTTCCTGGGATATTTAAGGTGTCATGAAGTGGAGGTTCTTGTCAACAGAGCAGCCCTAAACTTTGGGGTGCCTGTGTCTTGCTGATTTTTAGTTTTCCCAATTTATACGCCCATGAGTGGACGTGCCCTATGCTCCCTAAGCTGTGTTTTCTCGATGTTTCAGGACACACCGTACTCTTCTCCAGAGTGGCTGTTGGCAATTTACATCCCGCCCATCAGCATAGCAAGGCTGCCATTTCTCCATGGCCTGTCCTGCATTTCTGGTTTTGACACTTTTTGCAGCATGGCCCTTTTGACCGATGGGAAGCGAGACTACTTTGTAGCGCTGATTTGCCTTTCCAGGTTGCTTGGTTGGCCAAAAAGGGCGTATGCGTTTTTTCCTGAATATATTCAGGAAAAAACGCATACGCCCTTTTTGGCCAAGGGCATCATTGTCGACGTTTTGCGACTTTTCATGTGCTTTAAAGGCGATTCGAATCTACCTCCCGAAACCTGTTTCCTGCAATTCTGCCTTGCTTTCAAATCCTCTTCGTTGCCTTCCCTCAATATATTTGTGGACGAGAGTTATCATTTATAACTCTGAGGGTTTGTGAATGGCAGTGTCCCTGGGCTCCATTTTTCAACTCGCTTTTTTGGGAGCTGGCCCTAAGAGCGTGGGACTGCCTCAGGCCCTATTCTGCTTCTGGGCGGCAGCCTGAGCCTGTGGTTAATTCTTCTTCCTGATGGGAAAATAGAGTGACCTGTGCCTGTCCCAACACCTAGATCTAGTCTCTCATTGGTTGGCCCTCTTCCCGTTCATCCTCAGGACAAATTGCAACCTGTAGGGAACAGGAGGTTAAAGGTGCTGATTCTCCAAGTAGGGAGATTGCTAGTAAAGTACCTGGAATGGCGAACTCGAGCACAAGGAGATGAGAAATGAGGTGCGTTTTAGAAACCTTTCAAAATCACACGGTGTACCATCTTCTGGGTTACTCATGTATGTTTTCGATGTAGGAAGATGCCCTTGAACCTGGAGATTTGGGACCCATGGGATGCGTACCACGCAGTATTACTTTAAAGGTTCTGCGTTTGCTCACCCAACCTCACCCAAACTCTCAGCCCCAAGAGTGTCCACCCTTATGTCTCATCCAGCTGTATGTCTAGATATGGTCAATCCAGGTTGCATCCCAGCCCCAGACCGAATTTTGGAAGAATTCCTCTCTGTTTCACTGTCTTTGTTTTACGGGTTTTTAAAAGTAATTTATTTTTATAATGGGGTTTATCTGCTTTTAACGGCTGTGTTTATGCGGCTTTACACCCACTTGACTCACTTCCAGACAGATATCAATACATAGGTTTTAAGATTCTTACTAGTCACATATATTCTTGTGCGGTGAATAGGGGGTGTTGAGTCCAGTTCACTGAGCAAGGAGTAGGTCTTGTCTATTACATATTGGGTGTATGGAACGGTATCTGAGCGAATTTGAAACCCTTGTTTTATGCATCACCTCACCTCACCTTTCCCGTTAAGCAGCCATAGTGTGTTTTCTAAAAGTGTGACTCTGTTCTGTTTTGTAATTCAGTTCAAGTGTAGCGGTTTTTACATTCCCTCTATAAGTGATAGCTTATGATAAGTGTCTTTTTCTGTGTGACTTATTTCACTTAGAATCGTCGTACCTAAATCCAATCATCTTGCTTCTCCTAGCCTTATGACATTGATTTCATGTCTGAGTGATATTCCATTGTACATAAGGACCACAACTTCTTTATCCATTTTTCTCTTTCCTGGGATATTTAAGGTGTCATGAAGTGGAGGTTCTTGTCAACAGAGCAGCCCTAAACTTTGGGGTGCCTGTGTCTTGCTGATTTTTAGTTTTCCCAATTTATACGCCCATGAGTGGACGTGCCCTATGCTCCCTAAGCTGTGTTTTTTCGATGTTTCAGGACACACCGTACTCTTCTCCAGAGTGGCTGTTGGCAATTTACATCCCACCCATCAGCGTAGCAAGGCTGCCATTTCTCCATGGCCTGTCCTGCATTTCTGGTTTTGACACTTTTTGCAGCATGGCCCTTTTGACCGATGGGAAGCGAGAGTTCTTTGTAGCACTGATTTGCCTTTCCAGGTTGCTTGGTTGGCCAAAAAGGGCGTATGCGTTTTTTCCTGAATATATTCAGGAAAAAACGCATACGCCCTTTTTGGCCAAGGGCATCATTGTCGAAGTTTTACCACTTTACATATGTTTAAAGGCGATTCGAATCTACCTCCTGAAACATGTTTCCTGCAATTCTGCCTTGCTTCCAAATCCTCTTCGTTGCCTTCCCTCAATATATTTGTGGAAGAGAGTTATCATTTATACCTCTGCGGGTTTGTGAATGGCAGTGCCCCTGAGCTCCATTTTTCAACTGTCTTTTTTCGGAGCTGTCCGCAAAAGCACGGGATTGCCTCAGACCCTATTCAGGTTCCGGGGGGCAGGCTGAGCCTGTGGTTAATTCTTCTTCCTGATGGGAAAATAGAGTGACCTGTGCCTGTCCCAACACCTAGATCTAGTCTCTCATTGGTTGCCCCTCTTCCCTTTCATCCTCAGGACAAATTGCAAACTGTACGGAACAGGAGGTTAAAGGTGCTGATTCTCCAAGTAGGGAGATTGCTAGTAAAGTAGCTGGAATGGCGAACCCGAACACAAGGAAATGAGAAATGAGGTGCGTTTTAGAAACCTTTCAAAATCACACTGTGTACCATCTTCTGGGTTTCTCATGCATGTTTTCGATGTATGAATATGCCCTTGAACCTGGAGATTTCGGACCCATGGGATGGGTACCAGGCAGTGTTACTTTAAAGGGTCTGTGTTTGCTCACCCAACCTCACCCAACCTCTCAGCCCCAAGTGTGTCCACCCTTATGTCTCATCCAGCTGTGGGTCTAGATATGGTCAATCCAGGTTGCATCACAGCCCCTGAACGAATTTTGTAAGAATTTCTCTCTCTTTCACTGTCTTTGTTTTACGGGTTTTTAAAAGTAATTTATTTTTATAATGGGGTTTATCTGCTTTTAACGGCTGTGTTTATGCGGCTTTACACCCACTTGACTCACTTCCAGACAGATATCAATACATAGGTTTTAAGATTCTTACTAGTCACATATATTCTTGTGCGGTGAATAGGGGGTGTTGAGTCCAGTTCACTGAGCAAGGAGTAGGTCTTGTCTATTACATATTGGGTGTATGGAACGGTATCTGAGCGAATTTGAAACCCTTGTTTTATGCATCACCTCACCTCACCTTTCCCGTTAAGCAGCCATAGTGTGTTTTCTAAACGTGTGACTCTGTTCTGTTTTGTAATTCAGTTCAAGTGTAGCGGTTTTTACATTCCCTCTATAAGTGATAGCTTATGATAAGTGTCTTTTTCTGTGTGACTTATTTCACTTAGAATCGTCGTACCTAAATCCAATCATCTTGCTTCTCCTAGCCTTATGACATTGATTTCATGTCTGAGTGATATTCCATTGTACATAAGGACCACAACTTCTTTATCCATTTTTCTCTTTCCTGGGATATTTAAGGTGTCATGAAGTGGAGGTTCTTGTCAACAGAGCAGCCCTAAACTTTGGGGTGCCTGTGTCTTGCTGATTTTTAGTTTTCCCAATTTATACGCCCATGAGTGGACGTGCCCTATGCTCCCTAAGCTGTGTTTTCTCGATGTTTCAGGACACACCGTACACTTCTCCAGAGTGGCTGTTGGCAATTTACATCCCGCCCATCAGCGTAGCAAGGCTGCCATTTCTCCATGGCCTGTCCTGCATTTCTGGTTTTGACACTTTTTGCAGCATGGCCCTTTTGACCGATGGGAAGCGAGACTACTTTGTAGCGCTGATTTGCCTTTCCAGGTTGCTTGGTTGGCCAAAAAGGGCGTATGCGTTTTTTCCTGAATATATTCAGGAAAAAACGCATACGCCCTTTTTGGCCAAGGTCATCATTGTCGACGTTTTGCGACTTTTCATGTGCTTTAAAGGCGATTCGAATCTACCTCCCGAAACCTGTTTCCTGCAATTCTGCCTTGCTTTCAAATCCTCTTCGTTGCCTTCCCTCAATATATTTGTTGACGAGAGTTATCATTTATAACTCTGCGGGTTTGTGAATGGCAGTGTCCCTGGGCTCCATTTTTCAACTCGCTTTTTTGGGAGCTGGCCCTAAGAGCGTGGGATTGCCTCAGGCCCTATTCTGCTTCTGGGCGGCAGGCTGAGCCTGTGGTTAATTCTTCTTCCTGATGGGAAAATAGAGTGACCTGTGCCTGTCCCAACACCTAGATCTAGTCTCTCATTGGTTGGCCCTCTTCACGTTCATCCTCAGGACAAATTGCAACCTGTAGGGAACAGGAGGTTAAAGGTGCTGATTCTCCAAGTAGGGAGATTGCTAGTAAAGTACCTGGAATGGCGAACCCGAGCACAAGGAGATGAGAAATGAGGTGTGTTTTAGAAACCTTTCAAAATCACACGGTGTACCATCTTCTGGGTTACTCATGTATGTTTTCGATGTAGGAAGATGCCCTTGAACCTGGAGATTTGGGACCCATGGGATGCGTACCACGCAGTATGACTTTAAAGGTTCTGCGTTTGCTCACCCAACCTCACCCAAACTCTCAGCCCCAAGACTGTCCACCCTTATGTCTTATCCAGCTGTATGTCTAGATATGGTCAATCCAGGTTGCATCCCAGCCCCAGAACGAATTTTGGAAGAATTTCTCTCTGTTTCACTGTCTTTGTTTTACGGGTTTTTAAAAGTAATTTATTTTTATAATGGGGTTTATCTGCTTTTAACGGCTGTGTTTATGCGGCTTTACACCCACTTGACTCACTTCCAGACAGATATCGATACATAGGTTTTAAGATTCTTACTAGTCACATATATTCTTGTGCGGTGAATAGGGGGTGTTGAGTCCAGTTCACTGAGCAAGGAGTAGGTCTTGTCTATTACATATTGGGTGTATGGAACGGTATCTGAGCGAATTTGAAACCCTTGTTTTATGCATCACCTCACCTCACCTTTCCCGTTAAGCAGCCATAGTGTGTTTTCTAAACGTGTGACTCTGTTCTGTTTTGTAATTCAGTTCAAGTGTAGCGGTTTTTACATTCCCTCTATAAGTGATAGCTTATGATAAGTGTCTTTTTCTGTGTGACTTATTTCACTTAGAATCGTCGTACCTAAATCCAATCATCTTGCTTCTCCTAGCCTTATGACATTGATTTCATGTCTGAGTGATATTCCATTGTACATAAGGACCACAACTTCTTTATCCATTTTTCTCTTTCCTGGGATATTTAAGGTGTCATGAAGTGGAGGTTCTTGTCAACAGAGCAGCCCTAAACTTTGGGGTGCCTGTGTCTTGCTGATTTTTAGTTTTCCCAATTTATACGCCCATGAGTGGACGTGCCCTATGCTCCCTAAGCTGTGTTTTCTCGATGTTTCAGGACACACCGTACACTTCTCCAGAGTGGCTGTTGGCAATTTACATCCCGCCCATCAGCGTAGCAAGGCTGCCATTTCTCCATGGCCTGTCCTGCATTTCTGGTTTTGACACTTTTTGCAGCATGGCCCTTTTGACCGATGGGAAGCGAGACTACTTTGTAGCGCTGATTTGCCTTTCCAGGTTGCTTGGTTGGCCAAAAAGGGCGTATGCGTTTTTTCCTGAATATATTCAGGAAAAAACGCATACGCCCTTTTTGGCCAAGGGCATCATTGTCGACGTTTTGCGACTTTTCATGTGCTTTAAAGGCGATTCGAATCTACCTCCCGAGACCTGTTTCCTGCAATTCTGCCTTGCTTTCAAATCCTCTTCGTTGCCTTCCCTCAATATATTTGTGGACGAGAGTTATCATTTATAACTCTGCGGGTTTGTGAATGGCAGTGTCCCTGGTCTCCATTTTTCAACTCGCTTTTTTGGGAGCTGGCCCTAAGAGCGTGGGATTGCCTCAGGCCCTATTCTGCTTCTGGGCGGCAGGCTGAGCCTGTGGTTAATTCTTCTTCCTGATGGGAAAATAGAGTGACCTGTGCCTGTCCCAACACCTAGATCTAGTCTCTCATTGGTTGGCCCTCTTCCCGTTCATCCTCAGGACAAATTGCAACCTGTAGGGAACAGGAGGTTAAAGGTGCTGATTCTCCAAGTAGGGAGATTGCTAGTAAAGTACCTGGAATGGCGAACCCGAGCACAAGGAGATGAGAAATGAGGTGTGTTTTAGAAACCTTTCAAAATCACACGGTGTACCATCTTCTGGGTTACTCATGTATGTTTTCGATGTAGGAAGATGCCCTTGAACCTGGAGATTTGGGACCCATGGGATGCGTACCACGCAGTATGACTTTAAAGGTTCTGCGTTTGCTCACCCAACCTCACCCAAACTCTCAGCCCCAAGACTGTCCACCCTTATGTCTTATCCAGCTGTATGTCTAGATATGGTCAATCCAGGTTGCATCCCAGCCCCAGACCGAATTTTGGAAGAATTTCTCTCTGTTTCACTGTCTTTGTTTTACGGGTTTTTAAAAGTAATTTATTTTTATAATGGGGTTTATCTGCTTTTAACGGCTGTGTTTATGCGGCTTTACACCCACTTGACTCACTTCCAGACAGATATCGATACATAGGTTTTAAGATTCTTACTAGTCACATATATTCTTGTGCGGTGAATAGGGGGTGTTGAGTCCAGTTCACTGAGCAAGGAGTAGGTCTTGTCTATTACATATTGGGTGTATGGAACGGTATCTGAGCGAATTTGAAACCCTTGTTTTATGCATCACCTCACCTCACCTTTCCCGTTAAGCAGCCATAGTTTGTTTTCTAAACGTGTGACTCTGTTCTGTTTTGTAATTCAGTTCAAGTGTAGCGGTTTTTACATTCCCTCTATAAGTGATAGCTTATGATAAGTGTCTTTTTCTGTGTGACTTATTTCACTTAGAATCGTCGTACCTAAATCCAATCATCTTGCTTCTCCTAGCCTTATGACATTGATTTCATGTCTGAGTGATATTCCATTGTACATAAGGACCACAACTTCTTTATCCATTTTTCTCTTTCCTGGGATATTTAAGGTGTCATGAAGTGGAGGTTCTTGTCAACAGAGCAGCCCTAAACTTTGGGGTGCCTGTGTCTTGCTGATTTTTAGTTTTCCCAATTTATACGCCCATGAGTGGACGTGCCCTATGCTCCCTAAGCTGTGTTTTTTCGATGTTTCAGGACACACAGTACACTTCTCCAGAGTGGCTGTTGGCAATTTACATCCCACCCATCAGCATAGCAAGGCTGCCATTTCTCCATGGCCTGTCCTGCATTTCTGGTTTTGACACTTTTTGCAGCATGGCCCTTTTGACCGATGGGAAGCGAGAGTTCTTTGTAGCGCTGATTTGCCTTTCCAGGTTGCTTGGTTGGCCAAAAAGGGCGTATGCGTTTTTTCCTGAATATATTCAGGAAAAAACGCATACGCCCTTTTTGGCCAAGGGCATCATTGTCGAAGTTTTACCACTTTACATATGTTTAAAGGCGATTCGAATCTACCTCCTGAAACATGTTTCCTGCAATTCTGCCTTGCTTTCAAATCCTCTTCGTTGCCTTCCCTCAATATATTTGTGGAAGAGAGTTATCATTTATAACTCTGCGGGTTTGTGAATGGCAGTGCCCCTGAGCTCCATTTTTCAACTGTCTTTTTTGGGAGCTGTCCGCAAAAGCACGGGATTGCCTCAGACCCTATTCAGGTTCCGGGGGGCAGGCTGAGCCTGTGGTTAATTCTTCTTCCTGATGGGAAAATAGAGTGACCCGTGCCTGTCCCAACACCTAGATCTAGTCTCTCATTGGTTGCCCCTCTTCCCTTTCATCCTCAGGACAAATTGCAACCTGTACGGAACAGGAGGTTAAAGGTGCTGATTCTCCAAGTACTGAGATTTCTAGTAAAGTAGCTGGAATGGCGAACCCGAACACAAATAAATGAGAAATGAGGTGCGTTTTAGAAACCTTTCAAAATCACACAGTGTACCACCTTCTGGGTTTCTCATGCATGTTTTCGATATAGGAATATGCCCTTCAACCTGGAGATTTGGGACCCATGGGAAGTGTACCAGGCAGTATTACTTTAAAGGGTCTGTGTTTGCTCACCCAACCTCACCCAACCTCTCAGCCCCAAGTGTGTCCACCCTTATGTCTCATCCAGCTGTGCGTCTAGATATGGTCAATCCAGGTTGCATCACAGCCCCTGAACGAATTTTGTAAGAATTTCTCTCTCTTTCACTGTCTTTGTTTTACGGGTTTTTAAAAGTAATTTATTTTTATAATGGGGTTTAGCTGCTTTTCACGGCTGTGTTTATGCGGCTTTACACCCACTTGACTCTCTTCCAGACAGATATCAATACATAGGTTTTAAGATTCTTACTAGTCACATATATTCTTGTGCGGTGAATAGGGGGTGTTGAGTCCAGTTCAATGAGCAAGGAGTAGGTCTTATCTATTACATATTGGGTGTATGGAACGGTATCTGAGCCAATTTGAAACCCTTGTTTTATGCATCACCCCACCTCACCTTTCCCGTTAAGCAGCCATAGTGTGTTTTCTAAACGTGTGACTCTGTTCTGTTTTGTAATTCAGTTCAAGTGTAGCGGTTTTTACATTCCCTCTGTAAGTGATACCTTATGATAAGTGTCTTTTTCTGTGTGACTTATTTCACTTAGAATCATTGTACCTAAGTCCACTCATCTTGCTTTTTCTATCCTTATGACATTGATTTCATGTCTGAGTGATATTCCATTGTACATAAGGACCACAACTTCTTTATCCATTTTTCTCTTTCCTGGGATATTTAAGGTGTCATGAAGTGGAGGTTCTTGTCAACAGAGCAGCCCTAAACTTTGGGGTGCCTGTGTCTTGCTGATTTTTAGTTTTCCCAATTTATACGCCCATGAGTGGACGTGCCCTATGCTCCCTAAGCTGTGTTTTCTCGATGTTTCAGGACACACCGTACTCTTCTCCAGAGTGGCTGTTGGCAATTTACATCCCGCCCATCAGCATAGCAAGGCTGCCATTTCTCCATGGCCTGTCCTGCATTTCTGGTTTTGACACTTTTTGCAGCATGGCCCTTTTGACCGATGGGAAGCGAGACTACTTTGTAGAGCTGATTTGCCTTTCCAGGTTGCTTGGTTGGCCAAAAAGGGCGTATGCGTTTTTTCCTGAATATATTCAGGAAAAAACGCATACGCCCTTTTTGGCCAAGGGCATCATTGTCGACGTTTTGCGACTTTTCATGTGCTTTAAAGGCGATTCGAATCTACCTCCCGAAACCTGTTTCCTGCAATTCTGCCTTGCTTTCAAATCCTCTTCGTTGCCTTCCCTCAATATATTTGTGGACGAGAGTTATCATTTATAACTCTGAGGGTTTGTGAATGGCAGTGTCCCTGGGCTCCATTTTTCAACTCGCTTTTTTGGGAGCTGGCCCTAAGAGCGTGGGATTGCCTCAGGCCCTATTCTGCTTCTGGGCGGCAGCCTGAGCCTGTGGTTAATTCTTCTTCCTGATGGGAAAATAGAGTGACCTGTGCCTGTCCCAACACCTAGATCTAGTCTCTCATTGGTTGGCCCTCTTCCCGTTCATCCTCAGGACAAATTGCAACCTGTAGGGAACAGGAGGTTAAAGGTGCTGATTCTCCAAGTAGGGAGATTGCTAGTAAAGTACCTGGAATGGCGAACTCGAGCACAAGGAGATGAGAAATGAGGTGCGTTTTAGAAACCTTTCAAAATCACACGGTGTACCATCTTCTGGGTTACTCATGTATGTTTTCGATGTAGGAAGATGCCCTTGAACCTGGAGATTTGGGACCCATGGGATGCGTACCACGCAGTATTACTTTAAAGGTTCTGCGTTTGCTCACCCAACCTCACCCAAACTCTCAGCCCCAAGAGTGTCCACCCTTATGTCTCATCCAGCTGTATGTCTAGATATGGTCAATCCAGGTTGCATCCCAGCCCCAGACCGAATTTTGGAAGAATTCCTCTCTGTTTCACTGTCTTTGTTTTACGGGTTTTTAAAAGTAATTTATTTTTATAATGGGGTTTATCTGCTTTTAACGGCTGTGTTTATGCGGCTTTACACCCACTTGACTCACTTCCAGACAGATATCAATACATAGGTTTTAAGATTCTTACTAGTCACATATATTCTTGTGCGGTGAATAGGGGGTGTTGAGTCCAGTTCACTGAGCAAGGAGTAGGTCTTGTCTATTACATATTGGGTGTATGGAACGGTATCTGAGCGAATTTGAAACCCTTGTTTTATGCATCACCTCACCTCACCTTTCCCGTTAAGCAGCCATAGTGTGTTTTCTAAAAGTGTGACTCTGTTCTGTTTTGTAATTCAGTTCAAGTGTAGCGGTTTTTACATTCCCTCTATAAGTGATAGCTTATGATAAGTGTCTTTTTCTGTGTGACTTATTTCACTTAGAATCGTCGTACCTAAATCCAATCATCTTGCTTCTCCTAGCCTTATGACATTGATTTCATGTCTGAGTGATATTCCATTGTACATAAGGACCACAACTTCTTTATCCATTTTTCTCTTTCCTGGGATATTTAAGGTGTCATGAAGTGGAGGTTCTTGTCAACAGAGCAGCCCTAAACTTTGGGGTGCCTGTGTCTTGCTGATTTTTAGTTTTCCCAATTTATACGCCCATGAGTGGACGTGCCCTATGCTCCCTAAGCTGTGTTTTTTCGATGTTTCAGGACACACCGTACTCTTCTCCAGAGTGGCTGTTGGCAATTTACATCCCACCCATCAGCGTAGCAAGGCTGCCATTTCTCCATGGCCTGTCCTGCATTTCTGGTTTTGACACTTTTTGCAGCATGGCCCTTTTGACCGATGGGAAGCGAGAGTTCTTTGTAGCGCTGATTTGCCTTTCCAGGTTGCTTGGTTGGCCAAAAAGGGCGTATGCGTTTTTTCCTGAATATATTCAGGAAAAAACGCATACGCCCTTTTTGGCCAAGGGCATCATTGTCGAAGTTTTACCACTTTACATATGTTTAAAGGCGATTCGAATCTACCTCCTGAAACATGTTTCCTGCAATTCTGCCTTGCTTCCAAATCCTCTTCGTTGCCTTCCCTCAATATATTTGTGGAAGAGAGTTATCATTTATAACTCTGCGGGTTTGTGAATGGCAGTGCCCCTGAGCTCCATTTTTCAACTGTGTTTTTTGGGAGCTGTCCGCAAAAGCACGGGATTGCCTCAGACCCTATTCAGGTTCCGGGGGGCAGGCTGAGCCTGTGGTTAATTCTTCTTCCTGATGGGAAAATAGAGTGACCTGTGCCTGTCCCAACACCTAGATCTAGTCTCTCATTGGTTGCCCCTCTTCCCTTTCATCCTCAGGACAAATTGCAACCTGTACGGAACAGGAGGTTAAAGGTGCTGATTCTCCAAGTACTGAGATTTCTAGTAAAGTAGCTGGAATGGCGAACCCGAACACAAATAAATGAGAAATGAGGTGAGTTTTAGAAACCTTTCAAAATCACACAGTGTACCACCTTCTGGGTTTCTCATGCATGTTTTCGATATAGGAATATGCCCTTCAACCTGGAGATTTGGGACCCATGGGAAGTGTACCAGGCAGTATTACTTTAAAGGGTCTGTGTTTGCTCACCCAACCTCACCCAACCTCTCAGCCCCAAGTGTGTCCACCCTTATGTCTCATCCAGCTGTGCGTCTAGATATGGTCAATCCAGGTTGCATCACAGCCCCTGAACGAATTTTGTAAGAATTTCTCTCTCTTTCACTGTCTTTGTTTTACGGGTTTTTAAAAGTAATTTATTTTTATAATGGGGTTTAGCTGCTTTTCACGGCTGTGTTTATGCGGCTTTACACCCACTTGACTCTCTTCCAGACAGATATCAATACATAGGTTTTAAGATTCTTACTAGTCACATATATTCTTGTGCGGTGAATAGGGGGTGTTGAGTCCAGTTCAATGAGCAAGGAGTAGGTCTTATCTATTACATATTGGGTGTATGGAACGGTATCTGAGCCAATTTGAAACCCTTGTTTTATGCATCACCCCACCTCACCTTTCCCGTTAAGCAGCCATAGTGTGTTTTCTAAACGTGTGACTCTGTTCTGTTTTGTAATTCAGTTCAAGTGTAGCGGTTTTTACATTCCCTCTATAAGTGATACCTTATGATAAGTGTCTTTTTCTGTGTGACTTATTTCACTTAGAATCATTGTACCTAAGTCCACTCATCTTGCTTTTTCTATCCTTATGACATTGATTTCATGTCTGAGTGATATTCCATTGTACATAAGGACCACAACTTCTTTATCCATTTTTCTCTTTCCTGGGATATTTAAGGTGTCATGAAGTGGAGGTTCTTGTCAACAGAGCAGCCCTAAACTTTGGGGTGCCTGTGTCTTGCTGATTTTTAGTTTTCCCAATTTATACGCCCATGAGTGGACGTGCCCTATGCTCCCTAAGCTGTGTTTTCTCGATGTTTCAGGACACACCGTACTCTTCTCCAGAGTGGCTGTTGGCAATTTACATCCCGCCCATCAGCATAGCAAGGCTGCCATTTCTCCATGGCCTGTCCTGCATTTCTGGTTTTGACACTTTTTGCAGCATGGCCCTTTTGACCGATGGGAAGCGAGACTACTTTGTAGCGCTGATTTGCCTTTCCAGGTTGCTTGGTTGGCCAAAAAGGGCGTATGCGTTTTTTCCTGAATATATTCAGGAAAAAACGCATACGCCCTTTTTGGCCAAGGGCATCATTGTCGACGTTTTGCGACTTTTCATGTGCTTTAAAGGCGATTCGAATCTACCTCCCGAAACCTGTTTCCTGCAATTCTGCCTTGCTTTCAAATCCTCTTCGTTGCCTTCCCTCAATATATTTGTGGACGAGAGTTATCATTTATAACTCTGAGGGTTTGTGAATGGCAGTGTCCCTGGGCTCCATTTTTCAACTCGCTTTTTTGGGAGCTGGCCCTAAGAGCGTGGGACTGCCTCAGGCCCTATTCTGCTTCTGGGCGGCAGCCTGAGCCTGTGGTTAATTCTTCTTCCTGATGGGAAAATAGAGTGACCTGTGCCTGTCCCAACACCTAGATCTAGTCTCTCATTGGTTGGCCCTCTTCCCGTTCATCCTCAGGACAAATTGCAACCTGTAGGGAACAGGAGGTTAAAGGTGCTGATTCTCCAAGTAGGGAGATTGCTAGTAAAGTACCTGGAATGGCGAACTCGAGCACAAGGAGATGAGAAATGAGGTGCGTTTTAGAAACCTTTCAAAATCACACGGTGTACCATCTTCTGGGTTACTCATGTATGTTTTCGATGTAGGAAGATGCCCTTGAACCTGGAGATTTGGGACCCATGGGATGCGTACCACGCAGTATTACTTTAAAGGTTCTGCGTTTGCTCACCCAACCTCACCCAAACTCTCAGCCCCAAGAGTGTCCACCCTTATGTCTCATCCAGCTGTATGTCTAGATATGGTCAATCCAGGTTGCATCCCAGCCCCAGACCGAATTTTGGAAGAATTCCTCTCTGTTTCACTGTCTTTGTTTTACGGGTTTTTAAAAGTAATTTATTTTTATAATGGGGTTTATCTGCTTTTAACGGCTGTGTTTATGCGGCTTTACACCCACTTGACTCACTTCCAGACAGATATCAATACATAGGTTTTAAGATTCTTACTAGTCACATATATTCTTGTGCGGTGAATAGGGGGTGTTGAGTCCAGTTCACTGAGCAAGGAGTAGGTCTTGTCTATTACATATTGGGTGTATGGAACGGTATCTGAGCGAATTTGAAACCCTTGTTTTATGCATCACCTCACCTCACCTTTCCCGTTAAGCAGCCATAGTGTGTTTTCTAAAAGTGTGACTCTGTTCTGTTTTGTAATTCAGTTCAAGTGTAGCGGTTTTTACATTCCCTCTATAAGTGATAGCTTATGATAAGTGTCTTTTTCTGTGTGACTTATTTCACTTAGAATCGTCGTACCTAAATCCAATCATCTTGCTTCTCCTAGCCTTATGACATTGATTTCATGTCTGAGTGATATTCCATTGTACATAAGGACCACAACTTCTTTATCCATTTTTCTCTTTCCTGGGATATTTAAGGTGTCATGAAGTGGAGGTTCTTGTCAACAGAGCAGCCCTAAACTTTGGGGTGCCTGTGTCTTGCTGATTTTTAGTTTTCCCAATTTATACGCCCATGAGTGGACGTGCCCTATGCTCCCTAAGCTGTGTTTTTTCGATGTTTCAGGACACACCGTACTCTTCTCCAGAGTGGCTGTTGGCAATTTACATCCCACCCATCAGCGTAGCAAGGCTGCCATTTCTCCATGGCCTGTCCTGCATTTCTGGTTTTGACACTTTTTGCAGCATGGCCCTTTTGACCGATGGGAAGCGAGAGTTCTTTGTAGCGCTGATTTGCCTTTCCAGGTTGCTTGGTTGGCCAAAAAGGGCGTATGCGTTTTTTCCTGAATATATTCAGGAAAAAACGCATACGCCCTTTTTGGCCAAGGGCATCATTGTCGAAGTTTTACCACTTTACATATGTTTAAAGGCGATTCGAATCTACCTCCTGAAACATGTTTCCTGCAATTCTGCCTTGCTTCCAAATCCTCTTCGTTGCCTTCCCTCAATATATTTGTGGAAGAGAGTTATCATTTATAACTCTGCGGGTTTGTGAATGGCAGTGCCCCTGAGCTCCATTTTTCAACTGTGTTTTTTGGGAGCTGTCCGCAAAAGCACGGGATTGCCTCAGACCCTATTCAGGTTCCGGGGGGCAGGCTGAGCCTGTGGTTAATTCTTCTTCCTGATGGGAAAATAGAGTGACCTGTGCCTGTCCCAACACCTAGATCTAGTCTCTCATTGGTTGCCCCTCTTCCCTTTCATCCTCAGGACAAATTGCAAACTGTACGGAACAGGAGGTTAAAGGTGCTGATTCTCCAAGTAGGGAGATTTCTAGTAAAGTAGCTGGAATGGCGAACCCGAACACAAGGAAATGAGAAATGAGGTGCGTTTTAGAAACCTTTCAAAATCACACTGTGTACCATCTTCTGGGTTTCTCATGCATGTTTTCGATGTATGAATATGCCCTTGAACCTGGAGATTTCGGACCCATGGGATGGGTACCAGGCAGTGTTACTTTAAAGGGTCTGTGTTTGCTCACCCAACCTCACCCAACCTCTCAGCCCCAAGTGTGTCCACCCTTATGTCTCATCCAGCTGTGGGTCTAGATATGGTCAATCCAGGTTGCATCACAGCCCCTGAACGAATTTTGTAAGAATTTCTCTCTCTTTCACTGTCTTTGTTTTACGGGTTTTTAAAAGTAATTTATTTTTATAATGGGGTTTATCTGCTTTTAACGGCTGTGTTTATGCGGCTTTACACCCACTTGACTCACTTCCAGACAGATATCAATACATAGGTTTTAAGATTCTTACTAGTCACATATATTCTTGTGCGGTGAATAGGGGGTGTTGAGTCCAGTTCACTGAGCAAGGAGTAGGTCTTGTCTATTACATATTGGGTGTATGGAACGGTATCTGAGCGAATTTGAAACCCTTGTTTTATGCATCACCTCACCTCACCTTTCCCGTTAAGCAGCCATAGTGTGTTTTCTAAACGTGTGACTCTGTTCTGTTTTGTAATTCAGTTCAAGTGTAGCGGTTTTTACATTCCCTCTATAAGTGATAGCTTATGATAAGTGTCTTTTTCTGTGTGACTTATTTCACTTAGAATCGTCGTACCAAAATCCAATCATCTTGCTTCTCCTAGCCTTATGACATTGATTTCATGTCTGAGTGATATTCCATTGTACATAAGGACCACAACTTCTTTATCCATTTTTCTCTTTCCTGGGATATTTAAGGTGTCATGAAGTGGAGGTTCTTGTCAACAGAGCAGCCCTAAACTTTGGGGTGCCTGTGTCTTGCTGATTTTTAGTTTTCCCAATTTATACGCCCATGAGTGGACGTGCCCTATGCTCCCTAAGCTGTGTTTTCTCGATGTTTCAGGACACACCGTACACTTCTCCAGAGTGGCTGTTGGCAATTTACATCCCGCCCATCAGCGTAGCAAGGCTGCCATTTCTCCATGGCCTGTCCTGCATTTCTGGTTTTGACACTTTTTGCAGCATGGCCCTTTTGACCGATGGGAAGCGAGACTACTTTGTAGCGCTGATTTGCCTTTCCAGGTTGCTTGGTTGGCCAAAAAGGGCGTATGCGTTTTTTCCTGAATATATTCAGGAAAAAACGCATACGCCCTTTTTGGCCAAGGGCATCATTGTCGACGTTTTGCGACTTTTCATGTGCTTTAAAGGCGATTCGAATCTACCTCCCGAAACCTGTTTCCTGCAATTCTGCCTTGCTTTCAAATCCTCTTCGTTGCCTTCCCTCAATATATTTGTGGACGAGAGTTATCATTTATAACTCTGCGGGTTTGTGAATGGCAGTGTCCCTGGGCTCCATTTTTCAACTCGCTTTTTTGGGAGCTGGCCCTAAGAGCGTGGGATTGCCTCAGGCCCTATTCTGCTTCTGGGCGGCAGGCTGAGCCTGTGGTTAATTCTTCTTCCTGATGGGAAAATAGAGTGACCTGTGCCTGTCCCAACACCTAGATCTAGTCTCTCATTGGTTGGCCCTCTTCCCGTTCATCCTCAGGACAAATTGCAACCTGTAGGGAACAGGAGGTTAAAGGTGCTGATTCTCCAAGTAGGGAGATTGCTAGTAAAGTACCTGGAATGGCGAACCCGAGCACAAGGAGATGAGAAATGAGGTGTGTTTTAGAAACCTTTCAAAATCACACGGTGTACCATCTTCTGGGTTACTCATGTATGTTTTCGATGTAGGAAGATGCCCTTGAACCTGGAGATTTGGGACCCATGGGATGCGTACCACGCAGTATTACTTTAAAGGTTCTGCGTTTGCTCACCCAACCTCACCCAAACTCTCAGCCCCAAGACTGTCCACCCTTATGTCTTATCCAGCTGTATGTCTAGATATGGTCAATCCAGGTTGCATCCCAGCCCCAGACCGAATTTTGGAAGAATTTCTCTCTGTTTCACTGTCTTTGTTTTACGGGTTTTTAAAAGTAATTTATTTTTATAATGGGGTTTATCTGCTTTTAACGGCTGTGTTTATGCGGCTTTACACCCACTTGACTCACTTCCAGACAGATATCGATACATAGGTTTTAAGATTCTTACTAGTCACATATATTCTTGTGCGGTGAATAGGGGGTGTTGAGTCCAGTTCACTGAGCAAGGAGTAGGTCTTGTCTATTACATATTGGGTGTATGGAACGGTATCTGAGCGAATTTGAAACCCTTGTTTTATGCATCACCTCACCTCACCTTTCCCGTTAAGCAGCCATAGTGTGTTTTCTAAACGTGTGACTCTGTTCTGTTTTGTAATTCAGTTCAAGTGTAGCGGTTTTTACATTCCCTCTATAAGTGATAGCTTATGATAAGTGTCTTTTTCTGTGTGACTTATTTCACTTAGAATCGTCGTACCTAAATCCAATCATCTTGCTTCTCCTAGCCTTATGACATTGATTTCATGTCTGAGTGATATTCCATTGTACATAAGGACCACAACTTCTTTATCCATTTTTCTCTTTCCTGGGATATTTAAGGTGTCATGAAGTGGAGGTTCTTGTCAACAGAGCAGCCCTAAACTTTGGGGTGCCTGTGTCTTGCTGATTTTTAGTTTTCCCAATTTATACGCCCATGAGTGGACGTGCCCTATGCTCCCTAAGCTGTGTTTTCTCGATGTTTCAGGACACACCGTACACTTCTCCAGAGTGGCTGTTGGCAATTTACATCCCGCCCATCAGCGTAGCAAGGCTGCCATTTCTCCATGGCCTGTCCTGCATTTCTGGTTTTGACACTTTTTGCAGCATGGCCCTTTTGACCGATGGGAAGCGAGACTACTTTGTAGCGCTGATTTGCCTTTCCAGGTTGCTTGGTTGGCCAAAAAGGGCGTATGCGTTTTTTCCTGAATATATTCAGGAAAAAACGCATACGCCCTTTTTGGCCAAGGGCATCATTGTCGACGTTTTGCGACTTTTCATGTGCTTTAAAGGTGATTCGAATCTACCTCCCGAAACCTGTTTCCTGCAATTCTGCCTTGCTTTCAAATCCTCTTCGTTGCCTTCCCTCAATATATTTGTGGACGAGAGTTATCATTTATAACTCTGCGGGTTTGTGAATGGCAGTGTCCCTGGGCTCCATTTTTCAACTCGCTTTTTTGGGAGCTGGCCCTAAGAGCGTGGGATTGCCTCAGGCCCTATTCTGCTTCTGGGCGGCAGGCTGAGCCTGTGGTTAATTCTTCTTCCTGATGGGAAAATAGAGTGACCTGTGCCTGTCCCAACACCTAGATCTAGTCTCTCATTGGTTGGCCCTCTTCCCGTTCATCCTCAGGACAAATTGCAACCTGTAGGGAACAGGAGGTTAAAGGTGCTGATTCTCCAAGTAGGGAGATTGCTAGTAAAGTACCTGGAATGGCGAACCCGAGCACAAGGAGATGAGAAATGAGGTGTGTTTTAGAAACCTTTCAAAATCACACGGTGTACCATCTTCTGGGTTACTCATGTATGTTTTCGATGTAGGAAGATGCCCTTGAACCTGGAGATTTGGGACCCATGGGATGCGTACCACGCAGTATTACTTTAAAGGTTCTGCGTTTGCTCACCCAACCTCACCCAAACTCTCAGCCCCAAGACTGTCCACCCTTATGTCTTATCCAGCTGTATGTCTAGATATGGTCAATCCAGGTTGCATCCCAGCCCCAGACCGAATTTTGGAAGAATTTCTCTCTGTTTCACTGTCTTTGTTTTACGGGTTTTTAAAAGTAATTTATTTTTATAATGGGGTTTATCTGCTTTTAACGGCTGTGTTTATGCGGCTTTACACCCACTTGACTCACTTCCAGACAGATATCGATACATAGGTTTTAAGATTCTTACTAGTCACATATATTCTTGTGCGGTGAATAGGGGGTGTTGAGTCCAGTTCACTGAGCAAGGAGTAGGTCTTGTCTATTACATATTGGGTGTATGGAACGGTATCTGAGCGAATTTGAAACCCTTGTTTTATGCATCACCTCACCTCACCTTTCCCGTTAAGCAGCCATAGTGTGTTTTCTAAACGTGTGACTCTGTTCTGTTTTGTAATTCAGTTCAAGTGTAGCGGTTTTTACATTCCCTCTATAAGTGATAGCTTATGATAAGTGTCTTTTTCTGTGTGACTTATTTCACTTAGAATCGTCGTACCTAAATCCAATCATCTTGCTTCTCCTAGCCTTATGACATTGATTTCATGTCTGAGTGATATTCCATTGTACATAAGGACCACAACTTCTTTATCCATTTTTCTCTTTCCTGGGATATTTAAGGTGTCATGAAGTGGAGGTTCTTGTCAACAGAGCAGCCCTAAACTTTGGGGTGCCTGTGTCTTGCTGATTTTTAGTTTTCCCAATTTATACGCCCATGAGTGGACGTGCCCTATGCTCCCTAAGCTGTGTTTTTTCGATGTTTCAGGACACACAGTACACTTCTCCAGAGTGGCTGTTGGCAATTTACATCCCACCCATCAGCATAGCAAGGCTGCCATTTCTCCATGGCCTGTCCTGCATTTCTGGTTTTGACACTTTTTGCAGCATGGCCCTTTTGACCGATGGGAAGCGAGACTTCTTTGTAGCGCTGATTTGCCTTTCCAGGTTGCTTGGTTGGCCAAAAAGGGCGTATGCGTTTTTTCCTGAATATATTCAGGAAAAAACGCATACGCCCTTTTTGGCCAAGGGCATCATTGTCGAAGTTTTACCACTTTACATATGTTTAAAGGCGATTCGAATCTACCTCCTGAAACATGTTTCCTGCAATTCTGCCTTGCTTTCAAATCCTCTTCGTTGCCTTCCCTCAATATATTTGTGGAAGAGAGTTATCATTTATAACTCTGCGGGTTTGTGAATGGCAGTGCCCCTGAGCTCCATTTTTCAACTGTCTTTTTTGGGAGCTGTCCGCAAAAGCACGGGATTGCCTCAGACCCTATTCAGGTTCCGGGGGGCAGGCTGAGCCTGTGGTTAATTCTTCTTCCTGATGGGAAAATAGAGTGACCTGTGCCTGTCCCAACACCTAGATCTAGTCTCTCATTGGTTGCCCCTCTTCCCTTTCATCCTCAGGACAAATTGCAACCTGTACGGAACAGGAGGTTAAAGGTGCTGATTCTCCAAGTACTGAGATTTCTAGTAAAGTAGCTGGAATGGCGAACCCGAACACAAATAAATGAGAAATGAGGTGAGTTTTAGAAACCTTTCAAAATCACACAGTGTACCACCTTCTGGGTTTCTCATGCATGTTTTCGATATAGGAATATGCCCTTCAACCTGGAGATTTGGGACCCATGGGAAGTGTACCAGGCAGTATTACTTTAAAGGGTCTGTGTTTGCTCACCCAACCTCACCCAACCTCTCAGCCCCAAGTGTGTCCACCCTTATGTCTCATCCAGCTGTGCGTCTAGATATGGTCAATCCAGGTTGCATCACAGCCCCTGAACGAATTTTGTAAGAATTTCTCTCTCTTTCACTGTCTTTGTTTTACGGGTTTTTAAAAGTAATTTATTTTTATAATGGGGTTTAGCTGCTTTTCACGGCTGTGTTTATGCGGCTTTACACCCACTTGACTCTCTTCCAGACAGATATCAATACATAGGTTTTAAGATTCTTACTAGTCACATATATTCTTGTGCGGTGAATAGGGGGTGTTGAGTCCAGTTCAATGAGCAAGGAGTAGGTCTTATCTATTACATATTGGGTGTATGGAACGGTATCTGAGCCAATTTGAAACCCTTGTTTTATGCATCACCCCACCTCACCTTTCCCGTTAAGCAGCCATAGTGTGTTTTCTAAACGTGTGACTCTGTTCTGTTTTGTAATTCAGTTCAAGTGTAGCGGTTTTTACATTCCCTCTATAAGTGATACCTTATGATAAGTGTCTTTTTCTGTGTGACTTATTTCACTTAGAATCATTGTACCTAAATCCACTCATCTTGCTTTTTCTATCCTTATGACATTGATTTCATGTCTGAGTGATATTCCATTGTACATAAGGACCACAACTTCTTTATCCATTTTTCTCTTTCCTGGGATATTTAAGGTGTCATGAAGTGGAGGTTCTTGTCAACAGAGCAGCCCTAAACTTTGGGGTGCCTGTGTCTTGCTGATTTTTAGTTTTCCCAATTTATACGCCCATGAGTGGACGTGCCCTATGCTCCCTAAGCTGTGTTTTCTCGATGTTTCAGGACACACCGTACTCTTCTCCAGAGTGGCTGTTGGCAATTTACATCCCGCCCATCAGCATAGCAAGGCTGCCATTTCTCCATGGCCTGTCCTGCATTTCTGGTTTTGACACTTTTTGCAGCATGGCCCTTTTGACCGATGGGAAGCGAGACTACTTTGTAGCGCTGATTTGCCTTTCCAGGTTGCTTGGTTGGCCAAAAAGGGCGTATGCGTTTTTTCCTGAATATATTCAGGAAAAAACGCATACGCCCTTTTTGGCCAAGGGCATCATTGTCGACGTTTTGCGACTTTTCATGTGCTTTAAAGGCGATTCGAATCTACCTCCCGAAACCTGTTTCCTGCAATTCTGCCTTGCTTTCAAATCCTCTTCGTTGCCTTCCCTCAATATATTTGTGGACGAGAGTTATCATTTATAACTCTGAGGGTTTGTGAATGGCAGTGTCCCTGGGCTCCATTTTTCAACTCGCTTTTTTGGGAGCTGGCCCTAAGAGCGTGGGATTGCCTCAGGCCCTATTCTGCTTCTGGGCGGCAGCCTGAGCCTGTGGTTAATTCTTCTTCCTGATGGGAAAATAGAGTGACCTGTGCCTGTCCCAACACCTAGATCTAGTCTCTCATTGGTTGGCCCTCTTCCCGTTCATCCTCAGGACAAATTGCAACCTGTAGGGAACAGGAGGTTAAAGGTGCTGATTCTCCAAGTAGGGAGATTGCTAGTAAAGTACCTGGAATGGCGAACTCGAGCACAAGGAGATGAGAAATGAGGTGCGTTTTAGAAACCTTTCAAAATCACACGGTGTACCATCTTCTGGGTTACTCATGTATGTTTTCGATGTAGGAAGATGCCCTTGAACCTGGAGATTTGGGACCCATGGGATGCGTACCACGCAGTATTACTTTAAAGGTTCTGCGTTTGCTCACCCAACCTCACCCAAACTCTCAGCCCCAAGAGTGTCCACCCTTATGTCTCATCCAGCTGTATGTCTAGATATGGTCAATCCAGGTTGCATCCCAGCCCCAGACCGAATTTTGGAAGAATTCCTCTCTGTTTCACTGTCTTTGTTTTACGGGTTTTTAAAAGTAATTTATTTTTATAATGGGGTTTATCTGCTTTTAACGGCTGTGTTTATGCGGCTTTACACCCACTTGACTCACTTCCAGACAGATATCAATACATAGGTTTTAAGATTCTTACTAGTCACATATATTCTTGTGCGGTGAATAGGGGGTGTTGAGTCCAGTTCACTGAGCAAGGAGTAGGTCTTGTCTATTACATATTGGGTGTATGGAACGGTATCTGAGCGAATTTGAAACCCTTGTTTTATGCATCACCTCACCTCACCTTTCCCGTTAAGCAGCCATAGTGTGTTTTCTAAAAGTGTGACTCTGTTCTGTTTTGTAATTCAGTTCAAGTGTAGCGGTTTTTACATTCCCTCTATAAGTGATAGCTTATGATAAGTGTCTTTTTCTGTGTGACTTATTTCACTTAGAATCGTCGTACCTAAATCCAATCATCTTGCTTCTCCTAGCCTTATGACATTGATTTCATGTCTGAGTGATATTCCATTGTACATAAGGACCACAACTTCTTTATCCATTTTTCTCTTTCCTGGGATATTTAAGGTGTCATGAAGTGGAGGTTCTTGTCAACAGAGCAGCCCTAAACTTTGGGGTGCCTGTGTCTTGCTGATTTTTAGTTTTCCCAATTTATACGCCCATGAGTGGACGTGCCCTATGCTCCCTAAGCTGTGTTTTTTCGATGTTTCAGGACACACCGTACTCTTCTCCAGAGTGGCTGTTGGCAATTTACATCCCACCCATCAGCGTAGCAAGGCTGCCATTTCTCCATGGCCTGTCCTGCATTTCTGGTTTTGACACTTTTTGCAGCATGGCCCTTTTGACCGATGGGAAGCGAGAGTTCTTTGTAGCGCTGATTTGCCTTTCCAGGTTGCTTGGTTGGCCAAAAAGGGCGTATGCGTTTTTTCCTGAATATATTCAGGAAAAAACGCATACGCCCTTTTTGGCCAAGGGCATCATTGTCGAAGTTTTACCACTTTACATATGTTTAAAGGCGATTCGAATCTACCTCCTGAAACATGTTTCCTGCAATTCTGCCTTGCTTCCAAATCCTCTTCGTTGCCTTCCCTCAATATATTTGTGGAAGAGAGTTATCATTTATACCTCTGCGGGTTTGTGAATGGCAGTGCCCCTGAGCTCCATTTTTCAACTGTCTTTTTTCGGAGCTGTCCGCAAAAGCACGGGATTGCCTCAGACCCTATTCAGGTTCCGGGGGGCAGGCTGAGCCTGTGGTTAATTCTTCTTCCTGATAGGAAAATAGAGTGACCTGTGCCTGTCCCAACACCTAGATCTAGTCTCTCATTGGTTGCCCCTCTTCCCTTTCATCCTCAGGACAAATTGCAACCTGTACAGAACAGGAGGTTAAAGGTGCTGATTCTCCAAGTAGGGAGATTGCTAGTAAAGTAGCTGGAATGGCGAACCCGAACACAAGGAAATGAGAAATGAGGTGCGTTTTAGAAACCTTTCAAAATCACACTGTGTACCATCTTCTGGGTTTCTCATGCATGTTTTCGATGTATGAATATGCCCTTGAACCTGGAGATTTCGGACCCATGGGATGGGTACCAGGCAGTGTTACTTTAAAGGGTCTGTGTTTGCTCACCCAACCTCACCCAACCTCTCAGCCCCAAGTGTGTCCACCCTTATGTCTCATCCAGCTGTGGGTCTAGATATGGTCAATCCAGGTTGCATCACAGCCCCTGAACGAATTTTGTAAGAATTTCTCTCTCTTTCACTGTCTTTGTTTTACGGGTTTTTAAAAGTAATTTATTTTTATAATGGGGTTTATCTGCTTTTAACGGCTGTGTTTATGCGGCTTTACACCCACTTGACTCACTTCCAGACAGATATCAATACATAGGTTTTAAGATTCTTACTAGTCACATATATTCTTGTGCGGTGAATAGGGGGTGTTGAGTCCAGTTCACTGAGCAAGGAGTAGGTCTTGTCTATTACATATTGGGTGTATGGAACGGTATCTGAGCGAATTTGAAACCCTTGTTTTATGCATCACCTCACCTCACCTTTCCCGTTAAGCAGCCATAGTGTGTTTTCTAAACGTGTGACTCTGTTCTGTTTTGTAATTCAGTTCAAGTGTAGCGGTTTTTACATTCCCTCTATAAGTGATAGCTTATGATAAGTGTCTTTTTCTGTGTGACTTATTTCACTTAGAATCGTCGTACCTAAATCCAATCATCTTGCTTCTCCTAGCCTTATGACATTGATTTCATGTCTGAGTGATATTCCATTGTACATAAGGACCACAACTTCTTTATCCATTTTTCTCTTTCCTGGGATATTTAAGGTGTCATGAAGTGGAGGTTCTTGTCAACAGAGCAGCCCTAAACTTTGGGGTGCCTGTGTCTTGCTGATTTTTAGTTTTCCCAATTTATACGCCCATGAGTGGACGTGCCCTATGCTCCCTAAGCTGTGTTTTCTCGATGTTTCAGGACACACCGTACACTTCTCCAGAGTGGCTGTTGGCAATTTACATCCCGCCCATCAGCGTAGCAAGGCTGCCATTTCTCCATGGCCTGTCCTGCATTTCTGGTTTTGACACTTTTTGCAGCATGGCCCTTTTGACCGATGGGAAGCGAGACTACTTTGTAGCGCTGATTTGCCTTTCCAGGTTGCTTGGTTGGCCAAAAAGGGCGTATGCGTTTTTTCCTGAATATATTCAGGAAAAAACGCATACGCCCTTTTTGGCCAAGGTCATCATTGTCGACGTTTTGCGACTTTTCATGTGCTTTAAAGGCGATTCGAATCTACCTCCCGAAACCTGTTTCCTGCAATTCTGCCTTGCTTTCAAATCCTCTTCGTTGCCTTCCCTCAATATATTTGTTGACGAGAGTTATCATTTATAACTCTGCGGGTTTGTGAATGGCAGTGTCCCTGGGCTCCATTTTTCAACTCGCTTTTTTGGGAGCTGGCCCTAAGAGCGTGGGATTGCCTCAGGCCCTATTCTGCTTCTGGGTGGCAGGCTGAGCCTGTGGTTAATTCTTCTTCCTGATGGGAAAATAGAGTGACCTGTGCCTGTCCCAACACCTAGATCTAGTCTCTCATTGGTTGGCCCTCTTCCCGTTCATCCTCAGGACAAATTGCAACCTGTAGGGAACAGGAGGTTAAAGGTGCTGATTCTCCAAGTAGGGAGATTGCTAGTAAAGTACCTGGAATGGCGAACCCGAGCACAAGGAGATGAGAAATGAGGTGTGTTTTAGAAACCTTTCAAAATCACACGGTGTACCATCTTCTGGGTTACTCATGTATGTTTTCGATGTAGGAAGATGCCCTTGAACCTGGAGATTTGGGACCCATGGGATGCGTACCACGCAGTATGACTTTAAAGGTTCTGCGTTTGCTCACCCAACCTCACCCAAACTCTCAGCCCCAAGACTGTCCACCCTTATGTCTTATCCAGCTGTATGTCTAGATATGGTCAATCCAGGTTGCATCCCAGCCCCAGACCGAATTTTGGAAGAATTTCTCTCTGTTTCACTGTCTTTGTTTTACGGGTTTTTAAAAGTAATTTATTTTTATAATGGGGTTTATCTGCTTTTAACGGCTGTGTTTATGCGGCTTTACACCCACTTGACTCACTTCCAGACAGATATCGATACATAGGTTTTAAGATTCTTACTAGTCACATATATTCTTGTGCGGTGAATAGGGGGTGTTGAGTCCAGTTCACTGAGCAAGGAGTAGGTCTTGTCTATTACATATTGGGTGTATGGAACGGTATCTGAGCGAATTTGAAACCCTTGTTTTATGCATCACCTCACCTCACCTTTCCCGTTAAGCAGCCATAGTGTGTTTTCTAAACGTGTGACTCTGTTCTGTTTTGTAATTCAGTTCAAGTGTAGCGGTTTTTACATTCCCTCTATAAGTGATAGCTTATGATAAGTGTCTTTTTCTGTGTGACTTATTTCACTTAGAATCGTCGTACCTAAATCCAATCATCTTGCTTCTCCTAGCCTTATGACATTGATTTCATGTCTGAGTGATATTCCATTGTACATAAGGACCACAACTTCTTTATCCATTTTTCTCTTTCCTGGGATATTTAAGGTGTCATGAAGTGGAGGTTCTTGTCAACAGAGCAGCCCTAAACTTTGGGGTGCCTGTGTCTTGCTGATTTTTAGTTTTCCCAATTTATACGCCCATGAGTGGACGTGCCCTATGCTCCCTAAGCTGTGTTTTCTCGATGTTTCAGGACACACCGTACACTTCTCCAGAGTGGCTGTTGGCAATTTACATCCCGCCCATCAGCGTAGCAAGGCTGCCATTTCTCCATGGCCTGTCCTGCATTTCTGGTTTTGACACTTTTTGCAGCATGGCCCTTTTGACCGATGGGAAGCGAGACTACTTTGTAGCGCTGATTTGCCTTTCCAGGTTGCTTGGTTGGCCAAAAAGGGCGTATGCGTTTTTTCCTGAATATATTCAGGAAAAAACGCATACGCCCTTTTTGGCCAAGGGCATCATTGTCGACGTTTTGCGACTTTTCATGTGCTTTAAAGGCGATTCGAATCTACCTCCCGAAACCTGTTTCCTGCAATTCTGCCTTGCTTTCAAATCCTCTTCGTTGCCTTCCCTCAATATATTTGTGGACGAGAGTTATCATTTATAACTCTGCGGGTTTGTGAATGGCAGTGCCCCTGAGCTCCATTTTTCAACTGTCTTTTTTGGGAGCTGTCCGCAAAAGCGTGGGATTGCCTCAGGCCCTATTCTGCTTCTGGGCGGCAGGCTGAGCCTGTGGTTAATTCTTCTTCCTGATGGGAAAATAGAGTGACCTGTGCCTGTCCCAACACCTAGATCTAGTCTCTCATTGGTTGGCCCTCTTCCCGTTCATCCTCAGGACAAATTGCAACCTGTAGGGAACAGGAGGTTAAAGGTGCTGATTCTCCAAGTAGGGAGATTGCTAGTAAAGTACCTGGAATGGCGAACCCGAGCACAAGGAGATGAGAAATGAGGTGTGTTTTAGAAACCTTTCAAAATCACACGGTGTACCATCTTCTGGGTTACTCATGTATGTTTTCGATGTAGGAAGATGCCCTTGAACCTGGAGATTTGGGACCCATGGGATGCGTACCACGCAGTATGACTTTAAAGGTTCTGCGTTTGCTCACCCAACCTCACCCAAACTCTCAGCCCCAAGACTGTCCACCCTTATGTCTTATCCAGCTGTATGTCTAGATATGGTCAATCCAGGTTGCATCCCAGCCCCAGACCGAATTTTGGAAGAATTTCTCTCTGTTTCACTGTCTTTGTTTTACGGGTTTTTAAAAGTAATTTATTTTTATAATGGGGTTTATCTGCTTTTAACGGCTGTGTTTATGCGGCTTTACACCCACTTGACTCACTTCCAGACAGATATCGATACATAGGTTTTAAGATTCTTACTAGTCACATATATTCTTGTGCGGTGAATAGGGGGTGTTGAGTCCAGTTCACTGAGCAAGGAGTAGGTCTTGTCTATTACATATTGGGTGTATGGAACGGTATCTGAGCGAATTTGAAACCCTTGTTTTATGCATCACCTCACCTCACCTTTCCCGTTAAGCAGCCATAGTGTGTTTTCTAAACGTGTGACTCTGTTCTGTTTTGTAATTCAGTTCAAGTGTAGCGGTTTTTACATTCCCTCTATAAGTGATAGCTTATGATAAGTGTCTTTTTCTGTGTGACTTATTTCACTTAGAATCGTCGTACCTAAATCCAATCATCTTGCTTCTCCTAGCCTTATGACATTGATTTCATGTCTGAGTGATATTCCATTGTACATAAGGACCACAACTTCTTTATCCATTTTTCTCTTTCCTGGGATATTTAAGGTGTCATGAAGTGGAGGTTCTTGTCAACAGAGCAGCCCTAAACTTTGGGGTGCCTGTGTCTTGCTGATTTTTAGTTTTCCCAATTTATACGCCCATGAGTGGACGTGCCCTATGCTCCCTAAGCTGTGTTTTTTCGATGTTTCAGGACACACCGTACTCTTCTCCAGAGTGGCTGTTGGCAATTTACATCCCACCCATCAGCGTAGCAAGGCTGCCATTTCTCCATGGCCTGTCCTGCATTTCTGGTTTTGACACTTTTTGCAGCATGGCCCTTTTGACCGATGGGAAGCGAGAGTTCTTTGTAGCGCTGATTTGCCTTTCCAGGTTGCTTGGTTGGCCAAAAAGGGCGTATGCGTTTTTTCCTGAATATATTCAGGAAAAAACGCATACGCCCTTTTTGGCCAAGGGCATCATTGTCGAAGTTTTACCACTTTACATATGTTTAAAGGCGATTCGAATCTACCTCCTGAAACATGTTTCCTGCAATTCTGCCTTGCTTCCAAATCCTCTTCGTTGCCTTCCCTCAATATATTTGTGGAAGAGAGTTATCATTTATACCTCTGCGGGTTTGTGAATGGCAGTGCCCCTGAGCTCCATTTTTCAACTGTCTTTTTTCGGAGCTGTCCGCAAAAGCACGGGATTGCCTCAGACCCTATTCAGGTTCCGGGGGGCAGGCTGAGCCTGTGGTTAATTCTTCTTCCTGATAGGAAAATAGAGTGACCTGTGCCTGTCCCAACACCTAGATCTAGTCTCTCATTGGTTGCCCCTCTTCCCTTTCATCCTCAGGACAAATTGCAACCTGTACAGAACAGGAGGTTAAAGGTGCTGATTCTCCAAGTAGGGAGATTGCTAGTAAAGTAGCTGGAATGGCGAACCCGAACACAAGGAAATGAGAAATGAGGTGCGTTTTAGAAACCTTTCAAAATCACACTGTGTACCATCTTCTGGGTTTCTCATGCATGTTTTCGATGTATGAATATGCCCTTGAACCTGGAGATTTCGGACCCATGGGATGGGTACCAGGCAGTGTTACTTTAAAGGGTCTGTGTTTGCTCACCCAACCTCACCCAACCTCTCAGCCCCAAGTGTGTCCACCCTTATGTCTCATCCAGCTGTGGGTCTAGATATGGTCAATCCAGGTTGCATCACAGCCCCTGAACGAATTTTGTAAGAATTTCTCTCTCTTTCACTGTCTTTGTTTTACGGGTTTTTAAAAGTAATTTATTTTTATAATGGGGTTTATCTGCTTTTAACGGCTGTGTTTATGCGGCTTTACACCCACTTGACTCACTTCCAGACAGATATCAATACATAGGTTTTAAGATTCTTACTAGTCACATATATTCTTGTGCGGTGAATAGGGGGTGTTGAGTCCAGTTCACTGAGCAAGGAGTAGGTCTTGTCTATTACATATTGGGTGTATGGAACGGTATCTGAGCGAATTTGAAACCCTTGTTTTATGCATCACCTCACCTCACCTTTCCCGTTAAGCAGCCATAGTGTGTTTTCTAAACGTGTGACTCTGTTCTGTTTTGTAATTCAGTTCAAGTGTAGCGGTTTTTACATTCCCTCTATAAGTGATAGCTTATGATAAGTGTCTTTTTCTGTGTGACTTATTTCACTTAGAATCGTCGTACCTAAATCCAATCATCTTGCTTCTCCTAGCCTTATGACATTGATTTCATGTCTGAGTGATATTCCATTGTACATAAGGACCACAACTTCTTTATCCATTTTTCTCTTTCCTGGGATATTTAAGGTGTCATGAAGTGGAGGTTCTTGTCAACAGAGCAGCCCTAAACTTTGGGGTGCCTGTGTCTTGCTGATTTTTAGTTTTCCCAATTTATACGCCCATGAGTGGACGTGCCCTATGCTCCCTAAGCTGTGTTTTCTCGATGTTTCAGGACACACCGTACACTTCTCCAGAGTGGCTGTTGGCAATTTACATCCCGCCCATCAGCGTAGCAAGGCTGCCATTTCTCCATGGCCTGTCCTGCATTTCTGGTTTTGACACTTTTTGCAGCATGGCCCTTTTGACCGATGGGAAGCGAGACTACTTTGTAGCGCTGATTTGCCTTTCCAGGTTGCTTGGTTGGCCAAAAAGGGCGTATGCGTTTTTTCCTGAATATATTCAGGAAAAAACGCATACGCCCTTTTTGGCCAAGGTCATCATTGTCGACGTTTTGCGACTTTTCATGTGCTTTAAAGGCGATTCGAATCTACCTCCCGAAACCTGTTTCCTGCAATTCTGCCTTGCTTTCAAATCCTCTTCGTTGCCTTCCCTCAATATATTTGTTGACGAGAGTTATCATTTATAACTCTGCGGGTTTGTGAATGGCAGTGTCCCTGGGCTCCATTTTTCAACTCGCTTTTTTGGGAGC
This sequence comes from Eschrichtius robustus, assembly GCF_028021215.1. Classification (NCBI taxonomy): domain Eukaryota; kingdom Metazoa; phylum Chordata; class Mammalia; order Artiodactyla; family Eschrichtiidae; genus Eschrichtius; species Eschrichtius robustus. Next base: position 54,667 of record NW_027175816.1, on the reverse strand, counting down.
TGGCCCTAAGAGCGTGGGATTGCCTCAGGCCCTATTCTGCTTCTGGGCGGCAGGCTGAGCCTGTGGTTAATTCTTCTTCCTGATGGGAAAATAGAGTGACCTGTGCCTGTCCCAACACCTAGATCTAGTCTCTCATTGGTTGGCCCTCTTCCCGTTCATCCTCAGGACAAATTGCAACCTGTAGGGAACAGGAGGTTAAAGGTGCTGATTCTCCAAGTAGGGAGATTGCTAGTAAAGTACCTGGAATGGCGAACCCGAGCACAAGGAGATGAGAAATGAGGTGTGTTTTAGAAACCTTTCAAAATCACACGGTGTACCATCTTCTGGGTTACTCATGTATGTTTTCGATGTAGGAAGATGCCCTTGAACCTGGAGATTTGGGACCCATGGGATGCGTACCACGCAGTATGACTTTAAAGGTTCTGCGTTTGCTCACCCAACCTCACCCAAACTCTCAGCCCCAAGACTGTCCACCCTTGTGTCTTATCCAGCTGTATGTCTAGATATGGTCAATCCAGGTTGCATCCCAGCCCCAGACCGAATTTTGGAAGAATTTCTCTCTGTTTCACTGTCTTTGTTTTACGGGTTTTTAAAAGTAATTTATTTTTATAATGGGGTTTATCTGCTTTTAACGGCTGTGTTTATGCGGCTTTACACCCACTTGACTCACTTCCAGACAGATATCGATACATAGGTTTTAAGATTCTTACTAGTCACATATATTCTTGTGCGGTGAATAGGGGGTGTTGAGTCCAGTTCACTGAGCAAGGAGTAGGTCTTGTCTATTACATATTGGGTGTATGGAACGGTATCTGAGCGAATTTGAAACCCTTGTTTTATGCATCACCTCACCTCACCTTTCCCGTTAAGCAGCCATAGTGTGTTTTCTAAACGTGTGACTCTGTTCTGTTTTGTAATTCAGTTCAAGTGTAGCGGTTTTTACATTCCCTCTATAAGTGATAGCTTATGATAAGTGTCTTTTTCTGTGTGACTTATTTCACTTAGAATCGTCGTACCTAAATCCAATCATCTTGCTTCTCCTAGCCTTATGACATTGATTTCATGTCTGAGTGATATTCCATTGTACATAAGGACCACAACTTCTTTATCCATTTTTCTCTTTCCTGGGATATTTAAGGTGTCATGAAGTGGAGGTTCTTGTCAACAGAGCAGCCCTAAACTTTGGGGTGCCTGTGTCTTGCTGATTTTTAGTTTTCCCAATTTATACGCCCATGAGTGGACGTGCCCTATGCTCCCTAAGCTGTGTTTTCTCGATGTTTCAGGACACACCGTACACTTCTCCAGAGTGGCTGTTGGCAATTTACATCCCGCCCATCAGCGTAGCAAGGCTGCCATTTCTCCATGGCCTGTCCTGCATTTCTGGTTTTGACACTTTTTGCAGCATGGCCCTTTTGACCGATGGGAAGCGAGACTACTTTGTAGCGCTGATTTGCCTTTCCAGGTTGCTTGGTTGGCCAAAAAGGGCGTATGCGTTTTTTCCTGAATATATTCAGGAAAAAACGCATACGCCCTTTTTGGCCAAGGGCATCATTGTCGACGTTTTGCGACTTTTCATGTGCTTTAAAGGCGATTCGAATCTACCTCCCGAAACCTGTTTCCTGCAATTCTGCCTTGCTTTCAAATCCTCTTCGTTGCCTTCCCTCAATATATTTGTGGACGAGAGTTATCATTTATAACTCTGCGGGTTTGTGAATGGCAGTGTCCCTGGGCTCCATTTTTCAACTCGCTTTTTTGGGAGCTGGCCCTAAGAGCGTGGGATTGCCTCAGGCCCTATTCTGCTTCTGGGCGGCAGGCTGAGCCTGTGGTTAATTCTTCTTCCTGATGGGAAAATAGAGTGACCTGTGCCTGTCCCAACACCTAGATCTAGTCTCTCATTGGTTGGCCCTCTTCCCGTTCATCCTCAGGACAAATTGCAACCTGTAGGGAACAGGAGGTTAAAGGTGCTGATTCTCCAAGTAGGGAGATTGCTAGTAAAGTACCTGGAATGGCGAACCCGAGCACAAGGAGATGAGAAATGAGGTGTGTTTTAGAAACCTTTCAAAATCACACGGTGTACCATCTTCTGGGTTACTCATGTATGTTTTCGATGTAGGAAGATGCCCTTGAACCTGGAGATTTGGGACCCATGGGATGCGTACCACGCAGTATGACTTTAAAGGTTCTGCGTTTGCTCACCCAACCTCACCCAAACTCTCAGCCCCAAGACTGTCCACCCTTATGTCTTATCCAGCTGTATGTCTAGATATGGTCAATCCAGGTTGCATCCCAGCCCCAGACCGAATTTTGGAAGAATTTCTCTCTGTTTCACTGTCTTTGTTTTACGGGTTTTTAAAAGTAATTTATTTTTATAATGGGGTTTATCTGCTTTTAACGGCTGTGTTTATGCGGCTTTACACCCACTTGACTCACTTCCAGACAGATATCGATACATAGGTTTTAAGATTCTTACTAGTCACATATATTCTTGTGCGGTGAATAGGGGGTGTTGAGTCCAGTTCACTGAGCAAGGAGTAGGTCTTGTCTATTACATATTGGGTGTATGGAACGGTATCTGAGCGAATTTGAAACCCTTGTTTTATGCATCACCTCACCTCACCTTTCCCGTTAAGCAGCCATAGTGTGTTTTCTAAACGTGTGACTCTGTTCTGTTTTGTAATTCAGTTCAAGTGTAGCGGTTTTTACATTCCCTCTATAAGTGATAGCTTATGATAAGTGTCTTTTTCTGTGTGACTTATTTCACTTAGAATCGTCGTACCTAAATCCAATCATCTTGCTTCTCCTAGCCTTATGACATTGATTTCATGTCTGAGTGATATTCCATTGTACATAAGGACCACAACTTCTTTATCCATTTTTCTCTTTCCTGGGATATTTAAGGTGTCATGAAGTGGAGGTTCTTGTCAACAGAGCAGCCCTAAACTTTGGGGTGCCTGTGTCTTGCTGATTTTTAGTTTTCCCAATTTATACGCCCATGAGTGGACGTGCCCTATGCTCCCTAAGCTGTGTTTTTTCGATGTTTCAGGACACACAGTACACTTCTCCAGAGTGGCTGTTGGCAATTTACATCCCACCCATCAGCATAGCAAGGCTGCCATTTCTCCATGGCCTGTCCTGCATTTCTGGTTTTGACACTTTTTGCAGCATGGCCCTTTTGACCGATGGGAAGCGAGAGTTCTTTGTAGCGCTGATTTGCCTTTCCAGGTTGCTTGGTTGGCCAAAAAGGGCGTATGCGTTTTTTCCTGAATATATTCAGGAAAAAACGCATACGCCCTTTTTGGCCAAGGGCATCATTGTCGAAGTTTTACCACTTTACATATGTTTAAAGGCGATTCGAATCTACCTCCTGAAACATGTTTCCTGCAATTCTGCCTTGCTTTCAAATCCTCTTCGTTGCCTTCCCTCAATATATTTGTGGAAGAGAGTTATCATTTATAACTCTGCGGGTTTGTGAATGGCAGTGCCCCTGAGCTCCATTTTTCAACTGTCTTTTTTGGGAGCTGTCCGCAAAAGCACGGGATTGCCTCAGACCCTATTCAGGTTCCGGGGGGCAGGCTGAGCCTGTGGTTAATTCTTCTTCCTGATGGGAAAATAGAGTGACCTGTGCCTGTCCCAACACCTAGATCTAGTCTCTCATTGGTTGCCCCTCTTCCCTTTCATCCTCAGGACAAATTGCAACCTGTACGGAACAGGAGGTTAAAGGTGCTGATTCTCCAAGTACTGAGATTTCTAGTAAAGTAGCTGGAATGGCGAACCCGAACACAAATAAATGAGAAATGAGGTGCGTTTTAGAAACCTTTCAAAATCACACAGTGTACCACCTTCTGGGTTTCTCATGCATGTTTTCGATATAGGAATATGCCCTTCAACCTGGAGATTTGGGACCCATGGGAAGTGTACCAGGCAGTATTACTTTAAAGGGTCTGTGTTTGCTCACCCAACCTCACCCAACCTCTCAGCCCCAAGTGTGTCCACCCTTATGTCTCATCCAGCTGTGCGTCTAGATATGGTCAATCCAGGTTGCATCACAGCCCCTGAACGAATTTTGTAAGAATTTCTCTCTCTTTCACTGTCTTTGTTTTACGGGTTTTTAAAAGTAATTTATTTTTATAATGGGGTTTAGCTGCTTTTCACGGCTGTGTTTATGTGGCTTTACACCCACTTGACTCTCTTCCAGACAGATATCAATACATAGGTTTTAAGATTCTTACTAGTCACATATATTCTTGTGCGGTGAATAGGGGGTGTTGAGTCCAGTTCAATGAGCAAGGAGTAGGTCTTATCTATTACATATTGGGTGTATGGAACGGTATCTGAGCCAATTTGAAACCCTTGTTTTATGCATCACCCCACCTCACCTTTCCCGTTAAGCAGCCATAGTGTGTTTTCTAAACGTGTGACTCTGTTCTGTTTTGTAATTCAGTTCAAGTGTAGCGGTTTTTACATTCCCTCTATAAGTGATACCTTATGATAAGTGTCTTTTTCTGTGTGACTTATTTCACTTAGAATCATTGTACCTAAGTCCACTCATCTTGCTTTTTCTATCCTTATGACATTGATTTCATGTCTGAGTGATATTCCATTGTACATAAGGACCACAACTTCTTTATCCATTTTTCTCTTTCCTGGGATATTTAAGGTGTCATGAAGTGGAGGTTCTTGTCAACAGAGCAGCCCTAAACTTTGGGGTGCCTGTGTCTTGCTGATTTTTAGTTTTCCCAATTTATACGCCCATGAGTGGACGTGCCCTATGCTCCCTAAGCTGTGTTTTCTCGATGTTTCAGGACACACCGTACTCTTCTCCAGAGTGGCTGTTGGCAATTTACATCCCGCCCATCAGCATAGCAAGGCTGCCATTTCTCCATGGCCTGTCCTGCATTTCTGGTTTTGACACTTTTTGCAGCATGGCCCTTTTGACCGATGGGAAGCGAGACTACTTTGTAGAGCTGATTTGCCTTTCCAGGTTGCTTGGTTGGCCAAAAAGGGCGTATGCGTTTTTTCCTGAATATATTCAGGAAAAAACGCATACGCCCTTTTTGGCCAAGGGCATCATTGTCGACGTTTTGCGACTTTTCATGTGCTTTAAAGGCGATTCGAATCTACCTCCCGAAACCTGTTTCCTGCAATTCTGCCTTGCTTTCAAATCCTCTTCGTTGCCTTCCCTCAATATATTTGTGGACGAGAGTTATCATTTATAACTCTGAGGGTTTGTGAATGGCAGTGTCCCTGGGCTCCATTTTTCAACTCGCTTTTTTGGGAGCTGGCCCTAAGAGCGTGGGATTGCCTCAGGCCCTATTCTGCTTCTGGGCGGCAGCCTGAGCCTGTGGTTAATTCTTCTTCCTGATGGGAAAATAGAGTGACCTGTGCCTGTCCCAACACCTAGATCTAGTCTCTCATTGGTTGGCCCTCTTCCCGTTCATCCTCAGGACAAATTGCAACCTGTAGGGAACAGGAGGTTAAAGGTGCTGATTCTCCAAGTAGGGAGATTGCTAGTAAAGTACCTGGAATGGCGAACTCGAGCACAAGGAGATGAGAAATGAGGTGCGTTTTAGAAACATTTCAAAATCACACGGTGTACCATCTTCTGGGTTACTCATGTATGTTTTCGATGTAGGAAGATGCCCTTGAACCTGGAGATTTGGGACCCATGGGATGCGTACCACGCAGTATTACTTTAAAGGTTCTGCGTTTGCTCACCCAACCTCACCCAAACTCTCAGCCCCAAGAGTGTCCACCCTTATGTCTCATCCAGCTGTATGTCTAGATATGGTCAATCCAGGTTGCATCCCAGCCCCAGACCGAATTTTGGAAGAATTCCTCTCTGTTTCACTGTCTTTGTTTTACGGGTTTTTAAAAGTAATTTATTTTTATAATGGGGTTTATCTGCTTTTAACGGCTGTGTTTATGCGGCTTTACACCCACTTGACTCACTTCCAGACAGATATCAATACATAGGTTTTAAGATTCTTACTAGTCACATATATTCTTGTGCGGTGAATAGGGGGTGTTGAGTCCAGTTCACTGAGCAAGGAGTAGGTCTTGTCTATTACATATTGGGTGTATGGAACGGTATCTGAGCGAATTTGAAACCCTTGTTTTATGCATCACCTCACCTCACCTTTCCCGTTAAGCAGCCATAGTGTGTTTTCTAAAAGTGTGACTCTGTTCTGTTTTGTAATTCAGTTCAAGTGTAGCGGTTTTTACATTCCCTCTATAAGTGATAGCTTATGATAAGTGTCTTTTTCTGTGTGACTTATTTCACTTAGAATCGTCGTACCTAAATCCAATCATCTTGCTTCTCCTAGCCTTATGACATTGATTTCATGTCTGAGTGATATTCCATTGTACATAAGGACCACAACTTCTTTATCCATTTTTCTCTTTCCTGGGATATTTAAGGTGTCATGAAGTGGAGGTTCTTGTCAACAGAGCAGCCCTAAACTTTGGGGTGCCTGTGTCTTGCTGATTTTTAGTTTTCCCAATTTATACGCCCATGAGTGGACGTGCCCTATGCTCCCTAAGCTGTGTTTTTTCGATGTTTCAGGACACACCGTACTCTTCTCCAGAGTGGCTGTTGGCAATTTACATCCCACCCATCAGCGTAGCAAGGCTGCCATTTCTCCATGGCCTGTCCTGCATTTCTGGTTTTGACACTTTTTGCAGCATGGCCCTTTTGACCGATGGGAAGCGAGAGTTCTTTGTAGCGCTGATTTGCCTTTCCAGGTTGCTTGGTTGGCCAAAAAGGGCGTATGCGTTTTTTCCTGAATATATTCAGGAAAAAACGCATACGCCCTTTTTGGCCAAGGGCATCATTGTCGAAGTTTTACCACTTTACATATGTTTAAAGGCGATTCGAATCTACCTCCTGAAACATGTTTCCTGCAATTCTGCCTTGCTTCCAAATCCTCTTCGTTGCCTTCCCTCAATATATTTGTGGAAGAGAGTTATCATTTATACCTCTGCGGGTTTGTGAATGGCAGTGCCCCTGAGCTCCATTTTTCAACTGTCTTTTTTGGGAGCTGTCCGCAAAAGCACGGGATTGCCTCAGACCCTATTCAGGTTCCGGGGGGCAGGCTGAGCCTGTGGTTAATTCTTCTTCCTGATGGGAAAATAGAGTGACCTGTGCCTGTCCCAACACCTAGATCTAGTCTCTCATTGGTTGCCCCTCTTCCCTTTCATCCTCAGGACAAATTGCAAACTGTACGGAACAGGAGGTTAAAGGTGCTGATTCTCCAAGTAGGGAGATTTCTAGTAAAGTAGCTGGAATGGCGAACCCGAACACAAGGAAATGAGAAATGAGGTGCGTTTTAGAAACCTTTCAAAATCACACGGTGTACCATCTTCTGGGTTTCTCATGCATGTTATCGATGTATGAATATGCCCTTGAACCTGGAGATTTCGGACCCATGGGATGGGTACCAGGCAGTGTTACTTTAAAGGGTCTGTGTTTGCTCTCCCAACCTCACCCAACCTCTCAGCCCCAAGTGTGTCCACCCTTATGTCTCATCCAGCTGTGGGTCTAGATATGGTCAATCCAGGTTGCATCACAGCCCCTGAACGAATTTTGTAAGAATTTCTCTCTCTTTCACTGTCTTTGTTTTACGGGTTTTTAAAAGTAATTTATTTTTATAATGGGGTTTATCTGCTTTTAACGGCTGTGTTTATGCGGCTTTACACCCACTTGACTCACTTCCAGACAGATATCAATACATAGGTTTTAAGATTCTTACTAGTCACATATATTCTTGTGCGGTGAATAGGGGGTGTTGAGTCCAGTTCACTGAGCAAGGAGTAGGTCTTGTCTATTACATATTGGGTGTATGGAACGGTATCTGAGCGAATTTGAAACCCTTGTTTTATGCATCACCTCACCTCACCTTTCCCGTTAAGCAGCCATAGTGTGTTTTCTAAACGTGTGACTCTGTTCTGTTTTGTAATTCAGTTCAAGTGTAGCGGTTTTTACATTCCCTCTATAAGTGATAGCTTATGATAAGTGTCTTTTTCTGTGTGACTTATTTCACTTAGAATCGTCGTACCTAAATCCAATCATCTTGCTTCTCCTAGCCTTATGACATTGATTTCATGTCTGAGTGATATTCCATTGTACATAAGGACCACAACTTCTTTATCCATTTTTCTCTTTCCTGGGATATTTAAGGTGTCATGAAGTGGAGGTTCTTGTCAACAGAGCAGCCCTAAACTTTGGGGTGCCTGTGTCTTGCTGATTTTTAGTTTTCCCAATTTATACGCCCATGAGTGGACGTGCCCTATGCTCCCTAAGCTGTGTTTTCTCGATGTTTCAGGACACACCGTACACTTCTCCAGAGTGGCTGTTGGCAATTTACATCCCGCCCATCAGCGTAGCAAGGCTGCCATTTCTCCATGGCCTGTCCTGCATTTCTGGTTTTGACACTTTTTGCAGCATGGCCCTTTTGACCGATGGGAAGCGAGACTACTTTGTAGCGCTGATTTGCCTTTCCAGGTTGCTTGGTTGGCCAAAAAGGGCGTATGCGTTTTTTCCTGAATATATTCAGGAAAAAACGCATACGCCCTTTTTGGCCAAGGGCATCATTGTCGACGTTTTGCGACTTTTCATGTGCTTTAAAGGCGATTCGAATCTACCTCCCGAAACCTGTTTCCTGCAATTCTGCCTTGCTTTCAAATCCTCTTCGTTGCCTTCCCTCAATATATTTGTGGACGAGAGTTATCATTTATAACTCTGCGGGTTTGTGAATGGCAGTGTCCCTGGGCTCCATTTTTCAACTAGCTTTTTTGGGAGCTGGCCCTAAGAGCATGGGATTGCCTCAGGCCCTATTCTGCTTCTGGGCGGCAGGCTGAGCCTGTGGTTAATTCTTCTTCCTGATGGGAAAATAGAGTGACCTGTGCCTGTCCCAACACCTAGATCTAGTCTCTCATTGGTTGGCCCTCTTCCCGTTCATCCTCAGGACAAATTGCAACCTGTAGGGAACAGGAGGTTAAAGGTGCTGATTCTCCAAGTAGGGAGATTGCTAGTAAAGTACCTGGAATGGCGAACCCGAGCACAAGGAGATGAGAAATGAGGTGTGTTTTAGAAACCTTTCAAAATCACACGGTGTACCATCTTCTGGGTTACTCATGTATGTTTTCGATGTAGGAAGATGCCCTTGAACCTGGAGATTTGGGACCCATGGGATGCGTACCACGCAGTATTACTTTAAAGGTTCTGCGTTTGCTCACCCAACCTCACCCAAACTCTCAGCCCCAAGACTGTCCACCCTTATGTCTTATCCAGCTGTATGTCTAGATATGGTCAATCCAGGTTGCATCCCAGCCCCAGACCGAATTTTGGAAGAATTTCTCTCTATTTCACTGTCTTTGTTTTACGGGTTTTTAAAAGTAATTTATTTTTATAATGGGGTTTATCTGCTTTTAACGGCTGTGTTTATGCGGCTTTACACCCACTTGACTCACTTCCAGACAGATATCGATACATAGGTTTTAAGATTCTTACTAGTCACATATATTCTTGTGCGGTGAATAGGGGGTGTTGAGTCCAGTTCACTGAGCAAGGAGTAGGTCTTGTCTATTACATATTGGGTGTATGGAACGGTATCTGAGCGAATTTGAAACCCTTGTTTTATGCATCACCTCACCTCACCTTTCCCGTTAAGCAGCCATAGTGTGTTTTCTAAACGTGTGATTCTGTTCTGTTCTGTAATTCAGTTCAAGTGTAGCGGTTTTTACATTCCCTCTATAAGTGATAGCTTATGATAAGTGTCTTTTTCTGTGTGACTTATTTCACTTAGAATCGTCGTACCTAAATCCCATCATCTTGCTTCTCCTAGCCTTATGACATTGATTTCATGTCTGAGTGATATTCCATTGTACATAAGGACCACAACTTCTTTATCCATTTTTCTCTTTCCTGGGATATTTAAGGTGTCATGAAGTGGAGGTTCTTGTCAACAGAGCAGCCCTAAACTTTGGGGTGCCTGTGTCTTGCTGATTTTTAGTTTTCCCAATTTATACGCCCATGAGTGGACGTGCCCTATGCTCCCTAAGCTGTGTTTTTTCGATGTTTCAGGACACACAGTACACTTCTCCAGAGTGGCTGTTGGCAATTTACATCCCACCCATCAGCATAGCAAGGCTGCCATTTCTCCATGGCCTGTCCTGCATTTCTGGTTTTGACACTTTTTGCAGCATGGCCCTTTTGACCGATGGGACGCGAGAGTTCTTTGTAGCGCTGATTTGCCTTTCCAGGTTGCTTGGTTGGCCAAAAAGGGCGTATGCGTTTTTTCCTGAATATATTCAGGAAAAAACGCATACGCCCTTTTTGGCCAAGGGCATCATTGTCGAAGTTTTACCACTTTACATATGTTTAAAGGCGATTCGAATCTACCTCCTGAAACATGTTTCCTGCAATTCTGCCTTGCTTTCAAATCCTCTTCGTTGCCTTCCCTCAATATATTTGTGGAAGAGAGTTATCATTTATAACTCTGCGGGTTTGTGAATGGCAGTGCCCCTGAGCTCCATTTTTCAACTGTCTTTTTTGGGAGCTGTCCGCAAAAGCACGGGATTGCCTCAGACCCTATTCAGGTTCCGGGGGGCAGGCTGAGCCTGTGGTTAATTCTTCTTCCTGATGGGAAAATAGAGTGACCTGTGCCTGTCCCAACACCTAGATCTAGTCTCTCATTGGTTGCCCCTCTTCCCTTTCATCCTCAGGACAAATTGCAACCTGTACGGAACAGGAGGTTAAAGGTGCTGATTCTCCAAGTACTGAGATTTCTAGTAAAGTAGCTGGAATGGCGAACCCGAACCCAAATAAATGAGAAATGAGGTGCGTTTTAGAAACCTTTCAAAATCACACAGTGTACCACCTTCTGGGTTTCTCATGCATGTTTTCGATATAGGAATATGCCCTTCAACCTGGAGATTTGGGACCCATGGGAAGTGTACCAGGCAGTATTACTTTAAAGGGTCTGTGTTTGCTCACCCAACCTCACCCAACCTCTCAGCCCCAAGTGTGTCCACCCTTATGTCTCATCCAGCTGTGCGTCTAGATATGGTCAATCCAGGTTGCATCACAGCCCCTGAACGAATTTTGTAAGAATTTCTCTCTCTTTCACTGTCTTTGTTTTACGGGTTTTTAAAAGTAATTTATTTTTATAATGGGGTTTAGCTGCTTTTCACGGCTGTGTTTATGCGGCTTTACACCCACTTGACTCTCTTCCAGACAGATATCAATACATAGGTTTTAAGATTCTTACTAGTCACATATATTCTTGTGCGGTGAATAGGGGGTGTTGAGTCCAGTTCAATGAGCAAGGAGTAGGTCTTATCTATTACATATTGGGTGTATGGAACGGTATCTGAGCCAATTTGAAACCCTTGTTTTATGCATCACCCCACCTCACCTTTCCCGTTAAGCAGCCATAGTGTGTTTTCTAAACGTGTGACTCTGTTCTGTTTTGTAATTCAGTTCAAGTGTAGCGGTTTTTACATTCCCTCTATAAGTGATACCTTATGATAAGTGTCTTTTTCTGTGTGACTTATTTCACTTAGAATCATTGTACCTAAGTCCACTCATCTTGCTTTTTCTATCCTTATGACATTGATTTCATGTCTGAGTGATATTCCATTGTACATAAGGACCACAACTTCTTTATCCATTTTTCTCTTTCCTGGGATATTTAAGGTGTCATGAAGTGGAGGTTCTTGTCAACAGAGCAGCCCTAAACTTTGGGGTGCCTGTGTCTTGCTGATTTTTAGTTTTCCCAATTTATACGCCCATGAGTGGACGTGCCCTATGCTCCCTAAGCTGTGTTTTCTCGATGTTTCAGGACACACCGTACTCTTCTCCAGAGTGGCTGTTGGCAATTTACATCCCGCCCATCAGCATAGCAAGGCTGCCATTTCTCCATGGCCTGTCCTGCATTTCTGGTTTTGACACTTTTTGCAGCATGGCCCTTTTGACCGATGGGAAGCGAGACTACTTTGTAGCGCTGATTTGCCTTTCCAGGTTGCTTGGTTGGCCAAAAAGGGCGTATGCGTTTTTTCCTGAATATATTCAGGAAAAAACGCATACGCCCTTTTTGGCCAAGGGCATCATTGTCGACGTTTTGCGACTTTTCATGTGCTTTAAAGGCGATTCGAATCTACCTCCCGAAACCTGTTTCCTGCAATTCTGCCTTGCTTTCAAATCCTCTTCGTTGCCTTCCCTCAATATATTTGTGGACGAGAGTTATCATTTATAACTCTGAGGGTTTGTGAATGGCAGTGTCCCTGGGCTCCATTTTTCAACTCGCTTTTTTGGGAGCTGGCCCTAAGAGCGTGGGATTGCCTCAGGCCCTATTCTGCTTCTGGGCGGCAGCCTGAGCCTGTGGTTAATTCTTCTTCCTGATGGGAAAATAGAGTGACCTGTGCCTGTCCCAACACCTAGATCTAGTCTCTCATTGGTTGGCCCTCTTCCCGTTCATCCTCAGGACAAATTGCAACCTGTAGGGAACAGGAGGTTAAAGGTGCTGATTCTCCAAGTAGGGAGATTGCTAGTAAAGTACCTGGAATGGCGAACTCGAGCACAAGGAGATGAGAAATGAGGTGCGTTTTAGAAACCTTTCAAAATCACACGGTGTACCATCTTCTGGGTTACTCATGTATGTTTTCGATGTAGGAAGATGCCCTTGAACCTGGAGATTTGGGACCCATGGGATGCGTACCACGCAGTATTACTTTAAAGGTTCTGCGTTTGCTCACCCAACCTCACCCAAACTCTCAGCCCCAAGAGTGTCCACCCTTATGTCTCATCCAGCTGTATGTCTAGATATGGTCAATCCAGGTTGCATCCCAGCCCCAGACCGAATTTTGGAAGAATTCCTCTCTGTTTCACTGTCTTTGTTTTACGGGTTTTTAAAAGTAATTTATTTTTATAATGGGGTTTATCTGCTTTTAACGGCTGTGTTTATGCGGCTTTACACCCACTTGACTCACTTCCAGACAGATATCAATACATAGGTTTTAAGATTCTTACTAGTCACATATATTCTTGTGCGGTGAATAGGGGGTGTTGAGTCCAGTTCACTGAGCAAGGAGTAGGTCTTGTCTATTACATATTGGGTGTATGGAACGGTATCTGAGCGAATTTGAAACCCTTGTTTTATGCATCACCTCACCTCACCTTTCCCGTTAAGCAGCCATAGTGTGTTTTCTAAAAGTGTGACTCTGTTCTGTTTTGTAATTCAGTTCAAGTGTAGCGGTTTTTACATTCCCTCTATAAGTGATAGCTTATGATAAGTGTCTTTTTCTGTGTGACTTATTTCACTTAGAATCGTCGTACCTAAATCCAATCATCTTGCTTCTCCTAGCCTTATGACATTGATTTCATGTCTGAGTGATATTCCATTGTACATAAGGACCACAACTTCTTTATCCATTTTTCTCTTTCCTGGGATATTTAAGGTGTCATGAAGTGGAGGTTCTTGTCAACAGAGCAGCCCTAAACTTTGGGGTGCCTGTGTCTTGCTGATTTTTAGTTTTCCCAATTTATACGCCCATGAGTGGACGTGCCCTATGCTCCCTAAGCTGTGTTTTTTCGATGTTTCAGGACACACCGTACTCTTCTCCAGAGTGGCTGTTGGCAATTTACATCCCACCCATCAGCGTAGCAAGGCTGCCATTTCTCCATGGCCTGTCCTGCATTTCTGGTTTTGACACTTTTTGCAGCATGGCCCTTTTGACCGATGGGAAGCGAGAGTTCTTTGTAGCGCTGATTTGCCTTTCCAGGTTGCTTGGTTGGCCAAAAAGGGCGTATGCGTTTTTTCCTGAATATATTCAGGAAAAAACGCATACGCCCTTTTTGGCCAAGGGCATCATTGTCGAAGTTTTACCACTTTACATATGTTTAAAGGCGATTCGAATCTACCTCCTGAAACATGTTTCCTGCAATTCTGCCTTGCTTCCAAATCCTCTTCGTTGCCTTCCCTCAATATATTTGTGGAAGAGAGTTATCATTTATACCTCTGCGGGTTTGTGAATGGCAGTGCCCCTGAGCTCCATTTTTCAACTGTCTTTTTTGGGAGCTGTCCGCAAAAGCACGGGATTGCCTCAGACCCTATTCAGGTTCCGGGGGGCAGGCTGAGCCTGTGGTTAATTCTTCTTCCTGATGGGAAAATAGAGTGACCTGTGCCTGTCCCAACACCTAGATCTAGTCTCTCATTGGTTGCCCCTCTTCCCTTTCATCCTCAGGACAAATTGCAAACTGTACGGAACAGGAGGTTAAAGGTGCTGATTCTCCAAGTAGGGAGATTTCTAGTAAAGTAGCTGGAATGGCGAACCCGAACACAAGGAAATGAGAAATGAGGTGCGTTTTAGAAACCTTACAAAATCACACGGTGTACCATCTTCTGGGTTTCTCATGCATGTTTTCGATGTATGAATATGCCCTTGAACCTGGAGATTTCGGACCCATGGGATGGGTACCAGGCAGTGTTACTTTAAAGGGTCTGTGTTTGCTCTCCCAACCTCACCCAACCTCTCAGCCCCAAGTGTGTCCACCCTTATGTCTCATCCAGCTGTGGGTCTAGATATGGTCAATCCAGGTTGCATCACAGCCCCTGAACGAATTTTGTAAGAATTTCTCTCTCTTTCACTGTCTTTGTTTTACGGGTTTTTAAAAGTAATTTATTTTTATAATGGGGTTTATCTGCTTTTAACGGCTGTGTTTATGCGGCTTTACACCCACTTGACTCACTTCCAGACAGATATCAATACATAGGTTTTAAGATTCTTACTAGTCACATATATTCTTGTGCGGTGAATAGGGGGTGTTGAGTCCAGTTCACTGAGCAAGGAGTAGGTCTTGTCTATTACATATTGGGTGTATGGAACGGTATCTGAGCGAATTTGAAACCCTTGTTTTATGCATCACCTCACCTCACCTTTCCCGTTAAGCAGCCATAGTGTGTTTTCTAAACGTGTGACTCTGTTCTGTTTTGTAATTCAGTTCAAGTGTAGCGGTTTTTACATTCCCTCTATAAGTGATAGCTTATGATAAGTGTCTTTTTCTGTGTGACTTATTTCACTTAGAATCGTCGTACCTAAATCCAATCATCTTGCTTCTCCTAGCCTTATGACATTGATTTCATGTCTGAGTGATATTCCATTGTACATAAGGACCACAACTTCTTTATCCATTTTTCTCTTTCCTGGGATATTTAAGGTGTCATGAAGTGGAGGTTCTTGTCAACAGAGCAGCCCTAAACTTTGGGGTGCCTGTGTCTTGCTGATTTTTAGTTTTCCCAATTTATACGCCCATGAGTGGACGTGCCCTATGCTCCCTAAGCTGTGTTTTCTCGATGTTTCAGGACACACCGTACACTTCTCCAGAGTGGCTGTTGGCAATTTACGTCCCGCCCATCAGCGTAGCAAGGCTGCCATTTCTCCATGGCCTGTCCTGCATTTCTGGTTTTGACACTTTTTGCAGCATGGCCCTTTTGACCGATGGGAAGCGAGACTACTTTGTAGCGCTGATTTGCCTTTCCAGGTTGCTTGGTTGGCCAAAAAGGGCGTATGCGTTTTTTCCTGAATATATTCAGGAAAAAACGCATACGCCCTTTTTGGCCAAGGGCATCATTGTCGACGTTTTGCGACTTTTCATGTGCTTTAAAGGCGATTCGAATCTACCTCCCGAAACCTGTTTCCTGCAATTCTGCCTTGCTTTCAAATCCTCTTCGTTGCCTTCCCTCAATATATTTGTGGACGAGAGTTATCATTTATAACTCTGCGGGTTTGTGAATGGCAGTGTCCCTGGGCTCCATTTTTCAACTAGCTTTTTTGGGAGCTGGCCCTAAGAGCGTGGGATTGCCTCAGGCCCTATTCTGCTTCTGGGCGGCAGGCTGAGCCTGTGGTTAATTCTTCTTCCTGATGGGAAAATAGAGTGACCTGTGCCTGTCCCAACACCTAGATCTAGTCTCTCATTGGTTGGCCCTCTTCCCGTTCATCCTCAGGACAAATTGCAACCTGTAGGGAACAGGAGGTTAAAGGTGCTGATTCTCCAAGTAGGGAGATTGCTAGTAAAGTACCTGGAATGGCGAACCCGAGCACAAGGAGATGAGAAATGAGGTGTGTTTTAGAAACCTTTCAAAATCACACGGTGTACCATCTTCTGGGTTACTCATGTATGTTTTCGATGTAGGAAGATGCCCTTGAACCTGGAGATTTGGGACCCATGGGATGCGTACCACGCAGTATTACTTTAAAGGTTCTGCGTTTGCTCACCCAACCTCACCCAAACTCTCAGCCCCAAGACTGTCCACCCTTATGTCTTATCCAGCTGTATGTCTAGATATGGTCAATCCAGGTTGCATCCCAGCCCCAGACCGAATTTTGGAAGAATTTCTCTCTATTTCACTGTCTTTGTTTTACGGGTTTTTAAAAGTAATTTATTTTTATAATGGGGTTTATCTGCTTTTAACGGCTGTGTTTATGCGGCTTTACACCCACTTGACTCACTTCCAGACAGATATCGATACATAGGTTTTAAGATTCTTACTAGTCACATATATTCTTGTGCGGTGAATAGGGGGTGTTGAGTCCAGTTCACTGAGCAAGGAGTAGGTCTTGTCTATTACATATTGGGTGTATGGAACGGTATCTGAGCGAATTTGAAACCCTTGTTTTATGCATCACCTCACCTCACCTTTCCCGTTAAGCAGCCATAGTGTGTTTTCTAAACGTGTGACTCTGTTCTGTTTTGTAATTCAGTTCAAGTGTAGCGGTTTTTACATTCCCTCTATAAGTGATAGCTTATGATAAGTGTCTTTTTCTCTGTGACTTATTTCACTTAGAATCGTCGTACCTAAATCCCATCATCTTGCTTCTCCTAGCCTTATGACATTGATTTCATGTCTGAGTGATATTCCATTGTACATAAGGACCACAACTTCTTTATCCATTTTTCTCTTTCCTGGGATATTTAAGGTGTCATGAAGTGGAGGTTCTTGTCAACAGAGCAGCCCTAAACTTTGGGGTGCCTGTGTCTTGCTGATTTTTAGTTTTCCCAATTTATACGCCCATGAGTGGACGTGCCCTATGCTCCCTAAGCTGTGTTTTTTCGATGTTTCAGGACACACAGTACACTTCTCCAGAGTGGCTGTTGGCAATTTACATCCCACCCATCAGCATAGCAAGGCTGCCATTTCTCCATGGCCTGTCCTGCATTTCTGGTTTTGACACTTTTTGCAGCATGGCCCTTTTGACCGATGGGACGCGAGAGTTCTTTGTAGCGCTGATTTGCCTTTCCAGGTTGCTTGGTTGGCCAAAAAGGGCGTATGCGTTTTTTCCTGAATATATTCAGGAAAAAACGCATACGCCCTTTTTGGCCAAGGGCATCATTGTCGAAGTTTTACCACTTTACATATGTTTAAAGGCGATTCGAATCTACCTCCTGAAACATGTTTCCTGCAATTCTGCCTTGCTTTCAAATCCTCTTCGTTGCCTTCCCTCAATATATTTGTGGAAGAGAGTTATCATTTATAACTCTGCGGGTTTGTGAATGGCAGTGCCCCTGAGCTCCATTTTTCAACTGTCTTTTTTGGGAGCTGTCCGCAAAAGCACGGGATTGCCTCAGACCCTATTCAGGTTCCGGGGGGCAGGCTGAGCCTGTGGTTAATTCTTCTTCCTGATGGGAAAATAGAGTGACCTGTGCCTGTCCCAACACCTAGATCTAGTCTCTCATTGGTTGCCCCTCTTCCCTTTCATCCTCAGGACAAATTGCAACCTGTACGGAACAGGAGGTTAAAGGTGCTGATTCTCCAAGTACTGAGATTTCTAGTAAAGTAGCTGGAATGGCGAACCCGAACCCAAATAAATGAGAAATGAGGTGCGTTTTAGAAACCTTTCAAAATCACACAGTGTACCACCTTCTGGGTTTCTCATGCATGTTTTCGATATAGGAATATGCCCTTCAACCTGGAGATTTGGGACCCATGGGAAGTGTACCAGGCAGTATTACTTTAAAGGGTCTGTGTTTGCTCACCCAACCTCACCCAACCTCTCAGCCCCAAGTGTGTCCACCCTTATGTCTCATCCAGCTGTGCGTCTAGATATGGTCAATCCAGGTTGCATCACAGCCCCTGAACGAATTTTGTAAGAATTTCTCTCTCTTTCACTGTCTTTGTTTTACGGGTTTTTAAAAGTAATTTATTTTTATAATGGGGTTTAGCTGCTTTTCACGGCTGTGTTTATGCGGCTTTACACCCACTTGACTCTCTTCCAGACAGATATCAATACATAGGTTTTAAGATTCTTACTAGTCACATATATTCTTGTGCGGTGAATAGGGGGTGTTGAGTCCAGTTCAATGAGCAAGGAGTAGGTCTTATCTATTACATATTGGGTGTATGGAACGGTATCTGAGCCAATTTGAAACCCTTGTTTTATGCATCACCCCACCTCACCTTTCCCGTTAAGCAGCCATAGTGTGTTTTCTAAACGTGTGACTCTGTTCTGTTTTGTAATTCAGTTCAAGTGTAGCGGTTTTTACATTCCCTCTATAAGTGATACCTTATGATAAGTGTCTTTTTCTGTGTGACTTATTTCACTTAGAATCATTGTACCTAAGTCCACTCATCTTGCTTTTTCTATCCTTATGACATTGATTTCATGTCTGAGTGATATTCCATTGTACATAAGGACCACAACTTCTTTATCCATTTTTCTCTTTCCTGGGATATTTAAGGTGTCATGAAGTGGAGGTTCTTGTCAACAGAGCAGCCCTAAACTTTGGGGTGCCTGTGTCTTGCTGATTTTTAGTTTTCCCAATTTATACGCCCATGAGTGGACGTGCCCTATGCTCCCTAAGCTGTGTTTTCTCGATGTTTCAGGACACACCGTACTCTTCTCCAGAGTGGCTGTTGGCAATTTACATCCCGCCCATCAGCATAGCAAGGCTGCCATTTCTCCATGGCCTGTCCTGCATTTCTGGTTTTGACACTTTTTGCAGCATGGCCCTTTTGACCGATGGGAAGCGAGACTACTTTGTAGCGCTGATTTGCCTTTCCAGGTTGCTTGGTTGGCCAAAAAGGGCGTATGCGTTTTTTCCTGAATATATTCAGGAAAAAACGCATACGCCCTTTTTGGCCAAGGGCATCATTGTCGACGTTTTGCGACTTTTCATGTGCTTTAAAGGCGATTCGAATCTACCTCCCGAAACCTGTTTCCTGCAATTCTGCCTTGCTTTCAAATCCTCTTCGTTGCCTTCCCTCAATATATTTGTGGACGAGAGTTATCATTTATAACTCTGAGGGTTTGTGAATGGCAGTGTCCCTGGGCTCCATTTTTCAACTCGCTTTTTTGGGAGCTGGCCCTAAGAGCGTGGGATTGCCTCAGGCCCTATTCTGCTTCTGGGCGGCAGCCTGAGCCTGTGGTTAATTCTTCTTCCTGATGGGAAAATAGAGTGACCTGTGCCTGTCCCAACACCTAGATCTAGTCTCTCATTGGTTGGCCCTCTTCCCGTTCATCCTCAGGACAAATTGCAACCTGTAGGGAACAGGAGGTTAAAGGTGCTGATTCTCCAAGTAGGGAGATTGCTAGTAAAGTACCTGGAATGGCGAACTCGAGCACAAGGAGATGAGAAATGAGGTGCGTTTTAGAAACCTTTCAAAATCACACGGTGTACCATCTTCTGGGTTACTCATGTATGTTTTCGATGTAGGAAGATGCCCTTGAACCTGGAGATTTGGGACCCATGGGATGCGTACCACGCAGTATTACTTTAAAGGTTCTGCGTTTGCTCACCCAACCTCACCCAAACTCTCAGCCCCAAGAGTGTCCACCCTTATGTCTCATCCAGCTGTATGTCTAGATATGGTCAATCCAGGTTGCATCCCAGCCCCAGACCGAATTTTGGAAGAATTCCTCTCTGTTTCACTGTCTTTGTTTTACGGGTTTTTAAAAGTAATTTATTTTTATAATGGGGTTTATCTGCTTTTAACGGCTGTGTTTATGCGGCTTTACACCCACTTGACTCACTTCCAGACAGATATCAATACATAGGTTTTAAGATTCTTACTAGTCACATATATTCTTGTGCGGTGAATAGGGGGTGTTGAGTCCAGTTCACTGAGCAAGGAGTAGGTCTTGTCTATTACATATTGGGTGTATGGAACGGTATCTGAGCGAATTTGAAACCCTTGTTTTATGCATCACCTCACCTCACCTTTCCCGTTAAGCAGCCATAGTGTGTTTTCTAAAAGTGTGACTCTGTTCTGTTTTGTAATTCAGTTCAAGTGTAGCGGTTTTTACATTCCCTCTATAAGTGATAGCTTATGATAAGTGTCTTTTTCTGTGTGACTTATTTCACTTAGAATCGTCGTACCTAAATCCAATCATCTTGCTTCTCCTAGCCTTATGACATTGATTTCATGTCTGAGTGATATTCCATTGTACATAAGGACCACAACTTCTTTATCCATTTTTCTCTTTCCTGGGATATTTAAGGTGTCATGAAGTGGAGGTTCTTGTCAACAGAGCAGCCCTAAACTTTGGGGTGCCTGTGTCTTGCTGATTTTTAGTTTTCCCAATTTATACGCCCATGAGTGGACGTGCCCTATGCTCCCTAAGCTGTGTTTTTTCGATGTTTCAGGACACACCGTACTCTTCTCCAGAGTGGCTGTTCGCAATTTACATCCCACCCATCAGCGTAGCAAGGCTGCCATTTCTCCATGGCCTGTCCTTCATTTCTGGTTTTGACACTTTTTGCAGCATGGCCCTTTTGACCGATGGGAAGCGAGAGTTCTTTGTAGCGCTGATTTGCCTTTCCAGGTTGCTTGGTTGGCCAAAAAGGGCGTATGCGTTTTTTCCTGAATATATTCAGGAAAAAACGCATACGCCCTTTTTGGCCAAGGGCATCATTGTCGAAGTTTTACCACTTTACATATGTTTAAAGGCGATTCGAATCTACCTCCTGAAACATGTTTCCTGCAATTCTGCCTTGCTTTCAAATCCTCTTCGTTGCCTTCCCTCAATATATTTGTGGAAGAGAGTTATCATTTATAACTCTGCGGGTTTGTGAATGGCAGTGCCCCTGAGCTCCATTTTTCAACTGTCTTTTTTGGGAGCTGTCCGCAAAAGCACGGGATTGCCTCAGACCCTATTCAGGTTCCGGGGGGCAGGCTGAGCCTGTGGTTAATTCTTCTTCCTGATGGGAAAATAGAGTGACCTGTGCCTGTCCCAACACCTAGATCTAGTCTCTCATTGGTTGCCCCTCTTCCCTTTCATCCTCAGGACAATTTGCAAACTGTACGGAACAGGAGGTTAAAGGTGCTGATTCTCCAAGTAGGGAGATTTCTAGTAAAGTAGCTGGAATGACGAACCCGAACACAAGGAAATGAGAAATGAGGTGCGTTTTAGAAACCTTTCAAAATCACACTGTGTACCATCTTCTGGGTTTCTCATGCATGTTTTCGATGTATGAATATGCCCTTGAACCTGGAGATTTCAGACCCATGGGATGGGTACCAGGCAGTGTTACTTTAAAGGGTCTGTGTTTGCTCACCCAACCTCACCCAACCTCTCAGCCCCAAGTGTGTCCACCCTTATGTCTCATCCAGCTGTGGGTCTAGATATGGTCAATCCAGGTTGCATCACAGCCCCTGAACGAATTTTGTAAGAATTTCTCTCTCTTTCACTGTCTTTGTTTTACGGGTTTTTAAAAGTAATTTATTTTTATAATGGGGTTTATCTGCTTTTAACGGCTGTGTTTATGCGGCTTTACACCCACTTGACTCACTTCCAGACAGATATCAATACATAGGTTTTAAGATTCTTACTAGTCACATATATTCTTGTGCGGTGAATAGGGGGTGTTGAGTCCAGTTCACTGAGCAAGGAGTAGGTCTTGTCTATTACATATTGGGTGTATGGAACGGTATCTGAGCGAATTTGAAACCCTTGTTTTATGCATCACCTCACCTCACCTTTCCCGTTAAGCAGCCATAGTGTGTTTTCTAAACGTGTGACTCTGTTCTGTTTTGTAATTCAGTTCAAGTGTAGCGGTTTTTACATTCCCTCTATAAGTGATAGCTTATGATAAGTGTCTTTTTCTGTGTGACTTATTTCACTTAGAATCGTCGTACCTAAATCCAATCATCTTGCTTCTCCTAGCCTTATGACATTGATTTCATGTCTGAGTGATATTCCATTGTACATAAGGACCACAACTTCTTTATCCATTTTTCTCTTTCCTGGGATATTTAAGGTGTCATGAAGTGGAGGTTCTTGTCAACAGAGCAGCCCTAAACTTTGGGGTGCCTGTGTCTTGCTGATTTTTAGTTTTCCCAATTTATACGCCCATGAGTGGACGTGCCCTATGCTCCTAGAGCTGTGTTTTTTCGATGTTTCAGGACACACCGTACTCTTCTCCAGAGTGGCTGTTGGCAATTTACATCCCACCCATCAGCGTAGCAAGGCTGCCATTTCTCCATGGCCTGTCCTGCATTTCTGGTTTTGACACTTTTTGCAGCATGGCCCTTTTGACCGATGGGAAGCGAGACTTCTTTGTAGCGCTGATTTGCCTTTCCAGGTTGCTTGGTTGGCCAAAAAGGGCGTATGCGTTTTTTCCTGAATATATTCAGGAAAAAACGCATACGCCCTTTTTGGCCAAGGGCATCATTGTCGACGTTTTGCCACTTTACATATGCTTTAAAGGCGATTCGAATCTACCTTCTGAAACATGTTTCCTGCAATTCTGACTTGCTTTCAATTCCTCTTCGTTGCCTTCCCTCAATATATTTGTGGACGAGAGTTATCATTTATAACTCTGCGGGTTTGTAAATGGCAGTGTCCCTGGGCTCCATTTTTCAACTCGCTTTTTTGGGAGCTGGCCATAAGAGCGCGGGATTGCCTCAAGCCCTATTCTGCTTCTGGGCGGCAGGCTGAGCCTGTGGTTAATTCTTCTTCCTGATGGGAAAATAGAGAGACCTGTGCCTGTCCCAACACCTAGATCTAGTCTCTCATTGGTTGCCCCTCTTCCCATTCATCCTCAGGAAAAATTGCAACCTGTACGGAACAGGAGGATAAAGGTGCTGATTCTCCAAGTAGGGAGATGGCTAGTAAAATACCTGGAATGGCGAACCCGAGCACAAGGTGATGAGAAATGAGGTGCGTTTTAGAAACCTTTCAAAATCACACGGTGTGCCATCTTCTGGGTTTCTCATGTATGTTTTCGATGTAGGAAGATGCCCTTGAACCTGGAGATGTGGGACCCATGGGATGCGTACCAGGCAGTGTTACTTTAAAGGGTCTGCGTTTGCTCACCCAACCTCACCCAACCTCTCAGCCCCAAGTGTGTCCACCCTTATGTCTCATCCAGCTGTGCGTCTAGATATGGTCAATCCAGGTTGCATCACAGCCCCTGAACGAATTTTGTAAGAATTTCTCTCTCTTTCACTGTCTTTGTTTTACGGGTTTTTAAAAGTAATTTATTTTTATAATGGGGTTTAGCTGCTTTTCACGGCTGTGTTTATGCGGCTTTACACCCACTTGACTCACTTCCAGAGAGATATCAATACATAGGTTTTAAGATTCTTACTAGTCAGATATATTCTTGTGTGGTGAATAGGGGGTGTTGAGTCCCGTTCACTGAGCAAGGAGTCGGTCTTTTCTATTACATATTGGGTGTATGGAACGGTATCTGAGCCAATTTGAAACCCTTGTTTTATGCATCACCCCACCTCACCTTTCCCGTTAAGCAGCCATAGTGTGTTTTCTAAACGTGTGACTCTGTTCTGTTCTGTAATTCAGTTCAAGTGTAGCGGTTTTTACATTTCCTCTATAAGTGATAGCTTATGATAAGTGTCTTTTTCTGTGTGACTTATTTCACTTAGAATCATCGTACCTAAGTCCTCTCATCTTGCTTCTTCTAGCCTTATGACATTGATTTCATGTCTGAGTGATATTCCATTGTACATAAGGACCACAACTTCTTTATCCATTTTTCTCTTTCCTGGGATATTTAAGGTGTCATGAAGTGGAGGTTCTTGTCAACAGAGCAGCCCTAAACTTTGGGGTGCCTGTGTCTTGCTGATTTTTAGTTTTCCCAATTTATACGCCCATGAGTGGACGTGCCCTATGCTCCCTAAGCTGTGTTTTTTCGATGTTTCAGGACACACCGTACACTTCTCCAGAGTGGCTGTTGGCAATTTACATCCCGCCCATCAGTGTAGCAAGGATGCCATTTCTCCATGGCCTGTCCTGCATTTCTGGTTTTGACACTTTTTGCAGCATGGCCCTTTTGACCGATGGGAAGCGAGTCTTCTTTGTAGCGCTGATTTGCCTTTCCAGGTTGCTTGGTTGGCCAAAAAGGGCGAATGCGTTTTTTCCTGAATATATTCAGGAAAAAACGCATACGTCCTTTTTGGCCAAGGGCATCATTGTCGACGTTTTGTGACTTTTCATGTGCTTTAAAGGCGATTCGAATCTACCTCCTGAAACCTGTTTCCTGCAATTCTGCCTTGCTTTCAAATCCTCTTCGTTGCCTTCCCTCAATATATTTGTGGACGAGAGTTATCATTTATAACTCTGCGGGTTTGTAAATGGCAGTGTTCCTGGGCTCCATTTTTCAACTCGCTTTTTTGGGAGCTGGCCATAAGTGCGCGGGTTTGCCTCAGGCCCTATTCTGGTTCTGGGCGGCAGGCTGAGCCTGTGGTTAATTCTTCTTCCTGATGGGAAAATAGAGTGACCTGTGCCTGTCCCAACACCTAGATCTGGTCTCTCATTGGTTGCCCCTCTTCCCATTCATCCTCAGGACAAATTGCAACCTGTACGGAACAGGAGGTTAAAGGTGCTGATTCTCCAAGTAGGGAGATGGCTAGTAAAGTACCTGGAATGGCGAACCCGAGCACAAGGAGATGAGAAATGAGGTGCGTTTTAGAAACCTTTCAAAATCACAAGGTGTGCCATCTTCTGGGTTTCTCATGTATGTTTTCGATGTAGGAAGATGCCCTTGAACCTGGAGATTTGGGACCCATGGGATGCGTACCACGCAGTATTACTTTAAAGCTTCTGCGTTTGCTCACCCAACCTCACCCAACCTCTCAGCCCCAAGAATGTCCACCCTTATGTCTCATCCAGCTGTATGTCTAGATATGGTCAATCCAGGTTGCATCCCAGCCCCAGAAAGAATTTTGGAAGAATTTCTCTCTCTTTCACAGTCTTAGTTTTACGGGTTTTTAAAAGTAATTTATTTTTATAATGGGGTTTAGCTGTTTTTCACGGCTGTGTTTATGCGGCTTTACACCCACTTGACTCACTTCCAGAGAGATATCAATACATAGGTTTTAAGATTCTTACTAGTCACATATATTCTTGTGTGGTGAATAGGGGGTGTTGAGTCCAGTTCACTGAGCAAGGAGTAGGTCTTGTCTATTACATATTGGGTGTATGGAACGATATCTGAACGAATTTGAAACCGTTGTTTTATGCATCACCCCCCCTCACCTTTCCCGTTAAGCAGCCATAGTGTGTTTTCTAAACGTGTGACTCTGTTCTGTTTTGTAATTCAGTTCAAGTGTAGCGGTTTTTACATTCCCTCTATAAGTGATAGCTTATGATAAGTGTCTTTTTCTGTGTGACTTATTTCACTTAGAATCGTCGTACCTAAATCCACTCATCTTGCTTCTACTAGCCTTATGACATTGATTTCATGTCTGAGTGATATTCCATTGTACATAAGGACCACCACTTCTTTATCCATTTTTCTCTTTCCTGGGATATTTAAGGTGTCATGAAGTGGAGGTTCTTGTCAACAGAGCAGCCCTAAACTTTGGGGTGCCTGTGTCTTGCTGATTTTTAGTTTTCCCAATTTATACGCCCATGAGTGGACGTGCCCTATGCTCCCTAAGCTGTGTTTTTTCGATGTTTCAGGACACACCGTACACTTCTCCAGAGTGGCTGTTGGCAATTTACATCCCGCCCATCAGCGTAGCAAGGCTGCCATTTCTCCATGGCCTGTCCTGCATTTCTGGTTTTGACACTTTTTGCAGCATGGCCCTTTTGACCAATGGGAAGCGAGACTTCTTTGTAGCGCTGATTTGCCTTTCCAGGTTGCTTGGTTGGCCAAAAAGTGCGTATGCGTTTTTTCCTGAATATATTCAGGAAAAAACGCATACGCCCTTTTTGGCCAAGGGCATCATTGTCGAAGTTTTGCCACTTTTCATGTGCTTTAAAGGCGATTCGAATCTACCTCTTGAAACCTGTTTCCTGCAATTCTGACTTGCTTTCAAATCCTCTTCGTTGCCTTCCCTCAATATATTTGTGGACGAGAGTTATCATTTATAACTCTGTGGGTTTGTGAATGGCAGTGTCCCTGGGCTCCATTTTTCAACTCGCTTTTTTGGGAGCTGGCCGCAAGAGCGCGGGATTGCCTCAGGCCCTATTCTGCTTCCGGGCGGCAGGCTGAGCCTGTGGTTAATTCTTCTTCCTCATGGGAATATAGAGTGACCTGTGCCTGTCCCAACACCTAGATCTAGTCTCTCATTGGTTGCCCCTCTTCCCGTTCATCCTCAGGACAAATTTCAACCTGTAGGGAACAGGAGATTAAAGGTGCTGATTCTCCAAGTAGGGAGATTGCTAATAAAGTAGCTGGAATTGCGAACCCGAGCACAAGGAGATGAGAAATGAGGTGTGTTTTAGAAACCTTTCAAAATCGCATGGTGTACCTTCTTCTGGGTTTCTCATGCATGTTTTCGATGTAGGAAGATGCCCTTGAACCTGGAGATTTGGGACCCATGGGATGGGTACCACGCAGTATTACCTTAAAGGGTCTGTGTTTGCTCACCCAACCTCACCCAACCTCTCAGCCCCAAGAGTGTCCACCCTTATGTCTCATCCAGCTGTGGGTCTAGATATGGTCAATCCAGGTTGCATCACAGCCCCTGAACGAATTACGTAAGAATTTCTCTCTCTTTCACTGTCTTTGTTTTATGGGTTTTTAAAAGTAATTTATTTTTATAATGGGGTTTAGTTGCCTTTCACGGCTGTGTTTATGCGGCTTTACACCCACTTGACTCACTTCCAGAGAGATATCAATACATAGGTTTTACGATTCTTAGTAGTCAGATATATTCTTGTGCGGTGAATAGGGGGTGTTGTGTCCAGTTCACTGAGCAAGGAGTAGGTCTTGTCTATTACATATTGGGTGTATGGAACGGTATCTGAGCGAATTTGAAACCCTTGTTTTATGCATCACCCCACCTCACCTTTCCCGTTAAGCAGCCATAGTGTGTTTTCTAAACGTGTGACTCTGTTCTGTTTTGTAATTCAGTTCAAGTGTAGCGGTTTTTACATTCCCTCTATAAGTGATACCTTATGATAAGTGTCTTTTTCTGTGTGACTTATTTCACTTAGAATCTTCGTTCCTAAATCCACTCATCTTGCTTCTACTAGCCTTATGACATTTATTTCATGTCTGAGTGATATTCCATTGTACATAAGGACCAAAACTTCTTTATCAATTTTTTTCTTTCCTGGTATATTTAAGGTGTCATGAAGTGGAGGTTCTTGTCAACAGAGCAGCCCTAATCATTGGGGTGCCTGTGTCTTGCTGATTTTTAGTTTTCCCAATTTATACGACCATGAGTGGACGTGCCCTATGCTCCCTAAGCTGTGTTTTTTCGATGTTTCAGGACACACCGTACACTTCTCCAGTGTGGCTGTTGGCAATTTACATCCCTCCCATCAGCGTAGCAAGGCTGCCATTTCTCCATGGCCTGTCCTGCATTTCTGGTTTTGACACTTTTTGCAGCATGGCCCTTTTGACCGATGGGAAGCGAGACTACTTTGTAGCGCTGATTTGCCTTTCCAGGTTGCTTGGTTGGCAAAAAAGGGCGTATGCGTTTTTTCCTGAATATATTCAGGAAAAAACGCATACGCCCTTTTTGGCCAAGGTCATCATTGTCGACGTTTCGCCACCTTTCATGTGCTTTAAAGGCGATTCGAATCTACCTCCTGAAATCTGTTTCCTGCAATTCTGCCTTGCTTTCAAATCCTCTTCGTTGCCTTCCCTCAATATATTTTTGGACGAGAGTTATCATTTATAACTCAGCAGGTTTATGAATTGCAGTGACCCTGAGCTCCATTTTTCAACTGTCTTTTTTGGGAGCTGGCCGCAAACGCACGGGATTGCCTAAGGCCCTATTCTGGTTCCCGGGGGTAGGCTGAGCCTGTGGTTAATTCTTCTTCCTGATGGGAAAATAGAGTGACCTGTGCCTGTCCCAACACCTAGATCTATTCTCTCATTGGTTGCCCCTCTTCCCTTTCATCCTCAGGACAAATTGCAACCTGTACGGAACAGGAGGTTAAAGGTGCTGATTCTCCAAGTACTGAGATTTCTAGTAAAGTAGCTGGAATGGCGAACCCGAACACAAGGAGATGAGAAATGAGGTGCGTTTTAGAAACCTTTGAAAATCACACGGTGTACCATCTTCTGGGTTTCTCATGCATGTTTTCGATGTAGGAATATGTCCTTGAATCTGGAGATTTGGGACCCATGGGATGGGTACCAGGCAGTATTACATTAAAGGGTCTGTGTTTGGTCACCCAACCTCACCCAAACTCTCAGCCCCAAGTGTGTCCACCCTTATGTCTCATCCAGCTGTGGGTCTAGATATGGTCAATCCAGGTTGCATCACAGCCCCTGAACGAATTTCTCTCTCTTTCACTGTCTTTGTTTTACGGGTTTTTAAAAGTAATTTATTTTTATAATGGGGTTTAGCTGCTTTTCACGGCTGTGTTTATGCGGCTTTACACCCACTTGACTCACTTCCAGACAGATATCAATACATAGGTTTTAAGATTCTTACTAGTCACATATATTCTTGTGCGGTGAATAGGGGGTGTTGAGTCCAGTTCACTGAGCAAGGAGTCGGTCTTTTCTATTACATATTTGGTGTATGGAACGTTATCTGAGCCAATTTGAAACCCTTGTTTTATGCATCACCCCACCTCACCTTTCCCGTTAAGCAGCCATAGTGTGTTTTCTAAACGTGTGACTCTGTTCTGTTTTGTAATTCAGTTCAAGTGTAGCGGTTTTTACATTCCCTCTATAAGTGATAGCTTATGATAAGTGTCTTTTTCTGAGTGACTTATTTCACTTAGAATCATCGTACCTAAGTCCACTCATCTTGCTTCTTCTAGCCTTATGATATTGATTTCATGTCTGAGTGATATTCCATTGTACATAAGGACAACAACTTCTTTATCCATTTTTCTCTTTCCTGGGATATTTAAGGTGTCATGAAGTGGAGGTTCTTGTCAACAGGGCAGCCCTAAACTTT
The DNA here is from genome assembly GCF_028021215.1 of Eschrichtius robustus. NCBI lineage: Eukaryota > Metazoa > Chordata > Mammalia > Artiodactyla > Eschrichtiidae > Eschrichtius > Eschrichtius robustus. The sequence continues at coordinate 25,340 of NW_027175816.1, read as the reverse complement.
GGGGTGCCTGTGTCTTGCTGATTTTTAGTTTTCCCAATTTATACGCCCATGAGTGCACGTGCCCTATGCTCCCTAAGCTGTGTTTTTTCGATGTTTCAGGACACACCGTACACTTCTCCAGTGTGGCTGTTGGCAATTTACATCCCTCCCATCAGCGTAGCAAGGCTGCCATTTCTCCATGGCCTGTCCTGCATTTCTGGTTTTGACACTTTTTGCAGCATGGCCCTTTTGACCGATGGGAAGCGAGACTACTTTGTAGCGCTGATTTGCCTTTCCAGGTTGCTTGGTTGGCAAAAAAGGGCGTATGCGTTTTTTCCTGAATATATTCAGGAAAAAACGCATACGCCCTTTTTGGCCAAGGTCATCATTGTCGACGTTTCGCCACCTTTCATGTGCTTTAAAGGCGATTCGAATCTACCTCCTGAAATCTGTTTCCTGCAATTCTGCCTTGCTTTCAAATCCTCTTCGTTGCCTTCCCTCAATATATTTTTGGACGAGAGTTATCATTTATAACTCAGCAGGTTTGTGAATTGCAGTGACCCTGAGCTCCATTTTTCAACTGTCTTTTTTGGGAGCTGGCCGCAAACGCACGGGATTGCCTAAGGCCCTATTCTGGTTCCCGGGGGTAGGCTGAGCCTGTGGTTAATTCTTCTTCCTGATGGGAAAATAGAGTGACCTGTGCCTGTCCCAACACCTAGATCTAGTCTCTCATTGGTTGCCCCTCTTCCCTTTCATCCTCAGGACAAATTGCAACCTGTACGGAACAGGAGGTTAAAGGTGCTGATTCTCCAAGTACTGAGATTTCTAGTAAAGTAGCTGGAATGGCGAACCCGAACACAAGGAGATGAGAAATGAGGTGCGTTTTAGAAACCTTTGAAAATCACACGGTGTACCATCTTCTGGGTTTCTCATGCATGTTTTCGATGTAGGAATATGTCCTTGAATCTGGAGATTTGGGACCCATGGTATGGGTACCAGGCAGTATTACATTAAAGGGTCTGTGTTTGGTCACCCAACCTCACCCAAACTCTCAGCCCCAAGTGTGTCCACCCTTATGTCTCATCCAGCTGTGGGTCTAGATATGGTCAATCCAGGTTGCATCACAGCCCCTGAACGAATTTTGTAAGAATTTCTCTCTCTTTCACTGTCTTTGTTTTACGGGTTTTTAAAAGTAATTTATTTTTATAATGGGGTTTAGCTGCTTTTCATGGCTGTGTTTATGCGGCTTTACACCCACTTGACTCACTTCCAGACAGATATCAATACATAGGTTTTAAGATTCTTACTAGTCACATATATTCTTGTGTGGTGAATAGGGGGTGTTGAGTCCAGTTCACTGAGCAAGGAGTCGGTCTTTTCTATTACATATTTGGTGTATGGAACGTTATCTGAGCCAATTTGAAACCCTTGTTTTATGCATCACCCCACCTCACCTTTCCCGTTAAGCAGCCATAGTGTGTTTTCTAAACGTGTGACTCTGTTCTGTTTTGTAATTCAGTTCAAGTGTAGCGGTTTTTACATTCCCTCTATAAGTGATAGCTTATGATAAGTGTCTTTTTCTGAGTGACTTATTTCACTTAGAATCATCGTACCTAAGTCCACTCATCTTGCTTCTTCTAGCCTTATGATATTGATTTCATGTCTGAGTGATATTCCATTGTACATAAGGACAACAACTTCTTTATCCATTTTTCTCTTTCCTGGGATATTTAAGGTGTCATGAAGTGGAGGTTCTTGTCAACAGAGCAGCCCTAAACTTTGGGGTGCCTGTGTCTTGCTGATTTTTAGTTTTCCCAATTTATACGCCCATGAGTGCACGTGCCCTATGCTCCCTAAGCTGTGTTTTTTCGATGTTTCAGGACACACCGTACACTTCTCCAGAGTGGCTGTTGGCAATTTACATCCCGCCCATCAGCGTAGCAAGGCTGACATTTCTCCATGGCCTGTCCTGCATTTCTGGTTTTGACACATTTTGCAGCATGGCCCTTTTGACCAATGGGAAGCGAGACTTCTTTGTAGCGCTGATTTGCCTTTCCAGGTTGCTTGGTTGGCCAAAAAGGGCGTATGCGTTTTTTCCTGAATATATTCAGGAAAAAACGCATACGCCCTTTTTGGCCAAGGGCATCATTGTCGACGTTTTGCCGCTTTTCATGTGCTTTAAAGGCGATTCGAATCTACCTCCTGAAATCTGTTTCCTGCAATTCTGCCTTGCTTTCAAATCCTCTTCGTTGCCTTCCGTCAATATATCTGTGGTTGACAGTTATCATTTATAACTCTGCGGGTTTGTGAATTGCAGTGTCCCTGAGCTCCATTTTTCAACTCGGTTTTTTGGGAGCTGGCCGCAAAAGCGAGGGATTGCCTCAGGCCCTATTCTGGTTCCTGGCAGCAGGCTGAGCCTGTGGTTAATTCTTCTTCCTGATGGGAAAATAGAGTGACCTGTGCCTGTCCCAACACCTAGATCTAGTCTCTCATTGGTTGCCCCTCTTCCCGTTCATCCTCAGGACAAATTGCAACCTGTAGGGTACAGGAGCTTAAAGGTGCTGATTCTCCAAGTAGGGAGATTGCTAGTAAAGTAGCTGGAAAGGCGAACCCTAGCACAAGGAGATGAGAAATGGGGTGCGTTTTAGAAACCTTTCAAAATCACACGGTGTACCATCTTCTGGGTTTCTCATGCATGTTTTCGATGTAGCAAGATGCCCTTGAACCTGGAGATTTGGGACCCATGGGATGGGTACCACGCAGTATTACTTTAAAGGGTCTGAGTTTGCTCACCCAACCTCACCCAACCTCTCAGCCCCAAGAGTGTCCACCCCTATGTCTCATCCAGGTTTGGGTCGAGATATGGTCAATCCAGGTTGCATCACAGCCCCTGAACGAATTTTGAAAGAATTTCTCTCTCTTTCACTGTCTTTGTTTTACGGGTTTTTAAAAGTAATTTATTTTTATAATGGGGTTTAGCTGCTTTTCACGGCTGTGTTTATGCGGCTTTACACCCACTTGGCTCACTTCCAGAGAGATATCAATACATAGGTTTTACGATTCTTACTAGTCAGATATATTCTTGTGCGGTGAATAGGGGGTGTTGAGTCCAGTTCACTGAGCAAGGAGTAGGCCTTGCCTATTACATATTGGGTGTATGGAACGGTATCTGAGCGAATTTGAAACCCTTGTTTTATGCATCACCCCACCTCACCTTTCCCGTTAAGAAGCCATAGTGTGTTTTCTAAATGTGTGACTCTGTTCTCTTTTGTAATTCAGTTCAAGTGTTGCGGTTTTTACATTCCCTCTATAAGTGATAGCTTATGATAAGTGTCTTTTTCTGTGTGACTTATTTCACTTAGAATCGTCATACCTAAATCCACTCATCTTGCTTCTACTAGCCTTATGACATTGATTTCATGTCTGAGTGATATTCCTTTGTACATAAGGACCACAACTTCTTTATCCATTTTTCTCTTTCCTGGGATATTTAAGGTGTCATGAAGTGGAGGTTCTTGTCAACATAGCAGCCCTAAACATTGGGGTGCCTGTGTCTTGCTGATTTTTAGTTTTCCCAATTTATACGCCCATGAGTGCACGTGCCCTATGCTCCCTAAGCAGTTTTTTCGATGTTTCAGGACACACCGTACACTTCTCCAGAGTGGCTGTTGGCAATTTACATCCCGCCCATCAGCGTAGCAAGGCTGCCATTTCTCCATGGCCTGTCCTGCATTTCTGGTTTTGACACTTTTTGCAGCATGGCCCTTTTGACTGATGGGAAGCGAGACTTCTTTGTAGTGCTGATTTGCCTTTCCAGGTTGCTTGGTTGGCCAAAAAGGGCGTATGCGTTTTTTCCTGAATATATTCAGGAAAAAACGCATACGCCCTTTTTGGCCAAGGGCATCACTGTCGACGTTTTGCCGCTTTTCATGTGCTTTAAAGGCGATTCGAATCTACCTCCTGAAACCTGTTTCCTGCAATTCTGCCTTGCTTTCAAATCATCTTCGTTGCCTTCGCTCAATATATTTGTGGACGAGAGTTATCATTTATAACTCAGCAGGTTTGTGAATTGCAGTGCCCCTGAGCTCCATTTTTCAACTGTCTTTTTTGGTAGCTGGCCACAAAAGCACGGGATTGCCTCAGGCCCTATTCTTGTTCCCGGCGGCAGGCTGAACCTGTGTTTAATTCTTCTTCCTGATGGGAAAATAGAGTGACCTGTGCCTGTCCCAACACCTAGATCTAGTCTCTCATTGGTTGCCCGTCTTCCCGTTCATCCTCAGGACAAATTGCAACCTGTAGGGAACAGGAGCTTAAAGGTGCTGATTCTCCAAGTAGCCAGATTGCTAGTAAAGTAGCTGGAAAGGCGAACACCCAGCACAAGGAGATGAGAAATGTGGTGCATTTTAGAAACCTTTCAAAATCACATGGTGTACCATCTTCTGGGTTTCTCATGCATGTTTTCGATGTAGGAAGATGCCCTTGAACCTGGAGATTTGGGACCCATGGGATGGGTACCACGCAGTATTACTTTAAAGGGTCTGCGTTTGCTCACCCAACCTCACCAAACCTCTCAGCCCCAAGAGTATCCACCCTTATGTCTCATCCAGCTGTGGGTCTAGATATGGTCAATCAAGGTTGCATCACAGCCCCTGAACGAATTTTGTAAGAATTTCTCTCTCTTTCACTGTCTTTGTTTTACGGGTTTTTAAAAGTAATTTATTTTTATAATGGGGTTTAGCTGCTTTTCACGGCTGTGTTTATGCGGCTTTACACCCACTTGACTCACTTCCAGACACGTATCAATACATAGGTTTTAAGATTCTTACTAGTCACGTATATTCTTGTGCGGTGAATAGGGGGTGTTGTGTCCAGTTCACTGAGCAAGGAGTAGGTCTTGTCTATTACATATTGGGTGTATGGAACGGTATCTGAGCGAATTTGAAACCCTTGTTTTATGCATCACCCCACCTCACCTTTCCCGTTAAGCAGCCATAGTGTGTTTTCTAACGTGTGACTCTGTTCTGTTTTGTAATTCAGTTCAAGTGTAGCGGTTTTTACATTCCCTCTATAAGTGATACCTTATGATATGTGTCTTTTTCTGTGTGACTTATTTCACTTGGAATCGTCGTACCTAAATCCACTCATCTTGCTTCTCCTAGCCTTATGACATTGATTTCATGTCGGAGTGATATTCCATTGTACATAAGGACCACAACTTCTTTACCCATTTTTCTCTTTCCTGGGACATCACATTAGGATTCTCTTTTTAACCTGTTCCTTAAAACACTAGTGCTTAGGAAATCTATTGGAGGCAGAAGCAGTCAAGGGTAGCTTAGGGTTAGGGTTAGGGTTAGGGTTAGGGTTAGGGTACGGCTTAGGGTACGGGTTCGTGTACGGGTTCGTGTACGGCGTAGGGTATGGGTAAGGGTTAGGGTTAGGGTTAGTTTGAAGGTTAGGGCTCAGTTTAGGGTACGTGTTAGGATTAGGGTTCGTGTTAGGGTTAGGGTAGGGGTTAGGGTTAGGGTACGCGTTAGGGTTAGGGTAGTTATTAAACCTATCCCACTCTCTAGATACCCCTTAGCACGTCAAGGAATATTATTTGGGGGTCCAGCCATGGAGAAGAGTTTAGACACTAGGAGAAGATAAGGAACACACCCATTATCCTGAAATCACAATAGGATTCTCTTTTTAACCTGTTCCTTAATACACTAGTGCTTAGGAAATCTATTGGAGGCAGAAGCAGTCAAGGGTAGCTTAGGGTTAGGGTTAGGGTTAGGGTTAGGGTTATTGTTAGGGTAAGGCTTAGAGTACGGGTTCGGGTACGGGTTCGGGTACGGCGTAGGGTATGGGTTAGGGTTAGGGTTAGGGTTAATTTGAGGGTTAGGGCTCGGTTTAGGGTACGGGTTAGGATTAGGGTACGTGTTAGGTTTAGGGTACGCGTTAGGGTTAGGGTAGTTATTAAACCTATCCCACTCTCTAGATACCCCTTAGCACGTCAAGGAATATTATTTGGGGGTCCAGCCATGGAGAAGAGTTTAGACACTAGGAGAAGATAAGGAACACACCCATTATCAAGAAATCACATTAGGATTCTCTTTTTAACCTGTTCCTTAAAACACTAGTGCTTAGGAAATCTATTGGAGGCAGAAGCAGTCAAGGGTAGCTTAGGGTTAGGGTTAGGGTTAGGGTTAGGGTTAGTGTTAGGGTACCGCTTAGGGTACGGGTTCGGGTACGGCGTAGGGTATGGGTTAGGGTTAGGGTTAGGGTTAGTTTGAGGGTTAGGGCTCGGTTTAGGGTACGGGTTAGGATTAGGGTACGTGTTAGGGTTAGGGTATGGGTTAGGGTTAGGGTACGCGTTAGGGTTAGGGTAGTTATTAAACCTATCCCACTCTCTAGATACCCCTTAGCACGTCAAGGAATATTATTTGGGTGTCCAGCCATGGAGAAGAGTTTAGACACTAGGAGAAGATAAGGAACACACCCATTATCAAGAAATCACATTAGGATTCTCTTTTTAACCTGTTCCTTAAAACACTAGTGCTTAGGAAATCTATTGGAGGCAGAAGCAGTCAAGGGAAGCTTAGGGTTAGGGTTAGGGTTAGGTTTAGGGTACGGCTTAGGGTACGGGTTCGGGTACGGTTTCGTGTACGGCGTAGGGTATGGGTTAGGGTTAGGGTTATGTATAGTTTGAAGGGTAGGGCTCGGTTTAGGGTACGGGTTAGGATTAGGGTTCGTGTTAGGGTTAGGGTAGGGGTTAGGGTTAGGGTACGCGTTAGGGTTAGGGTAGTTATTAAACCTATCCCACTCTCTAGATACCCCTTAGCACGTCAAGGAATATTATTTGGGGGTCCAGCCATGGAGAAGAGTTTAGACACTAGGAGAAGATAAGGAACACACCCATTATCCTGAAATCACATTAGGATTCTCTTTTTAACCTGTTCCTTAATACACTAGTGCTTAGGAAATCTATTGGAGGCAGAAGCAGTCAAGGGTAGCTTAGGGTTAGGGTTAGGGTTAGGGTTAGGGTTAGGGTACGGCTTAGGGTACAGGTTCGGGTACGGGTTCGGGTACGGCGTAGAGTATGGGTTAGGGTTAGGGTTAGGGTTAGTTTGAGGGTTAGGGCTCGGTTTAGGGTACGGTTTAGGATTAGGGTACATGTTAGGGTTAGGGTACGCGTTAGGGTTAGGGTAGTTATTAAACCTATCCCACTCTCTAGATACCCCTTAGCACGTCAAGGAATATTATTTGGGGGTCCAGCCATGGAGAAGAGTTTAGACACTAGGAGAAGATAAGGAACACACACATTATCAAGAAATCACATTAGGATTCTCTTTTTAACCTATTCCTTAAAACACTAGTGCTTAGGAAATCTATTGGAGGAAGAAGCAGTCAAGGGTAGCTTAGGGTTAGGGTTAGGGTAAGGTTTAGGGTTAGGGTACGGCTTAGGGTACGGGTTCGGGTACGGCGTAGGGTATGGGTTCGGGTTAGGGTTAGGGTTAGTTTGAGGGTTAGGTCTCGGTTTAGGGTACGGGTTAGGTTTAGGGTACGTGTTAGCGTTAGGTTAGGGGTTAGGGTTAGGGTACGCGTTAGGGTTAGGGTAGTTATTAAACCTATCCCACTCTCTAGATACCCCTTAGCACGTCAAGGAATATTATTTGGGTGTCCAGCCATGGAGAAGAGTTTAGACACTAGGAGAAGATAAGGAACACACCCATTATCCTGAAATCACATTAGGATTCTCTTTTTAACCTGTTCCTTAAAACACTAGTGCTTAGGAATTCTATTGGAGGCAGAAGCAGTCAAGGGAAGCTTAGGGTTAGGGTTAGGGTTAGGGTTAGGGTTAGCTTTAGGGTACGGTTTCGGGTACGGCGTAGGGTATGGGTTAGGGTTAGGGTTAGGGTTAATTTGAGGGTTAGGGCTTGGTTTAGGGTACGGGTTAGGATTAGTGTACGTGTTAGGATTAGGGTACGCGTTAGGGTTAGGGTAGTTATTAAACCTATCCCACTCTCTAGATACCCCTTAACACGTCAAGGAATATTATTTGGGGGTACAGCCATGGAGAAGAGTTTAGACACTAGGAGAAGATAAGGAACACACCCATTATCAAGAAATCACATTAGGATTCTCTTTTTAACCTGTTCCTTAAAACACTAGTGCTTAGGAAATCTATTGGAGGCAGAAGCAGTCAAGGGTAGCTTAGGGTTAGGTTTAGGGTTAGGGTTAGGGTACGGCTTAGGGTACGGGTTCGGGACCGTGTTCGTGTACGGCGTAGGGTATGGGTTAGGGTTAGGGTTAGTTTGAAGGTTAGGGCTCGGTTTAGGGTACGGGTTAGGATTAGGGTTCGTGTTAGGGTTAGGGTAGGGGTTAGGGTTAGGGTACGCGTTAGGGTTAGGGTAGTTATTAAACCTATCCCACTCTCTAGATACCCCTTAGCACGTCAAGGAATATTATTTGGGGGTCCAGCCATGGAGAAGAGTTTAGACACTAGGAGAAGATAAGGAACACACCCATTATCCTGAAATCACATTAGGATTCTCTTTTTAACCTGTTCCTTAATACACTAGTGCTTAGGAAATCTATTGGAGGCAGAAGCAGTCAAGGGTAGCTTAGGGTTAGGGTTAGGGTTAGGGTTAGGGTACGGCTTAGGGTACGGGTTCGGGTACGGCGTAGGGTATGGGTTAGGTTTACGGTTAGGGTTAGTTTGAGGGTTAGGGCTCGGTTTAGGGTACGGGTTAGGATTAGTGTACGTGTTAGGGTTAGGGTAGAGGTTAGGGTTAGGGTACGCGTTAGGGTTAGGGTAGTTATTAAACCTATCCCACTCTCTAGATACCCCTTAGCACGTCAAGGAATATTATTTGGGGGTCCAGCCATGGAGAAGAGTTTAGACACTAGGAGAAGATAAGGAACACACCCATTATCAAGAAATCACATTAGGATTCTCTTTTTAACCTGTTCCTTAAAACACTAGTGCTTAGGAAATCTATTGGAGGCAGAAGCAGTCAAGGGTAGCTTAGGGTTAGGGTTAGGGTTATTGTTAGGGTACGGGTTAGGTTACGGGTTCGGGTACGGCGTAGGGTATGGGTTAGGGTTAGGGTTAGGGTTAGTTTGAGGGTTAGGGCTCGGTTTAGGGTACGGTTTAGGATTAGGGTATGTGTTAGGGTTAGGGTAGGGGTTAGGGTTAGGGTACGAGTTAGGGTTAGGGTAGTTATTAAACCTATCCCACTCTCTAGATACCCCTTAGCACGTCAAGGAATATTATTTGGGGGTCCAGCCATGGAGAAGAGTTTAGACACTAGGAGAAGATAAGGAACACACCCATTATCAAGAAATCACATTAGGATTCTCTTTTTAACCTGTTCCTTAAAACACTAGTGCTTAGGAAATCTATTGGAGGCAGAAGCAGTCAAGGGTAGCTTAGGGTTAGGGTTAGGGTTAGGGTTAGGGTTAGCTTTAGGGTACGGGTTCGGGTACGGCGTAGGGTATGGGTTAGGGTTAGGGTTAGGGTTAATTTTAGGGTTAGGGCTTGGTTTAGGGTACGGGTTAGGATTAGTGTACGTGTTAGGATTAGGGTACGCGTTAGGGTTAGGGTAGTTATTAAACCTATCCCACTCTCTAGATACCCCTTAACACGTCAAGGAATATTATTTGGGGGTCCAGCCATGGAGAAGAGTTTAGACACTAGGAGAAGATAAGGAACACACCCATTATCAAGAAATCACATTAGGATTCTCTTTTTAACCTGTTCCTTAAAACACTAGTGCTTAGGAAATCTATTGGAGGCAGAAGCAGTCAAGGGTAGCTTAGGGTTAGGGTTAGGGTTAGGGTTAGGGTACGGCTTAGGGTACGGGTTCGGGTACGTGTTCGTGTACGGCGTAGGGTATGGGTTAGGGTTAGGGTTAGGGTTTGTTTGAAGGTTAGGGCTCGGTTTAGGGTACGGGTTAGGATTAGGGTTCGTGTTAGGGTTAGGGTAGGGGTTAGGGTTAGGGTATGCGTTAGGGTTGGGGTAGTTATTAAACCTATCCCACTCTCTAGATACCCCTTAGCACGTCAAGGAATATTATTTGGGGGTCCAGCCATGGAGAAGAGTTTAGACACTAGGAGAAGATAAGGAACACACCCATTATCCTGAAATCACATTAGGATTCTCTTTTTAACCTGTTCCTTAATACACTAGTGCTTAGGAAATCTATTGGAGGCAGAAGCAGTCAAGGGTAGCTTAGGGTTAGGGTTAGGGTTAGGGTTAGGGTACGGCTTAGGGTACGGGTTCGGGTACGGGTTCGGGTACGGCGTAGGGTATGGGTTAGGTTTAGGGTTAGGGTTAGTTTGAGGGTTAGGGCTCGGTTTAGGGTACGGGTTAGGATTAGTGTACGTGTTAGGGTTAGGGTAGAGGTTAGGGTTAGGGTACGCGTTAGGGTTAGGGTAGTTATTAAACCTATCCCACTCTCTAGATACCCCTTAGCACGTCAAGGAATATTATTTGGGGGTCCAGCCATGGAGAAGAGTTTAGACACTAGGAGAAGATAAGGAACACACCCATTATCAAGAAATCACATTAGGATTCTCTTTTTAACCTGTTCCTTAAAACACTAGTGCTTAGGAAATCTATTGGAGGCAGAAGCAGTCAAGGGTAGCTTAGGGTTAGGGTTAGGGTTAGTGTTAGGGTACGGGTTAGGTTACGGGTTCGGGTAGGGCGTAGGGTATGGGTTAGGGTTAGGGTTAGGGTTAGTTTGAGGGTTAGGGCTCGGTTTAGGGTACGGGTTAGGATTAGGGTACGTGTTAGGGTTAGGGTAGGAGTTAGGGTTAGGGTACGTGTTAGGGTTAGGGTAGTTATTAAACCTATCCCACTCTCTAGATACCCCTTAGCACGTCAAGGAATATTATTTGGGTGTCCAGCCATGGAGAAGAGTTTAGACACTAGGAGAAGATAAGGAACACACCCATTATCAAGAAATCACATTAGGATTCTCTTTTTAACCTGTTCCTTAAAACACTAGTGCTTAGGAAATCTATTGGAGGCAGAAGCAGTCAATGGTAGCTTAGGGTTAGGGTTAGGGTTAGGGTTAGGTTTAGGGTACGGCCTAGGGTACGGGTTCGGGTACGGGTTCGTGTACGGCATAGGGTAGGGGTTAGGTTTAGGGTTAGGGTTAGTTTGAAGGTTAGGGCTCGGTTTAGGGTACGAGTTAGGATTAGAGTTCGTGTTAGGGTTAGGGTAGGGTTTAGGGTTAGTGTACGCGTTAGGGTTAGGGTAGTTATTAAACCTATCCCACTCTCTAGATACCCCTTAGCACGTCAAGGAATATTATTTGGGGGTCCAGCCATGGAGAACAGTTTAGACACTAGGAGAAGATAAGGAACACACCCATTATCCTGAAATCACATTAGGATTCTCTTTTTAACCTGTTCCTTAATACACTAGTGCTTAGGAAATCTATTGGAGGCAGAAGCAGTCAAGGGTAGCTTAGGGTTAGGATTAGGGTTAGGGTACTTCTTAGGGTACGGGTTCGGGTACGGGTTCGGGTGCGGCGTAGTGTATGGGTTAGGTTTAGGGGTAGGGTTAGTTTGAGGGTTAGGGCTCGGTTTAGGGTACGGGTTAGGATTAGTGTACGTTTTAGGGTTAGGGTAGAGGTTAGGGTTAGGGTACGTGTTAGGGTTAGGGTAGTTATTAAACCTATCCCACTCTCTAGATACCCCTTAGCACGTCAAGGAATATTATTTGGGGGTCCAGCCATGGAGAAGAGTTTAGACACTAGGAGAAGATAAGGAACACACCCATTATCCTGAAATCACATTAGGATTCTCTTTTTAACCTGTTCCTTAATACACTAGTGCTTAGGAAATCTATTGGAGGCAGAAGCAGTCAAGGGTAGCTTAGGGTTAGGGTTAGGGTTAGGGTTAGGGTACGGCTTAGGGTACGGGTTCGGGTACGGGTTCGGGTACGGCGTAGGGTATGGGTTAGGTTTAGGGTTAGGGTTAGTTTGAGGGTTAGGGCTCGGTTTAGGGTACGGGTTAGGATTAGTGTACGTGTTAGGGTTAGGGTAGAGGTTAGGGTTAGGGTACGCGTTAGGGTTAGGGTAGTTATTAAACCTATCCCACTCTCTAGATACCCCTTAGCACGTCAAGGAATATTATTTGGGGGTCCAGCCATGGAGAAGAGTTTAGACACTAGGAGAAGATAAGGAACACACCCATTATCAAGAAATCACATTAGGATTCTCTTTTTAACCTGTTCCTTAAAACACTAGTGCTTAGGAAATCTATTGGAGGCAGAAGCAGTCAAGGGTAGCTTAGGGTTAGGGTTAGGGTTAGGGTTAGGGTTAGGGTACGGCTTAGGGTACGGGTTCGGTTACGGGTTCGGGTACGGCGTAGGGTATGGGTTAGGTTTAGTGTTAGGGTTAGTTTGAGGGTTAGGGCTCGGTTTAGGGTACGGGTTAGGATTAGTGTACGTGTTAGGGTTAGGGTAGAGGTTAGGGTTAGGGTACGCGTTAGGGTTAAGGTAGTTATTAAACCTATCCCACTCTCTAGATACCCCTTAGCACGTCAAGGAATATTATTTGGGGGTCCAGCCATGGAGAAGAGTTTAGACACTAGGAGAAGATAAGGAACACACCCATTATCAAGAAATCACATTAGGATTCTCTTTTTAACCTGTTCCTTAAAACACTAGTGCTTAGGAAATCTATTGGAGGCAGAAGCAGTCAAGGGTAGCTTAGGGTTAGGGTTAGGGTTAGGGTTAGGTTTAGGGTACGGCTTACGGTACGGGTTCGGGTACGGGTTCGTGTACGGCGTAGGGTATGGGTTAGGGTTAGGGTTAGGGTTAGTTTGAAGGTTAGGGCTCGGTTTAGGGTACGGGTTAGGATTAGGGTTCGTGTTAGGGTTAGGGTAGGGGTTAGGGTTAGTGAACGCGTTAGGGTTAGGGTAGTTATTAAACCTATCCCACTCTCTAGATACCCCTTAGCACGTCAAGGAATATTATTTGGGGGTCCAGCCATGGAGAAGAGTTTAGACACTAGGAGAAGATAAGGAACACACCCATTATCAAGAAATCACATTAGGATTCTCTTTTTAACCTGTTCCTTAAAACACTAGTGCTTAGGAAATCTATTGGAGGCAGAAGCAGTCAAGGGTAGCTTAGGGTTAGGGTTAGGGTTAGGGTTAGGGTGCGGCTTAGGGTACGGGTTCGGGTACGGGTTCGGGTACGGCGTAGGGTATGGGTTAGGGTTAGGGTTAGGGTTAGTTTGAGGGTTAGGGCTCGGTTTAGGGTACGGTTTAGGATTAGGGTACGTGTTAGGGTTAGGGTACGCGTTAGGGTTAGGGTAGTTATTAAACCTATCCCACTCTCTAGATACCCCTTAGCACGTCAAGGAATATTATTTGGGGGTCCAGCCATGGAGAAGAGTTTAGACACTAGGAGAAGATAAGGAACACACACATTATCAAGAAATCACATTAGGATTCTCTTTTTAACCTATTCCTTAAAACACTAGTGCTTAGGAAATCTATTGGAGGCAGAAGCAGTCAAGGGTAGCTTAGGGTTAGTGTTAGGGTAAGGTTTAGGGTTAGGGTACGGCTTAGGGTACGGGTTCGGGTACGGGTTCGGGTACGGCGTAGGGTATGGGTTCGGGTTAGGGTTAGGGTTAGTTTGAGGGTTAGGTCTCGGTTTAGGGTACGGGTTAGGATTAGGGTACGTGTTAGCGTTAGGTTAGGGGTTAGGGTTAGGGTACGCGTTAGGGTTAGGGTAGTTATTAAACCTATCCCACTCTCTTGATACCCCTTAGCACGTCAAGGAATATTATTTGGGGGTCCAGCCATGGAGAAGAGTTTAGACACTAGGAGAAGATAAGGAACACACCCATTATCAAGAAATCACATTAGGATTCTCTTTTTAACCTGTTCCTTAAATCACTAGTGCTTAGGAAATCTATTGGAGGCAGAAGCAGTCAAGGGTAGCTTAGGGTTAGGGTTAGGGTTATTGTTAGGGTAAGGCTTAGGGTACGGGTTCGGGTACGGCGTAGGGTATGGGTTAGGGTTAGTGTTAGGGTTAGTTTGAGGGTTAGGGCTCGGTTTAGGGTACGGTTTAGGATTAGGGTACGTGTTAGGGTTAGGGTACGCGTTAGGGTTAGGGTACTTATTAAACCTATCCCACTCTCTAGATACCCCTTAGCACGTCAAGGAATATTATTTGGGGGTCCATCCATGGAGAAGAGTTTAGACACTAGGAGAAGATAAGGAACACACCCATTATCAAGAAATCACATTAGGATTCTCTTTTTAACCTGTTCCTTAAAACACTAGTGCTTAGGAAATCTATTGGAGGCAGAAGCAGTCAAGGGTAGCTTAGGGTTAGGGTTAGGGTTAGTGTTAGGGTACGGGTTAGGTTACGGGTTCGTGTACGGCGTAGGGTATGGGTTAGGGTTAGGGTTAGGGTTAGTTTGAGGGTTAGGGCTCGGTTTAGGGTACGGGTTAGGATTAGGGTACGTGTTAGGGTTAGGGTAGGGGTTAGGGTTAGGGTACGCGTTAGGGTTAGGGTAGTTATTAAACCTATCCCACTCTCTAGATACCCCTTAGCACGTCAAGGAATATTATTTGGGTGTCCAGCCATGGAGAAGAGTTTAGACACTAGGAGAAGATAAGGAACACACCCATTATCAAGAAATCACATTAGGATTCTCTTTTTAACCTGTTCCTTAAAACACTAGTGCTTAGGAAATCTGTTGGAGGCAGAAGCAGTCAATGGTAGCTTAGGGTTAGGGTTAGGGTTAGGGTTAGGTTTAGGGTACGGCTTAGGGTACGGGTTCGGGTACGGGTTCGTGTACGGCATAGGGTAGGGGTTAGGTTTAAGGTTAGGGTTAGTTTGAAGGTTAGGGCTCGGTTTAGGGTACGGGTTAGGATTAGGGTTCGTGTTAGGGTTAGGGTAGGGTTTAGGGTTAGGGTACGCGTTAGGGTTAGGGTAGTTATTAAACCTATCCCACTCTCTAGATACCCCTTAGCACGTCAAGGAATATTATTTGGGTGTCCAGCCATGGAGAAGAGTTTAGACACTAGGAGAAGATAAGCAACACACCCATTATCCTGAAATCACATTAGGATTCTCTTTTTAACCTGTTCCTTAATACACTAGTGCTTAGGAAATCTATTGGAGGCAGAAGCAGTCAAGGGTAGCTTAGGGTTAGGGTTAGGGTTAGGGTACTTCTTAGGGTACGGGTTCGGGTACGGGTTCGGGTACGGCGTAGGGTATGGGTTAGGTTTAGGGGTAGGGTTAGTTTGAGGGTTAGGGCTCGGTTTAGGGTACGGGTTAGGATTAGTGTACGTTTTAGGGTTAGGGTAGAGGTTAGGGTTAGGGTACGCGTTAGGGTTAGGGTAGTTATTAAACCTATCCCACTCTCTAGATACCCCTTAGCACGTCAAGGAATATTATTTGGGGGTCCAGCCATGGAGAAGAGTTTAGACACTAGGAGAATATAAGGAACACACCCATTATCCTGAAATCACATTAGGATTCTCTTTTTAACCTGTTCCTTAATACACTAGTGCTTAGGAAATCTATTGGAGGCAAAAGCAGTCAAGGGTAGCTTAGGGTTAGGGTTAGGGTTAGGGTTAGCTTTAGGTTACCGCTTAGGGTACGGGTTCGGGTACGGCGTAGGGTATGGGTTAGGGTTAGGGTTACGGTTAATTTGAGGGTTAGGGCTCGGTTTAGGGTACGGGTTAGGATTAGTGTACGTGTTAGGGTTAGGGTAGAGGTTAGGGTTAGGGTACGCGTTAGGGTTAGGGTAGTTATTAAACCTATCCCACTGTCTAGATAACCCTTAGCACGTCAAGGAATATTATTTGGGGGTCCAGCCATGGAGAAGAGTTTAGACACTAGGAGAAGAAAAGGAACACACCCATTATCAAGAAATCACATTAGGATTCTCTTTTTAACCTGTTCCTTAAAACACTAGTGCTTAGGAAATCTATTGGAGGCAGAAGCAGTCAAGGGTAGCTTAGGGTTAGGGTTAGGGTTAGTGTTAGGGTACGGGTTAGGTTACGGGTTCGGGTACGGCGTAGGGTATGGGTTAGGGTTAGGGTTAGGGTTAGTTTGAGGGTTAGGGCTCGGTTTAGGGTACGGGTTAGGATTAGGGTACGTGTTAGGGTTAGGGTAGGGGTTAGGGTTAGGGTACGCGTTAGGGTTAGGGTAGTTATTAAACCTATCCCACTCTCTAGATACCCCTTAGCACGTCAAGGAATATTATTTGGGTGTCCAGCCATGGAGAAGAGTTTAGACACTAGGAGAAGATAAGGAACACACCCATTATCAAGAAATCACATTAGGATTCTCTTTTTAACCTGTTCCTTAAAACACTAGTGCTTAGGAAATCTATTGGAGGCAGAAGCAGTCAAGGGAAGCTTAGGGTTAGGGTTAGGGTTAGGTTTAGGGTACGGCTTAGGGTACGGGTTCGGGTACGGGTTCGTGTACGGCGTAGGGTATGGGTTAGGGTTAGGGTTATGGTTAGTTTGAAGGGTAGGGCTCGGTTTAGGGTACGGGTTAGGATTAGGGTTCGTGTTAGGGTTAGGGTAGGGGTTAGGGTTAGTGAACGCGTTAGGGTTAGGGTAGTTATTAAACCTATCCCACTCTCTAGATTCCCCTTAGCACGTCAAGGAATATTATTTGGGGGTCCAGCCATGGAGAAGAGTTTAGACACTAGGAGAAGATAAGGAACACACCCATTATCCTGAAATCACATTAGGATTCTCTTTTTAACCTGTTCCTTGATACACTAGTGCTTAGGAAATCTATTGGAGGCAGAAGCAGTCAAGGGTAGCTTAGGGTTAGGGTTAGGGTTAGGGTACGGCTTAGGGTACGGGTTCGGGTACGGGTTCGGGTACGGCCTAGGGTATGGGTTAGGGTTAGGGTTAGGGTTAGTTTGAGGGTTAGGGCTCGGTTTAGGGTACGGGTTAGGATTAGTGTACGTGTTAGGGTTAGGGTAGAGGTTAGGGTTAGGGTACGCGTTAGGGTTAGGGTAGTTATTAAACCTATCCCACTCTCTAGATACCCCTTAGCACGTCAAGGAATATTATTTGGGGGTCCAGCCATGGAGAAGAGTTTAGACACTAGGAGAAGATAAGGAACACACCCATTATCAAGAAATCACATTAGGATTCTCTTTTTAACCTGTTCCTTAAAACACTAGTGCTTAGGAAATCTATTGGAGGCAGAAGCAGTCAAGGGTAGCTTAGGGTTAGGGTTAGGGTTAGGGTTAGGGTGCGGCTTAGGGTACGGGTTCGGGTACAGGTTCGGGTACGGCGTAGGGTATGGGTTAGGGTTAGGGTTAGGGTTAGTTTGAGGGTTAGGGCTCGGTTTAGGGTACAGTTTAGGATTAGGGTACGTGTTAGGGTTAGGGTACGCGTTAGGGTTAGGGTAGTTATTAAACCTATCCCACTCTCTAGATACCCCTTAGCACGTCAAGGAATATTATTTGGGGGTCCAGCCATGGAGAAGAGTTTAGACACTAGGAGAAGATAAGGAACACACACATTATCAAGAAATCACATTAGGATTCTCTTTTTAACTTATTCCTTAAAACACTAGTGCTTAGGAAATCTATTGGAGGCAGAAGCAGTCAAGGGTAGCTTAGGGTTAGGGTTAGGGTTATTGTTAGGGTAAGGCTTAGGGTACGGGTTCGGGTACGGCGTAGGGTATGGGTTAGGGTTAGTGTTAGGGTTAGTTTGAGGGTTAGGGCTCGGTTTAGGGTACGGTTTAGGATTAGGGTACGTGTTAGGGTTAGGGTACGCGTTAGGGTTAGGGTAGTTATTAAACCTATCCCACTCTCTAGATACCCCTTAGCACGTCAAGGAATATTATTTGGGGGTCCATCCATGGAGAAGAGTTTAGACACTAGGAGAAGATAAGGAACACACCCATTATCAAGAAATCACATTAGGATTCTCTTTTTAACCTGTTCCTTAAAACACTAGTGCTTAGGAAATCTATTGGAGGCAGAAGCAGTCAAGGGTAGCTTAGGGTTAGGGTTAGGGTTAGGGTTAGGGTACGGGTTAGGTTACGGGTTCGGGTACGGCGTAGGGTATGGGTTAGGGTTAGGGTTAGGGTTAGTTTGAGGGTTAGGGCTCGGTTTAGGGTACGGGTTAGGATTAGGGTACGTGTTAGGGTTAGGGTAGGGGTTAGGGTTAGGGTACGCGTTAGGGTTAGGGTAGTTATTAAACCTATCCCACTCTCTAGATACCCCTTAGCACGTCAAGGAATATTATTTGGGTGTCCAGCAATGGAGAAGAGTTTAGACACTAGGAGAAGATAAGGAACACACCCATTATCAAGAAATCACATTAGGATTCTCTTTTTAACCTGTTCCTTAAAACACTAGTGCTTAGGAAATCTATTGGAGGCAGAAGCAGTCAATGGTAGCTTAGGGTTAGGGTTAGGGTTAGGTTTAGGGTACGGCTTAGGGTACGGGTTCGGGTACGGGTTCGTGTACGGCATAGGGTAGGGGTTAGGTTTAGTGTTAGGGTTAGTTTGAAGGTTAGGGCTCGGTTTAGGGTACGGGTTAGGATTAGGGTTCGTGTTAGGGTTAGGGTAGGGTTTAGGGTTAGGGTACGCGTTAGGGTTAGGGTAGTTATTAAACCTATCCCACTCTCTAGATACCCCTTAGCACGTCAAGGAATATTATTTGGGGGTCCAGCCATGGAGAACAGTTTAGACACTAGGAGAAGATAAGGAACACACCCATTATCCTGAAATCACATTAGGACTCTCTTTTTAACCTGTTCCTTAATACACTAGTGCTTAGGAAATCTATTGGAGGCAGAAGCAGTCAAGGGTAGCTTAGGGTTAGGCTTAGGGTTAGGGTACTTCTTAGGGTACGGGTTCGGGTACGGGTTCGGGTACGGCGTAGGGTATGGGTTAGGTTTAGGGGTAGGGTTAGTTTGAGGGTTAGGGCTCGGTTTAGGGTACGGTTTAGGATTAGGGTACGTGTTAGGGTTAGGGTAGGCGTTAGGGTTAGGGTAGTTATTAAACCTATCCCACTCTCTAGATACCCCTTAGCACGTCAAGGAATATTATTTGGGGGTCCAGCCATGGAGAAGAGTTTAGACACTAGGAGAAGATAAGGAACACACCCATTATCAAGAAATCACATTAGGATTCTCTTTTTAACCTGTTCCTTAAAACACTAGTGCTTAGGAAATCTATTGGAGGCAGAAGCAGTCAAGGGTAGCTTAGGGTTAGGGTTAGGGTTAGTGTTAGGGTACGGGTTAGGTTACGGGTTCGGGTAGGGCGTAGGGTATGGGTTAGGGTTAGGGTTAGGGTTAGTTTGAGGGTTAGGGCTCGGTTTAGGGTACGGGTTAGGATTAGGGTACGTGTTAGGGTTAGGGTAGGAGTTAGGGTTAGGGTACGTGTTAGGGTTAGGGTAGTTATTAAACCTATCCCACTCTCTAGATACCCCTTAGCACGTCAAGGAATATTATTTGGGTGTCCAGCCATGGAGAAGAGTTTAGACACTAGGAGAAGATAAGGAACACACCCATTATCAAGAAATCACATTAGGATTCTCTTTTTAACCTGTTCCTTAAAACACTAGTGCTTAGGAAATCTATTGGAGGCAGAAGCAGTCAATGGTAGCTTAGGGTTAGGGTTAGGGTTAGGGTTAGGTTTAGGGTACGGCCTAGGGTACGGGTTCGGGTACGGGTTCGTGTACGGCATAGGGTAGGGGTTAGGTTTAGGGTTAGGGTTAGTTTGAAGGTTAGGGCTCGGTTTAGGGTACGAGTTAGGATTAGAGTTCGTGTTAGGGTTAGGGTAGGGTTTAGGGTTAGTGTACGCGTTAGGGTTAGGGTAGTTATTAAACCTATCCCACTCTCTAGATACCCCTTAGCACGTCAAGGAATATTATTTGGGGGTCCAGCCATGGAGAACAGTTTAGACACTAGGAGAAGATAAGGAACACACCCATTATCCTGAAATCACATTAGGATTCTCTTTTTAACCTGTTCCTTAATACACTAGTGCTTAGGAAATCTATTGGAGGCAGAAGCAGTCAAGGGTAGCTTAGGGTTAGGATTAGGGTTAGGGTACTTCTTAGGGTACGGGTTCGGGTACGGGTTCGGGTGCGGCGTAGTGTATGGGTTAGGTTTAGGGGTAGGGTTAGTTTGAGGGTTAGGGCTCGGTTTAGGGTACGGGTTAGGATTAGTGTACGTTTTAGGGTTAGGGTAGAGGTTAGGGTTAGGGTACGTGTTAGGGTTAGGGTAGTTATTAAACCTATCCCACTCTCTAGATACCCCTTAGCACGTCAAGGAATATTATTTGGGGGTCCAGCCATGGAGAAGAGTTTAGACACTAGGAGAAGATAAGGAACACACCCATTATCCTGAAATCACATTAGGATTCTCTTTTTAACCTGTTCCTTAATACACTAGTGCTTAGGAAATCTATTGGAGGCAGAAGCAGTCAAGGGTAGCTTAGGGTTAGGGTTAGGGTTAGGGTTAGGGTACGGCTTAGGGTACGGGTTCGGGTACGGGTTCGGGTACGGCGTAGGGTATGGGTTAGGTTTAGGGTTAGGGTTAGTTTGAGGGTTAGGGCTCGGTTTAGGGTACGGGTTAGGATTAGTGTACGTGTTAGGGTTAGGGTAGAGGTTAGGGTTAGGGTACGCGTTAGGGTTAGGGTAGTTATTAAACCTATCCCACTCTCTAGATACCCCTTAGCACGTCAAGGAATATTATTTGGGGGTCCAGCCATGGAGAAGAGTTTAGACACTAGGAGAAGATAAGGAACACACCCATTATCAAGAAATCACATTAGGATTCTCTTTTTAACCTATTCCTTAAAACACTAGTGCTTAGGAAATCTATTGGAGGCAGAAGCAGTCAAGGGTAGCTTAGGGTTAGTGTTAGGGTAAGGTTTAGGGTTAGGGTACGGCTTAGGGTACGGGTTCGGGTACGGGTTCGGGTACGGCGTAGGGTATGGGTTCGGGTTAGGGTTAGGGTTAGTTTGAGGGTTAGGTCTCGGTTTAGGGTACGGGTTAGGATTAGGGTACGTGTTAGCGTTAGGTTAGGGGTTAGGGTTAGGGTACGCGTTAGGGTTAGGGTAGTTATTAAACCTATCCCACTCTCTTGATACCCCTTAGCACGTCAAGGAATATTATTTGGGGGTCCAGCCATGGAGAAGAGTTTAGACACTAGGAGAAGATAAGGAACACACCCATTATCAAGAAATCACATTAGGATTCTCTTTTTAACCTGTTCCTTAAATCACTAGTGCTTAGGAAATCTATTGGAGGCAGAAGCAGTCAAGGGTAGCTTAGGGTTAGGGTTAGGGTTATTGTTAGGGTAAGGCTTAGGGTACGGGTTCGGGTACGGCGTAGGGTATGGGTTAGGGTTAGTGTTAGGGTTAGTTTGAGGGTTAGGGCTCGGTTTAGGGTACGGTTTAGGATTAGGGTACGTGTTAGGGTTAGGGTACGCGTTAGGGTTAGGGTACTTATTAAACCTATCCCACTCTCTAGATACCCCTTAGCACGTCAAGGAATATTATTTGGGGGTCCATCCATGGAGAAGAGTTTAGACACTAGGAGAAGATAAGGAACACACCCATTATCAAGAAATCACATTAGGATTCTCTTTTTAACCTGTTCCTTAAAACACTAGTGCTTAGGAAATCTATTGGAGGCAGAAGCAGTCAAGGGTAGCTTAGGGTTAGGGTTAGGGTTAGTGTTAGGGTACGGGTTAGGTTACGGGTTCGTGTACGGCGTAGGGTATGGGTTAGGGTTAGGGTTAGGGTTAGTTTGAGGGTTAGGGCTCGGTTTAGGGTACGGGTTAGGATTAGGGTACGTGTTAGGGTTAGGGTAGGGGTTAGGGTTAGGGTACGCGTTAGGGTTAGGGTAGTTATTAAACCTATCCCACTCTCTAGATACCCCTTAGCACGTCAAGGAATATTATTTGGGTGTCCAGCCATGGAGAAGAGTTTAGACACTAGGAGAAGATAAGGAACACACCCATTATCAAGAAATCACATTAGGATTCTCTTTTTAACCTGTTCCTTAAAACACTAGTGCTTAGGAAATCTATTGGAGGCAGAAGCAGTCAATGGTAGCTTAGGGTTAGGGTTAGGGTTAGGGTTAGGTTTAGGGTACGGCTTAGGGTACGGGTTCGGGTACGGGTTCGTGTACGGCATAGGGTAGGGGTTAGGTTTAAGGTTAGGGTTAGTTTGAAGGTTAGGGCTCGGTTTAGGGTACGGGTTAGGATTAGGGTTCGTGTTAGGGTTAGGGTAGGGTTTAGGGTTAGGGTACGCGTTAGGGTTAGGGTAGTTATTAAACCTATCCCACTCTCTAGATACCCCTTAGCACGTCAAGGAATATTATTTGGGTGTCCAGCCATGGAGAAGAGTTTAGACACTAGGAGAAGATAAGCAACACACCCATTATCCTGAAATCACATTAGGATTCTCTTTTTAACCTGTTCCTTAATACACTAGTGCTTAGGAAATCTATTGGAGGCAGAAGCAGTCAAGGGTAGCTTAGGGTTAGGGTTAGGGTTATTGTTAGGGTACGGGTTAGGTTACGGGTTCGGGTACGGCGTAGGGTATGGGTTAGGGTTAGGGTTAGGGTTAGTTTGAGGGTTAGGGCTCGGTTTAGGGTACGGTTTAGGATTAGGGTATGTGTTAGGGTTAGGGTAGGGGTTAGGGTTAGGGTACGAGTTAGGGTTAGGGTAGTTATTAAACCTATCCCACTCTCTAGATACCCCTTAGCACGTCAAGGAATATTATTTGGGGGTCCAGCCATGGAGAAGAGTTTAGACACTAGGAGAAGATAAGGAACACACCCATTATCAAGAAATCACATTAGGATTCTCTTTTTAACCTGTTCCTTAAAACACTAGTGCTTAGGAAATCTATTGGAGGCAGAAGCAGTCAAGGGTAGCTTAGGGTTAGGGTTAGGGTTAGGGTTAGGGTTAGCTTTAGGGTACGGGTTCGGGTACGGCGTAGGGTATGGGTTAGGGTTAGGGTTAGGGTTAATTTTAGGGTTAGGGCTTGGTTTAGGGTACGGGTTAGGATTAGTGTACGTGTTAGGATTAGGGTACGCGTTAGGGTTAGGGTAGTTATTAAACCTATCCCACTCTCTAGATACCCCTTAACACGTCAAGGAATATTATTTGGGGGTCCAGCCATGGAGAAGAGTTTAGACACTAGGAGAAGATAAGGAACACACCCATTATCAAGAAATCACATTAGGATTCTCTTTTTAACCTGTTCCTTAAAACACTAGTGCTTAGGAAATCTATTGGAGGCAGAAGCAGTCAAGGGTAGCTTAGGGTTAGGGTTAGGGTTAGGGTTAGGGTACGGCTTAGGGTACGGGTTCGGGTACGTGTTCGTGTACGGCGTAGGGTATGGGTTAGGGTTAGGGTTAGGGTTTGTTTGAAGGTTAGGGCTCGGTTTAGGGTACGGGTTAGGATTAGGGTTCGTGTTAGGGTTAGGGTAGGGGTTAGGGTTAGGGTATGCGTTAGGGTTGGGGTAGTTATTAAACCTATCCCACTCTCTAGATACCCCTTAGCACGTCAAGGAATATTATTTGGGGGTCCAGCCATGGAGAAGAGTTTAGACACTAGGAGAAGATAAGGAACACACCCATTATCCTGAAATCACATTAGGATTCTCTTTTTAACCTGTTCCTTAATACACTAGTGCTTAGGAAATCTATTGGAGGCAGAAGCAGTCAAGGGTAGCTTAGGGTTAGGGTTAGGGTTAGGGTTAGGGTACGGCTTAGGGTACGGGTTCGGGTACGGGTTCGGGTACGGCGTAGGGTATGGGTTAGGTTTAGGGTTAGGGTTAGTTTGAGGGTTAGGGCTCGGTTTAGGGTACGGGTTAGGATTAGTGTACGTGTTAGGGTTAGGGTAGAGGTTAGGGTTAGGGTACGCGTTAGGGTTAGGGTAGTTATTAAACCTATCCCACTCTCTAGATACCCCTTAGCACGTCAAGGAATATTATTTGGGGGTCCAGCCATGGAGAAGAGTTTAGACACTAGGAGAAGATAAGGAACACACCCATTATCAAGAAATCACATTAGGATTCTCTTTTTAACCTGTTCCTTAAAACACTAGTGCTTAGGAAATCTATTGGAGGCAGAAGCAGTCAAGGGTAGCTTAGGGTTAGGGTTAGGGTTAGTGTTAGGGTACGGGTTAGGTTACGGGTTCGGGTAGGGCGTAGGGTATGGGTTAGGGTTAGGGTTAGGGTTAGTTTGAGGGTTAGGGCTCGGTTTAGGGTACGGGTTAGGATTAGGGTACGTGTTAGGGTTAGGGTAGGAGTTAGGGTTAGGGTACGTGTTAGGGTTAGGGTAGTTATTAAACCTATCCCACTCTCTAGATACCCCTTAGCACGTCAAGGAATATTATTTGGGTGTCCAGCCATGGAGAAGAGTTTAGACACTAGGAGAAGATAAGGAACACACCCATTATCAAGAAATCACATTAGGATTCTCTTTTTAACCTGTTCCTTAAAACACTAGTGCTTAGGAAATCTATTGGAGGCAGAAGCAGTCAATGGTAGCTTAGGGTTAGGGTTAGGGTTAGGGTTAGGTTTAGGGTACGGCCTAGGGTACGGGTTCGGGTACGGGTTCGTGTACGGCATAGGGTAGGGGTTAGGTTTAGGGTTAGGGTTAGTTTGAAGGTTAGGGCTCGGTTTAGGGTACGAGTTAGGATTAGAGTTCGTGTTAGGGTTAGGGTAGGGTTTAGGGTTAGTGTACGCGTTAGGGTTAGGGTAGTTATTAAACCTATCCCACTCTCTAGATACCCCTTAGCACGTCAAGGAATATTATTTGGGGGTCCAGCCATGGAGAACAGTTTAGACACTAGGAGAAGATAAGGAACACACCCATTATCCTGAAATCACATTAGGATTCTCTTTTTAACCTGTTCCTTAATACACTAGTGCTTAGGAAATCTATTGGAGGCAGAAGCAGTCAAGGGTAGCTTAGGGTTAGGATTAGGGTTAGGGTACTTCTTAGGGTACGGGTTCGGGTACGGGTTCGGGTGCGGCGTAGTGTATGGGTTAGGTTTAGGGGTAGGGTTAGTTTGAGGGTTAGGGCTCGGTTTAGGGTACGGGTTAGGATTAGTGTACGTTTTAGGGTTAGGGTAGAGGTTAGGGTTAGGGTACGTGTTAGGGTTAGGGTAGTTATTAAACCTATCCCACTCTCTAGATACCCCTTAGCACGTCAAGGAATATTATTTGGGGGTCCAGCCATGGAGAAGAGTTTAGACACTAGGAGAAGATAAGGAACACACCCATTATCCTGAAATCACATTAGGATTCTCTTTTTAACCTGTTCCTTAATACACTAGTGCTTAGGAAATCTATTGGAGGCAGAAGCAGTCAAGGGTAGCTTAGGGTTAGG